>NW_028127876.1:614000-1228000 GCF_965231255.1 Vanellus vanellus
ACCACCACCCCCAATCTCAGCTCGGCCGTGACCCCCCCCCGAGACACTGGAAAGAGAGCAGCGGAGAGCAGCTCAGGCTCGTGTGAGCTGGAGAGATTTCTCTTTGTTTTTTGATGTTGTCGTTGGGTGGGATTTGGTTGGTTGTTTTTCACAGAACACTTTGCAGTAGAGGACAAAAACGTGGTGTCGCAGCCCCCGGGGCCGGCGCTGGCACCGCCACCTCCCCCCACCTCCCCCCACCTCCCCCCACCTCCCCCCTCCCCCGGCTCCTGTCCCTCCTCCTGCCCGGGGGATGTTCCCACTTTCCTTCCTTGGTTTGTTTGTTTGTTTTTTTCCTTTCTACCTTTCTTTTTTAATATGTGGGTTTTTTTTTTTCTTTTGCCCTTTTTCTTCTTTCTCCCTTTTCTTTTTCGCTCCCCCCTCCTTTTTTCTCTTTTTCCCCTTTTTTTTCCGATTTTTTTGCCTTTTCCCCCATTTTTCTCTGTTTCCCCTTTCCCCCCATTTTTATTTTTCTCTTTTTTCACTTCTTCCCCCTTTTTTCTCTTTTTCCCCTTTTTTCTTTTTCCCTTTTTGTTTTTTGCTTTTTCCCCCTTTTTTCTGTTTCCCGTCCCCCCCGTTTTACTTTTTCTCTTTTTTTACTTTTTTCCTCTTTGTCCCCTTTGTTCTTTTTCCCTTTTTTTTTCTTCCCCCCCCTTTTTTCTCTGTTTCTCCCTTTTCCCCCGTTTTAATTTTTCTCTTTTTTTACTTTTTTCCCCTTTTTTTATCTTTTTCCTCTTTTTTCTTTTCCCACTTCCCCCCCCCCCCCCCCCCCCTTTTTTTTTTTTTCCTCTTTTTAAACAAGCTCTCTCCTGAAGGAGCGGCCCCTGGCTCTCCGCTAGCAGAAGAGCCTACGGAAGAGCTCTGGCACTGACACGGGCGGGAACACCCACTCACACATCGCAGCACAGCAGTTAGTTTGGCAACACCCCCACCCCCTGTCACAAGTGAGACCCGCACAGACAAAAGGCTCCTGAGTGAGGGCACTGGGGCAGCCCCACCTTAGAAGCAGCAGAGGAGCAGAGCCGTCCGGAGCCATCAAGAGCACAGGAAGGGCTATTCAGGGCCTCATTGTCTGCGCCGAGTGACCGTCTGCCGAGAACCGCTCTGGCGGCTCAGAGCTCAGCCCCAGCAGCAGTCTGGAGCCAACGGGGAAAAGTACACTGGGAGGAAGACTGGCAGCCTTCCTCCACAACGCCCCGGAGAGAATGACCAGAGTGCTGCCTATCCCCATCGCTTTTCCAACTCGGTTCTTTTTTTATTAGAAAATTAATTAAAAAAGGATCTCCAACTCTCAGGTTACCAAGGCACACAAAATCTCTAAAAGGGAGACACAAGCGTGAGGTGCTGAGGTACCCAAACCTGCCCACGTTAGTCCAACTAAAGGGAGAGCGTCGGGAGGCGAGGGAGGAGGAAGGGGGAGGCTGTGGGATGGAGAGAGCCCTCCCCGTACCCCTCGGCTGTGCATCCTCGCAGCGCCGCGGGGAATGGGGGGCCGTGTGTTTGGGGGGGTCTTTGGTTTGCTCCCCTGACCCGCTGGGGGTGGGGGAGGAGGGTTTGGGAGGGGGGGATGTCCGGCGGCGGGGTTACATTCATCGGGCGGTGCTGGGCGGCACGGCGGGAGCCTCCCTTGCTGTGCTGCGAGGCCGGGGCTCCCGGAGCGTGTTTCTGCTCCTGCTGCTTCACCTGCTGGAGCATTTCCCTCATCTTGCGCTGTGCAGTCTTGGGGAGGAGAGGGGAAAAGCAAGAGGTGGGGGTCAGGGCACTGTTTCTCCCCCCACCAACCACTCCCGAGCCCCCATCGAGCATCTCGCTGCTCCCAACTTGTCACTCTGGACAAGCTGTAATTAATTTCAGGTTGGTTGGTTGGTTGTTTTTTTAACTTGTGCTTCACTCCTCGAGAGAGCCTGAATTTTTTGGGGGCTCGCCATGCCACCTAAGTGTACAGGAGACAAGGTTATGGAAGATGCACCCAGGTGGGATGCGCATGGATTTGCCCGCACCGGGGAGTCCATTCACACCCTGGGTGCTGCTCTGCACAGCATCCAAAACACCCATTTTTAGATCAATCAAGCCAATCTTCAATTTCAGCGCTCGCACAGCCGGGGGGAGCTACCGAAACACCTTCAGTGCCTCTTGGGGACACAGGGACCTCCCAAAAGAAGAGCAGCAGGTCGCTCGGGTGGTGCTGGGCTCAGCAAGCCCCACACCTTTCCTCGGTGGATGAAAGCGGCCGGGGAAGATCAGGTAAAGCCACAGCCAAACCGTACCTGACTGGCAAAGAAATGCCCAATGATTTTAACAATGACCTCCTCGTTCTCGTCCAGGGTTTGGTCTCATGGCACAAGGACTTCCGCACTGGTTAAGTTTTGCAGTTTGTTCACCTGGAGCGAACCACAAGAGGCTTCTGTTGTGGAAGAGCCAAAATCCTCCACTGCCGGTGTCACCACGGCACCAGGCACCCTGTGTGTCTCCTCCTTCCTTGGGACCAATGAGAACCACCACCAGGACATGGGGGCTGAGGGTCAAGACATCGCTGAAACCACTGTGCACCCGGGATTTGTCCCCCTGGGGTGGGCAGGGGTGATGGGTGATGCCCAACTCTGCATCCCCGGGGCACCACCACCCACCGTTTTGCCACCTTTGCCTATCACATGGCCGGCTGCGAAGGAAGGCACCTTGATGTGGGCTTCAAGCTTCACTTCTTCTTTCGCGTTAAAGAAGTTTGCCTCTTTCAGCTTCCCAAATATTCACCCCTGGGCCTGGGGAGGAGACGGACGGGAAGGAAAACCATCAGGCAGCGCCCGCTGTGCCTCTCCATCCCCAAAGCTGATAATGTCCCCACGTCCAGCAGCATCAAAACCATGGTACCCAGCAAAGAACTCCCCCGGCGCTGAGGGAGGCCAAGCCAGGCTGGCAGCACAGTGGTGACCACAGGGATGCCCGCGACTTGTCCCTTACTGTTCCCCCCCCCATAGCCCCCACCCAGAGCACCCTGAACTGAGCCTCGGGCGGCCCTGTGATGATGACCATCCGCTCGCTGCCCTCGGGACCTTCTGCCGGGGCGATCTGGGGAGGGATGGGGGAGAGGGAGCATGAGCGCAGCCCCCACTTTGGCGAGACCTTCCCTCGGTGGCATTTCCCCCCCAGTGCAGGGCAACCCCCCCATGCAGGAGCATCCCCTCCCACCCGAGCCAGGGTGATAACCGGGTGCTGCAGGCCTGGCCTTCTACTAATGACAGGCTGGAGAGGTGGGCACATGCCAACCTCATGAAGTTCAATGAGGCCCAGTGCAAGCTCCTGCACATGGGTCGGGGCAATCTCCAGCACAAATCCAGGCTGGGCGGAGAATGGATGGAGCGCAGCCCTGGGGAGAAGGACCTGGGGGTGCTGATTGATGAGAAGCTCAACATGAGCCGGCAACACGTGATCACAGCCCAGAAAGCCATCTATATCCCAGGCTGCATCAGAAGTATGGTCAGCAGGGCAAGGGATGTGGTTCTGCCCCTCTGCTGCGTTCTGGTGAGACCCCACCTTCAGTACTGCGTCCAGCTCTGGAGCCCCCAACATAGGAAAGACATGGACCTGCTGGAGCGGGGCCAGAGGAGGCCACAGAGATGCTGAGAGGGTTGGAGCCCCTCTGCTGGGAGGACAGGCTGAGCGTTGGGGTTGTTCAGCCTGGAGCAGGCGCCGGCCGGGGGGGCTCCGTACAGACCCGAGAGGTACACCCAGGAGCTCCATGGTGGGAGAGAAAACAAGGGTCAGTGATGGCCCCAGTGTGCCAGACCCTTCCCCGCCACCCCCAGCCCGACGCAGAGCAGCGTGACACCACAGTGAGCCCGGCAGGGACACAGGGACAACCCTTCAGGCCCTGAAACCCCCCCCTCACAGAGCACGGGGGCACCCGAGGGTGCATTGGGGTGAGCTGCGGCCCCGACCCAGCACCCAGGTACCCTCAGTTCCTCCCCGCTGCCATCTTTCTGCCTGTGTCCTGCCTTTGTAGGGGAAAACCGGCCCCAACGGCCTTTCAGAGCAGCCGTAACCCCGCAAAGCTGAAACCGTGCTGTGACCACCATCGGTCCCCTGCGCAGAAAGTAGGGGGTTGGCGAGAACCGAGCACCATGTCTGGTTTGGCTCTGATTTCCATCATCGTTTCACTTTTCCAGGTCCAAGAGAAGAGAAAGCCAAGGCTGAGGAAGATGTTCCCTCAAGACCTGGGCTGGGGACAGGGGGGAAAGCAGCAAGGGGTGCGTGCCAGCACCCCAACCCAAGTCAACCCAGCCCAAAGCCTCGTCAACTCTTTCATGTCTCAAATCCATCAGAAATCTCCCCTGGCAGTAGACACAACTCTCTCCTGCTCTGCATTCCAGCAAGTGCAACCAGATGCTACCTGCAAACCACCATTTCTCACATGGAGGACGAGCAGACCCAGCTCCCTTGCCCAGGCTGGACGCCGCTCTCGCTCCCAGCCCTCTAGTTAAACCCGCTGCGCCGAGGTTGTGCTCCCTGTCACATTGAACCCATGCTCCCTGTGTCCACCCTCTGCTTCTGGCCACGGGCTGCTCCATGGCTCCTACACCAACATGTCCTCTCCTGCCCAGCCAGTCCTCAAGGCCAGCGTGGACGCCGCACCTCCTCACTTCCCTCCCTTCACCAGGAGCCTCATTCCTTCTCCTCCATCCTTCCCAGGTCTCTACAGCTCCACAGTTGAAGCTACTGCCACCGGCCCCAGGTCCTGCTGAGGATGCAGTCAGAAATGACCACTCCACGGTGTGAAACGTAAAGTACTTGGGTGGAAGGAGCAGAGGCCTCACCAGGGTGGCTTCAATAAGGTCCCACAAAGTTTTGGGCTGAAGGGGGTCCCACCAAACGCTGCCCTTTGGGACACCTGCCCAGCTCTTCTCCAATACGCCAACAAACGCTCAACCAGACGCTTCCCCAAGGCCGCGCTTGCTCGGGTGGTCACCGCGGGCAGAGCATCCTCCCGCACAGCCAGACCAACCGACCCTTCTCAGTGCCTTCCGGGGCCACCGCGCACATCACACTCACACGCCCCTCCGCACCACCAGCCTGGCACTCACCCTTCTCCTCCGACGGCTCTGCTGCTGGCATTGCCAGGAGAAGAAAACAGCACAAGTAAACTTCAGACAACAGCACAAGTGAACTTCAGAACTCAGCTTGGCCACTGCAGTTAAAGACAATAAGAAGAGATTCTTTGAGTATATCAATAGAAAAAGGAAGATTAGGGAAAATGTAGGCCCACTGGCGAATGAGACAGGTGCCCTAGTGGTGGAAGACACAGAGAAGGCAGAGTTCCTGAATGCCGCCTTTTCTTCGGTCTTCACTGCTAAAGCTGTCCCTCATGAATCCCATACTCTGAAGGCAAAGGAGAAGGTCTGGAGAGAGGAAGATTTTCCCTCATTTGAGAAGGACCGTGTCAGAGACCACTTGGCCAAGCTGGACATTCATAAGTCCATGGGCCTTGACGGGATGCACCCGCGAGTGCTGAGAGAGCTGGCAGATGTTATTGCTAGACTACTCTCCATCATCTTTGAAAGGTCATGGAGAACAGGAGAGGTGCCTGAGGACTGGAGGAAGGCTGACATCACTCCGATCTTCAAAAAAGGCAAGAAGGAGGACCCAGGGAACTAAAGACCAATTAGTCTCACCTCTGTCCCTGGGAAAGTAATGGAGAGACTCATCTCCAAACACGTTGAGGAACAGGAAGTTAATGGAAGTGGTCAACATGGATTTACCAAGGGTAAATCATGCTTGGCCAATCTGATAGCTTTCTATGATGTTATAACTGGTTGGCTGGATGAGGGGAGAGTCGTAGATGTCACCTACCTTGACTTTAGCAAGGCTTTTGACACTGTCTCCCACAACATCCTCATTAGGAAGCTGAGGAAGTTTGGGCTAGATGAGGCAACAGCGAGGTGGATCGAGAGTTGGCTGCGGGACAGAACTCAGAGGGTTGTGATCAGCGGCACAGAGTCTAGTTGGAGGCCTGTAACCAGTGGTGTCCCCCAGGGGTCAATACTGGGTCCAATTTTGTTTAATATATTCATTAGTGACCTGGATGAGGGGGCAGAGTGTATCCTCAGCAAGTTTGCTGATGATACCAAACTGGGTGGAGTGGCTGACACCCCAGAGGGCCGTGCTGCCATCCAGCGTGACCTGGACAGGCTGGAGAGCTGGGTAGAGAAGAACCTAATGAGGTTCAACAAAAGCAAGTGCAAGGTCCTGCACCTGGGGAGGAAGAATGTAAAGCACCAGTATCGGTTAGGGGCGGACCTGCTGGGAAGTAGCTCTGAGGAGAAGGATCTGGGGCTCATGGTAGACAGTAAATTATCCATGGCCCAGCAATGTGCCCTTGTTGCCAAAAAGGCCAATGGAATCCTGGGCTGCATAGGGAAGAGTGTGGCCAGTAGGTCAAAGGAGGTCATTCTCCCCCTCTACTCTGCACTGGTGAGGCCACAACTGCAATACTGTGTCCAGTTTTGGGCTCCCCAGCTCAAGAGGGACAGGGAACTGCTGGAGCGAGTCCAGCGAAGGGCAACTAAGATGATGAAGGGATTGGAGCATCTCCCGTATGAGGAAAGGCTGAGAGAGCTGGGACTCTTTAGCCTGGAGAAGAGAAGGCTGAGGGGAGACCTTATTATGGCATACAAGTATCTAAAGGGTGGGTTGAAGGAGGATGGAGCCAGGCTCTTTTCTATGGTTCCCAGTGACAGGACGAGGGGCAATGGGCACAAGTTAGAACACAGGAAGTTCCGTTCAAATACACGGAAACACTTCTTTACGGTGAGGGTGACAGAGCACTGGCCCAGGCTGCCCAGGGAGGTTGTGGAGTCCCCTTCTCTGGAGCTTTTCAAGACCCACCTGGATGCAGTCCTGAGTCATGTGCTCTGGGCAATCCTGCTTTAGCAGGGGAGTTGGTCTTGATTATCTCTAGAGGTCCCTTCCAACTCTTAAAACTCCGTGATTCTGTGATTCCATAGTGGAAATTGCTAAAATAGCATTAACTGCACGAGAGTCCAGGAGATCGGGCATCTCAGACTGAGTTCGTGGTTAAGGAAAGTTCAGAGTTACGAGATTGCCCTGATCCAATAAATTCTAACGCAGATGCTTCAAAACTTAAGCGACAGCCTCACTCTGATTTGCCAGGATGTTATGAATCACCTACGAAGAAGTCTAATACTGCAAGTTTCACAGGGGAAGGTACTATTTTAGCAGACTTTAACGAAGATGTCCCTTTTTGATATGTTCCAGTTGAAAAATGGAGGCAAATAAAGCAAAAGGCACTGGACAGTGGAGATACAGCATGTGGAAATGCAATAGCGTGTCCCGTCTTACGACGAACGGATCAGCCTAATGAGCACTCGCCTTTTCCTTATGGAGTAATTAAAGACTTGAGACAAACTCTTATGCAAAATGGGTTAAGTGCACCACATACTCAAAGTTTGCTACAAGGAATATTTGGGGGGAATGAGTTAACACCCTATGATATTTGGCAAATTACACGTTTAATACTTACTCCTACGCAAATGGTATTATTTGAGTCAATGTGGAAATCTGCTTGCCAAGTGGCAGCCCTTGCAAGCAGCGAATGCTGCTGCGAAAGAGTCTTTGTTAACGCAGCTTGTTGTGGGAAATGCTAATTATGAATGTCAGTGTATTTTGCGTTCATTACAAAATCCAACGATAGTCCAAATGATTGAGACATGTCAAAGAATCGGTTCTAACTCTCATAACATGGAGATGTTGGCAACAACTTTTGCTGCAGCGGTGAAAGTACAAGGAAGTTGGTTTTTGTGTGGGCCGGCTATAGCCCAGCGGTTACTTTGGTCTTTCACAAGTGTGTCGTGTGAATCTGTCAGATCATTCAGAATCTGTGCGTAAAAACATTCAAATGTTAAAGGAGGGGGTCAGAAAGTTGCAAATAGACAATGAATGGAATTGGTTGAACGATTTGTTATCTGGTTGGGGAATTACAGGATGGATAGCTGCAATTATTAAGACAGGATTAATGATATTGATCATAATTTTTTTTATAGCATTAATTTTTCCATGTTTATACTCTTGTCTGCAAAGGGCCCTGCAGAAGATGATAAACTCGGCGTTTCTAATTGAAAAACAAAAAAGGGGGAGATGTGGGGACTGAGGCAAAAGAAGGGTTAAGTGGGGTAGAACTAATAGGGAGGAATAAGCAGCTGCAGCACTGTTCTGGCAGACCACGAAGTTGTGTGAAGCTCCTCCCGAGATAAGGAGGTGCTGCTCACAGGGAAGAGAGATTCCCTTTTCGGTGGGAACGTGATCTTTTGGAGTACGCGATGGGGTAAACAAGCAAAGTAGGCAATTACTGGCCTTGGTAGAAAAGTATGTAAAGAGCACGCTTGCTTAATACAGCGGATGTCGGTTTCGATCCTGCATATCGCAGTCCGCGCGTTCCCACCGCCACACGCCCCCTCCCCCGCGGGCCGCCCCCCGGCCCCGGCAGCGCCCCGCTCCGCCCGCCCGCCCCCGCCCTGGGCAGGAGCTCCCCGAGCCCGCGCCGCCCCGCCGGAGCGCAGCGGGACGAGCAGCTGCAGCGCCCGGTGCCGCGGGGCCGGTTCCTGCGCGCCGTCACCCGCGGCGGGAGGAGCCGCACCGCGCCCGCGGGCACCGGCGGGGCTCGGCTCCGCTCGGATGGGGTCGGATGGGGTCGGCGGGGGTCGGATCTGTTCGGCCCATCCATCCCCCAGTGGTGGGAGGGGAGAAGGGAACCCCCCCGTCTTTGCCAGCGCCGCCTCCTCCCCACAGTGTCCCCCAGAGAAGGCTCTGAACTCGGGACGATGCCAACGCGGGGGGGGACTGCAGTCTCCGCCCTCCGGCACCCACTCCAAGGGGATCTTCCGCTCTCTGACCATCTCCTGCTCCCGCTGCGGGGAGTTCCTGCTCTGGATGGATCCAGCCGGTTATGGAGGTATCGAGGGAAGTTGGACTCTCGCGTCCGCTACGGGGAGGTCAGAGCTGGGAAGCGCTCCGTACCCCGGCAGCAGCGGGGGGGGGTCGAGCTGAGCAGGGAGGTGTTGGCCGGGCAGGAGGAACTGCTGCGCTGTCCCTGTGTCCCTCCAGAAGGACAGCGGCAAGAGAGGAGTGTGGGAGGAGGAGGTGGCGGGGGCAGAAGAGGAGGGGGAAGGGGAGCCGAACGCGGAGGAGCTGCGGGAGAAGAGCTGGACCATGGGGCTGTCCTGCCCCCCGCTGCCGGGCACGGGGGTCTGGGGGCACCGAGGGCTGGAGCTGTGCTCCGCAGGGCTGTGCTGGCCCCCAGGTGCGGTTTTAATGTTGAATTTCTGTAAATGACTGGCTTGTAGAAGGCATGTGTAGATTTGGGGAGGGGGGAAGCAGGAGCTGTGGCCGTGGGGGGGTGCATGCAGCTGAGGGGGTGGAGCTGTGACCTTGCTGGGCAGGAAGGACCACGGACCTGTCCGTGTCTGATCCCTGCAGCCCCCCGGCTGTCCCCCTGCAGCTCTAGGGGAAGGGGCTGCCAGCGTCGGACAGGCGGCTCCGGCTCCTGCCCCCTCCGGGGGAAAAGGGTCCCCGGGGCTGCGGGCAGAGCCCCTCCTGTGCTCCCCGGGGGCTCTCGGGAGGTGCCCGACAAGGTGCCGTCAGGGGCGACCTCCTCTTGCAGTAGCAGCGGGGGGGGCAGTGCCGCCCGAACCAAGGTGCCTGCCTGTGTCAGGTTCTGCAGGCAGCCTGTGGGCAGGGACGGTGCCCGGAGGGGGCTGGGGGGACCCCGCGCTCTTCCCACATGCCTGCAGCAGGGCAAGCAGCCCCAGGACCCTCCAGCTCCCCACGAGCGCTGGGGGATGTGCCTGTCCCCACCATGGCCTCGCTACGGGGAAACAACATCCAGAGAGACATTGCAACATGGCAAAATGCATAGCAAGAGTCGTAGCTGAGAGGTTCCTGAATGGTGACCCTGGGGCAGCTCTACCTTGGAAGTGGCAGAAAGCAGAGCCATCTGGAGCCATAGAGCAGCGGCTTTGGCAACCAGATAAGGACAGTTGACCAAAACAATACAGTGATTAAAAAGGAGTCAACGACTCCCAGAGGATTCTGAAGGACTATCCGAGAGACTATAATGCGCATACCGGGGTGGGTAGTAGCCTATGGTAATGAGTTCCCGGAAAAGTAACGAACATGTTAATCATTTCCCCAAAACCTTGTGAATGTGTATATATAGCATGTCTGTAAGCTGTATAACTAACCCTTTACGGTGTGTAAGTTTGGAGGAGCGATCCCCCTTGCACCAGCGCTGCAATAGACATAGCTGCTTTATAACGCTGTGTGAGTTGTGGACTTTGTTTCCGCACGTCAGCACTGCAGGGCTCAAGGATGGGGACACCCCCCCCTCCCCCGTCCCCTCCCTTCTGCCCGCAGGGAGCAGCCCCAGGCAGGGATGCTGAGCACGGGGGTTTCTTGACAGGCCTAGGGCTGGCAGCGGTGACACTTGGCTGTAGGACATGTCCCACCCAGGCAGGGGTGCAACTCCTTCAGGGGGCAGCATGTCACTCAGAGCTGGGGGGGACTTGGATGGTCTCGGGCAGAGTGAGTGTTACCCCAGCCTGCTACCATGGCCCTTTGCAGCTCCGGTGGTACCCGGGCAGGGACGGGATG
This sequence comes from Vanellus vanellus, assembly GCF_965231255.1. Classification (NCBI taxonomy): domain Eukaryota; kingdom Metazoa; phylum Chordata; class Aves; order Charadriiformes; family Charadriidae; genus Vanellus; species Vanellus vanellus. The sequence goes on from NW_028127876.1 coordinate 624,699, forward strand.
GGCTGGCCTGAGGCTGGAGCACCCGAGGGTGATGCCCCCCCACCACAGAGCATCCTCAGACCAATGCGTGCTGTGGAGATGGTGGGGCAGGGCTGGATGAAGGATGCGGAGCAGCGGGGCCAGGGCAGGGCCAGGGCCATCACCTGTAGCTGTAGCCAAGGGGAAGCCGAAGTCCTTTTGGGGTGGAGGTGGTGGAAGGAGTAGCGAGGGCGGCACTCGCTGTCGGACAGGTCCAGGTTGCAGTTCCAGCCGATGGTCACACTGATCATCCAGTCCTGCAGCAGGGACCAGCAGACCTCACACAGTGCCAGCACGCTGCGGGCACAGCATCCCAACGTGCACGGCACCACCATGGTCACAGCATCTCCAGGGGCACGGCATCCCCATGGGTACAGCACCTACGTCCCTGCAGGCGTAGAATCTCCACAGACATGGCAATCCCCCAGGCACAGCACCCCAGTGGGCATGGGAACCCCCACGGGCATGGCATCCCTGCGGGCACAGCATGTCCACGGGTATGGCATCCCTGGGGGCATGCAGCATCCCCCCAACCCACACTGCTCCCGCCCGGCCACGAGCACAGCCCCATCCTCGCCCTCCCCAGCAGGACGGGGCTGGGTTGCCACAGGCGTTGGGCCACAGGCCCTTGCCAGGGACGCCGTTGGCACTGCCTGCTGGCCCAAGAGTGCCCGGGAAGGGGCTTCCCAGAGGAGCTGGCCGGGCAGCAAGGAGCAGGTCCCAAAGGACGGGAAGACGCTGGGGACGGGCAGGGGGGCAGAGAGCGGGGGAAGGATGGAACAGCGTCGAGTGCCTCTCCTGGGGGGGACTTGTCTGCTCCTGCAGGTGCAGAGGGCAGGGAGGGCCCTGCGGGGACGCTGCGCTGCTCGGCCACCCGCCCCCCCATCCCCGGCAGAGGCGGGAGGGAGTCCCGGGGAGGCGGCACTGCCTCGCTCCGGCCGCGCCTGCCGCCTGCTCCCCCCGCCCGGCTCGGCCCGGCTCTGCCCGCACGGCTGGCTGGATCGGCTCGTCTGGGCTCGGCTCGTCTGGGCTCGGCTCGAGTGGGCTGCGACCCTGCGGGCCCGGGCCGGGCCGTGCGGCGGGAGCCCCGGCGGAGCGGCGGGGCAGGTGTGGGCGCGGAGGGGGCCGGGGGTCCCGGTGGGTGCGTGCGGGGGCTGCGGGCAGGGGGCGTGTGGGCCTCGCTCCGCGGAGGCTGCGGAGGCCGCGGCGGGGCCCGAGGGCAGAAGCGCGGGGCCGGCGGGCCCGTGAGCGGGTCCCCGCGGGAGCGGGCAGCGGCGCAGCCGTCGGGCGTCCCCCGGGCGCGGCCCCGCCCCTGCCCGCTGCTGCCGGGGGTCTGGCGGGGCGGCCGTCGGCGGGCAGCGGGGGTGCGGAGAGGGGCCGGGCTGCGGCCGCTGGCTGCGCTCCCCCCGGTGCCGGCGGGGTCGGGGACGGGGACGGGCCCGGGGAGAGGCGGGCTGGCGGCGGGGCAGAGGCTGCGGGGCTCCCCCGGGGCACAGGGTCGGGCCCGGGCCGGTGGAGACGCTCTCGGGCTGCGGCCGGGACAGACGAGGCACAGCCGGCGGCTCTGGCAGAAGAGACGGAGGCTCCGCTTCGATTGCCCGCTCCGTCCTGAGGTAGCATGGCGCCTGCAGCCTGTGCAAGCAGGCCGTGCCCGGCCCAGGGCAGAAGACCCCCGGGGGGCTCGTGCAGGGAGGTCCCGGAGGTGCCCCTGCCAAGCTGGCACAGGGAGGAGAGGCGGAGGGATGGAGGGCACCGCTGGACTCCCGCTCCTGCCAGGACAGGGAACCGCTGGCCACAACTGGCCCCGAGGAGCCCTGGCAAGGGGCCGTGCTCGGGGCTGCAGAGGAAGGCGAAAAACCCCCGGGGGCCCGTGCCAGTGTGCCCCGGGGAAAAAATTCCTTCCTGACCCCAAAAGTGGCTATGGGCTGTTCCCTGAGGACTCGAGCAAGACCTTTTGCGAGGCCTCCAGGGCAGCGGTGGCTCCAGGGGACACCAGCACTGCCCAACCCCTCCTCTGCTTCCACTGGGGGCACTTCAGGGCCATCTCAGCATGGAAAACTGACATGGTTTTCTCTACCAAAACACTCTTTTTCTATGAAAATGTATCCTCCAGGGTCCACACAAGACTCCTCCGAGGCAACTCCTGCAGGCTCTTGATCACAGCTTTAGGGACCTGAGATCCCAGGAAGCAACCCCAGACTCGTCCAGGGAAGATACCCGAGATGATTTTTCTCCTTGGACAATGCTCCATCCTCTGGGATGCACCCGAGACTTATCCCAGCTATGTCCCAGGTTTGGCCCTGAGTCTTTTTTTCCAGTGTTTTGGTGACCTGTGATCCCGGGTAGGAACCCCAGACTCCTCCAGGGAAGATACCAAAGATGATTTCTCTACTTGGGAATGAGCTATCCTGCAGGAATCACTCAGAACTCCTCCCAGGCGTCTCCCACAGTCTTTATTCCGGTGGTTGAGGGTCTGGTCATCGCGGGTAGCAACCCCAGGCTCCGTCAGGGAAGATACCCAAGATGATTTACCTCCTTGGGCAATGCTCCGTCCTCTGGGATGCATCCGAGACTTATCGCGGCTATGTCCCTGAGACATTTATCCGGTGGTTTAGGGTCCTGTGATCCCAGGTAGCAACCCCAGACTCCTCCAGGGAAGATACCGGAGATGATTTTCCTCCTTGGACTATTGTCCATACTGCGGTATGCACCGGAGATTCCTCCCAGCTCTGTTTCTGAGTGTTTTCTTCCAGTGGTTTGGGGCCCTGTTATCCCAGGTAGCAACCCCAGACTCCTCCAGGGAAGATACCCGAGGTGATTTTTCTCCTTGGACAATGCTGCATCATCTGGGATGCACCCGAGACTCCTCGCAGGTATGTCCCTAAGTCTTTTTTCCGGTGGTTTAGGGTCCTGTCATCCTGGGTAGCAACCCCAGACTCCTCCAGGGAAGATACCCAAGATGATATTTCTGTCTTGACAGTGGTCCATCTTGCGGGATCTACCCAGAACTCTTCCCAGGCGTCTCCCGCAGAGGTTTCTCCAATGCTTTAGGGCCCTGTGATCCCGGGTAGCAACCCCAGACTCCTCCAGGGAAGATACCCGAGATGAATTTTCTCCTTAGAAAATGTTCCATCCTCTGGGATGCATCTGAGATTCTTCCCAGGCATCTCCCGCAGACTTTTCTCCAGTGGTTTGGGGCCCTGTTATCCCAGGTAGCAAGCCCAGACTCCTCCAGGGAAGATACCCGAGATGATTTTTCTCTTTAGAATCTGCTCCATCCTCTGGGATGTACCCCTGACTCCTCCCAGTTGTCTCCTGCAGACTTTTCTCTAGTGGTTTAGGTATGTGAAATCCCAGGTAGCAACCCCAGACTCCTCCAGGGAAGATACCCGAGATGATTTTTCTCCTTGGGCAATGCTCCATCCTCTGGGATGCACCAGAGATTCTTCCCAGTCGTCTCCCGCAGATATTTTTCCTGTGGTTTGGGGCCCTGTAATCCCGGGTAGCAACCCCAGACTCCTCCAGGGAAGATACCCGAGGTGATTTTTCTCCTTGGACAATGCTGCATTGTCTGGGATTCACCGGAGACTCCTCGCAGGTATGTCCCTGAGTCTTTTTTCCGGTGGTTTAGGGTCCTGTGTTCCCGGGTAGCAACCCCAGACTCCTCCAGGGAAGGTACCCGAGATGATTTTTCTCCTTGGATAATTCTCCATCCTCTGGGATTCATCCGAGACTTATCGCAGCTATGTCCCTGAGACATTTTTCCGGTGGTTTAGGGTCCTGTCATCCCTGGTAGCAACCCCACACTCCTCCAGGGAAGATACCCGAGATGATTTTTCTCGTTAGAAAATGCTCCATCCTCTGGGATGCATCTGAGACTTATCACAGCTATGTCCCTGAGTCTTTATTCCGGTGGTTTAGGGTCCTGTCATCCCAGGTAGCAACCCCAGACTCCTCCAGGGAAGATACCCAAGATGATTTTTATCCTTGGGCAATTCTCCAACCTCTGGGATACATCCGAGATTCTTCCCAGTCGTCTCCCGCAGACATTTTTCTTGTGGTTTGGGGTACTATAATCCTGGATAGCAAGCCCAGACTCCTCCAGCGAAGATAGCCAAGATGATTTTTCTCCTTGGACAATGCTCCATCCTGCGAGATGCACCCGAGACTCCTCCCACGTCTGTTTCTGAGTGTTTTCTTCCTGGGTTTTAGGGCCCTGTGATCCCGGGTAGCAACCCCAGACTCCTCCAGGGAAGATAGCCGAGATGATTTTTCTCTTTAGAATCTGCTCCATCCTCTGGGATGTACCCCTGACTCCTCCCAGGTGTCTCCCGCAGACGTTTCTCTAGTAGTTTAGGTATCTGAAATCCCAGGTAGCAACCCCAGACTCCTCCAGGGAAGATACCCGAGATGATTTTTCTCCTTGGGCAATGCTCCATCCTCTGGGATGCACCTGAGATTTCTCCCAGACATCTCCCGCAGATATTTTTCCTGTGGTTTGGCTCACTGTAATCCTGGGTAGCAACCCCAGACTCCTCCAGGGAAGATACCTGAGATGATTTTTCTCCTTGGGCAATGCTCCATCCTCTGGAATTCACCGGAGGTTCCTCACAGGTATGTCCCTCAGTCTTTTTTCCGGTGGTTTAGGGTCCTGTCATCCCAGGTAGCAACCCCAGACTGCTCCAGGGAAGATACTTGAGATGATTTTCCTCCTTTGGCAGTACTCCATCCTCTGGGATGCACCTGAGATTCCTCCCAGTCGTCTCCTGCAGACATTTTTCCTGTGGTTTGGGGCCCTATAATCCTGGATAGCAAGACCAGACTTCTCCAGGGAAGATATCCGAGATGATTTTTCTCCTTGGACAATTTTCCATCCTGCGGGATGCACCTGAGACTCCTCCCGGCTCTGTTTCTGAGTGTTTTCTTCCTGGGGTTTAGGGCCCTGTGATCCCAGGTAGCAACTCCAGACTTCTCCAGGAAAGATACCCAAGATGATTTTTCTCCTTTGACAATGCTCCATCCTGCGGGATGCACCCGAGACTGCTCGCAGGTATGTCACCGAGTCTTATTTCCGGTGGTTTAGGGCCCTGTGATCCCGGGTAGCAAGCCCAGACTCCTCCAGGGAAGATAACCAAGATGATTTTTCTCCTTGGACAATGCTCCATCCTGCAGGATGCACCCGAGACTCCTCGCAGGTATGTCCCCGAGTCTTATTTCCGGTGGTTTAGGGTCCTGTGATCCCGGGTAGCAACCCCAGACTCCTCCACGGAAGGTACCCAAGATGATTTTTCTCTTTAGAAAATGCTCCATCCTCTGGGATGCATCCGAGACTTATCCCAGCTATGTCCCTGAGTCTTTATTCCGGTGATTTAGGGTCCTGTCATCTCGGGTAGCAACCCCAGACTCCTCCAGGGAAGATACCTGAGATGATTTTCCTCCTTGGGCAATGCTCCATCCTCTGGGATGCATCCGAGACATATCGCAGCTATGTCCCTGAGACATTTTTCCGGTGGTTTAGGGTCCTGTCATCCCAGGTAGCAACCCCAGACTCCTCCAGGGAAGACACCCGAGATGATTTTTCTCTCTTGACAGTGGTCCATCCTGCGGGATCTACCCAGAACTCCTCCCAGGCATCTCCCGCAGAGTTTTCTCCAATGCTTTAGGGCCCTGTGATCCCAGGTGGCAACCCCAGACTCCTCCAGGGAAGATACCCGAGATGATTTTTCTCCTTGGGCAATGCTCCATCCTCTGGGATGCACCCGAGACTCCTCCCAGCTCTGTTTCTGAGTGTTTTCTTCCTGGGGTTTAGGGCCCTTTGATCCCAGGTAGCAACCCCGGACTCCTCCAGGGAAGATAACCAAGATGATTTTTCTCCTTGGACAATGCTCCATCCTGGGGGATGCACCCGAGACTCCTCGCAGGTATGTCACCGAGTCTTATTTCCGGTGGTTTAGGGTCCTGTGATCCCGGGTAGCAACCCCAGACTCCTCCACGGAAGGTACCCAAGATGATTTTTCTCCTTGGATAATGCTCCATCGTCTGCGATGCATCCGAGACTTATCGCAGCTATGTCCCTGAGACATTTTTCCGGTGGTTTAGATACCTGTCATCCCAGGTAGCAACCCCAGACTCCTACAGGGAAGATACCCGAGATGATATTTCTCTCTTGACTGTGGTCCATCCTGCGGGATCTACCCAGAACTCCTCCCAGGCATCTCCCGCAGAGTTTTCTCCAATGCTTTAGGGCCCTGTGATCCCGGGTAGCAACCCCAGACTCCTCCAGGGAAGATACCCGAGATGATTTTTATCCTTGGACTATTGTCCATCCTTCGGGATGCACCCGAGACTCCTCCCAGCTCTGTTTCTGAGTGTTTTCTTCCTGGCGTTTAGGGCCCTGTGATCCCAGGTAGCAACGCCAGACTCCTCCAGGGAAGATACCCGAGATGATTTTTCTCCTTGGGCAATGCTCCATCCTCTGGGATTCACCGGAGATTCCTCACAGGTATGTCCCTCAGTCTTTTTTCTGGTGGTTTAGGGCCCTGTGATCCCAGGTGGCAACCCCAGACTCCTCCAGGGAAGATACCCGAGATGATTTTTCTCCTTGGGCAATGCTCCATCCTCTGGGATGCACCAGAGATTCTTCCCAGTCGTCTCCCGCAGATATTTTTCCTGTGGTTTGGGGCCCTGTAATCCTGGGTAGCAACCCCAGACTCCTCCAGGGAAGATACCCGAGGTGATTTTTCTCCTTGGACAATGCTGCATCGTCTGGGATTCACCGGAGACTCCTCGCAGGTATGCCCCTGAGTCTTTTTTCCGGTGGTTTAGGGTCCTGTCATCCCGGGTAGCAACCCCAGACTCCTCCAGGGAAGATACCCAAGATGATATTTCTGTCTTGACAGTGGTCCATCCTGCGGGATCTACCTAGAACTCTTCCCAGGCGTCTCCCGCAGAGGTTTCTCCAATGCTTTAGGGCCCTTTGATCCCGGGTAGCAACCCCAGACGCCTCCAGGGAAGATACCCGAGATGAATTTTCTCCTTGGGCAATGCTCCATCCTCTGGGATTAACCGGAGACTCCTCGCAGGTATGTCACCGAGTCTTATTTCCGGTGGTTTAGGGCCCTGTGATCCCGGGTAGGAAACCCAGACTCCTCCAGGGAAGATACCCGAGATGATTTTTCTCCTTGGGCAATGCTCCATCCTCTGGGATGCACCCGAGACTCCTCCCAGCTATGTCCCTGAGTCTTTATTCCGGTGATTTAGGGTCCTGTCATCTCGGGTAGCAACCCCAGACTCCTCCAGGGAAGATACCTGAGATGATTTTCCTCCTTGGGCAATGCTCCATCCTCTGGGATGCACCAGAGATTCTTCCCAGTCGTCTCCCGCAGCTATTTTTCCTGTGGTTTGGGGCCCTGTAATCCTGGGTAGCAACCCCAGACTCCTCCAGGGAAGATACCCGAGGTGATTCTTATCCTTGGACTATTGTCCATCCTTCGGGATGCACCCGAGACTTCTCCCAGCTCTGTTTCTGAGTGTTTTCTTCCTGGCGTTTAGGGCCCTGTGATCCCAGGTAGCAAGCCCAGACTCCTCCAGGGAAGATACCCGAGGTGATTTTTCTCCTTGGGCAATGCTCCATCCTCTGGGATTCACCGGAGACTCCTCGCAGGTATGTCCCTGAGTCTTTATTCCGGTGGTTTTGGGTCCTGTCATCCCAGGTAGCAACCCCATACTCCTCCAGGGAAGATACCCAAGATGATTTTTATCCTTGGGCAATTCTCCAACCTCTGGGATACATCCGAGATTCTTCCCAGTCGTCTCCCGCAGACATATTTCCTGTGGTTTGGGGTACTATAATCCTGGATAGCAAGCCCAGACTCCTCCAGCGAAGATAGCCAAGATGATTTTTCTCCTTGGACAATGCTCCATCCTGCGAGATGCACCCGAGACTCCTCCCAGCTCTGTTTCTGAGTGTTCTCTTCCTGGGTTTTAGGGCCCTGTGATCCCGGGTAGCAACCCCAGACTCCTCCAGGGAAGATACCCGAGATGATTTTTCTCTTTAGAATCTGCTCCATCCTCTGGGATGTACCCCTGACTCCTCCCAGGTGTCTCCTGCAGACTATTCTCTAGTGGTTTAGGTATCTGAAATCCCAGGTAGCAACCCCAGACTCCTCCAGGGAAGATACACGAGATGATTTTTCTCCTTGGGCAATGCTCCATCCTCTGGGATGGACCTGAGATTTCTCCCAGGCATCTCCCACAGATATTTTTCCTGTGGTTTGGCGCACTGTAATCCTGGGTAGGAACCCCAGACTCCTCCAGGAAGATACCTGAGATGATTTTTCTCCTTGGGCAATGCTCCATCCTCTGGAATTCACCGGAGGTTCCTCACAGGTATGTCCCTCAGTCTTTTTTCCGGTGGTTTAGGGTCCTGTCATCCCAGGTAGCAACCCCAGACTCCTCCAGGGAAGACACCCGAGATGATTTTTCTCTCTTGACAGTGGTCCATCCTGCGGGATCTACCCAGAACTCCTCCCAGGCATCTCCCGCAGAGTTTTCTCCAATGCTTTAGAGCCCTGTGATCCCGGGTAGCAACCCCAGACTCCTCCAGGGAAGATACCCGAGGTGATTTTTCTCCTTGGACAATGCTCCATCCTGCGGGATGCACCCGAGACTCCTCGCAGGTATGTAACCGAGTCTTATTTCCGGTGGTTTAGGGTCCTGTGATCGCGGGTAGCAACCCCAGACTCCTCCACGGAAGGTACCCAAGATGATTTTTCTCCTTGGATAATGCTCCATCCTCTGGGATGCATCCGAGACTTATCGCAGCTATGTCCCTGAGACATTTTTCCGGTGGTTTAGATACCTGTCATCCCAGGTAGCAACCCCAGACTCCTACAGGTAAGATACCCGAGATGATATTTCTCTCTTGACTGTGGTCCATCCTGCGGGATCTACCCAGAACTCCTCCCAGGCATCTCATCTCCCGCAGAGTTTTCTCCAATGCTTTAGGGCCCTGTGATCCCGGGTAGCAACCCCAGACTCCTCCAGGGAAGATACGCGAGATGATTTTTATCATTGGACTATTGTCCATCCTTCGGGATGCACCCGAGACTCCTCCCAGCTCTGTTTCTGAGTGTTTTCTTCCTGGCGTTTAGGGCCCTGTGATCCCAGGTAGTAACCCCAGACTCCTCCAGGGAAGATACCCCAGATGATTTTTCTCCTTGGGCAATGCTCCATCCTCTGGGATGCACCAGAGATTCTTCCCAGTCGTCTCCCGCAGATATTTTTCCTGTGGTTTGGGGCCCTGTAATCCTGGGTAGCAACCCCAGACTCCTCCAGGGAAGATACCCGAGGTGATTTTTCTCCTTGGACAATGCTGCATCGTCTGGGATTCACCGGAGACTCCTCGCAGGTATGTCCCTGAGTCTTTTTTCCGGTGGTTTAGGGTCCTGTCATCCCGGGTAGCAACCCCAGACTCCTCCAGGGAAGATACCCGAGATGATATTTCTCTCTTGACAGTGGTCCATCCTGCGGGATCTACCCAGAACTCCTCCTAGGCATCTCCCGCAGAGTTTTCTCCAATGCTTTAGGGCCCTGTGATCCCGGGTAGCAAACCCAGACTCCTCCAGGGAAGATACCCGAGATGATTCTTATCCTTGGACTATTGTCCATCCTTCGGGATGCACCCGAGACTCCTCCCAGCTCTGTTTCTGAGTGTTTTCTTCCTGGCCTTTAGGGCCCTGTGATCCCAGGTAGCAAGCCCAGACTCCTCCAGGGAAGATACCCAAGATGATATTTCTCTCTTGACAGTGGTCCATCCTGCGGGATCTACCCAGAACTCTTCCCAGGCGTCTCCTGCAGAGTTTTCTCCAATGCTTTAGGGCCCTGTGATCCCGGGTAGCAACCCCAGACTCCTCCAGGGAAGATACCCGAGATGATTTTTCTCCTTGGGCAATGCTCCATCCTATGCGATTCACCGGAGACTCCTCGCAGGTATGTCCCTGAGTCTTTTTTCCGGTGGTTTAGGGTCCTGTGTTCCCGGGTAGCAACCCCAGACTCCTCCAGGGAAGATACCAAAAATGATATTTCTCTCTTGACAGTGGTCCATCCTGCGGGATCTACCCAGAACTCTTCCCAGGCATCTCCCGCAGAGTTTTCTCCAATGCTTTAGGGCCCTGTGATCTCGGGTAGCAACCCCAGACTCCTCCAGGGAAGATACCCGAGATGATTTTTATCCTTGGACTATTGTCCATCCTTCGGGATGCACCCGAGACTCCTCCCAGCTCTGTTTCTGAGTGTTTTCTTCCTGGCGTTTAGGGCCCTGTGATCCCAGGTAGCAAGCCCAGACTCCTCCAGGGAAGATACCCGAGATGATTTTTCTCCTTGGGCAATGCTCCATCCTCTGGGATTCACCGGAGATTCCTCACAGGTATGTCCCTCAGTCTTTTCTCTGGTGGTTTAGGGCCCTGTGATCCCAGGTGGCAACCCCAGACTCCTCCAGGGAAGATACCCGAGATGATTTTTCTCCTTGGGCAATGCTCCATCCTGTGAGATGCACCGGAGATTCTTCCCAGTCGTCTCCCGCAGATATTTTTCCTGTGGTTTGGGGCCCTGTAATCCTGGGTAGCAACCCCAGACTCCTCCAGGGAAGATACCCGAGGTGATTTTTCTCTTTAGAAAATGTTCCATCCTCTGGGATGCATCTGAGACTTATCACAGCTATGTCCCTGAGTCTTTATTCCGGTGGTTTAGGGTCCTGTCATCCCAGGTAGCAACCCCAGACTCCTCCAGGGAACATACCCAAGATGATTTTTATCCTTGGGCAATTCTCCAACCTCTGGGATACATCCGAGTTTCTTCCCAGTCGTCTCCCGCAGACATTTTTCCTGTGGTTTGGGGTACTATAATCCTGGATAGCAAGCCCAGACTCCTCCAGCGAAGATAGCCAAGATGATTTTTCTCCTTGGACAATGCTCCATCCTGCGAGATGCACCCGAGACTCCTCCCACGTCTGTTTCTGAGTGTTCTCTTCCTGGGTTTTAGGGCCCTGTGATCCCGGGTAGCAACCCCAGACTCCTCCAGGGAAGATAGCCGAGATGATTTTTCTCTTTAGAATCTGCTCCATCCTCTGGGATGTACATCTGACTCCTCCCAGGTGTCTCCCGCAGACTTTTCTCTAGTGGTTTAGGTATCTGAAATCCCAGGTAGCAACCCCAGACTCTTCCAGGGAAGATACCTGAGATGATTTTTCTCCTTGGGCAATGCTCCATCCTCTGGGATGCACGTGAGATTTCTCCCAGGCATCTCCTGCAGATATTTTTCCTGTGGTTTGGCGCACTGTAATCCTGGGTAGCAACCCCAGACTGCTCCAGGGAAGATACTTGAGATGATTTTCCTCCTTTGGCAGTACTCCATCCTCTGGGATGCACCTGAGATTCCTCCCAGTCGTCTCCTGCAGACATTTTTCCTGTGGTTTGGGGCCCTATAATCCTGGATAGCAAGACCAGACTTCTCCAGGGAAGATACCCGAGATGATTTTTCTCCTTGGACAATTCTCCATCCTGCGGGATGCACCCGAGACTCCTCCCAGCTCTGTTTCTGAGTGTTTTCTTCCTGGCGTTTAGGGCCCTGTGATCCCAGGTAGCAAGCCCAGACTCCTCCAGGGAAGATACCCGAGATGATTTTTCTCCTTGGGCAATGCTCCATCCTCGGGGATGCACCAGAGATTCTTCCCAGTCGTCTCCCGCAGATATTTTTCCTGTGGTTTGGGGCCCTGTAATCCTGGGTAGCAAGCCCAGACTCCTCCAGGGAAGATACCCGAGGTGATTTTTCTCCTTGGACAATGCTGCATCGTCTGGGATTCACCGGAGACTCCTCGCAGGTATGTCCCTGAGTCTTTTTTCCGGTGGTTTAGGGTCCTGTCATCCCGGGTAGCAACCCCAGAGTCCTCCAGGGAATATACCCAAGATGATATTTCTCTCTTGACAGTGGTCCATCCTGCGGGATCTACCCAGAACTCTTTCCAAGCGTCTCCCGCAGAGTTTTCTCCAATGCTTTAGGGCCCTGTGATCCCGGGTAGCAACCCCAGACTCCTCCAGGGAAGATACCCGAGATGAATTTTCTCCTTAGAAAATGTTCCATCCTCTGGGATGCATCTGAGATTCTTCCCAGGCATCTCCCGCAGCCTTTTCTCCAGTGGTTTGGGGCCCTGTTATCCCAGGTAGCAACCCCAGACTCCTCCAGGGAAGATACCCGAGATGATTTTTCTCTTTAGAATCTGCTCCATCCTCTGGGATGTACCCCTGACTCCTCCCAGGTGTCTCCCGCAGACTTTTCTCTAGTGGTTTAGGTATCTGAAATCCCAGGTAGCAACCCCAGACTCCTCCAGGGAAGATACCCGAGATGATTTTTCTCCTTGGGCAATGCTCCATCCTCTGGAATTCACCTGAGGTTCCTCACAGGTATGTCCCTCAGTCTTTTTTCCAGTGGTTTAGGGTCCTGTCATCCCAGGTAGCAACCCTAGACTGCTCCAGGGAAGATACTTGAGATGATTTTCCTCCTTTGGCAGTACTCCATCCTCTGCGATGCACCTGAGATTCCTCCCAGTCGTCTCCTGCAGACATTTTTCCTGTGGTTTGGGGCCCTATAATCCTGGATAGCAAGACCAGACTTCTCCAGGGAAGATATCCGAGATGATTTTTCTCCTTGAACAATTCTCCATCCTGCGGGATGCACCTGAGACTCCTCCCAGCTCTGTTTCTGAGTGTTTTCTTCCTGGGGTTTAGGGCCCTGTGATCCCAGGTAGCAACTCCAGACTCCTCCAGGGAAGATACCCGAGATGAATTTTCTCCTTAGAAAATGTTCCATCCTCTGGGACGCATCTGAGATTCTTCCCAGGCATCTCCCGCAGCCTTTTCTCCAGTGGTTTGGGGCCCTCTTATCCCAGGTAGCAACCCCTGACTCCTCCAGGGAAGATACCCGAGATGATTTTTGTCTTTAGAATCTGCTCCATCTTCTGGGATGTACCCCTGACTCCTCCCAGGTGTCTCCCGCAGACTTTTCTCTAGTGGTTTAGGTATCTGAAATCCCAGGTAGCAACCCCAGACTCCTGCAGGGAAGATACCTGAGATGATTTTTCTCCTTGGACAATGCTCCATCCTCTGGGATGCACCTGAGATTTCTCCCAGGCATCTCCTGCAGATATTTTTCCTGTGGTTTGGGGCACTGTAATCGTGGGTAGCAACCCCAGACTCCTCCAGGGAAGATACCCGAGATGATTTTTCTCCTTGGGCAATGCTCCATCCTCTGGAATTCACCGGAGGTTCCTCACAGGTATGTCCCTCAGTCTTTTTTCCGGTGGTTTAGGATCCTGTCATCCCAGGTAGCAACCCCAGACTGCTCCAGGGAAGGCACCCAAGATGATTTTTCTCCTTGCGTAATTCTCCATGCTCTGGGATGCATCCGAGACTTATTGCAGCTATGTCCCTGAGACATTTTTCCGGTGGTTTAGGGTCCTATCATCCCGGGTAGCAACCCCACACTCCTCCAGGGAAGATACCCGAGATGATTTTTCTCTTTAGAAAATGCTCCATCCTCTGGGATGCATCTGAGACTTATCACTGCTATGTCCCTGAGTCTTTATTCCGGTGGTTTAGGGTCCTGTCATCCCAGGTAGCAACCCCAGACTCCTCCAGGGAAGATACCCGAGATTATATTTCTCTCTTGACTGTGGTCCATCCTGCGGGATCTACCCAGAACTCCTCCCAGGCATCTCCCGCAGAGTTTTCTCCAATGCTTTAGGGCCCTGTGATCCCAGGTAGCAAGCCCAGACTCCTCCAGGGAAGATACCTGAGATGATTTTTCTCCTTGGGCAATGCTCCATCCTCTGGGATTCACCGGAGATTACTCACAGGTATGTCTCTCAGTCTTTTTTCTGGTGGTTTAGGGCCCTGTGATCCCAGGTGGCAACCCCAGACTCCTCCAGGGAAGATACCCGAGATGATTCTTATCCTTGGAGTATTGTCCATCCCTCGGGATGCACCCGAGACTCCTCCCAGCTCTGTTTCTGAGTGTTTTCTTCCTGGCGTTTAGGGCCCTGTGATCCCAGGTAGCAAGCCAAGACTCCTCCAGGGAAGATACCCGAGATGATTTTTCTTCTTGGGCAATGCTCCATCCTCGGGGATGCACCAGAGATTATCCCAGTCGTCTCCCGCAGATATTTTTCCTGTGGTTTGTGGCCCTGTAATCCTGGGTAGCAACCCCAGACTCCTCCAGGGAAGATACCCGAGGTGATTTTTCTCCTTGGACAATGCTGCATCGTCTGGGATTCACCGGAGACTCCTCGCAGGTATGTCCCTGAGTCTTTTTTCCGGTGGTTTAGGATCCTGTGATCCCGGGTAGCAACCCCAGACTCCTCCAGGGAAGATACCCAAGATGATATTTCTCTCCTGACAGTGGTCCATCCTGCGGGATCTACCCAGAACTCTTCCCAGGCATCTCCCGCAGAGTTTTCTCCAATGCTCTAGGGCCCTGTGATCCCGGGTAGCAACCCCAGACTCCTCCAGGGAAGATACCCGAGATGATTTTTCTCCTTGGGCAATGCTCCATCCTCTGGGATTCACCGGAGATTCCTCACAGGTATGTCCCTCAGTCTTTTCTCTGGTGGTTTAGGGCCCTGTGATCCCAGGTGGCAACCCCAGACTCCTCCAGGGAAGATACCCGAGATGATTTTTCTCCTTGGGCAATGCTCCATCCTCTGGGATGCACCGGAGATTCTTCCCAGTCGTCTCCCGCAGATATTTTTCCTGTGGTTTGGGGCCCTGTAATCCTGGGTAGCAACCCCAGACTCCTCCAGGGAAGATACCCAAGATGATATTTCTCTCTTGACAGTGGTCCATCCTGCGGGATCTACCGAGAATTCCTCCCAGGCGTCTCCCGCAGAGGTTTCTCCAATGCTTTAGGGCCCTGTGATCCTGGGTAGGAACCCCAGACTCCTCCAGGGAAGATACCCGAGATGAATTTTCTCCTTAGAAAATGTTCCATCCTCTGGGATGCATCTGAGATTCTTCCCAGGCATCTCCCGCAGACTTTTCTCCAGTGGTTTGGGGCCCTTTTATCTCAGGTAGCAACCCCAGACTCCTCCAGGGAAGATACCCGAGATGATTTTTCTCTTTAGAATCTGCTCCATCCTCTGGGATGTACCCCTGACTCCTCCCAGGTGTCTCCCGCAGACTTTTCTCTAGTGGTTTAGGTATCTGAAATCCCAGGTAGCAACCCCAGACTCCTCCAGGGAAGATACCCGAGATGATTTTTCTCCTTGGGCAATGCTCCATCCTCTGGGATGCACGTGAGATTTCTCCCAGGCATCTCCCACAGATATTTTTCCTGTGGTTTGGCGCACTGTAATCCTGGGTAGCAACCCCAGACTCCTCCAGGGAAGATACCCGAGATGATTCTTATCCTTGGGCAATGCTCCATCCTCTGGAATTCACCGGAGGTTCCTCACAGTTATGTCCCTCAGTCTTTTTTCCGGTGGTTTAGGGTCCTGTCATCCCAGGTAGCAACCCCAGACTGCTCCAGGGAAGGCACCCAAGATGATTTTTCTCCTTGCGTAATTCTCCATGCTCTGGGATGCATCCGAGACTTATCGCAGCTATGTCCCTGAGACATTTTTCCGGTGGTTTAGGGTCCTATCATCCCGGGTAGCAACCCCACACTCCTCCAGGGAAGATACCCGAGATGATTTTTCTCTTTAGAAAATGCTCCATCCTCTGGGATGCATCTGAGACTTATCACAGCTATGTCCCTGAGTCTTTATTCCGGTGGTTTAGGGTCCTGTCATCCCAGGTAGCAACCCCAGACTCCTACAGGGAAGATACCCGAGATTATATTTCTCTCTTGACTGTGGTCCATCCTGCGGGATCTACCCAGAACTCCTCCCAGGCATCTCCCGCAGAGTTTTCTCCAATGCTTTAGGGCCCTGTGATCCCGGGTAGCAACCCCAGACTCCTCCAGGGAAGATACCCGAGATGATTTTTATCCTTGGACCATTGTCCATCCTTCGGGATGCACCCGACACTCCTCCCAGCTCTGTTTCTGAGTGTTTTGTTCCTGGGGTTAAGGGCCCTGTGATCCCAGGTAGCAAGCCCAGACTCCTCCAGGGAAGATACCCGAGATGATTTTTCTCCTTGGGCAATGCTCCATCCTCTGGGATTCACCGGAGATTCCTCACAGGTATGTCCCTCAGTCTTTTTTCTGGTGGTTTAGGGCCCTGTGATCCCAGGTGGCAACCCCAGACTCCTCCAGGGAAGATAACCAAGATGATTTTTCTCCTTGGACAATGCTCCATCCTGCAGGATGCACCCGAGACTCCTCGCAGGTTTGTCACCGAGTCTTATTTCCGGTGGTTTAGGGTCCTGTGATCCCGGGTAGCAACCCCAGACTCCTCCACGGAAGATACCCGAGATGATTTTTCTCTTTAGAAAATGCTCCATTCTCTGGGATGCATCCGAGACTTATCCCAGCTATGTCCCTGAGTCTTTATTCCGGTGATTTAGGGTCCTGTCATCTCGGGTAGCAACCCCAGACTCCTCCAGGGAAGATACCTGAGATGATTTTCCTCCTTGGGCAATGCTCCATCCTCTGGGATGCATCCGAGACATATCGCAGCTATGTCCCTGAGACATTTTTCCGGTGTTTTAGGGTCCTGTCATCCCAGGTAGCAACCCCAGACTCCTCCAGGGAAGACACCCGAGATGATTTTTCTCTCTTGACAGTGGTCCATCCCGCGGGATCTACCCAGAACTCTTCCCAGGCATCTCCCGCAGAGTTTTCTCCAATGCTTTAGGGCCCTGTGATCCCAGGTGGCAACCCCAGACTCCTCCAGGGAAGATACCCGAGATGATTTTTCTCCTTGTGCAATGCTCCATCCTCTGGGATGCACCCGAGACTCCTCCCAGCTCTGTTTCTGAGTGTTTTCTTCCTGGCGTTTAGGGCCCTTTGATCCCAGGTAGCAACCCCGGACTGCTCCAGGGAAGATACCCGAGATGATTTTTCTCCTTGGACAATGCTCCATCCTCGGGGATGCACCCGAGACTCCTCGCAGGTATGTCACCGAGTCTTATTTCCGGTGGTTTAGGGTCCTGTGATCCCGGGTAGCAACCCCAGACTCCTCCACGGAAGGTACCCAAGATGATTTTTCTTCTTGGATAATACTCCATCGTCTGGGATGCATCCGAGACTTATCGCAGCTATGTCCCTGAGACATTTTTCCGGTGGTTTAGATACCTGTCATCCCGGGTAGCAACCCCAGACTCCTACAGGGAAGATACCCGAGATGATATTTCTCTCTTGACTGTGGTCCATCCTGCGGGATCTACCCAGAACTCCTCCCAGGCATCTCCCGCAGAGTTTTCTCCAATGCTTTAGGGCCCTGTGATCCCGGGTAGCAACCCCAGACTCCTCCAGGGAAGATACCCGAGATGATTTTTATCCTTGGACTATTGTCCATCCTTCGGGATGCACCCGAGACTCCTCCCAGCTCTGTTTCTGAGTGTTTTCTTCCTGGCGTTTAGGGCCCTGTGATCCCAGGTGGCAACCCCAGACTCCTCCAGGGAAGATACCCGAGATGATTTTTCTCCTTGGGCAATGCTCCATCCTCTGGGATGCACCAGAGATTCTTCCCAGTCGTCTCCCGCAGATATTTTTCCTGTGGTTTGGCGCACTGTAATCCTGGGTAGCAACCCCAGACTCCACCAGGAAAGATACCTGAGATGATTTTTCTCCTTGGGCAATGCTTCATCCTCTGGAATTCACCGGAGGTTCCTCACAGGTATGTCCCTCAGTCTTTTTTCCGGTGGTTTAGGGTCCTGTGTTCCCGGGTAGCAACCCCAGACTCCTCCAGGGAAGGTACCCTAGATGATTTTTCTCCTTGGATAATTCTCCATCCTCTGGGATGCATCCGAGACTTATTGCAGCTATGTCCCTGAGACATTTTTCCGGTGGTTTAGGGTCCTGTCATCCCGGGTAGCAACCCCACACTCCTCCAGGGAAGATACCCGAGATGATTTTTCTCTTTAGGAAATGCTCCATCCTCTGTGATGCATTCGAGACTTATCGCAGCTATGTCCCTGAGACATTTTTCCGGTGGTTTAGATATCTGTCATCCCAGGTAGCAACCCCAGACTCCTACAGGGAAGATACCCGAGATGATATTTCTCTCTTGACTGTGGTCCATCCTGCGGGATCTACCCAGAACTCCTCCCAGGCATCTCCCGCAGAGTTTTCTCCAATGCTTTAGGGCCCTGTGATCCCGGGTAGCAACCCCAGACTCCTCCAGGGAAGATACCCGAGATGATTTTTATCCTTGGACTATTGTCCATCCTTCGGGATGCACCCGAGACTCCTCCCAGCTCTGTTTCTGAGTGTTTTCTTCCTGGCGTTTAGGGCCCTGTGATCCCAGGTGGCAACCCCAGACTCCTCCAGGGAAGATACCCGAGATGATTTTTCTCCTTGGGCAATGCTCCATCCTCTGGGATTCACCGGAGATTCCTCACAGGTATGGCCCTCAGTCTTTTTTCTGGTGGTTTAGGGCCCTGTGATCCCAGGTGGCAACCCCAGACTCCTCCAGGGAAGATACCCGAGATGATTTTTCTCCTTGGGCAATGCTCCATCCTCTGGGATGCACCAGAGATTCTTCCCAGTCGTCTCCCGCAGATATTTTTCCTGTGGTTTGGCGCACTGTAATCCTGGGTAGCAACCCCAGACTCCTCCAGGGAAGATACCTGAGATGATTTTTCTCCTTGGGCAATGCTTCATCCTCTGGAATTCACCGGAGGTTCCTCACAGGTATGTCCCTCAGTCTTTTTTCCGGTGGTTTAGGGTCCTGTGTTCCCGGGTAGCAACCCCAGACTCCTCCAGGGAAGGTACCCTAGATGATTTTTCTCCTTGGATAATTCTCCATCCTCTGGGATGCATCCGAGACTTATTGCAGCTATGTCCCTGAGACATTTTTCCCGTGGTTTAGGGTCCTGTCATCCCGGGTAGCAACCCCACACTCCTCCAGGGAAGATACCCGAGATGATTTTTCTCTTTAGAAAATGCTCCATCCTCTGGGATGCATCTGAGACTTATCACAGCTATGTCCCTGAGTCTTTATTCCAGTGGTTTAGGGTCCTGTCATCCCAGGTAGCAACCCCAGACTCCTCCAGGGAAGATACCCAAGATGATTTTTATCCTTGGGCAATTCTCCAACCTCTGGGATACATCCGAGATTCTTCCCAGTCGTCTCCCGCAGACATTTTTCCTGTGGTTTGGGGTACTATAATCCTGGATAGCAAGCCCAGACTCCTCCAGCGAAGATAGCCAAGATGATTTTTCTCCTTGGACAATGCTCCATCCTGCGAGATGCACCCGAGACTCCTCCCACGTCTGTTTCTGAGTGTTCTCTTCCTGGGTTTTAGGGCCCTGTGATCCCAGGTGGCAACCCCAGACTCCTCCAGGGAAGATATCCAAGATGATTTTTCTCTTTAGAATCTGCTCCATCCTCTGGGATGTACCCCTGACTCCTCCCAGGTGTCTCCCGCAGACTTTTCTCTAGTGGTTTATGTATGTGAAATCCCAGGTAGCAACCCCAGACTCCTCCAGGGAAGATACCCGAGATGATTTTTCTCCTTGGGCAATGCTCCATCCTCTGGGATGCACGTGAGATTTCTCCCAGGCATCTCCCACAGATATTTTTCCTGTGGTTTGGCGCACTGTAATCCTGGGTAGCAACCCCAGACTCCTCCAGGGAAGATACCTGAGATGATTTTTCTCCTTGGGCAATGCTCCATCCTCTGGAATTCACCGGAGGTTCCTCACAGGTATGTCCCTGAGTCTTTTTTCCGGTGGTTTAGGGTCCTGTCATCCCAGGTAGCAACCCCAGACTGCTCCAGGGAAGATACTTGAGATGATTTTCCTCCTTTGGCAGTACTCCATCCTCTGGGATGCACCTGAGATTCCTCCCAGTCGTCTCCTGCAGACATTTTTCCTGTGGTTTGGGGCCCTATAATCCTGGATAGCAAGACCAGACTTCTCCAGGGAAGATATCCGAGATGATTTTTCTCCTTGAACAATTCTCCATCCTGCGGGATGCACCGGAGACTCCTCCCAGCTCTGTTTCTGAGTGTTTTCTTCCTGGGGTTTAGGGCCCTGTGATCCCAGGTAGCAACTCCAGACTCCTCCAGGAAAGATACCCAAGATGATTTTTCTCCTTTGACAATGCTCCATCCTGCATGATGCACCCGAGACTGCTCGCAGGTATGTCACCGAGTCTTATTTCCGGTGGTTTAGGGCCCTGTGATCCCGGGTAGCAAGCCCAGACTCCTCCAGGGAAGATACCCGAGATGATTTTTCTCCTTGAACAATGCTGCATCGTCTGGGATTCACCGGAGACTCCTCGCAGGTATGTCCCTGAGTCTTTTTTCCGGTGATTTAGGGTCCTGTCATCCCGGGTAGCAACCCCAGACTCCTCCAGGGAAGATACCCAAGATGATATTTCTCTCTTGACAGTGGCCCATCCTGCGGGATCTACCCAGAACTCTTCCCAGGCGTCTCCCGCAGAGGTTTCTCCAATGCTTTAGGGCCCTGTGATCCCAGGTAGCAACCACAGACTCCTCCAGGGAAGATACCCGAGATGAATTTTCTCCTTAGAAAATGTTCCATCCTCTGGGATGCATCTGAGATTCTTCCCAGGCATCTCCCGCAGCCTTTTCTCCAGTGGTTTGGGGCCCTGTTAGCCCAGGTAGCAACCCCAGACTCCTCCAGGGAAGATACCCGAGATGAATTTTCTCCTTAGAAAATGTTCCATCCTTTGGGATGCATCTGAGATTCTTCCCAGGCATCTCCCGCAGCCTTTTCTCCAGTGGTTTGGGGCCCTCTTATCCCAGGTAGCAACCCCAGACTCCTCCAGGGAAGATACCCGAGATGATTTTTCTCTTTAGAATATGCTCCATCGTCTGGGATGTACCCCTGACTCCTCCCAGGTGTCTCCCGCAGACTTTTCTCTAGTGGTTTAGGTATCTGAAATCCCAGGTAGCAACCCCGGACTCCTCCAGGGAAGATACCCGAGATGATTTTTCTCCTTGAACAATGCTGCATCGTCTGGGATTCACCGGAGACTCCTCGCAGGTATGTCCCTGAGTCTTTTTTCCGGTGGTTTAGGGTCCTGTCATCCCGGGTAGCAACCCCAGACTCCTCCAGGGAAGATACCCAAGATGATATTTCTCTCTTGACAGTGGTCCATCCTGCGGGATCTACCCAGAACTCTTCCCAGGCATCTCCCGCAGAGTTTTCTCCAATGCTTTAGGGCCCTGTGATCCCAGGTGGCAACCCCAGACTCCTCCAGGGAAGATACCCGAGATGATTTTTATCCTTGGACTATTCTCCATCCTGCGGGATGCACCCGAGACTCCTCCCAGCTCTGTTTCTGAGTGTTTTCTTCCTGGCGTTTAGGGCCCTGTGATCCCAGGTAGCAACCCCAGACTCCTCCAGGGAAGATACCCGAGATGATTTTTCTCCTTGGGCAATGCTCCATCCTCTGGGATTCACCGGAGATTCCTCACAGGTATGTCCCTCAGTCTTTTTTCTGGTGGTTTAGGGCCCTGTGATCCCAGGTGGAAACCCCAGACTCCTGCAGGGAAGATACCCGAGATGATTTTTCTCTTTAGAAAATGCTCCATCCTCTGGGATGCATCCGAGACTTATCCCAGCTATGTCCCTGAGTCTTTATTCCGGTGATTTAGGGTCCTGTCATCTCGGGTAGCAACCCCAGACTCCTCCAGGGAAGATACCTGAGATTATTTTCCTCCTTGGGCAATGCTCCATCCTCTGGGATGCATCCAAGACATATCGCAGCTATGTCCCTGAGACATTTTTCCGGTGGTTTAGATACCTGTCATCCCAGGTAGCAACCCCAGACTCCTCCAGGGAAGATACCCGAGATGATTTTTCTCCTTGGACTATTGTCCATCCTTCGGGATGCACCCGAGACTCCTCCCAGCTCTGTTTCTGAGTGTTTTCTTCCTGGCGTTTAGGGCCCTGTGATCCCAGGTAGCAAGCCCAGACTCCTCCAGGGAAGATACCCGAGGTGATTTTTCTCCTTGGGCAATGCTCCATCCTTTGGGATTCACCGGAGATTCCTCACAGGTATGTCCCTCAGTCTTTTCTCTGGTGGTTTAGGGCCCTGTGATCCCAGGTGGCAACCCCAGACTCCTCCAGGGAAGATACCCGAGATGATTTTTCTCCTTGGGCAATGCTCCATCCTGTGAGATGCACCGGAGATTCTTCCCAGTCGTCTCCCGCAGATATTTTTCATGTGGTTTGGGGCCCTGTAATCCTGGGTAGCAACCCCAGACTCCTCCAGGGAAGATACCCGAGGTGATTTTTCTCTTTAGAAAATGTTCCATCCTCTGGGATGCATCTGAGACTTATCACAGCTATGTCCCTGAGTCTTTATTCCGGTGGTTTAGGGTCCTGTCATCCCAGGTAGCAACCCCAGACTCCTCCAGGGAACATACCCAAGATGATTTTTATCCTTGGGCAATTCTCCAACCTCTGGGATACATCCGAGTTTCTTCCCAGTCGTCTCCCGCAGACATTTTTCCTGTGGTTTGGGGTACTATAATCCTGGATAGCAAGCCCAGACTCCTCCAGCGAAGATAGCCAAGATGATTTTTCTCCTTGGACAATGCTCCATCCTGCGAGATGCACCCGAGACTCCTCCCACGTCTGTTTCTGAGTGTTCTCTTCCTGGGTTTTAGGGCCCTGTGATCCCGGGTAGCAACCCCAGACTCCTCCAGGGAAGATAGCCGAGATGATTTTTCTCTTTAGAATCTGCTCCATCCTCTGGGATGTACCCCTGACTCCTCCCAGGTGTCTCCCGCAGACGTTTCTCTAGTAGTTTAGGTATCTGAAATCCCAGGTAGCAACCCCAGACTCCTCCAGGGAAGATACCCGAGATGATTTTTCTCCTTGGGCAATGCTCCATCCTCTGGGATGCACCAGAGATTCTTCCCAGTCGTCTCCCGCAGATATTTTTCCTGTGGTTTGGGGCCCTGTAATCCTGGGTAGCAACCCCAGACTCCTCCAGGGAAGATACCCGAGGTGATTTTTCTCCTTGGACAATGCTGCATCGTCTGGGATTCACCGGAGACTCCTCGCAGGTATGTCCCTGAGTCTTTTTTCCGGTGGTTTAGGGTCCTGTCATCCCGGGTAGCAACCCCAGACTCCTCCAGGGAAGATACCCAAGATGATGTTTCTCTCTTGACAGTGGTCCATCCTGCGGGATCGACCCAGAAGTCTTCCCAAGCGTCTCCCGCAGAGGTTTCTCCAATGCTTTAGGGCCCTGTGATCCCGGGTAGCAACCCCAGACTCCTCCAGGGAAGATACCCGAGATGAATTTTCTCCTTAGAAAATGTTCCATCCTCTGGGATGCATCTGAGATTCTTCCCAGGCATCTCCCGCAGCCTTTTCTCCAGTGGTTTGGGGCCCTGTTATCCCAGGTAGCAACCCCAGACTCCTCCAGGGAAGATACCCGAGATGATTTTTCTCTTTAGAATCTGCTCCATCCTCTGGGATGTACCCCTGACTCCTCCTAGGTGTCTCCCGCAGACTTTTCTCTAGTGGTTTAGGTATCTGAAATCCCAGGTAGCAACCCCAGACTCCTCCAGGGAAGATACCCGAGATGATTTTTCTCCTTGGGCAATGCTCCATCCTCTGGAATTCACCGGAGGTTCCTCACAGGTATGTCCCTCAGTCTTTTTTCCAGTGGTTTAGGGTCCTGTCATCCCAGGTAGCAACCCTAGACTGCTCCAGGGAAGATACTTGAGATGATTTTCCTCCTTTGGCAGTACTCCATCCTCTGGGATGCACCTGAGATTCCTCCCAGTCGTCTCCTGCAGACATTTTTCCTGTGGTTTGGGGCCCTATAATCCTGGATAGCAAGACCAGACTTCTCCAGGGAAGATACCCGAGATGATTTTTCTCTTTAGAAAATGCTCCATCCTCTGCGATGCATCCGAGACTTATCGCAGCTATGTCCCTGAGACATTTTTCCGGTGGTTTAGATATCTGCATCCCAGGTAGCAACCCCAGAATCCTACAGGGAAGATACCCGAGATGATATTTCTCTCTTGACTGTGGTCCATCCTGCGGGATCTACCCAGAACTCCTCCCAGGCATCTCCCGCAGAGTTTTCTCCAATGCTTTAGGGCCCTGTGATCCCGGGTAGCAACCCCAGACTCCTCCAGGGAAGATACCCGAGATGATTTTTATCCTTGGACTATTGTCCATCCTTCGGGATGCACCCGAGACTCCTCCCAGCTCTGTTTCTGAGTGTTTTCTTCCTGGCGTTTAGGGCCCTGTGATCCCAGGTGGCAACCCCAGACTCCTCCAGGGAAGATACCCGAGATGATTTTTCTCCTTGGGCAATGCTCCATCCTCTGGGATGCACCAGAGATTCTTCCCAGTCGTCTCCCGCAGATATTTTTCCTGTGGTTTGGCGCACTGTAATCCTGGGTAGCAACCCCAGACTCCTCCAGGGAAGATACCTGAGATGATTTTTCTCCTTGGGCAATGCTTCATCCTCTGGAATTCACCGGAGGTTCCTCACAGGTATGTCCCTCAGTCTTTTTTCCGGTGGTTTAGGGTCCTGTGTTCCCGGGTAGCAACCCCAGACTCCTCCAGGGAAGGTACCCTAGATGATTTTTCTCCTTGGATAATTCTCCATCCTCTGGGATGCATCCGAGACTTATTGCAGCTATGTCCCTGAGACATTTTTCCCGTGGTTTAGGGTCCTGTCATCCCGGGTAGCAACCCCACACTCCTCCAGGGAAGATACCCGAGATGATTTTTCTCTTTAGAAAATGCTCCATCCTCTGGGATGCATCTGAGACTTATCACAGCTATGTCCCTGAGTCTTTATTCCAGTGGTTTAGGGTCCTGTCATCCCAGGTAGCAACCCCAGACTCCTCCAGGGAAGATACCCAAGATGATTTTTATCCTTGGGCAATTCTCCAACCTCTGGGATACATCCGAGATTCTTCCCAGTCGTCTCCCGCAGACATTTTTCCTGTGGTTTGGGGTACTATAATCCTGGATAGCAAGCCCAGACTCCTCCAGCGAAGATAGCCAAGATGATTTTTCTCCTTGGACAATGCTCCATCCTGCGAGATGCACCCGAGACTCCTCCCACGTCTGTTTCTGAGTGTTCTCTTCCTGGGTTTTAGGGCCCTGTGATCCCGGGTATCAACCCCAGACTCCTCCAGGGAAGATATCCAAGATGATTTTTCTCTTTAGAATCTGCTCCATCCTCTGGGATGTACCCCTGACTCCTCCCAGGTGTCTCCCGCAGACTTTTCTCTAGTGGTTTATGTATGTGAAATCCCAGGTAGCAACCCCAGACTCCTCCAGGGAAGATACCCGAGATGATTTTTCTCCTTGGGCAATGCTCCATCCTCTGGGATGCACGTGAGATTTCTCCCAGGCATCTCCCACAGATATTTTTCCTGTGGTTTGGCGCACTGTAATCCTGGGTAGCAACCCCAGACTCCTCCAGGGAAGATACCTGAGATGATTTTTCTCCTTGGGCAATGCTCCATCCTCTGGAATTCACCGGAGGTTCCTCACAGGTATGTCCCTGAGTCTTTTTTCCGGTGGTTTAGGGTCCTGTCATCCCAGGTAGCAACCCCAGACTGCTCCAGGGAAGATACTTGAGATGATTTTCCTCCTTTGGCAGTACTCCATCCTCTGGGATGCACCTGAGATTCCTCCCAGTCGTCTCCTGCAGACATTTTTCCTGTGGTTTGGGGCCCTATAATCCTGGATAGCAAGACCAGACTTCTCCAGGGAAGATATCCGAGATGATTTTTCTCCTTGAACAATTCTCCATCCTGCGGGATGCACCGGAGACTCCTCCCAGCTCTGTTTCTGAGTGTTTTCTTCCTGGGGTTTAGGGCCCTGTGATCCCAGGTAGCAACTCCAGACTCCTCCAGGAAAGATACCCAAGATGATTTTTCTCCTTTGACAATGCTCCATCCTGCGTGATGCACCCGAGACTGCTCGCAGGTATGTCACCGAGTCTTATTTCCGGTGGTTTAGGGCCCTGTGATCCCGGGTAGCAAGCCCAGACTCCTCCAGGGAAGATACCCGAGATGATTTTTCTCCTTGAACAATGCTGCATCGTCTGGGATTCACCGGAGACTCCTCGCAGGTATGTCCCTGAGTCTTTTTTCCGGTGGTTTAGGGTCCTGTCATCCCGGGTAGCAACCCCAGACTCCTCCAGGGAAGATACCCAAGATGATATTTCTCTCTTGACAGTGGCCCATCCTGCGGGATCTACCCAGAACTCTTCCCAGGCGTCTCCCGCAGAGGTTTCTCCAATGCTTTAGGGCCCTGTGATCCCGGGTAGCAACCCCAGACTCCTCCAGGGAAGATACCCAAGATGAATTTTCTCCTTAGAAAATGTTCCATCCTCTGGGATGCATCTGAGATTCTTCCCAGGCATCTCCCGCAGACTTTTCTCCAGTGGTTTGGGGCCCTGTTAGCCCAGGTAGCAACCCCAGACTCCTCCAGGGAAGATACCCGAGATGAATTTTCTCCTTAGAAAATGTTCCATCCTTTGGGATGCATCTGAGATTCTTCCCAGGCATCTCCCGCAGCCTTTTCTCCAGTGGTTTGGGGCCCTCTTATCCCAGGTAGCAACCCCAGACTCCTCCAGGGAAGATACCCGAGATGATTTTTCTCTTTAGAATATGCTCCATCGTCTGGGATGTACCCCTGACTCCTCCCAGGTGTCTCCCGCAGACTTTTCTCTAGTGGTTTAGGTATCTGAAATCCCAGGTAGCAACCCCGGACTCCTCCAGGGAAGATACCCGAGATGATTTTTCTCCTTGAACAATGCTGCATCGTCTGGGATTCACCGGAGACTCCTCGCAGGTATGTCCCTGAGTCTTTTTTCCGGTGGTTTAGGGTCCTGTCATCCCGGGTAGCAACCCCAGACTCCTCCAGGGAAGATACCCAAGATGATATTTCTCTCTTGACAGTGGTCCATCCTGCGGGATCTACCCAGAACTCTTCCCAGGCATCTCCCGCAGAGTTTTCTCCAATGCTTTAGGGCCCTGTGATCCCAGGTGGCAACCCCAGACTCCTCCAGGGAAGATACCCGAGATGATTTTTATCCTTGGACTATTCTCCATCCTGCGGGATGCACCCGAGACTCCTCCCAGCTCTGTTTCTGAGTGTTTTCTTCCTGGCGTTTAGGGCCCTGTGATCCCAGGTAGCAACCCCAGACTCCTCCAGGGAAGATACCCGAGATGATTTTTCTCCTTGGGCAATGCTCCATCCTCTGGGATTCACCGGAGATTCCTCACAGGTATGTCCCTCAGTCTTTTTTCTGGTGGTTTAGGGCCCTGTGATCCCAGGTGGAAACCCCAGACTCCTGCAGGGAAGATACCCGAGATGATTTTTCTCTTCAGAAAATGCTCCATCCTCTGGGATGCATCCGAGACTTATCCCAGCTATGTCCCTGAGTCTTTATTCCGGTGATTTAGGGTCCTGTCATCTCGGGTAGCAACCCCAGACTCCTCCAGGGAAGATACCTGAGATTATTTTCCTCCTTGGGCAATGCTCCATCCTCTGGGATGCATCCAAGACATATCGCAGCTATGTCCCTGAGACATTTTTCCGGTGGTTTAGATACCTGTCATCCCAGGTAGCAACCCCAGACTCCTCCAGGGAAGATACCCGAGATGATTTTTCTCCTTGGACTATTGTCCATCCTTCGGGATGCACCCGAGACTCCTCCCAGCTCTGTTTCTGAGTGTTTTCTTCCTGGCGTTTAGGGCCCTGTGATCCCAGGTAGCAAGCCCAGACTCCTCCAGGGAAGATACCCGAGGTGATTTTTCTCCTTGGGCAATGCTCCATCCTTTGGGATTCACCGGAGATTCCTCACAGGTATGTCCCTCAGTCTTTTCTCTGGTGGTTTAGGGCCCTGTGATCCCAGGTGGCAACCCCAGACTCCTCCAGGGAAGATACCCGAGATGATTTTTCTCCTTGGGCAATGCTCCATCCTCTGGGATGCACCAGAGATTCTTCCCAGTCGTCTCCCGCAGATATTTTTCCTGTGGTTTGGGGCCCTGTAATCCTGGGTAGCAACCCCAGACTCCTCCAGGGAAGATACCCGAGGTGATTTTTCTCCTTGGACAATGCTGCATCGTCTGGGATTCACCGGAGACTCCTCGCAGGTATGTCCCTGAGTCTTTTTTCCGGTGGTTTAGGGTCCTGTCATCCCGGGTAGCAACCCCAGACTCCTCCAGGGAAGATACCCAAGATGATGTTTCTCTCTTGACAGTGGTCCATCCTGCGGGATCGACCCAGAAGTCTTCCCAAGCGTCTCCCGCAGAGGTTTCTCCAATGCTTTAGGGCCCTGTGATCCCGGGTAGCAACCCCAGACTCCTCCAGGGAAGATACCCGAGATGAATTTTCTCCTTAGAAAATGTTCCATCCTCTGGGATGCATCTGAGATTCTTCCCAGGCATCTCCCGCAGCCTTTTCTCCAGTGGTTTGGGGCCCTGTTATCCCAGGTAGCAACCCCAGACTCCTCCAGGGAAGATACCCGAGATGATTTTTCTCTTTAGAATCTGCTCCATCCTCTGGGATGTACCCCTGACTCCTCCTAGGTGTCTCCCGCTGACTTTTCTCTAGTGGTTTAGGTATCTGAAATCCCAGGTAGCAACCCCAGACTCCTCCAGGGAAGATACCCGAGATGATTTTTCTCCTTGGGCAATGCTCCATCCTCTGGAATTCACCGGAGGTTCCTCACAGGTATGTCCCTCAGTCTTTTTTCCAGTGGTTTAGGGTCCTGTCATCCCAGGTAGCAACCCTAGACTGCTCCAGGGAAGATACTTGAGATGATTTTCCTCCTTTGGCAGTACTCCATCCTCTGGGATGCACCTGAGATTCCTCCCAGTCGTCTCCTGCAGACATTTTTCCTGTGGTTTGGGGCCCTATAATCCTGGATAGCAAGACCAGACTTCTCCAGGGAAGATATCCGAGATGATTTTTCTCCTTGGACAATTCTCCATCCTGCGGGATGCACCGGAGACTCCTCCCAGCTCTGTTTCTGAGTGTTTTCTTCCTGGGGTTTAGGGCCCTGTGATCCCAGGTAGCAACTCCAGACTCCTCCAGGAAAGATACCCAAGATGATTTTTCTCCTTTGACAATGCTCCATCCTGCGTGATGCACCCGAGACTGCTCGCAGGTATGTCACCGAGTCTTATTTCCGGTGGTTTAGGGCCCTATGATCCCGGGTAGCAAACCCAGACTCCTCCAGGGAAGATACCCGAGATGATTTTTCTCCTTGGGCAATGCTCCATCCTCTGGGATGCACCAGAGATTCTTCCCAGTCGTCTCCCGCAGATATTTTTCCTGTGGTTTGGGGCCCTGTAATCCTGGGTAGCAACCCCAGACTCCTCCAGGGAAGATACCCGAGGTGATTTTTCTCCTTGGACAATGCTGCATCGTCTGGGATTCACCGGACACTCCTCGCAGGTATGTCCCTGAGTCTTTTTTCCGGTGGTTTAGGGTCCTGTCATCCCGGGTAGCAACCCCAGACTCCTCCAGGGAAGACACCCGAGATGATTTTTCTCTCTTGACAGTGGTCCATCCTGCGGGATCTACCCAGAACTCTTCCCAGGCATCTCCCGCAGAGTTTTCTCCAATGCTTTAGGGCCCTGTGATCCCAGGTGGCAACCCCAGACTCCTCCAGGGAAGATACCCGAGATGATTTTTATCCTTGGACTATTGTCCATCCTTCGGGATGCACCCGAGACTCCTCCCAGCTCTGTTTCTGAGTGTTTCCTTCCTGGCGTTTAGGGCCCTGTGATCCCAGGTAGCAACGCCAGACTCCTCCAGGGAAGATACCCGAGATGATTTTTCTCCTTGGGCAATGCTCCATCCTCTGGGATTCACCGGAGATTCCTCACAGGTATGTCCCTCAGTCTTTTTTCTGGTGGTTTAGGGCCCTGTGATCCCAGGTGGCAACCCCAGACTCCTCCAGGGAAGATACCCGAGATGATTTTTCTCCTTGGGCAATGCTCCATCCTCTGGGATGCACCAGAGATTCTTCCCAGTCGTCTCCCGCAGATATTTTTCCTGTGGTTTGGGGCCCTGTAATCCTGGGTAGCAACCCCAGACTCCTCCAGGGAAGATACCCGAGGTGATTTTTCTCCTTGGACAATGCTGCATCGTCTGGGATTCACCGGAGACTCCTCGCAGGTATGTCCCTGAGTCTTTTTTCCGGTGGTTTAGGGTCCTGTCATCCCGGGTAGCAACCCCAGACTCCTCCAGGGAAGATACCCAAGATGATATTTCTCTCTTGACAGTGGCCCATCCTGCGGGATCTACCCAGAACTCTTCCCAAGCGTCTCCCGCAGAGGTTTCTCCAATGCTTTAGGGCCCTGTGATCCCGGGTAGCAACCCCAGACTCCTCCAGGGAAGATACCCGAGATGAATTTTCTCCTTAGAAAATGTTCCATCCTCTGGGATGCACCTGAGATTCCTCCCAGTCGTCTCCTGCAGACATTTTTCCTGTGGTTTGGGGCCCTATAATCCTGGATAGCAAGACCAGACTTCTCCAGGGAAGATATCCGAGATGATTTTTCTCCTTGAACAATTCTCCATCCTGCGGGATGCACCGGAGACTCCTCCCAGCTCTGTTTCTGAGTGTTTTCTTCCTGGGGTTTAGGGCCCTGTGATCCCAGGTAGCAACTCCAGACTCCTCCAGGAAAGATACCCAAGATGATTTTTCTCCTTTGACAATGCTCCATCCTGCGTGATGCACCCGAGACTGCTCGCAGGTATGTCACCGAGTCTTATTTCCGGTGGTTTAGGGCCCTGTGATCCCGGGTAGCAAGCCCAGACTCCTCCAGGGAAGATACCCGAGATGATTTTTCTCCTTGAACAATGCTGCATCGTCTGGGATTCACCGGAGACTCCTCGCAGGTATGTCCCTGAGTCTTTTTTCCGGTGATTTAGGGTCCTGTCATCCCGGGTAGCAACCCCAGACTCCTCCAGGGAAGATACCCAAGATGATATTTCTCTCTTGACAGTGGCCCATCCTGCGGGATCTACCCAGAACTCTTCCCAGGCGTCTCCCGCAGAGGTTTCTCCAATGCTTTAGGGCCCTGTGATCCCAGGTAGCAACCCCAGACTCCTCCAGGGAAGATACCCGAGATGAATTTTCTCCTTAGAAAATGTTCCATCCTCTGGGATGCATCTGAGATTCTTCCCAGGCATCTCCCGCAGCCTTTTCTCCAGTGGTTTGGGGCCCTGTTAGCCCAGGTAGCAACCCCAGACTCCTCCAGGGAAGATACCCGAGATGAATTTTCTCCTTAGAAAATGTTCCATCCTTTGGGATGCATCTGAGATTCTTCCCAGGCATCTCCCGCAGCCTTTTCTCCAGTGGTTTGGGGCCCTCTTATCCCAGGTAGCAACCCCAGACTCCTCCAGGGAAGATACCCGAGATGATTTTTCTCTTTAGAATATGCTCCATCGTCTGGGATGTACCCCTGACTCCTCCCAGGTGTCTCCCGCAGACTTTTCTCTAGTGGTTTAGGTATCTGAAATCCCAGGTAGCAACCCCGGACTCCTCCAGGGAAGATACCCGAGATGATTTTTCTCCTTGAACAATGCTGCATCGTCTGGGATTCACCGGAGACTCCTCGCAGGTATGTCCCTGAGTCTTTTTTCCGGTGGTTTAGGGTCCTGTCATCCCGGGTAGCAACCCCAGACTCCTCCAGGGAAGATACCCAAGATGATATTTCTCTCTTGACAGTGGTCCATCCTGCGGGATCTACCCAGAACTCTTCCCAGGCATCTCCCGCAGAGTTTTCTCCAATGCTTTAGGGCCCTGTGATCCCAGGTGGCAACCCCAGACTCCTCCAGGGAAGATACCCGAGATGATTTTTATCCTTGGACTATTCTCCATCCTGCGGGATGCACCCGAGACTCCTCCCAGCTCTGTTTCTGAGTGTTTTCTTCCTGGCGTTTAGGGCCCTGTGATCCCAGGTAGCAACCCCAGACTCCTCCAGGGAAGATACCCGAGATGATTTTTCTCCTTGGGCAATGCTCCATCCTCTGGGATTCACCGGAGATTCCTCACAGGTATGTCCCTCAGTCTTTTTTCTGGTGGTTTAGGGCCCTGTGATCCCAGGTGGAAACCCCAGACTCCTGCAGGGAAGATACCCGAGATGATTTTTCTCTTTAGAAAATGCTCCATCCTCTGGGATGCATCCGAGACTTATCCCAGCTATGTCCCTGAGTCTTTATTCCGGTGATTTAGGGTCCTGTCATCTCGGGTAGCAACCCCAGACTCCTCCAGGGAAGATACCTGAGATTATTTTCCTCCTTGGGCAATGCTCCATCCTCTGGGATGCATCCAAGACATATCGCAGCTATGTCCCTGAGACATTTTTCCGGTGGTTTAGATACCTGTCATCCCAGGTAGCAACCCCAGACTCCTCCAGGGAAGATACCCGAGATGATTTTTCTCCTTGGACTATTGTCCATCCTTCGGGATGCACCCGAGACTCCTCCCAGCTCTGTTTCTGAGTGTTTTCTTCCTGGCGTTTAGGGCCCTGTGATCCCAGGTAGCAAGCCCAGACTCCTCCAGGGAAGATACCCGAGGTGATTTTTCTCCTTGGGCAATGCTCCATCCTTTGGGATTCACCGGAGATTCCTCACAGGTATGTCCCTCAGTCTTTTCTCTGGTGGTTTAGGGCCCTGTGATCCCAGGTGGCAACCCCAGACTCCTCCAGGGAAGATACCCGAGATGATTTTTCTCCTTGGGCAATGCTCCATCCTGTGAGATGCACCGGAGATTCTTCCCAGTCGTCTCCCGCAGATATTTTTCATGTGGTTTGGGGCCCTGTAATCCTGGGTAGCAACCCCAGACTCCTCCAGGGAAGATACCCGAGGTGATTTTTCTCTTTAGAAAATGTTCCATCCTCTGGGATGCATCTGAGACTTATCACAGCTATGTCCCTGAGTCTTTATTCCGGTGGTTTAGGGTCCTGTCATCCCAGGTAGCAACCCCAGACTCCTCCAGGGAACATACCCAAGATGATTTTTATCCTTGGGCAATTCTCCAACCTCTGGGATACATCCGAGTTTCTTCCCAGTCGTCTCCCGCAGACATTTTTCCTGTGGTTTGGGGTACTATAATCCTGGATAGCAAGCCCAGACTCCTCCAGCGAAGATAGCCAAGATGATTTTTCTCCTTGGACAATGCTCCATCCTGCGAGATGCACCCGAGACTCCTCCCACGTCTGTTTCTGAGTGTTCTCTTCCTGGGTTTTAGGGCCCTGTGATCCCGGGTAGCAACCCCAGACTCCTCCAGGGAAGATAGCCGAGATGATTTTTCTCTTTAGAATCTGCTCCATCCTCTGGGATGTACCCCTGACTCCTCCCAGGTGTCTCCCGCAGACGTTTCTCTAGTAGTTTAGGTATCTGAAATCCCAGGTAGCAACCCCAGACTCCTCCAGGGAAGATACCCGAGATGATTTTTCTCCTTGGGCAATGCTCCATCCTCTGGGATGCACCAGAGATTCTTCCCAGTCGTCTCCCGCAGATATTTTTCCTGTGGTTTGGGGCCCTGTAATCCTGGGTAGCAACCCCAGACTCCTCCAGGGAAGATACCCGAGGTGATTTTTCTCCTTGGACAATGCTGCATCGTCTGGGATTCACCGGAGACTCCTCGCAGGTATGTCCCTGAGTCTTTTTTCCGGTGGTTTAGGGTCCTGTCATCCCGGGTAGCAACCCCAGACTCCTCCAGGGAAGATACCCAAGATGATGTTTCTCTCTTGACAGTGGTCCATCCTGCGGGATCGACCCAGAAGTCTTCCCAAGCGTCTCCCGCAGAGGTTTCTCCAATGCTTTAGGGCCCTGTGATCCCGGGTAGCAACCCCAGACTCCTCCAGGGAAGATACCCGAGATGAATTTTCTCCTTAGAAAATGTTCCATCCTCTGGGATGCATCTGAGATTCTTCCCAGGCATCTCCCGCAGCCTTTTCTCCAGTGGTTTGGGGCCCTGTTATCCCAGGTAGCAACCCCAGACTCCTCCAGGGAAGATACCCGAGATGATTTTTCTCTTTAGAATCTGCTCCATCCTCTGGGATGTACCCCTGACTCCTCCTAGGTGTCTCCCGCAGACTTTTCTCTAGTGGTTTAGGTATCTGAAATCCCAGGTAGCAACCCCAGACTCCTCCAGGGAAGATACCCGAGATGATTTTTCTCCTTGGGCAATGCTCCATCCTCTGGAATTCACCGGAGGTTCCTCACAGGTATGTCCCTCAGTCTTTTTTCCAGTGGTTTAGGGTCCTGTCATCCCAGGTAGCAACCCTAGACTGCTCCAGGGAAGATACTTGAGATGATTTTCCTCCTTTGGCAGTACTCCATCCTCTGGGATGCACCTGAGATTCCTCCCAGTCGTCTCCTGCAGACATTTTTCCTGTGGTTTGGGGCCCTATAATCCTGGATAGCAAGACCAGACTTCTCCAGGGAAGATACCCGAGATGATTTTTCTCTTTAGAAAATGCTCCATCCTCTGCGATGCATCCGAGACTTATCGCAGCTATGTCCCTGAGACATTTTTCCGGTGGTTTAGATATCTGCATCCCAGGTAGCAACCCCAGAATCCTACAGGGAAGATACCCGAGATGATATTTCTCTCTTGACTGTGGTCCATCCTGCGGGATCTACCCAGAACTCCTCCCAGGCATCTCCCGCAGAGTTTTCTCCAATGCTTTAGGGCCCTGTGATCCCGGGTAGCAACCCCAGACTCCTCCAGGGAAGATACCCGAGATGATTTTTATCCTTGGACTATTGTCCATCCTTCGGGATGCACCCGAGACTCCTCCCAGCTCTGTTTCTGAGTGTTTTCTTCCTGGCGTTTAGGGCCCTGTGATCCCAGGTGGCAACCCCAGACTCCTCCAGGGAAGATACCCGAGATGATTTTTCTCCTTGGGCAATGCTCCATCCTCTGGGATGCACCAGAGATTCTTCCCAGTCGTCTCCCGCAGATATTTTTCCTGTGGTTTGGCGCACTGTAATCCTGGGTAGCAACCCCAGACTCCTCCAGGGAAGATACCTGAGATGATTTTTCTCCTTGGGCAATGCTTCATCCTCTGGAATTCACCGGAGGTTCCTCACAGGTATGTCCCTCAGTCTTTTTTCCGGTGGTTTAGGGTCCTGTGTTCCCGGGTAGCAACCCCAGACTCCTCCAGGGAAGGTACCCTAGATGATTTTTCTCCTTGGATAATTCTCCATCCTCTGGGATGCATCCGAGACTTATTGCAGCTATGTCCCTGAGACATTTTTCCCGTGGTTTAGGGTCCTGTCATCCCGGGTAGCAACCCCACACTCCTCCAGGGAAGATACCCGAGATGATTTTTCTCTTTAGAAAATGCTCCATCCTCTGGGATGCATCTGAGACTTATCACAGCTATGTCCCTGAGTCTTTATTCCAGTGGTTTAGGGTCCTGTCATCCCAGGTAGCAACCCCAGACTCCTCCAGGGAAGATACCCAAGATGATTTTTATCCTTGGGCAATTCTCCAACCTCTGGGATACATCCGAGATTCTTCCCAGTCGTCTCCCGCAGACATTTTTCCTGTGGTTTGGGGTACTATAATCCTGGATAGCAAGCCCAGACTCCTCCAGCGAAGATAGCCAAGATGATTTTTCTCCTTGGACAATGCTCCATCCTGCGAGATGCACCCGAGACTCCTCCCACGTCTGTTTCTGAGTGTTCTCTTCCTGGGTTTTAGGGCCCTGTGATCCCGGGTATCAACCCCAGACTCCTCCAGGGAAGATATCCAAGATGATTTTTCTCTTTAGAATCTGCTCCATCCTCTGGGATGTACCCCTGACTCCTCCCAGGTGTCTCCCGCAGACTTTTCTCTAGTGGTTTATGTATGTGAAATCCCAGGTAGCAACCCCAGACTCCTCCAGGGAAGATACCCGAGATGATTTTTCTCCTTGGGCAATGCTCCATCCTCTGGGATGCACGTGAGATTTCTCCCAGGCATCTCCCACAGATATTTTTCCTGTGGTTTGGCGCACTGTAATCCTGGGTAGCAACCCCAGACTCCTCCAGGGAAGATACCTGAGATGATTTTTCTCCTTGGGCAATGCTCCATCCTCTGGAATTCACCGGAGGTTCCTCACAGGTATGTCCCTGAGTCTTTTTTCCGGTGGTTTAGGGTCCTGTCATCCCAGGTAGCAACCCCAGACTGCTCCAGGGAAGATACTTGAGATGATTTTCCTCCTTTGGCAGTACTCCATCCTCTGGGATGCACCTGAGATTCCTCCCAGTCGTCTCCTGCAGACATTTTTCCTGTGGTTTGGGGCCCTATAATCCTGGATAGCAAGACCAGACTTCTCCAGGGAAGATATCCGAGATGATTTTTCTCCTTGAACAATTCTCCATCCTGCGGGATGCACCGGAGACTCCTCCCAGCTCTGTTTCTGAGTGTTTTCTTCCTGGGGTTTAGGGCCCTGTGATCCCAGGTAGCAACTCCAGACTCCTCCAGGAAAGATACCCAAGATGATTTTTCTCCTTTGACAATGCTCCATCCTGCGTGATGCACCCGAGACTGCTCGCAGGTATGTCACCGAGTCTTATTTCCGGTGGTTTAGGGCCCTGTGATCCCGGGTAGCAAGCCCAGACTCCTCCAGGGAAGATACCCGAGATGATTTTTCTCCTTGAACAATGCTGCATCGTCTGGGATTCACCGGAGACTCCTCGCAGGTATGTCCCTGAGTCTTTTTTCCGGTGGTTTAGGGTCCTGTCATCCCGGGTAGCAACCCCAGACTCCTCCAGGGAAGATACCCAAGATGATATTTCTCTCTTGACAGTGGCCCATCCTGCGGGATCTACCCAGAACTCTTCCCAGGCGTCTCCCGCAGAGGTTTCTCCAATGCTTTAGGGCCCTGTGATCCCGGGTAGCAACCCCAGACTCCTCCAGGGAAGATACCCAAGATGAATTTTCTCCTTAGAAAATGTTCCATCCTCTGGGATGCATCTGAGATTCTTCCCAGGCATCTCCCGCAGACTTTTCTCCAGTGGTTTGGGGCCCTGTTAGCCCAGGTAGCAACCCCAGACTCCTCCAGGGAAGATACCCGAGATGAATTTTCTCCTTAGAAAATGTTCCATCCTTTGGGATGCATCTGAGATTCTTCCCAGGCATCTCCCGCAGCCTTTTCTCCAGTGGTTTGGGGCCCTCTTATCCCAGGTAGCAACCCCAGACTCCTCCAGGGAAGATACCCGAGATGATTTTTCTCTTTAGAATATGCTCCATCGTCTGGGATGTACCCCTGACTCCTCCCAGGTGTCTCCCGCAGACTTTTCTCTAGTGGTTTAGGTATCTGAAATCCCAGGTAGCAACCCCGGACTCCTCCAGGGAAGATACCCGAGATGATTTTTCTCCTTGAACAATGCTGCATCGTCTGGGATTCACCGGAGACTCCTCGCAGGTATGTCCCTGAGTCTTTTTTCCGGTGGTTTAGGGTCCTGTCATCCCGGGTAGCAACCCCAGACTCCTCCAGGGAAGATACCCAAGATGATATTTCTCTCTTGACAGTGGTCCATCCTGCGGGATCTACCCAGAACTCTTCCCAGGCATCTCCCGCAGAGTTTTCTCCAATGCTTTAGGGCCCTGTGATCCCAGGTGGCAACCCCAGACTCCTCCAGGGAAGATACCCGAGATGATTTTTATCCTTGGACTATTCTCCATCCTGCGGGATGCACCCGAGACTCCTCCCAGCTTTGTTTCTCGGTGTTTTCTTCCTGGCGTTTAGGGCCCTGTGATCCCAGGTAGCAACCCCAGACTCCTCCAGGGAAGATACCCGAGATGATTTTTCTCCTTGGGCAATGCTCCATCCTCTGGGATTCACCGGAGATTCCTCACAGGTATGTCCCTCAGTCTTTTTTCTGGTGGTTTAGGGCCCTGTGATCCCAGGTGGAAACCCCAGACTCCTGCAGGGAAGATACCCGAGATGATTTTTCTCTTCAGAAAATGCTCCATCCTCTGGGATGCATCCGAGACTTATCCCAGCTATGTCCCTGAGTCTTTATTCCGGTGATTTAGGGTCCTGTCATCTCGGGTAGCAACCCCAGACTCCTCCAGGGAAGATACCTGAGATTATTTTCCTCCTTGGGCAATGCTCCATCCTCTGGGATGCATCCAAGACATATCGCAGCTATGTCCCTGAGACATTTTTCCGGTGGTTTAGATACCTGTCATCCCAGGTAGCAACCCCAGACTCCTCCAGGGAAGATACCCGAGATGATTTTTCTCCTTGGACTATTGTCCATCCTTCGGGATGCACCCGAGACTCCTCCCAGCTCTGTTTCTGAGTGTTTTCTTCCTGGCGTTTAGGGCCCTGTGATCCCAGGTAGCAAGCCCAGACTCCTCCAGGGAAGATACCCGAGGTGATTTTTCTCCTTGGGCAATGCTCCATCCTTTGGGATTCACCGGAGATTCCTCACAGGTATGTCCCTCAGTCTTTTCTCTGGTGGTTTAGGGCCCTGTGATCCCAGGTGGCAACCCCAGACTCCTCCAGGGAAGATACCCGAGATGATTTTTCTCCTTGGGCAATGCTCCATCCTCTGGGATGCACCAGAGATTCTTCCCAGTCGTCTCCCGCAGATATTTTTCCTGTGGTTTGGGGCCCTGTAATCCTGGGTAGCAACCCCAGACTCCTCCAGGGAAGATACCCGAGGTGATTTTTCTCCTTGGACAATGCTGCATCGTCTGGGATTCACCGGAGACTCCTCGCAGGTATGTCCCTGAGTCTTTTTTCCGGTGGTTTAGGGTCCTGTCATCCCGGGTAGCAACCCCAGACTCCTCCAGGGAAGATACCCAAGATGATGTTTCTCTCTTGACAGTGGTCCATCCTGCGGGATCGACCCAGAAGTCTTCCCAAGCGTCTCCCGCAGAGGTTTCTCCAATGCTTTAGGGCCCTGTGATCCCGGGTAGCAACCCCAGACTCCTCCAGGGAAGATACCCGAGATGAATTTTCTCCTTAGAAAATGTTCCATCCTCTGGGATGCATCTGAGATTCTTCCCAGGCATCTCCCGCAGCCTTTTCTCCAGTGGTTTGGGGCCCTGTTATCCCAGGTAGCAACCCCAGACTCCTCCAGGGAAGATACCCGAGATGATTTTTCTCTTTAGAATCTGCTCCATCCTCTGGGATGTACCCCTGACTCCTCCTAGGTGTCTCCCGCAGACTTTTCTCTAGTGGTTTAGGTATCTGAAATCCCAGGTAGCAACCCCAGACTCCTCCAGGGAAGATACCCGTGATGATTTTTCTCCTTGGGCAATGCTCCATCCTCTGGAATTCACCGGAGGTTCCTCACAGGTATGTCCCTCAGTCTTTTTTCCAGTGGTTTAGGGTCCTGTCATCCCAGGTAGCAACCCTAGACTGCTCCAGGGAAGATACTTGAGATGATTTTCCTCCTTTGGCAGTACTCCATCCTCTGGGATGCACCTGAGATTCCTCCCAGTCGTCTCCTGCAGACATTTTTCCTGTGGTTTGGGGCCCTATAATCCTGGATAGCAAGACCAGACTTCTCCAGGGAAGATATCCGAGATGATTTTTCTCCTTGGACAATTCTCCATCCTGCGGGATGCACCGGAGACTCCTCCCAGCTCTGTTTCTGAGTGTTTTCTTCCTGGGGTTTAGGGCCCTGTGATCCCAGGTAGCAACTCCAGACTCCTCCAGGAAAGATACCCAAGATGATTTTTCTCCTTTGACAATGCTCCATCCTGCGTGATGCACCCGAGACTGCTCGCAGGTATGTCACCGAGTCTTATTTCCGGTGGTTTAGGGCCCTATGATCCCGGGTAGCAAACCCAGACTCCTCCAGGGAAGATACCCGAGATGATTTTTCTCCTTGGGCAATGCTCCATCCTCTGGGATGCACCAGAGATTCTTCCCAGTCGTCTCCCGCAGATATTTTTCCTGTGGTTTGGGGCCCTGTAATCCTGGGTAGCAACCCCAGACTCCTCCAGGGAAGATACCCGAGGTGATTTTTCTCCTTGGACAATGCTGCATCGTCTGGGATTCACCGGACACTCCTCGCAGGTATGTCCCTGAGTCTTTTTTCCGGTGGTTTAGGGTCCTGTCATCCCGGGTAGCAACCCCAGACTCCTCCAGGGAAGACACCCGAGATGATTTTTCTCTCTTGACAGTGGTCCATCCTGCGGGATCTACCCAGAACTCTTCCCAGGCATCTCCCGCAGAGTTTTCTCCAATGCTTTAGGGCCCTGTGATCCCAGGTGGCAACCCCAGACTCCTCCAGGGAAGATACCCGAGATGATTTTTATCCTTGGACTATTGTCCATCCTTCGGGATGCACCCGAGACTCCTCCCAGCTCTGTTTCTGAGTGTTTCCTTCCTGGCGTTTAGGGCCCTGTGATCCCAGGTAGCAACGCCAGACTCCTCCAGGGAAGATACCCGAGATGATTTTTCTCCTTGGGCAATGCTCCATCCTCTGGGATTCACCGGAGATTCCTCACAGGTATGTCCCTCAGTCTTTTTTCTGGTGGTTTAGGGCCCTGTGATCCCAGGTGGCAACCCCAGACTCCTCCAGGGAAGATACCCGAGATGATTTTTCTCCTTGGGCAATGCTCCATCCTCTGGGATGCACCAGAGATTCTTCCCAGTCGTCTCCCGCAGATATTTTTCCTGTGGTTTGGGGCCCTGTAATCCTGGGTAGCAACCCCAGACTCCTCCAGGGAAGATACCCGAGGTGATTTTTCTCCTTGGACAATGCTGCATCGTCTGGGATTCACCGGAGACTCCTCGCAGGTATGTCCCTGAGTCTTTTTTCCGGTGGTTTAGGGTCCTGTCATCCCGGGTAGCAACCCCAGACTCCTCCAGGGAAGATACCCAAGATGATATTTCTCTCTTGACAGTGGCCCATCCTGCGGGATCTACCCAGAACTCTTCCCAAGCGTCTCCCGCAGAGGTTTCTCCAATGCTTTAGGGCCCTGTGATCCCGGGTAGCAACCCCAGACTCCTCCAGGGAAGATACCCGAGATGAATTTTCTCCTTAGAAAATGTTCCATCCTCTGGGATGCATCTGAGATTCTTCCCAGGCATCTCCCGCAGCCTTTTCTCCAGTGGTTTGGGGCCCTGTTATCCCAGGTAGCAACCCCAGACTCCTCCAGGGAAGATACCCGAGATGATTTTTCTCTTTAGAATATGCTCCATCCTCTGGGATGTACCCCTGACTCCTCCCAGGTGTCTCCCGCAGACTATTCTCTAGTGGTTTAGGTATCTGAAATCCCAGGTAGCAACCCCAGACTCCTCCAGGGAAGATACCTGAGATGATTTTTCTCCTTGGCAATGCTCCATCCTCTGGGATGCATGTGAGATTCTTCCCAGGCATCTCCCGCAGATAGTTTTCCTGTGGTTTGGGGCCCTGTAATCCCGGGTAGCAACCCCAGACTCCTCCAGGGAAGATACCCGAGATGAATTTTCTCCTTGGGCAATGCTCCATCCTCTGGGATTCACCGGAGACTCCTCGCAGGTATGTCCCTGAGTCTTTTTTCCGGTGGTTTAGGGTCCTGTGTTCCCGGGTAGCAACCCCAGACTCCTCCAGGGAAGATACCCGAGATGATTTTTCTCTTTAGAAAATGCTCCATCCTCTGGGATGCATCTGAGACTTATCACAGCTATGTCCCTGAGTCTTTATTCCAGTGGTTTAGGGTCCTGTCCTCCAAGGTAGCAACCCCAGACTCCTCCAGGGAAGATACCCAAGATGATTTTTATCCTTGGGCAATTCTCCAACCTCTGGGATACATCCGAGATTCTTCCCAGTCGTCTCCCGCAGACATTTTTCCTGTGGTTTGGGGTACTATAATCCTGGATAGCAAGCCCAGACTCCTCCAGCGAAGATAGCCAAGATGATTTTTCTCCTTGGACAATGCTCCATCCTGCGAGATGCACCCGAGACTCCTCCCACGTCTGTTTCTGAGTGTTCTCTTCCTGGGTTTTAGGGCCCTGTGATCCCGGGTAGCAACCCCAGACTCCTCCAGGGAAGATATCCAAGATGATTTTTCTCTTTAGAATCTGCTCCATCCTCTGGGATGTACCCCTGACTCCTCCCAGGTGTCTCCCGCAGACTTTTCTCTAGTGGTTTAGGTATCTGAAATCCCAGGTAGCAACCCCAGACTCCTCCAGGGAAGATACCCGAGATGATTTTTCTCCTTGGGCAATGCTCCATCCTCTGGGATGCACGTGAGATTTCTCCCAGGCATCTCCCACAGATATTTTTCCTGTGGTTTGGCGCACTGTAATCCTGGGTAGCAACCCCAGACTCCTCCAGGGAAGATACCCAAGATGATTTTTCTCCTTGGGCAATGCTCCATCCTCTGGAATTCACCGGAGGTTCCTCACAGGTATGTCCCTGAGTCTTTTTTCCGGTGGTTTAGGGTCCTGTCATCCCAGGTAGCAACCCCAGACTGCTCCAGGGAAGATACTTGAGATGATTTTCCTCCTTTGGCAGTACTCCATCCTCTGGGATGCACCTGAGATT
This sequence comes from Vanellus vanellus, assembly GCF_965231255.1. NCBI lineage: Eukaryota > Metazoa > Chordata > Aves > Charadriiformes > Charadriidae > Vanellus > Vanellus vanellus. The sequence goes on from NW_028127876.1 coordinate 667,353, forward strand.
CCTCCCAGTCGTCTCCTGCAGACATTTTTCCTGTGGTTTGGGGCCCTATAATCCTGGATAGCAAGACCAGACTTCTCCAGGGAAGATATCCGAGATGATTTTTCTCCTTGAACAATTGTCCATCCTGCGGGATGCACCGGAGACTCCTCCCAGCTCTGTTTCTGAGTGTTTTCTTCCTGGGGTTTAGGGCCCTGTGATCCCAGGTAGCAACTCCAGACTCCTCCAGGAAAGATACCCAAGATGATTTTTCTCCTTTGACAATGCTCCATCCTCGGGGATGCACCCGAGACTCCTCGCAGGTATGTCACCGAGTCTTATTTCCGGTGGTTTAGGGCCCTGTGATCCCGGGTAGCAAGCCCAGACTCCTCCAGGGAAGATACCCGAGATGATTTTTCTCCTTGAACAATGCTGCATCGTCTGGGATTCACCGGAGACTCCTCGCAGGTATGTCCCTGAGTCTTTTTTCCGGTGGTTTAGGGTCCTGTCATCCCGGGTAGCAACCCCAGACTCCTCCAGGGAAGATACCCAAGATGATATTTCTCTCTTGACAGTGGTCCATCCTGCGGGATCTACCCAGAACTCTTCCCAGGCATCTCCCGCAGAGTTTTCTCCAATGCTTTAGGGCCCTGTGATCCCAGGTGGCAACCCCAGACTCCTCCAGGGAAGATACCCGAGATGAATTTTCTCCTTAGAAAATGTTCCATCCTCTGGGATGCATCTGAGATTCTTCCCAGGCATCTCCCGCAGCCTTTTCTCCAGTGGTTTGGGGCCCTCTTATCCCAGGTAGCAACCCCAGACTCCTCCAGGGAAGATACCCGAGATGATTTTTCTCTTTAGAATATGCTCCATCGTCTGGGATGTACCCCTGACTCCTCCCAGGTGTCTCCCGCAGACTTTTCTCTAGTGGTTTAGGTATCTGAAATCCCAGGTAGCAACCCCGGACTCCTCCAGGGAAGATACCCGAGATGATTTTTCTCCTTGAACAATGCTGCATCGTCTGGGATTCACCGGAGACTCCTCGCAGGTATGTCCCTGAGTCTTTTTTCCGGTGGTTTAGGGTCCTGTCATCCCGGGTAGCAACCCCAGACTCCTCCAGGGAAGATACCCAAGATGATATTTCTCTCTTGACAGTGGTCCATCCTGCGGGATCTACCCAGAACTCTTCCCAGGCATCTCCCGCAGAGTTTTCTCCAATGCTTTAGGGCCCTGTGATCCCAGGTGGCAACCCCAGACTCCTCCAGGGAAGATACCCGAGATGATTTTTATCCTTGGACTATTCTCCATCCTGCGGGATGCACCCGAGACTCCTCCCAGCTCTGTTTCTGAGTGTTTTCTTCCTGGCGTTTAGGGCCCTGTGATCCCAGGTAGGAACCCCAGACTCCTCCAGGGAAGATACCCGAGATGATTTTTCTCCTTGGGCAATGCTCCATCCTCTGGTATTCACCGGAGATTCCTCACAGGTATGTCCCTCAGTCTTTTTTCTGGTGGTTTAGGGCCCTGTGATCCCAGGTGGAAACCCCAGACTCCTCCAGGGAAGATACCCGAGATGATTTTTCTCTTTAGAAAATGCTCCATCCTCTGGGATGCATCCGAGACTTATCCCAGCTATGTCCCTGAGTCTTTATTCCGGTGATTTAGGGTCCTGTCATCTCGGGTAGCAACCCCAGACTCCTCCAGGGAAGATACCTGAGATTATTTTCCTCCTTGGGCAATGCTCCATCCTCTGGGATGCATCCAAGACATATCGCAGCTATGTCCCTGTGACATTTTTCCGGTGGTTTAGATACCTGTCATCCCAGGTAGCAACCCCAGACTCCTCCAGGGAAGACACCCGAGATGATTTTTCTCTCTTGACAGTGGTCCATCCTGCGGGATCTACCCAGAACTCTTCCAAGGCGTCTCCCGCAGAGGTTTCTCCAATGCTTTAGGGCCCTGTGATCCCGGGTAGCAACCCCAGACTCCTCCAGGGAAGATACCCGAGATGATTTTTCTCCTTGGGCAATGCTCCATCCTCGGGGATGCACGCGAGACTCCTCCTATGTCTGTTTCTGAGTGTTCTCTTCCTGGGTTTTAGGGCCTTTGATCCCGGGTAGCAACCCCAGACTCCTCCGGGGAAGACAGCCGAGATGATTTTTCTCTTTAGAATCTGCTCCATCCTCTGGGATGTACCCCTGACTCCTCCCAGGTGTCTCTCGCAGACTTTTCTCTAGTGGTTTAGGTATCTGAAATCCCAGGAGGCAACCCCAGACTCCTCCAGGGAAGATACCCGAGATGATTTTTCTCCTTGGGCAATGCTCCATCCTCTGGGATGCACCTGAGATTTCTCCCAGGCATCTCCCGCAGATATTTTTCCTGTGGTTTGGCGCACTGTAATCCTGGGTAGCAACCCCAGACTCCTCCAGGGAAGATACCTGAGATGATTTTTCTCCTTGGGCAATGCTCCATCCTGCGGGGTGCACCCGAGACTCCTCCCACGTCTGTTTCTGAGTGTTCTCTTCCTGGGTTTTAGGGCCCTGTGATCCCAGGTAGCAACTCCAGACTCCTCCAGGAAAGATACCCAAGATGATTTTTCTCCTTTGACAATGCTCCATCCTGCGGGATGCACCCGAGACTGCTCGCAGGTATGTCACCGAGTCTTATTTCCGGTGGTTTAGGGCCCTGTGATCCCAGGTGGCAACCCCAGACTCCTCCAGGGAAGATACCCGAGATGATTTTTCTCCTTGGGCAATGCTCCATCCTCTGGGATGCATCCGAGACATATCTCAGCTATGTCCCTGAGACATTTTTCCGGTGGTTTAGGGTCCTGTCATCCCAGGTAGCAACCCCAGACTCCTCCAGGGAAGACACCCGGGATGATTTTTCTCTCTTGACAGTGGTCCATCCTGCGGGATCTACCCAGAACTCCTCCCAGGCATCTCCGCAGAGTTTTCTCCAATGCTTTAGGGCCCTGTGATCCCGGGTAGCAACCCCAGAGTCCTCCAGGGAAGATACCCGAGATGATTTTTCTCCTTGGACTCTTGTCCATCCTTCGGGATGCACCCGAGACTCCTCCCAGCGCTGTTTCTGAGTGTTTTCTTCCTGGCGTTTAGGGCCCTGTGATCCCAGGTAGCAACCCCAGACTCCTCCAGGGAAGATACCCGAGGTGATTTTTCTCCTTGGGCAATGCTCCATCCTCTGGGATGCACCAGAGATTCTTCCCAGTCGTGTCCCGCAGATAGTTTTCCTGTGGTCTGGGGCCCTGTAATCCCGGGTAGCAACCCCAGACTCCTCCAGGGAAGATACCCGAGGTGATTTTTCTCCTTGGACAATGCTGCATCGTCTGGGATTCACCGGAGACTCCTCGCAGGTATGTCCCTGAGTTTTTTCCGGTGGTTTAGGGTCCTGTCATCCCGGGTAGCAACCCGAGACTCCTCCAGGGAAGATACCCAAGATGATATTTCTCTCTTGACAGTGGTCCATCCTGCGGGATCTACCCAGAAGTCTTCCCAGGCGTCTCCCGGAGAGGTTTCTCCAATGCTTTAGGGCCCTGTGATCCCGGGTAGCAACCCCAGACTCCTCCAGGGAAGATACCCGAGATGAATTTTCTCCTTAGAAAATGTTCCATCCTCTGGGATGCATCTGAGATTCTTCCCAGGCATCTCCCGCAGACTTTTCTCCAGTGGTTTGCGGCCCTTTTATCGCAGGTAGCAACCCCAGACTCCTCCAGGGAAGATACCCGAGATGATTTTTCTCTTTAGAAAATGCTCCATCCTCTGGGATGTACCCCTGACTCCTCCCAGTTGTCTCCCGCATACTTTTCTCTAGTGGTTTAGGTATCTGAAATCCCAGGTAGCAACCCCAGACTCCTCCAGGGAAGATACCCGAGATGATTTTTCTCTTTAGAATCTGCTCCATCCTCTGGGATGTATCCCTGACTCCTCCCAGGTGTCTCCCGCAGACTTCTCTCTAGTGGTTTAGGTATCTGAAATCCCAGGTAGCAACCCCAGACTCCTCCAGGGAAGATACCCGAGATGAATTTTCTCCTTAGAAAATGTTTCATCCTCTGGGATGCATCTGAGATTCTTCCCAGGCATCTCCCGCAGACTTTTCTCCAGTGGTTTGGGGCTCTTTTATCCCAGGTAGCAACCCCAGACTCCTCCAGGGAAGATACCCGAGATGATTTTTCTCTTTATAATCTGCTCCATCCTCTGGGATGTATCCCTGACTCCTCCCAGTTGTCTCCCGCATACTTTTCTCTAGTGGTTTAGGTATCTGAAATCCCAGGTAGCAACCCCAGACTCCTCCAGGGAAGATACCCGAGATGATTTTTCTCCTTGGGCAATGCTCCATCCTCTGGGATGCACCTGAGATTTCTCCCAGCTCTGTTTCTGAGTGTTTTCTTCCTGGGGTTTAGGGCCCTGTGATCCCAGGTAGCAACCCCAGACTCCTCCAGGGAAGATACCCGAGATGATTTTTCTCTTTAGAATCTGCTCCATCCTCTGGGATGTACCCCTGACTCCTCCCAGGTGTCTCCCGCAGACTTTTCTCTAGTGGTTTAGCTATCTGAAATCCCAGGTAGCAACCCCAGACTCCTCCAGGGAAGATACTTGAGATGATTTTCCTCCTTTGGCAGTGCTCCGTTCTTTGGGATGCACCTGAGATTCCTCCCAGTCGTCTCCTGCAGACATTTTTCCTGTGGTTTGGGGCCCTATAATCCTGGATAGCAAGACCAGACTTCTCCAGGGAAGATATCCGAGATGATTTTTCTCCTTGGACAATTCTCCATCCTGCGGGATGCACCTGAGACTCCTCCCAGCTCTGTTTCTGAGTGTTTTCTTCCTGGGGTTTAGGGCCCTGTGATCCCAGGTAGCAACTCCAGACTCCTCCAGGAAAGATACCCAAGATGATTTTTCTCCTTGGGCAATGCTCCATCCTCTGGGATTCACCGGAGATTCCTCACAGGTATGTCCCTGAGTCTTTTTTCCGGTGGTTTAGGGTCCTGTGATCCCGGGTAGCAACCCCAGACTCCTCCAGGGAAGATACCCGAGATGATTTTTCTCTTTAGAAAATGCTCCATCCTCTGGGATGCATCCGAGACTTATCCCAGCTATGTCCCTGAGTCTTTATTCCGGTGATTTAGGGTCCTGTCATCTCGGGTAACAACCCCAGACTCCTCCAGGGAAGATACCTGAGATGATTTTCCTCCTTGGGCAATGCTCCATCCTCTGGGATGCATCCGAGACATATCGCAGCTATGTCCCTGAGACATTTTTCCGGTGGCTTAGGGTCCTGTCATCCCAGGTAGCAACCCCAGACTCCTCCAGGGAAGACACCCGAGATGATTTTTCTCTCTTGACAGTGGTGCATCCTGCGGGATCTACCCAGAACTCCTCCCAGGCATCTCCCGCAGAGTTTTCTCCAATGCTTTAGGGCTCTGTGATCCCAGGTGGCAACCCCAGACTCCTCCAGGGAAGATACCCGAGATGATTTTTCTCCTTGTGCAATGCTCCATCCTCTGGGATGCACCCGAGACTCCTCCCAGCTCTGTTTCTGATTGTTTTCTTCCTGGGGTTTACGGCCCTTTGATCCCAGGTAGCAACCCCGGACTCCTCCAGGGAAGATAACCAAGATGATTTTTCTCCTTGGACAATGCTCCATCCTGCGGGATGCACCCGAGACTCCTCGCAGGTATGTCACCGAGTCTTATTTCCGGTGGTTTAGGGTCCTGTGATCCCGGGTAGCAACCCCAGACTCCTCCACGGAAGGTACACAAGATGATTTTTCTCCTTGGATAATGCTCCATCGTCTGGGATGCATCCGAGACATATCGCAGCTATGTCCCTGAGACATTTTTCCGGTGGTTTAGATACCTGTCATCCCAGGTAGCAACCCCAGACTCCTACACGGAAGATACCCGAGATGATATTTCTCTCTTGACAGTGGTCCATCCTGTGGGATCTACCCAGAACTCCTCCCAGGCATCTCCCGCAGAGTTTTCTCCAATGCTTTAGGGCCCTGTGATCCCGGGTAGCAACCCCAGACTCCTCCAGGGAAGATACCCGAGATGATTTTTCTCCTTGGACTATTGTCCATCCTTCGGGATGCACCCGAGACTCCTCCCAGCTCTGTTTCTGAGTGTTTTCTTCCTGGCGTTTAGGGCCCTGTGATCCCAGGTAGCAACCCCAGACTCCTCCAGGGAAGATACCCGAGATGATTTTTCTCCTTGGGCAATGCTCCATCCTCTAGGATTCACTGGAGATTCCTCACAGGTATGTCCCTGAGTCTTTTTTCCGGTGGTTTACGGCCCTGTGATCCCAGGTGGCAACCCCAGACTCCTCCAGGGAAGATACCTGAGATGATTTTTCTCCTTGGGCAATGCTCCATCCTCTGGGATGCACCAGAGATTCTTCCAAGTCGTCTCCCGCAGATATTTTTCCTGTGGCTTGGGGCCCTGTAATCCTGGGTAGGATCCCAGGTAGCAACCCCAGACTCCTCCAGGGAAGATACCCGAGGTGATTTTTCTCCTTGGAGAATGCTGCATCGTCTGGGATTCACCGGAGACTCCTCGCAGGTATGTCCCTGAGTTTTTTCCGGTGGTTTAGGGTCCTGTCATCCCGGGTAGCAACCCCAGACTCCTCCAGGGAAGATACCCAAGATGATATTTCTCTCTTGACAGTGGTCCATCCTGCGGGATCTACCCAGAAGTCTTCCCAAGCGTCTCCCGCAGAGGTTTCTCCAATGCTTTAGGGCCCTGTGATCTCGGGTAGCAACCCCAGACTCCTCCAGGGAAGATACCCGAGATGAATTTTCTCCTTAGAAAATGTTCCATCCTCTGGGATGCATCTGAGATTCTTCCCAGGCATCTCCCGCAGACTTTTCTCCAGTGGTTTGGGGCCCTGCTATCCCAGGTAGCAACCCCAGACTCCTCCAGGGAAGATACCCGAGATGATTTTTCTCTTTAGAATCTGCTCCATCCTCTGGGATATATCCCTGACTCCTCCCAGGTGTCTCCCGCAGACTTTTCTCTAGTGGTTTAGCTATCTGAAATCCCAGGTAGCAACCCCAGACTCCTCCAGGGAAGATACTTGAGATGATTTTCCTCCTTTGGCAGTGCTCCGTTCTTTGGGATGCACCTGAGATTCCTCCCAGTCGTCTCCTGCAGACATTTTTCCTGTGGTTTGGGGCCCTATAATCCTGGATAGCAAGACCAGACTTCTCCAGGGAAGATATCCGAGATGATTTTTCTCCTTGGACAATTCTCCATCCTGCGGGATGCACCTGAGACTCCTCCCAGCTCTGTTTCTGAGTGTTTTCTTCCTGGGGTTTAGGGCCCTGTGATCCCAGGTAGCAACTCCAGACTCCTCCAGGAAAGATACCCAAGATGATTTTTCTCCTTGGGCAATGCTCCATCCTCTGGGATTCACCGGAGATTCCTCACAGGTATGTCCCTGAGTCTTTTTTCCGGTGGTTTAGGGTCCTGTGATCCCGGGTAGCAACCCCAGACTCCTCCAGGGAAGATACCCGAGATGATTTTTCTCTTTAGAAAATGCTCCATCCTCTGGGATGCATCCGAGACTTATCCCAGCTATGTCCCTGAGTCTTTATTCCGGTGATTTAGGGTCCTGTCATCTCGGGTAACAACCCCAGACTCCTCCAGGGAAGATACCTGAGATGATTTTCCTCCTTGGGCAATGCTCCATCCTCTGGGATGCATCCGAGACATATCGCAGCTATGTCCCTGAGACATTTTTCCGGTGGTTTAGGGTCCTGTCATCCCAGGTAGCAACCCCAGACTCCTCCAGGGAAGACACCCGAGATGATTTTTCTCTCTTGACAGTGGTGCATCCTGCGGGATCTACCCAGAACTCCTCCCAGGCATCTCCCGCAGAGTTTTCTCCAATGCTTTAGGGCTCTGTGATCCCAGGTGGCAACCCCAGACTCCTCCAGGGAAGATACCCGAGATGATTTTTCTCCTTGTGCAATGCTCCATCCTCTGGGATGCACCCGAGACTCCTCCCAGCTCTGTTTCTGATTGTTTTCTTCCTGGGGTTTACGGCCCTTTGATCCCAGGTAGCAACCCCGGACTCCTCCAGGGAAGATAACCAAGATGATTTTTCTCCTTGGACAATGCTCCATCCTGCGGGATGCACCCGAGACTCCTCGCAGGTATGTCACCGAGTCTTATTTCCGGTGGTTTAGGGTCCTGTGATCCCGGGTAGCAACCCCAGACTCCTCCACGGAAGGTACACAAGATGATTTTTCTCCTTGGATAATGCTCCATCGTCTGGGATGCATCCGAGACATATCGCAGCTATGTCCCTGAGACATTTTTCCGGTGGTTTAGATACCTGTCATCCCAGGTAGCAACCCCAGACTCCTACACGGAAGATACCCGAGATGATATTTCTCTCTTGACAGTGGTCCATCCTGTGGGATCTACCCAGAACTCCTCCCAGGCATCTCCCGCAGAGTTTTCTCCAATGCTTTAGGGCCCTGTGATCCCGGGTAGCAACCCCAGACTCCTCCAGGGAAGATACCCGAGATGATTTTTCTCCTTGGACTATTGTCCATCCTTCGGGATGCACCCGAGACTCCTCCCAGCTCTGTTTCTGAGTGTTTTCTTCCTGGCGTTTAGGGCCCTGTGATCCCAGGTAGCAACCCCAGACTCCTCCAGGGAAGATACCCGAGATGATTTTTCTCCTTGGGCAATGCTCCATCCTCTAGGATTCACTGGAGATTCCTCACAGGTATGTCCCTGAGTCTTTTTTCCGGTGGTTTACGGCCCTGTGATCCCAGGTGGCAACCCCAGACTCCTCCAGGGAAGATACCTGAGATGATTTTTCTCCTTGGGCAATGCTCCATCCTCTGGGATGCACCAGAGATTCTTCCAAGTCGTCTCCCGCAGATATTTTTCCTGTGGCTTGGGGCCCTGTAATCCTGGGTAGGATCCCAGGTAGCAACCCCAGACTCCTCCAGGGAAGATACCCGAGGTGATTTTTCTCCTTGGAGAATGCTGCATCGTCTGGGATTCACCGGAGACTCCTCGCAGGTATGTCCCTGAGTTTTTTCCGGTGGTTTAGGGTCCTGTCATCCCGGGTAGCAACCCCAGACTCCTCCAGGGAAGATACCCAAGATGATATTTCTCTCTTGACAGTGGTCCATCCTGCGGGATCTACCCAGAAGTCTTCCCAAGCGTCTCCCGCAGAGGTTTCTCCAATGCTTTAGGGCCCTGTGATCTCGGGTAGCAACCCCAGACTCCTCCAGGGAAGATACCCGAGATGAATTTTCTCCTTAGAAAATGTTCCATCCTCTGGGATGCATCTGAGATTCTTCCCAGGCATCTCCCGCAGACTTTTCTCCAGTGGTTTGGGGCCCTGCTATCCCAGGTAGCAACCCCAGACTCCTCCAGGGAAGATACCCGAGATGATTTTTCTCTTTAGAATCTGCTCCATCCTCTGGGATATATCCCTGACTCCTCCCAGTTGTCTCCCGCATACTTTTCTCTAGTGGTTTAGGTATCTGAAATCCCAGGTAGCAACCCCAGACTCCTCCAGGGAAGATACCCGAGATGATTTTTCTCCTTGGGCAATGCTCCATCCTCTGGGATGCACCAGAGATTCTTCCCAGTCGTCTCCCGCAGACATTTTTCCTGTGGTTTGGGGCCCTGTAATCCTGGGTAGCAACCCCAGACTCCTGCAGGGAAGATACCCGAGGTGATTTTTCTCCTTGGACAATGCTGCATCGTCTGGGATTCACCGAAGACTCCTCGCAGGTATGTCCCTGAGTTTTTTCCGGTGGTTTAGGGTCCTGTCATCCCGGGTAGCAACCCCAGACTCCTCCAGGGAAGATACCCAAGATGATATTTCTCTCTTGACAGTGGTCCATCCTGCGGGATCTACCCAGAAGTCTTCCCAAGCGTCTCCAGCAGAGGTTTCTCCAATGCTTTAGGGCCCTGTGATCCCGGGTAGCAACCGCAGACTCCTCCAGGGAAGATACCCGAGATGAATTTTCTCCTTAGAAAATGTTCCATCCTCTGGGATGCATCTGAGATTCTTCCCAGGCATCTCCCGCAGACTTTTCTCCAGTGGTTTGGGGCCCTGTTATCCCAGGTAGCAACCCCAGACTCCTCCAGGGAAGATACCCGAGGTGATTTTTCTCCTTGGGCAATGCTCCATCCTCTGGGATTCACCGGAGACTCCTCGCAGGTATGTCCCTGAGTCTTTATTCCGGTGGTTTAGGGTACTGTCATCCCGGGTAGCAACCCCAGACTCCTCCAGGGAAGATACCCAAGATGATTTTTCTCTTTAGAATCTGCTCCATCCTCTGGGATGTACCGCTGACTCCTCCCAGGTGTCTCCCGCAGACTATTCTCTAGTGGCTTAGGTATCTGAAATCCCAGGTAGCAACCCCAGACTCCTCCAGGGAAGATACCCGAGATGAATTTTCTCCTTGGGCAATGCTCCATCCTCTGGAATTCACCGGAGACTCCTCGCAGGTATGTCCCTCAGTCTTTTTTCCGGTGATTTAGGGTCCTGTCATCCAAGGTAGCAACACCAGACTGCTCCAGGGAGGATACTTGAGATGATTTTCCTCCTTTGGCAATGCTCAATCCTCTGGGATGCACTCGAGACTCCTCCCAGCTCTGTTTCTGAGTGTTTTCTTCCTGGGGTTTAGGGCCCTGTGATCCCTGGTAGCAACCCCAGACTCCTCCAGAGAAGATACCCGAGATGATTTTTCTCTTTAGAAAATGCTCCATCCTCTGGGATGCGTCCGAGACTTATCCCAGCTATGTCCCTGAGTCTTTATTCCGGTGATTTAGGGTCCTGTCATCTCGGGTAGCAACCCCATGCTCCTCCAGGGAAGATACGCGAGGTGATTTTTCTCCTTGGACAATGCTGCATCGTCTGGGATTCACTGGAGACTCCTCGCAGGTATGTCCCTGAGTCTTTTTTCCGGTGGTTTAGGGTCCTGTCATCCCGGGTAGCAACCCCAGACTCCTCCAGGGAAGACACCCGAGATGATTTTTCTCTCTTGACAGTGGTCCATCCTGCGGGATCTACCCAGAACTCCTCCCAGGCATCTCCCACAGAGTTTTCTCCAATGCTTTAGGGCCCTGTGATCCCGGGTAGGAAGCCCAGACTCCTCCAGGGAAGATACCCGAGTTGATTTTTCTCCTTGGACTATTGTCCATCCTTCGGGATGCACCCGAGACTCCTCCCAGCTCTGTTTCTGAGTGTTTTCTTCCTGGGGTTTAGGGCCCTGTGATCCCAGGTAGCAACCCCAGACTCCTCCAGGGAAGATACCCGAGGTGATTTTTCTCCTTGTGCAATGCTCCATCCTTTGGGATTCACTGGAGATTCCTCACAGGTATGTCCCTCAGTCTTTTTTCTGGTGGTTTAGGGCCCTGTGATCCCAGGTGGCAACCCCAGACTCCTCCAGGGAAGATACCCGAGATGATTTTTCTCCTTGGGCAATCCTCCATCCTCTGGGATGCACCTGAGATTTCTCCCAGGCATCTCCCGCAGATATTTTTCCTGTGGTTTGGCTCACTGTAATCCTGGGTAGCAACCCCAGACTCCTCCAGGGAAGATACCTGAGATGATTTTTCTCCTTGGGCAATGCTGCATCGTCTGGGATGCACCGGAGGTTCCTCACAAGTATGTCCCTCAGTCTTTTTTCCGGTGGTTTAGGGTCCTGTCATCCCGGGTAGCAACCCCAGACTCCTCCAGGGAAGATACCCGAGATGATTTTTCTCTTTAGAAAATGCTCCATCCTCTGGGATGCATCCGAGACTTATCCCAACTATGTCCCTGAGTCTTTATTCCGGTGATTTAGGGTCCTGTCATCTCGGGTAGCAACCCCAGACTCCTCCAGGGAAGATACCTGAGATGATTTTCCTCCTTGGGCAATGCTCCATCGTCTGGGATGCATCCGAGACATATCGCAGCTATGTCCCTGTGACATTTTTCCGGTGGTTTAGGGTCCTGTCATCCCAGGTAGCAACCCCAGACTCCTCCAGGGAAGACACCCGAGATGATATTTCTCTCTTGACAGTGGTCCATCCTGCGGGATCTACCCAGATCTCCTCCCAGGCATCTCCCGCAGAGTTTTCTCCAATGCTTTAGGGCCCTGTGATCACGGGTAGCTACCCCAGACTCCTCCAGGGAAGATACTTGAGATGATTTTCCTCCTTTGGCAGTACTCCATCCTCTGGGATGCACCTGAGATTCCTCCCAGTCGTCTCCCGTAGACATTTTTCTTGTGGTTTGGGGTCCTATAATCCTGGATAGCAAGACCAGACTTCTCCAGGGAAGATATCCGAGATGATTTTTCTCCTTGGACAATTCTCCATCCTGCTGGATGCACCCAAGATTCCTCCCAGCTCTTTTTCTGAGTGTTTTCTTCCTGGGGTTTAGGGCCCTGTGATCCCAGGTAGCAACCCCAGACTCCTCCAGGAAAGATACCCAAGATGATTTTTGTCCTTTGACAATGCTCCATCCTGCGGGATGCACCCGAGACTGCTCGCAGGTATGTCACCGAGTCTTATTTCCGGTGGTTTAGGGCCCTGTGATCCCGGGTAGGAACCCCAGACTCCTCCAGGGAAGATACCCGAGATGATTTTTCTCTTTAGAAAATGCTCCATCCTCTGGGATGCATCCGAGACTTATCCCAGCTATGTCCCTGAGTCTTTATTCCGGTGATTTAGGGTCCTGTCATCCCAGGTAGCAACCCCAGACTCCTCATGGGAAGATACCCGAGATGAATTTTCTCCTTAGAAAATGTTCCATCCTCTGGGATGCATCTGAGATTCTTCCCAGGCATCTCCCGCAGCATCTTCTCCAGTGGTTTGGGGCCCTGTTATCCCAGGTAGCAACCCCAGACTCCTCCAGGGAAGATACCCGAGATGATTTTTCTCCTTGGGCAATTCTCCAACCTCTGGGATGCACCCGAGACTCCTCCCAGCTCTGTTTCTGAGTGTTTTCTTCCCGGGGTTTAGGGCCCTGTGATCCCAGGTAGCAAGCCCAGACTCCTCCAGGGAAGATAACCAAGATGATTTTTCTCCTTTGACAATGCTCCATCCTGCGGAATGCACCCGAGACTCCTCGCAGGTATGTCACCGAGTCTTATTTCCGGTGGTTTAGGGTCCTGTGATCCCGGGTAGCAACCCTAGGCTCCTCCAGGGAAGATACCCGAGATGATTTTTCTCCTTGGATAATGCTCCATCCTCTGGGATTCACCGGAGACGCCTCGCAAGTATGTCCCTGAGACATTTTTCCAGTGGTTTAGATACCTGTCATCCCAGGTAGCAACCCCAGACTCCTCCAGGGAAGATACCCGAGATGATATTTCTCTCTTGACAGTGGTCCATCCTGCGGGATCTACCCAGAACTCCTCCCAGGCATCTCCCGCAGAGTTTTCTCCAATGCTTTAGGGCCCTGTGATCCCGGGTAGCAACCCGAGACTCGTCCAGGGCAGATACCCGAGATGATTTTTATCCTTGGACTATTGTCCATCCTTCGGGATGCACCCGAGACACCTCCCAGCTCTGTTTCTGAGTGTTTTCTTCCTGGCGTTTAGGGCCCTGTGATCCCAGGTAGCAACCCCAGACTCCTCCAGGGAAGATACCCGAGATGATTTTTCTCCTTGGGCAATGCTCCATCCTCTGGAATTCACCGGAGATTCCTCACAGGTATGTCCCTGAGTCTTTTTTCCGGTGGTTTAGGGTCCTGTCATCCCGGGTAGCAACCCCAGACTCCTCCAGGGAAGATACCCAAGATGATATTTCTCTCTTGACAGTGGTCCATCCTGCCGGTCCTACCCAGAACTCTTCCCAGGCGTCTCCCGCAGAGGTTTCTCCAATGCTTTAGGGCCCTGTGATCCCGGGTAGCAACCCCAGACTCCTCCAGGGAAGATACCCGAGATGAATTTTCTCCTTAGAAAATGTTCCATCCTCTGGGATGCATCTGAGATTCTTCCCAGGCATCTCCCGCAGACTTTTCTCCAGTGGTTTGGGGCCCTGTTATCCCAGGTAGCAACCCCAGACTCCTCCAGGGAAGATACTCGAGATGATTTTTCTCTTTAGAATCTCCTCCAACCTCTGGGATGTACCCCTGACTCCTCCCAGGTGTCTCCCGCAGACTTTTCTCTAGTGGTTTAGGTATCTGAAATCCCAGGTAGCAACCCCAGACTCCTCCAGGGAAGATACCCGAGATGATTTTTCTCCTTGGGCAATGCTCCATCCTCTGGGATTCACCGGAGACTCCTCGCAGGTATGTCCCTGAGTCTTTTTTTCCTGTGGTTTAGGGTCCTGTGTTCCCGGGTAGTAACCCCAGACTCCTCCAGGGAAGGTACCCAAGATGATTTTTCTCCTTGGATAATTCTCCATCCTCTGGGATGCATCCGAGACTTATCGCAGCTATGTCCCTGAGACATTTTTCCGATGGTTTAGGGTCCTGTCATCCCGGGTAGCAACCCCACACTCCTCCAGGGAAGATACCCGAGATGATTTTTCTCTTTAGAAAATGCTCCATCCTCTGGGATGCATCTGAGACTTATCACAGCTATGTCCCTGAGTCTTTATTCCGGTGATTTATGGTCCTGTCATCCCAGGTAGCAACCCCAGACTCCTCCAGGGAAGATACCCAAGATGATTTTATCCTTGGGCAATTCTCCGACCTCTGGGATACATCCGAGATTCTTCCCAGTCGTCTCCCACAGACATTTTTCCTGTGGTTCGGGGTACTATAATCCTGGATAGCAAGCCCAGACTCCTCCAGCGAAGATAGCCAAGATGATTTTTCTCCTTGGACAATGCTCCATCCTGCGAGATGCACCCGAGACTCCTCCCACGTCTGTTTCTGAGTGTTCTCTTCCTGGGTTTTAGGGCCCTGTGATCCCGGGTAGCAACCCCAGACTCCTCCAGGGAAGATAGCCGAGATGATTTTTCTCTTTAGAATCTGCTCCATCCTCTGGGATGTACCCCTGACTCCTCCCAGGTGTCTCCCGCAGACTTTTCTCTAGTGGTTTAGGTATCTGAAATCCCAGGTAGCAACCCCAGACTCCTCCAGGGAAGATACCCGAGATGATTTTTCTCCTTGGGCAATGCTCTATCCTCTGGGATGCACCTGAGATTTCTCCCAGGCATCTCCCGCAGATATTTTTCCTGTGGTTTGGCTCACTGTAATCCTGGGTAGCAACCCCAGACTCCTCCAGGGAAGATACCCGAGATGATTTTTCTCCTTGGGCAATGCTCCATCCTCTGGAATTCACTGGAGGTTCCTCACAGGTATGTCCCTCAGTCTTTTTTCCGGTGGTTTAGGGTCCTGTCATCCCAGGTAGCTACCCTAGACTCCTCCAGGAAAGATACCCAAGATGATTTTTCTCCTTTGACAATACTCCATCCTGCGGGATGCACCCGAGACTGCTAACAGGTATGTCACCGAGTCCTATTTTCGGTGGTTTAGGGCCCTGTGATCCCGGGTAGCAACCCCAGACTCCTCCAGGGAAGATACCCGAGGTGATTTTTCTCTTTAGAAAATGCTCCATCCTCTGGGATGCATTCGAGACTTATCCCAGCTATGTCCCTGAGTCTTTATTCCGGTGATTTAGGGTCCTGTCATCTCGGGTAGCAACCCCAGACTCCTCCAGGGAAGATACCTGAGATGATTTTTCTCCTTGGGCAGTGCTCCATCCTCTGGGATGCATCCGAGACATATCGCAGCTATGTCCCTGAGACATTTTTCTGGTGGTTTAGGGTCCTGTCATCCCAGGTAGCAACCCCAGACTCCTCCAGGGAAGACACCCGAGATGATTTTTCTCTCTTGATAGTGGTCCATCCTGCGGGATCTACCCAGAACTCCTCCCAGGCATCTCCCGCAGAGTTTTCTCCAATGCTTTAGGGCCCTGTGATCCCAGGTGGCAACCCCAGACTCCTCCAGGGAAGATACCCGAGGTGATTTTTCTCCTTGGACTATTGTCCATCCTTCGGGATGCACCCGAGACTCCTCCCAGCTCTGTTCCTGAGTGTTTTCTTCCTGGGGTTTAGGGCCCTGTGATCCCAGGTAGCAACCCCAGACTCCTCCAGGGAAGATACCCGAGATGATTTTTCTCCTTGGAATATTGTCCGTCCTGCGGGATGCACCTTAGACTCCTCCTAGGCATCTCCCACACAGTTTATCCTTTGGTTTATGACCCTGTAATCCTGGGTACCAGTCCCAGACTCCTGCAGGGAAGATACCTGAGATGATTTTTCTCATTGGACAATGTTCCATCCTCTGGGTTTCACCCGAGACTCCTTCCAGGCTTCTGGTGTTGTCTTTTGTCATGTATTTTAGGGACCTCAGATCCCTGGTAGGACCTCCAGACTCTCCAAAGGGAGATAACTGTGATGGTTTTTTCTCATTGGGAAATGTTTTTTCTCTTTTAGGCAAAGCTTTTTACTCTGCGACAAACCCATGACTCCTCCCAGGCATCTCCCACGGACTTTTGAACTCTCGTTGAGGGACCTGATAGCACAGGTAGCTACCAAGACTCCTCCAAGGAAGCTTCCTTCTGTTTTGCCAATAGGTCTCTGTTCCTGGATCCATCCAACCCTCCCATTAGCGTTAGGTTAGGGTGTGAGTTCTGTATGAGAATCCCACAGCTCCAGGGACACCTGGCTGGAAAAGATATGTCGAGGAGGGAACGGTATTGCACCAACATCGCTTCCTTGACACTGTGATGGTGTGCTCCCCCTCCCCGCCTTCCAACCTGACCTTTATCTCCCGTGACCCTGCCCAAGCACTAACACCTGTGATGGTCACAATGGGCACGTGTACATGTGATGGCTGCCCCCGGCTCGATGTGGTTTCGGGGAAACACATAACACCACAGTAGCCAAGGGCTAACTTGAGCAGTGCTGGTACTGTGGCCAATATGCAGATATGACTATAGGTCAGTCATCTCACCCACATCAATAGTGAACAGCCCAAGAGCCCTTTGAGCTCCCCTGCACGCCAGGATCTCCCCATGAGCGGGGACGCCTCTCAAGGTTACTCCTCGAGCTTCACAGATTCTTTGCCGCAACAGATCCTCGGTCAGTGATTAATAGCACGCGAAACTGTGAAATCTTAGCTAAGTGATAGAAAGGATCGATTGCACATATATAATCCCTTAGACATAAACCGTTGACCCAGTCTGGGACCAAGATTGGATCCAGCCGCACCCAGACTCCTCTCTGAGAAGGAAGTTAGAAAGCAAGGGGCTCCTTTCCGAACCTCAGCCCAACAGGAGGGTCTCCCTGGCAGTTCTGCCTGACCCTGTCCTCCATGCAGGAAATAACCAAGTGTACCTTGCCATCGAATCCTGCTAAAGCACTGTCGCATTTACTCTCAAACTTTGTTAAATCCCTGTTTTGTATCAATAAACGTGTCGCTGCTTCTCTCTACGAGTGAAGTGCATCACTCCATCCGCAACAGACACCTCTCTCCTCTGGGCCACCCGTGCTGCTGGGGACCTCAGCCTCAGCCCACGCTGCCATTAGCTGCCTGTCAAAGCGCTGCTACGGGATGGTGAAGGCAGGAACAGCTTTCCATCCTTGCTCCTTTTGTGTAGGAGCAGTCGCTGGATGTTTTCCATTTTGGAGCGGGGCTCTGGCGAGTGTGGGAGAGAGTGTTGGGAGCGTTACGGTGCAAGGAAAGCGCAGAGCCCCAGTGTTGGTCGGGCTGTGAAAGTGCTGCCGAGGGATAGTGAGGGCAAGCAGTCTAATATGACCGAATTGAATGAAACAATCCAGGAATTCTTTACTTACAGAATCTCACTTGGCTACAGCCCACGCTAAGGGATGCTGGACTAAAGTCACACTCCTTTTCTTTGGAGGAATTCTGAAAGGAAAAGGAACCAAAGAACTGTTACACAATGTAAAATTCTGTTGTACAGGAGAAGTTTATTTGTTTGCTTGCTTTAAGAACTAAAGGTGGTTTCAAACCCTAAAAATGCAAGGTAACCAAAGTACAGAAGGAGATACCCGAGCTAAACAAAAGACATCTCTCTCGTCTGTGCTATCGCCTAGCGGCCAACTACTCCCCTCGATAAATATCACCGTCAGGAGGAGCCCAATTTGACCTCTCCCTGAATGGCAGCTGGACTGCACGCCAGGCGACTCTCCCCGTGGGCAGGGGCGACTCTCAAGGTTAGAGATTCCTTACCTGAGACTGAGAGCCTTCCTCACCCACGGCGGAGAGATGCCTTAGCTGCGGCAGATCCTCAGTAAGTGACTGAGAGCGTGCTGAATTAGTACTAATGAGACATTACTAATCCGTGCAGCTACTCAATATTATTGCAAACATTGTATAGATAATTCCGTTAGACATAAGCTGTTCTCCAAGTGTGAGACCGGGGCTCCATAAGGAGTTTAGAAGGCAAGGGGATCCACTCTGAACCTCGTGACTCAATGGGAGGGTCTTCCTTACTCTTTGCGTCTCCAGTCTCTGTGTGAATCAGCCTAACCTGCTTCTAACTCAGTTTTCCTTTGTATGTTTTTTCCAAGCGGTAGTTAATCATAGAATGGTCTGGGTGGTCTTCAATTGGATCTGGTTGCTCAGAGCCCCATCCAACCTGACCTGGAATGTTTCCAGGTATGGGCCATCTCCCACCTCTTTGGGCAACCTGGGCCAGTGTCTCCACACCCTCATCATCAAAAAACATAATCTTCCCAGATGCCCCATCCCTGCTTATTGCAGGGGGTTGGACTCAACAACCTCTAAAGGTCCCTTCCAACCCAAATGATTCTATGATACTGTGATTTCACTGATGTTTCCCTGTTGGCTTCTGTTCCGTCAGAAGCCCCTGGCTCATCTCCATAAGACTGCGAGTCTGCTGCACCCAGCACGTCTCAGACCTACAGGCTGAGGGTCCTCGCTGGCGCCCCGTCCCCCTGACCTTAGCATGTTCCCGCAGCTTGTCACGGGCAAGCCTGATCCTATCCCTGACCCCTTCAAGTCTAGTTTAAAGCTCTGCCAATGAACCCCACTGGCTCCTGAGCAAAGACCCTCTTCCCCCTTTCAGAAAGCTCAATCCCATCTGACCCCAGCAGGCCTGGCACAATGGAGGCCACCCTATTTGTGCAAAAAAAACAAAAATTGTGGTGGTGACAGCAGCCACGGAGCCTTGTATTAAGAGACCAGGTCCGTCTGTTCCTTCCAGTGTCGCTGCACATAACTGGAAGGAGAGAGGAAAAATAGCCGGCGCTCCAGATTCCCTTACCACCCATCCCAAGGCCCTGAAGTCTCTCCGGATCGCCCTCGGACTACGCATTGTGGCTTCGTGGCCACCCACAGGGAAGAGCAGCGCTGGGCAATAGTCCGAGGGCCGTACCAGGCCGGGAAGTTTCCTAGTGACGTCCTTAACCCGGGCCCAGGGGGGCAGCAGACTTCCCCAAGAGGAGGGTCTGCCCGGTGAGTCAGGGGTATGTGATAGAGACAATAACACTTTGTGCACTGATTGACTAGCAGTGATTCATAACCTAAAGGACAGGCCTGATAAAAATGGACGAAGCAAGAAGTCTTGAGATTGCCAAGGACAGCTCCTGATAACGAATAAGAGTATGCCTTGAAAAGCGGCTGAAACCGACCCTGCGGTCTGGACAGAGACCAAAGAAGAACTGAGTCTGCGCAAGGACAAAGAGTTACTTGCGGTGATGAAGAGGAATCATCAGCCTTCGTGGTCATGACCCTCAGCGACCACCACCAGGAGGCATTGTGCAAGCGCAGTTGGGAGGAGTTTATGGAAATGACTTCTTAGAGCTAATTTTAATACGAAGTGGGGACAGGTTATGCATATGTATAGGCGTATTGGGAAATCTTATGATTATGTAATTAAGCACTATATATATTTGAGAAGGCCGCTGCATTGGGCGCGCACGATTGTGGTGGGGCGACCCCCCCGTGCTGCCCAGCGCTGAATAAACACCTACTTTACAACCTTCCCGGTTGTGGAGTCTCTGGAGTTTCGTTTCCGCATGTCACCGGCAGATCCGGTCCTCCGTTCCCGTCCCCGTCTCCGGGAGGGCAGAGCGTGGCTCCAGCGGCCCCTCTCTCTCTCGCTCACGCTCCCGGCTGCTCCTCAGCCTTTCTCCTTCCTCCCGCGGCTCTGCCGCCAGGCCGAGCGCACCGTCCCCCTGCTCCCCCCTCACGCTGCGCTGCTCTCCGCCGCGGAGCGGGCCGGCCCCGGAGCGGCTCCCTCGGCCACCGGCCGCTCCCTCCGCTGCGGCGCGTTTGAGCCTCCCGCCGTTGCCCGGGCAACGCCCAGGTCTCGCCAGCGGCTGTGGCGAGAGGTACCGGCTGCCGCTCGGCCCCGCTCGGATCGGCTCGTCATCTCGCGGCCCCTCTCGGCCGGTCAGGGCCGTCCCCGAGCGCGGCGGCGGGGCCGGGCTGGCGCAGGGCGGGCAGAGGAGCGGCGGGCGGAGGGTCCGAGCCGCCCTGGGAGGAGGCTGCGGGGCGCTCCCCTCCTGCGCTGCCCCGCGGTCCCGGCCGGTCCGGGGCAGCCGCTCGGTGTCCCTCGGGTCCCCGCTGTCCGGGCGTCGGGGCAGCCCCGGGGCTGGGCTGGGGCCGCTCCGTCCCGGCGGCCATCCCCCTTTGGCGGGGCAGCCGGCGGGGGGCACGGCCGGACCCTCCTGCCTGCCCCGGGCCCCGCCGCACGGGCTCTGTGCCGCACACACCGTCCCGTCCGTACCCGCCCTCTCCCCCGCTGGGAGGGCGGTGGGGCCACCGCGGGGCGGGCAGAGCCCTGCGGGGCTGCGCCCGGGAGTCACCGAGCGCCGCAGGTTGCCCGATGCGGAGCGAAAGGAGCCCGAGGGGCCGCCCAGAGCAGCCCCCGCAGCGCAGCGCAGCGCAGCGGCAGGAGGGGCAGCCCCCGGCCGGGGGAGCCCCCGTCGGGGCGGGTAAGTAGCACAGCCACGTCTGCGCAAGAGGAGCAACGCAGAAGCCTTTTCCCGCCCCGACTGCTCCCGCCAGCGAGCTCGGGGCCGGTGGCACTGACGGCGGCAGCCAGGAGCATCGGGCCCCGAGTCACCGGTGCCGACAGCACAGGCGCCGCTGGAGGCGTCCGCCTCTTCCCGCCCCGACGGGATGCCGAGGGCAAGAGCGGGAAGAGGCCCCCAGACGCAGCCCCGCTGCCTTGCTGCGGCTCCTCTGCTTCCAGTACCTTTCCCTTTCCTTCCACAAGGCCGCCGTATCTTCACCAATCTTGACCTTTTCATGCTGGGAAGCAGAGGCCCGGCTCATACTAGAAACCTCTGCTGCTTCTTGGAGGGAATGAGTGTTTTCTGCCGGGGTAAGACTGATTAAAGACTGATTAAAATAACACCAAGTTCCAAGTTGCTGCTTCTTTTATTAGAATCCCATAGAACAGTTTTTCAAAGGCACATTCCCGCTTTGTGACACGCAAGGATCAAAATCTTAAAGCTTGTTGCTCTTTTCCCCAAAACTCTAGGTTGTGCAGAAAAACACATTCCAACCCAACACCTTCAGTACATCAATTTGGAAACATAAACAAAGTAGCATTTCACTTAAAGCATTCACTAGCTGAGACAAGCCATGTGAAAAGCAGAGTTACACAAGAAACAATACCACCAAACAGTCACACTACAAGTTTACCTTTCCACAACAATCAGTGCTTCCAGGTCAGTTCTTTCCACCAAAAAGATGCTGGAGTGGCAAAAAGATGATGCTGGGGAAACAACAACGAGCACGTTACACTGCCAGTCCTTCTCTGCGAATTGTAATGACAAGGCCATTTCTGGCCACCGGAAAGACACAACCCCAGCACAAAACAGACAGGGAAAGACTGAAAAAATAGAGACAACATAAAGAATAACTGGTGCACGGTGATGTTAATTTCAGTTTGCAATGGTGTCTTCAGGAGTGTTATGGTTTGAGAGACCCATAACAATCTGTTGTCATTTAGACAATCATTCTATCACCCGATGACCCCTCCCCACCTGGGAAAGGGAAATCGGGAAAAACAAGAAAACCCGAGAGCTGAAGTATAAACAGATTTAATAGAATAAGATTAGATAATTAACATTAACAGCACTAAAGAACTGATATTGATCCCGACACCAATACGGAATATGCAAAGATTATACTCAGCCAATTCTATCAGTAGGAAGCTGTGCACTCCCAGCAGTGGACAGCAAATGTCGGACACTGCGAGCGCTACGGCTTCAGGAGGAAGGGAAGGCCTCAGGGCTCCGGCACCAGGGCACGAAGTTCTCAGGATGGCAGCCATCAAGGGAGAGAGAGAACTTCGCAGCAAACTTTCTGATTTATAATGAGTGTGACGTTGATGGTATGAAATAATCCTGTTGGCCAGCTTGGGTCAAGTGCCCGGGTCTCGCTCCTCCTCATCCCTGCACCTGGCGAGCTCGAAAACACTGAGACCTTGAGACCCACACACCATAGCTGGCTGTAAAGTAAATATTTTCACAAATATTTTCACAAAAAATTCAGACACTGGAGTCTTCTGAAAGTGCAGTTTTCCCAAGCATTAGAAGAGAAATTAGTCCTGTGTCTCTCAAACCAGGACATTCCACCCCTTATTTCATACCATATATATGACACACTCAAATTACTGTTGTATTAGTCCTCTCATATATATACACACAAATATATAATCCTCTAAAGCTATAAGCTATTCCTCTAAAAGGTCTATTAAGTTTTTTAGTTGAAAACTAGGAGTTCCATCTATCATAATAGTCTTTTAGGGTAAGAACCAGTGATGTGGCATCGTCTCAGTTGTCAGATCGGGACCAGGCCTCCATACAGGACAACAGACGTGTAGAGTTGGGCGCAGCAATATAACGTGTTGTGCTCACGGCTAGCATGTTCCCTGTCGCTGGACGCCATTCGATGGAGTTGGCTCCGGTTTCATTACCACCGTGTTATCCTGAAAAACACTTATTGAACACTGTTAGTGTTATGTGACAATTAACACCACACATTTTAAAATTAAGGATTCTCGCCCCAAATCAAATCTCCTAACGGGTACATCGAACTTCTCCATTTTCCTGCATCACCCACCAGGTATGCCCTGGTCCTTCAGCAAAAGCAACCCCACGAGTGGGCCTGCCTTTACCTGAGGCCAGGGTAACCCAGACTGTTTTCCCCAACATATTCTTTACATGCACCACAGGGACCTTGTCCCCTTCTACAGTAGGTAAAAGCTCTGACTGAGCCGGACCAGCTCGGCTGACAGTTCCCCTGGTGTTGACTAACCAGGTGGCTTTCGGTAAATGCTCATCCCACTTTTTAAATGTTCCAGCAGTCATTGCTTTCAAGGTAGTCTCCAGTAATCCATCGCATCGTTCGACCTTCCCAGCAGCTGGTGCGTGGTAGGGGATATGATATATCCATTCAATACCATGTTCTTTAGCCCAGGCATCTATGAGATTATTTCGGAAGTGAGTCCCACTGTCTGACTCAGTTCTCTCTGGAGTACCATGTCGCCACAACATTTGTCTTTCCAGGCCTAAAATAGTGCTACGGGCAGTGGCATGAGACACAGCATACGTTTCCAGCCATCCGGTGGTTGCTTCCACCATTGCACCATAGCACTTGCCCTGGCGGGTTTGTGGAAGGGAAATATAGTCACTTTGCCAGGCCTCTCCATACTTATATTTCAGCCACTGTTCTCCGTACCATAAAGGTTTTGACCATTTAGCTTGCTTAATTTCAGCACGTTTCACATTCATGAATAACCTGTGATATATTATCCATAGTCAAACCCACCCCTCGGTCATGAGCCCATCTGTATGTTGCATCTCTTCCTTGATGACCTGAGGTGTCATGGGCCCGCTGAGCTAAAAAGAATTCACCCTTACGTTGCCAATTGAGTGGGAGTTTGACCATTGGCCAAGGCTAACCCACCAGAGGTAGCATCGTTGGAGCATATTTAAATAAACCGTAGAACAGGTTTCTGCCAAAATGGCTCCTCTTGCAGCTGGAGTGTTTGCCCATGGCATGCACTCAGTCCCTTCCTCTGCTTAAAAGGAGTCAAATTCTTACCACCCTGCCCTGTTGGCTACGTACTGCTCTGGCTTTCTGCCTTGACTACTAAAGTTGTGATTTAAAAAAAAATAAATGATGAAATGTTGGCTGAACCAGAGATGGTAGGGAAGAGTAAGTGGTGCCCTGACCTGGCAGGTTGATGCTGGCTACTGTCCTGACCAACTGTTTCATGTGAAGAAGTCATTGAAGGAAATGCGTAAACAATCCATGGAGCAGGGATCAGGATCTGGGGGATCCCCTCACCTACCCATGCAACAGATCTGCTCAGCAGGCCAAAGACTGGTATTTCGTTTTTGTCTCTCGAGGGATTCAAGGATGGCAGTCTTTGGTTTGAGAGCTAGTAATGCAGGGAAATTATTTGGTGAAAAAGGAGTCTGTCTTCTAGGGACCAGAATTTCCTGAAGTGCCTTTGGCATGCAGCAAGTCTACAGAGCTTAAAGAGATCATGCAGGCTTGCATGATGGCATTCAAGTCCTTGGTCCAAATCGGCCAAAAGTGGTGACTTGAAATTCTCTAACCATTAGCTGGACCTGTTTCTCTCTGGCTTTAAGAGCCAGTCTCAGAAATGGGCTCACAGCTGACATTTCTTAGCGGGCACAATTACATGTTCTTGGTGGCCTGCACTGTTGGCTAGGCTCAGATGGCTCTTTGCTTAGCTTGATGGTTTCCAGGGAAGACAGTTCCACTTTCTACTGCTCCGTGACATTATATGGGGAGCCCCCAACACCCTGCCCAGGAGCGTGAGGTCTCTCTGGTTCTGACTAATTCAGTTCCCCTTTGGATTTAGCCCTCAGGTCAAAGTAGGAAATTTGTCTGCCTTGTGATTGATCCTAGTGTTAAAAGCAAGTCTCTAGAAAGATGGTACGTTACTGTGTTGTGTCCTCTAACTTTGCACATTACACAGGGACAGGCTGGAGACTGCAGCCTCTGAGCTAAACAGACCTGAGACAAACTTTTACAGAGACCTGAGAGCATTCTCAGAGTTCCCTCCCGAGTCCTCTCCCTGCACTAATCCAAACAGGGTCTTTTAAAAAGTCAGGAGGCTTCTGCTCCTCTCAATCCCAGGAAGACTCTGCTAACCATGATGCATTACAATACTCTGGGCACTACCTGCTCCGTTGTCTTCTCATGGAGAAACGGCAGATTTTTCACGTATTATCATCACTCCTGGAAAATAATGCAGACAAGGTATACTAATAAACTCCTTTTGCCATGGTTATACAGGGAAATATCGTTACTTAATCAGCTCAAGGGATTATAACGTTTACTCACAATCACACGCAGAGGTGCGCTTGGGTTCAGGAAAAGGCTGTATTGTATGTGGAAGGGTTAAACTGAATCAGTTCTTCCTGCAGAGTAGCCAGATGCGGTTGTTTCTGTCTCCAGGCAGACAAGCCCGGCTGTAGCCCTCTGAAGATATAAATCACTGTGAAGACTTTCCGTGAAACTCAGCAGTGTGGGCCGATGTGATCCCAGTTTCATCTTTCTTTGATCTGCTCTGAAGCCAAGTCTGGCAAGGATATGGTCTTGTGCGACCTGTGGGCTTGTCTGAGTTCTTCGGGCGATTTTTTAACTTCTTCATGTCTTAGTTCCAAGTTCCTAAGCCTAATTTAGTTGTTGACTGTAGACCATGAGTTGAAGTAGAAAGTGTCTATTTTCTGGGAGTTTCCTCTGAGTCATGAAGAGTTGGACAGTAAAGCATTTAGCACTGGAAGAAATAACCGGAGTCGCAGGTGCTACTTACAGCCGCGTCAGATTAGTTTTTGAAGTTGTCTTTTTATTCAGATACTAACAAAAGCCATACAGTCTATTTTAAAGTATTGAGTTGTCTGTTCTTTCAGCAGCAATGGCTTTCTGGACATAAAGCCCCAGAGAGATTGGGTGTAAACCAGCGCAAATGACAACATTACTTTTCAGCCACTGGTGCCTGATCAGATGAGCACAAGCAGTTGGTCCATCTCTGCTGTCACTCTTTCTCAGCAGTAACGTATCTGACTAAAAGCTTTGTTCTCAGGTTTTGTGTATGGCTTGAGTTCCTCTCTCTGGGAATGTGCCATGCTGAGCAATGCAGCTAATTTTTTTCTCATGAATCCGGTCATATTTCCTACCTCCCAAACTGTCCTGATGGCATATGTACCTGTTCTGGGGTCATCGTGCCCTTTTGCTTGACTCTGACCAGGCACACGTACTGCTACCTAAGGATCAGCAAACACACCCCTTCTGGACTGTTAGCTCAAACTTGTGTTCTCTTCTCATCGAATTTGTGAATTTGGAAGAAAACTGAAACCTCTGTGCTGTTAACTGGGTGAGTACTTTTGTTTGAGTTGAATTATCTTGAAAGGCAGAAGTATGCTGGAACTGAAACTTCACAGCTGAAATACTTGGGTTATATCTATTTGGTTGGTCTGTACCTTACCTGAAGGTAACTTAGACCCACTGCATCTTTGCTTGATACTCAGAGAGTTAGAGTTATGGCTGTCTTGTGGAAACGCAGATTTGATTCATATGCTAGTAATATTGCGCCTCTGTCTTCTCCATCTTTTGCTTGGTTGAAACCTTCTGTTATTGGTCTGCGTGTGTCAGTTGATAGAACATTTCTTTGGCACATCCACGTGAAGCTTGTGGATGATGTCTACTGCTAAGGATGTTAGCAGAGTCAAGTTCTCTGATACAGCAATTGCCTTCAGACGCCTTGCATTCAGTGGGGGTGTTAGGTTATCTCCGGCGGGTGGAGTTGGTGCCAGCAGCATGCTGAAATGGCAGAGGGAGCTTGGAGTGGCTGGCAGGATGCGGTGCTCTCTGGGTATGGGTGAAAACAGCGTCGTCTTCTGCCAAATCTTACAGAGGTCTGTGTGCGCCAATGTTCTGATGTCCCAAAACACGTGGGGATTCCTTTGGTTTTAAACAATTCACGTTGCCAGCAGACGAAGTGCTAAAATAGGGGTTTTATTCCCGCTCCCTCCCCCTCCCTTCTTTACTATAGGAATTACAGTAGTGGAGGGAGATAGCCTGTGGAATTCAGAATCCTCTTCCAGTGGTTTTGACCCCCTAATGAAATACAGGAGGTGCTTTGTCGCTGGTGAGGACCTCCAGACAGAGGCTCAGCAAAAGAAACCTCTTGTAAATTGTATAGATACTCGCCTCACTTCCTACAGACGTCGTTAAGTTCCCATAAGTGTCATCTCTATTATGTTGTTGGGGAGTTGTGCCATGCTCTACTACTTTCTTTCCTAAACATCGGGTATTCTCTGCCCCATATTTGACAGCATGTTGGAATAGCGCTGCAAGTGAGGAGAATCCCGAGGCAAAACACTCGGGCGGAGCGGAGAGCAATGGCTTCTTCACCAGTCATGTGCATGGACAGTGCGAGGCGGTGGGGAAAGGTGAGCATGCAGCCCTCTGCAGCCGCTCTCGACAGCACGGGTGATTCGATAAAGACATCTGCACTGAGCAACAAACGCACGTGAAGTAGCAGGTGGTTGTCTGAGCCAAGTTAAGAAAGACGTGCCCAGGCACATTCAATCCAGCTTGAATAATCTTCATCAGTGAGGACAGCAGATTTATGTTCCTATGAACAGGCTGTGTCTGAAATAGCAGACATGGCTCCCAGAAGGGATTTTCACAGGCTTTGGCAGGCAGCCTCCGGAGGGATTTTCACTGGGTGGGTGTTCCCAGAACAGATCGTGCGCGTTATTTTAAGGGAAAGTTAGGAAATGAAAGCATTTCCCCCTCTACTCGAACACTTGGTCGAGTTTGAAACCCTTCCTTGGCGGGTTCCCGCTGTGCTGACCTGGCTGCGAGATGCCTGACACGTGTCGATGAGGCTGGGAAAAGTTCTCGCAGCCTAATGCTGGCCGTCCTCATGTTAGGTGTCCAGGGACGGTGCTATGTCTATATACCGGTGTATAGGTCCAGTAACGCTGACTTGAGGGAATTGAATGATGATGCTGGAGGAATGGGAGGGTGCTTTGCCCTTCTCCCCCCTCCCCAAAAAACAGGTGTGCTGCCATAAGTGTGCCCACCCAGCTGCCTTGAGAGCGTCCACGAGAGCATTGAATGGTGATTCTTGGAAGCCCACCAGCAGAACCAGCCCACTGGCTGGGCGTAGGGGTGGCCATCCAGCGGCAGCAGAAGGAGAGGACATCTGTCCAAAGGCCACAGCCTCCCTCCTGTGCCCTGAACGCATGGGCAAACCTTCTCTGGCAGCAGCTGCTCCCGGTGGCTCTGTCCCTACCTGCAGAGCATTCGCTGTGCTGGCTACTGAGAGCATCTCCCAGCCCGTGCTGGTGTCACTGGGTGTCCTCCCTGCCAGAACCCCCGCTCCCCTTGCGCCTGCCTGCCTTCGGGCCAGCCCGGGCTCTGCATCTTTACCGGTCAAAACTGGATCTTGCCCCGGGCCCGTCAATGCAATTGATCTGGCAGGTGACTCCAGGAGAGGAGGCAGCGCAGGTGCTGGGGAGCCCGTGCTCTTAGGGAATTATAGTGGGTTGTGGTTTTTTTTCTCCAGGGCCTGGAGAAATTTGTGAAAAACTCTTTCATCCTAAACTTGGCTGCTTCTTAACCCACCCTTTCTTGTCTAGATAGTAAATACAAACAAGCCCTAAAAAAGCGGTCCCCATGTCTGCTGGTGTCCTGCAAGTGCTGTTGCCCTGTGTCCGTAGCCCCCAGCGCTGCCTCTCCCTGGACAGTGGCCGGGAGAGGCATGTTGGTATGGACAGGTACAACGCTCCAATTTGTTACTGTTTGAGGAAACCTCATTAGTTTTAGGAAAAAGTAAAAAAGGTTTTGTTTTATTTCTGTAACGACTCTTGCCATGCCATCTGCTGCTTTTTATTCTTGAACTGGGTGGGTGCCATGGATCAACAACTTGGGCGCTTGCTTTGGTAGCAGGAGAAGCTTACTCAGTGAGGACCTGCAGCCACACGCCAGTGGCCCTGCTGCCTGTGGCCTGGAATAGGCACTAGCCAGGACTCCCTTGCTTCCTGGGAAAGGTGGCCAGATTTTTCCATGCTACATGATCCATATCTGTGTCACTTTATGCACCTGTAGTTTGAGGGTCTGGCCCATACATTCATGCTTAAGAATATAGTGGGCCCCAGCACCCTGCTGATGTAAATGGGCTCAAGTCCCTTGGCATTCCTCCCCCTCTCCTCTGCCCTGGTGGGGCCACATCTGTGTCCAGTACTGTGTCCAATTCTGGGCTCCCCTGTTCAAGAAAGACGAGGAACTACTGGAGAGAGTCCAGCGGACGGCTATGAAGATGGTCAAGGGAGTGGAGCACCTCTCTGATGAGGAGGGGCTGAGAGACCTGGGTCTGTTTAGCCTGGAGAAGAGAAGACTGAGGAGGGATCTCATCAACGCTTACCAACATCTCAAGGGCGGCTGTCAAGAGGATGGGTCCA
This sequence comes from Vanellus vanellus, assembly GCF_965231255.1. Classification (NCBI taxonomy): domain Eukaryota; kingdom Metazoa; phylum Chordata; class Aves; order Charadriiformes; family Charadriidae; genus Vanellus; species Vanellus vanellus. Next base: position 696,778 of record NW_028127876.1, read on the forward strand.
GACTCTTTTCAGTGGTGCCCAGCAACAGGACAAGGGGCAACGAACACAAACTGGAATGCAGGAAATTCTGTCTGAACATGAGGAAAGGCATCTTTACTTTGAGGGTGACAGAGCGCTGGAACAGACTGCCCGGAGAGGTTGTGGAGTCTCCTTCTCTGGAGATGCTCAAAACCCGCCTGGATGCATCCCTGTCCAATGTGCTCTAGGTGAACCTGCTTTAGCAGGGTGGGGGGTTGGACTAGATGACCTCCGAAGGCCCCTTCCGACCCCTACTGTTCTGTGATTCTGTGAAGAGCTGGTGCAGTGGGCCCTGCATTCGTGATTCAGTTGGTGGCCGGTCAGAAGCGGTGTTCTCCAGGGCTCAGTATTGGGGCGCACCTTGAGTTCTGTGTTCAGTTTTGGGACCCTCACACAGGAGGGACGTTGAGGTGCTGAAGCGTTTTCAGAGAAGGGCAACAATGCCGGTGAAGAGTCTAGAGGACAAGTCTCATGAGGAGCGGCTGAGGGAACTGGGGTTGTTTAGCCTGGAGAAAAGGAGGCTGAGGGGAGACCTTATTGCTCTCTACAAGTACCTGAAAGGAGGTTGTAGCGAGGGGGGTGTTGGTCTCTTCTCCCAAGTAACAGGCCATAGGTCAAGAGGAAATGGCCTCAAGTTGCGCCAGGGGAGGTTTAGGATGGATATTAGGAAAAATGTCTTCACCCAAAGGGTTATCAAGCATTGGAACAGGCTGCCCAGGGAACCGGTTGAGTCAGCATCCCTGGAGGTGTTTAAAAGACGTGTAGCTGTGGTGGTGCTCAGGCACATAGTTTAGTGGTGGACTTGGCAGTGTTTTGGTTGACGGTTGGACTTGACAATCTTAAAGGTCTCTTCCAACCAAAAGGATTCTATGAGTCTATTCTATATTCAACTTGCCATCAGCCCAAAACCCCTAGATGTCTTTCCGCACGGCTGCTCTCCAGCCTCTTGTCCCCCAGTTTGTATGTGTAACCAGGATGACCCCATCCCAGCTGCAGAATCCCTGACTTGCTCTTCTTACCCTTCAGACGGTTGGTGGTGATTGCACCGCTCTCTACTCTACCCCGATCTCTCTGGAAAGCCTCTCTACCCTCCAGGGAGTCCACAGCTCCTCCTCCTTTACTATCCTCGGCAAACTTACTGAATGTCCATTCAAGTCCTGCATACAGATCATTTAGAAAAACATTCAAGAGCACTGCCCCTGAAATTGAGCCCTGGGGGAACCCACCTGGTGACTGGCGCCAACCTGATGGAACCCCAATTACTGTAACTCTTGGAGCCCGACCCGTCTGCCACTTAGTGTTGCAGTTGGACTCGAGGGTCTCAAGGGTCTTTACCGACCCGAATGGTTCTGTGATTCTATGACTTAATTGAAGGTTGCCCGGCGTGCAGTCAGGGGCTGGACTGCAAGATCCTCGTGAGTCCCTTCCCACCCAGGGTATTCTGTGATTACGAGATTGCCGCTGGCAGGCAGACGAGAGCCAACGCAAAACACAGCACGACGGCAGCTCCCGTGAAGAAAATTAACTCCAGCCCGGCCTGAACCAGGACCCCAGGGCAGCCGAGGGCCGCTGGGACAGGCTGGGGCCTGCCGCCGGGTGTGCCTGTGATGCGTTCCAGCGCCTGTGACATCACAGGCGACGTGTCGCGATGCGGGCAGCTGTAAAGAGCACCAGCAGGCAACGCTGCCCCAGTACGGCTTGGGCCAGCGGTGAGTGCGCAGGCGGGGGGAGGCTGGGCTGGACGAGGGCCAGGGCAGAAACGCGCGGCCCCGGGGGGTGGGTTCTCACTGGGCATCGAGGGCCCCGCCGCTCGCGGCAGCGCCTTGGGCCAGGCACGGTGCGTCGCCACCACCGGGGCTGGGCGCAGGCCGTGCTGCCTCCCCACTGCCTCAGCCCCTCTCCTACATGCCCCCAGCTCCCTGCAGCTCCCGTCCCCGCTGCCCCCACCGCCAGCACTGATCCCCTTCTCTCCCTCCTCCTGCAGACCATGGCTATCGTAGAATTCATCTGCATGGTTATAGAAACCATGGTGCAGAATGCACTGACCGTCGGTGGTGAGCTGGACGAGGAGACGCGCCAGAGCATGCAGCAGCGTGCGGAGTTCCTCAGCCGGCAGATGAGCCGTCTGCTGCAGGAGGTGGAGCAGAGCGACTCTGCCTGGGGAGCCCTGCTCTTTGCTGCCTTGCAGCGCTGGCAGTTCTGGGCGGTCGCTGCACTCCTGGTGCTGCTCTTCGGGCTCTGCTGGTGGCTCAGGAAAAGGAGCCGCTGGCCAGCCAGCAATAGCAAGGAGGGCAAGAAGCAGGAAGGAGAAAAACCCCGGGTTGCCCAGCATGCGTGCACTGTTTCAGCCGACCGCCTCCTGGACCTCTCTGAATCCTTCAGCATGGTGGAGGAGCTGATGGATGAACTTCTCCGTGTCTGTGGAAAACTGTCCAGGAATAGTTTCATGCCACGACTGAAGCCAGTCATCGGGGTGAGCGGTGCCCTAGGATTGTTGAGTCCCGGTGAGGAGGATGCCGTCTACCACCTGCTCGTGCCCCTGAAGCCCCCCCGCGGGCACACCTTCCACGTGGACCTGGGCACCGCCACCGAGGACATGCCGGCGAGGAACTCCAGCCTCCGCGTCGAGCTGCAGTGCACCTGCATGAGGGAGTCGCTGGAGGAGGACATGCTGTGCTTCCTCCACCACCCCCAGGAGGAGCTGAGGAAAAAACAGGGTCCCAGCCTCCTACGCACCCTCTGCACCGGCCCCTACCTTGACATCGTCAAAACCGCCCGCTGGTTGCAGGTAGTGGTAAAAGGAGCCTGGGCCATGTTACCTCACTCCAAGTTCTGCCATCTAACGGTGCTGCCATCCAGGCACTCCTGCAAACTCCGGCTGACGCACGCTTCCGGTAGTACCATCCTGATTGACATGATGTTTGGCGTGAAGCAAGGTGACTCCTACACCTTCCTGAGCACCGACTAGGCAGAGGCCACCACTACCAGCAGCAGAGACTCCCATTACCCCCTGGTCAGCTCCCGCCCTCCCTCCTCCTGACTCCCGTTCCCTTGGGGAGTTTTACCGTGTATGAAGGTGTCAATAAACCACTTGTTTAACACACAGACGCTGTGTCTCTCATTGTCTGTGCCTCTCATTGTCTGTGCATCACTTGGTTGGGCGACATAGGCACAGGGTGCTGACAGCTCAGCTGCCACAGAGTCAGGGAGCATTTTGCAGAAGAGGCATTCCTGAATGCTGCCTTGGCTTCAGTCTTTAAGCTGGTCCTCATGAATCCGAGACCCTGGAGGTAAGAGAGCCTGCACAAAGGAAGACTTTCCCTTGGCCAAGGAGGATTGGGTCAGAGATCATTTAGGCACACTTGACACCCCCAAATCCATGGGCCCTCATGGGATGCACCCACAAACACTGAGGAGGTGGCAGATGCTATTGCAAAGCCGCTCTCCACTGTCTTGGAAAGGTGAAGGAGAACAGGAGAGGTGCCTGAGGACTGGAGGAAAGCCAGTGTCCCACCGGTCTTGAAAAAGGGCAAGAAAGAGGAGCCTGGAAACTACAGGCCAGTCGGCCTCACCTCCATCCCTGGCAGAGCGATGGAACAGCTCATTCTGGATGTCATCAGTAGGCATGTGGAGGAAAAGCAGGTTATTGGGAGTGGTAAACATGGATTCACCAAGGGGGAACCATTCTGTGATGGCATGACTGGCTGTGTAGATGAGGGCAGAGCAGTGGACGTTGGCTACCTCGCCTTGAGGCGACACTGTCTCCCATAACATCCTCCTAGCTAAGCTTAGGAAGTGTGGGTTAGATGAGTGGACAGTGAGGCACATTGAGAACTGGCTGAGTGGCAGAGCTCAGAGGGTTGTGATCAGCGGCGCAGGGTCTGGTAGGAGGCCTGTAACTAGTGGTGTTCCTCAGGGGTCATTACTGGTTCTAGTCTTCTTCAATAAGTCGTCATCAATCACATGGGTGAGGGGGCAGAGTGTACCCTCGGCAAGTTTGCTGATGACACAGCACAGGGAGGAGCGGCTGACACACCAGAAGGCTGTGCCGCCAATCAGTGAGACCTGTCCAGGCGGGAGAGGTGGGCGGAGAGGAACCTAATGAAGTTCAACGAGGGCAAGTGTAGGGTCCTGCACCTCGGGAGGAACAACCCTGTGCACCGGTAGAGGTTAGGGGCTGACCTGCTGGAGAGCTGCTCTGCAGAGAGGGACCTGGGAGTCCTGGTGGTGTCCTGGTTTGAGGTAAAACAGAACCAATTTTCTGTTCAGTAACTTTACTTTTCAGTCAAGCCTCTTCTAACTCCTGAAATGAACAGCGTATCGTGCAGGCACTGGTCGCTCTCAGAGTGATAAGACCCGATGTGTATAGCTGATGCCCAGGGATGGTATGCGGAGAGGCTCGGGGTTAGACTCATTGCTCTAACACCCAAGGGCAGCCAACTTTGTTATTTGCCCCGTTGGAGGGTCAGAAGCAGAAAAGCATAGAGGTGTCGCAGCTGTGGGCAGGAGCGGGCTGGACAGGTGACCCAAAACTGACCAATGAGGTATTCCATTCAAGGAAGCTGCTTTACACTGACTGGCAAAAATAATTTCAGAACTGTCTGAAAGTCTCTCGTAACAGTGGCTTTCCAGTTTCGCTAACTGGCAATACTAGGAAGCCTCTGCACTCCTACAAAAATGATACTCAAGTTCTGAATTAGTTTACTTTTTAAGAGTTGTCTTCATATGTAGTATTCTTTTTGGCTATTTTATTCCTTTTTCTATGTGTGTTTATTTCATGCCTCTGTAAATTACTCTGTATTACACCCCACAAGTTTGAATGAACATTTCCAACTTTGTCAGCCCCAGCAGAAGCAGTCTCTTGAGCGAGGGGGTGGAATGTGGGAAAGTAACGGAAGATTGGCGAGGAGGACTGCTCAAGTGCCGCGCCCCTGGGGTGCTGGACAACACATGTGTCACACTAATTGTTGTTCAGCCCCATGTGTGCTCTCAAGTGGAATATCCGCACTTAGATACCGTGAGCCTGGGATGGGCTCAGGGACACCTTATCTGGCATACAGGAGATCACTGCTTTGGTGTTGAAGAAGATCAAAGTGCACTGGAAAGCTATGCCTGCTTCAACCCTTGAAAAGCAGTCGAGAACAGCGAGTTGGGAAAATTAAATATCAAACCGATCACGGTCTCCATAAGAGAGACCCAGATCAGTCAATTAGGATATTTTTTTTATTATTATTATTTTTAATTTTTATTTTTTATTTTTATTATATTTTTTAAATTTAAAAATTTAAAACCACTCTGTAGAGATCTCTAAGTGTCCCGGGGAAGTGTTCGAATCTTACCCACGAGTGTCCTTCTGGGGGGAAGTGAGGCTCAGGCCGTCGACTGGTCCCAGAAGTCCACGATGGTGTTTTCCCTCACATCCCCCCTTTCTTGGGCTATTTTTATACTTTTTTTTTATCGTCAAGGTGGAGTTTGAGTGACTCGAGTCATAAATACTTTCATTATGATTGGTGTAAAATTTTCTCGCCTCGCATTTAAAGGCATAGTTTACGAACAATTCAGGGCGCAGACTCAAGCAGGAGTGGTCGCACCTTGGAGACGTGTAGCTTTTGGGATGGAGGTGTGTTTTGGTATTATGATGACATTATAACGAGCAAAGTTCACCAAAGGACAGCATTTCATCAAAAAAATGACAGATCGTTTGCTCAAGGTAAGAAGTAGGCAGTTTATCAGTTCTATAAGACCTTCGAGGGCTCCATTTGGCCCTCAAGTTCCCAGTTTATGACAGGGTTTTAGCTGCAGTGTCTCCACTCTGCTCCATCCTTCGCCCTGTTTTTCTTCCGTGGTGCCATCTCTTTCCCATGTTTGCTGGATTATCACAGGGTTTGGCCAACATCCATGGTTGAGCCCATGGAGACCAACGCATGCCAAAGGACACCCCTGGCTGAACTATGAATTACTTCTTCCGTCTGTAGCATCTAGACACATCCTGGCAGTTTGTGAACATAACAAAATACTGCCAATGATGAGGCTACTGGTGGCAGAGGTAAGCCCACTTCGAACTACAAACGGAACCTCACAAGGCAAGTGGCACTATAAAGTAGCCACAGTGCTCTTCGCCCGGCCCCTGCTACTCTGCCTGTTCTTCCTTTTCTCCTGCTAATGTAAATTAAGCAGTTAGTTCCTCTCAGTTCAGGCCAGAATGCAGCAGAAATTGTGGACTTCTGCTTCAGTTTATGGGGTGGCTGAAAGCCAAACTCTGTGCTTTTTTTCTTTTTGCTCCAAAACTGCAAAGTAATATCAGGTGAAAATTTACCTGCAGTAATCGGATTGATCCATTCTATACACTGCCAAATCTACTCTAGAATTCTCTTGTGAAAAGGATGAAGCCTATCCACCAAGGTACTTAGGTGTCAGTATTTTAATTTGCTGTATGTGACTAGCTTCTAAGTGCACTTTATGGAGGGTTATGCTCTTTCCTCGACTGTAGTCTGACTGGTTCTGTAAGGCCCATGTTCTGTGAGATATCAACTACATGCAAATCTGTTTCACCCGATGGAAGTGGAAAATGCACAGCACATCACATGCTCAAACATGTGGACATCAAAGCTTTTGGGAACTCAGGGACTGACCCTGCTCACATTGAATTTAACAGAGGGTGCAGACTGGCTAAAAGAAGCAGAACTGGTACATAACATAGAACAACTTCTGCCGTCTTGCAATGAAAGAAAATTTCACTTCAGATTGGTTTTATGGAGAGTGTATAGCGTCCAGCGCATTTGCAGGCAAAGAAAAGTAATCTCATCTAAAAATTATGAAATACATCATAATTAGGTACCTTTCACGTTGGGATACTTTGATGCAATTGCTTCTCTTTCCCGAGGTAGTGCCTCGCATCTTTTCCCTTCAACACATGTGTTCCTCTCTGCCACAGAGCAATCACCTCCTACAGGAAAGAAGTCTCACAGAGTCATCTGTACTCAAGAGCACCCTGAGAAATGAGAACAATGCAAAGACTCTGCTCTTCTTATAATTACATGAAGTTTATAACGGGAATGAATAAAAATATGCAAAGAATACCACAAAACCAAATAGATGATTCACTAAGGCTCACAAAAAGTTAGATAAACAGTCCACTTCGAAAGCTTTCTATAAATATGGGTATAAAGAGAGATTTCATTCTAGAATTTTTTCTCATCTCTATCCTTTTCTCGGAATGTATGTAGTTATAAATGAAGATATATCTTAAAAGCGATATTCATATATTGTTACTGATTTCCTTGTTTATAGTCTAAATATATTGAGATACTTGCCAGAAATAGCTTATCAAAACAATTTTAATAACAAAAATTTTAAATGTAGAAATGAGAAGAAAAGAATGTTGCCCAAATCTATTTAACAATTTAGGCTGACAAAAACGATCAGTTGAAAAAATGTGACTTCACTTGTCTGTATTATTCAAAATTGAGACAGATTTTCCATTCCCAGTTTTTATCAGCACATCATCCTACTCAAATCTGCTTTACATAGAACAGTATTGTGGGAAACCTCGGCTGGTCCGAGGCATCAGAATACGAGTTTAACATTGACCTTGAGCAGATATCCGTGTACCCTTGAAGAGACTGGGGAGTCCTGAGAAGAGCTAAGTAAAAAGATAAGGGTTGGCAAACGTCCTGGCTTTGACCAGAGCATGAACAGTGTGTGATGTGAGAGCGTATCGGGCAAAAGTAGAATGCTGAATATATGCATAGATAAGCACCTGGGTAAAAGAATATAAAAAAGCACTGCTTGTTAAATAAAGAAATTGGATTGCTGCAACTTGATGTCCAGTGTCGTGTCCGTCCCAACAACGACAACTGGTGACCCTGACGTGATTCTAAGGAAGAAGATGACTGGAAATAGTCGTGGGGATGGAGCCCAGTGAAGCTGAGGACAGCGGGCAGAGGTGTTGATGGATCCAGACCATATTTAAGAAGACACCTGTAGTAGTTGAGCCACTGGGGACATGGGAGGGAAGTTAACTAAGGAGGAGCAGACTATACTCTCCACATGGACGCTGTTGTTGAAACGGCAAGGTGTAATCCTCCCTGAAGTGACTTTGTGAAAAATGCTATTGTGGGGAAAAGAATGGGGAGTAGAAGTAACGTCGGTTACAGCATTTAGTATAACGCAATGGACAAAGCTAGGGCAGACTTTGAGGAAGCTACGCGCGGCTCAAAAACGGCTGTTGTTAACTCCGTGGTGACTTTTATTAGAGACATTAAAGAACTTTAAGGAGCAGAGAGATTTAGCAGGAGGGAGTGAACAGCCGTCCACAGCCCCTACGTCGTTTGTCTCTAAACCTTGTGTTGATGATTTAAAAGGGCTGGAGATTGCTGCTTGGGAAAATAAAGGACTGCTCCCGATGAACACAAAAGATAAACAATATAAATATGTATTACCTCACGATCAAGTTGCAAGTGAAGGTGCTAACCGATCGGGATTTTTATTGCCTAGAGACCAAATCAAAAGCAGTGAAGAGGTCCAAAAGACCCCTCCGGAGGAGGTGCTCATGCCTTGTGAACCTCCTAATCCACCCTTCCCTTATCCACCTTTGCCCCCTGAATCGGACAATGAGGAGGAAAGCAATTTGATCGACTTGGGCAATTCTCCTCCAGTTTCTGTCCCTTCTGCCCCACCTCCCCCTTGTCCTTCTCACACTGATGTAAAATCACAAATAGAACAAGGGGGTCCTCTCTGTTGTTCAAAGTATCCCCGAACTTGGGACTTACCACCAGTTCAAGTGACGGTTAAACCCCGAAACCCTGTCCGATTGTGGAGGGAGGTGAAGCAAAAAGCGATGGAATTGGGTGAATGGGACTTGTCAGAGAAAATACCTGTTTCACTTTCTCATGCCGAGTCTCCTAGTACTGAAATTGCCGAGCCTGCTGCTTTTCCTGTAGTATACGATGACCCTGCATCAGGGCAGCCCCATGAACATATGCCCTGTTCCTGGAAAGTGATTCAGGATTTGCAGAAAGCTGTTGCTCAGTACGGCCCTAACTCTCCTGCAGTAATGCAACTCATAAGATTGCTGTCCTTAGAAGCGATGACTCCTTATGATATTCAACACCTCGCTCAGATTATTTTTCAGCCGGTGCAGTTAACAGTTTTTAGAAGCATTTGGCAACAAAGAGCTGAGGCACAAGCTGTGGCTAACTTACAGTTTCCGCAAGGGGACCCTCGCTATGGTAATGGCGCTGAAGTATTAACAGGGACAGGTCAATTTAATAATCCACAGCACCAGGCGCAATGGCCCCCCCTTGTGTTAGAACAAGTGAAGCAAGTAGGAATTGAATCATTAATCCCTACTGCCGAGTTGGCAGAGCCAAAACAGAAATATACCACTATTAAGCAAGGTACTCGTGAAGCATTTCTTCTGTTTGTTGAAAAACTGCAGGCAGCCATTGAGCGACAGGTGTTTGGCACTCACCTCCGTGAGATGCTACTGAAACAGCTAGCCCGAGGTAATGTGGACTGCCAAAAAATAATTGAAGCTTTGCCAGGTGATCCCACCTTAGAGGCAATGAGAACCGCATGTGCTAAAGTTGGGTCTATGGAACATAAAATGACTGCACTTGCAACAGCAATGGCAGCAGTGCGTGAGCAAAGCCTAAAATGTTATGGGTGTGGTCAGTCGGGCCATGTAAAAGCAGAGTGCCCTAGAAAGAAGCCACAGAGAACTGGCCCTCAAAAGCAGAGTACAGGAGGTGCTGCAAGCATGATGTGTCATCGATGTGGAAGAATGGGACATATTGCTAAGCAACGTCACTCAAAATATCACTTTAATGGGAAACCTATACCATCGGGAAACGGCAAGAAGAGCACAAAAGGGTGTGCGCAGACACAAATACCCCGCCTCAACAATCCGTTCCTGGGAGTAGTGCAAGAGCAACCCTCTGTGACAGGCTATCAGGAGAGACAAGAGGGGCAGCCGGGATGGATGTATCCACTGCCGACGCAGTGACAATAAGTACGAAAGAGGTACACAAGGTGCCCCTGGACGCTTGGGGACCAATGGGCAAAGGTTTAAGTGCCTTACTGATAGGAAGATCTCGTACCACCTTACAAGGCCTCATGGTACGTGTTGGAGTGATTGATGCTGATTACACAGGACAAATATGTGCCATGGTATCAACAGCTACACCACCTGTGACTATTGAGAAGGGAACTCGACTTGCTCAGTTAATCCCATTTCAAAGTTGTGTTCCACGAACAAACAATGTTACACGTGGTAATGGTGGTTTTGGCTCTACAGGAAAGCCACAAGTCTATTGGGTGCAAAGAGTATCTAATCAACGCCCACAAATGCATTGTGTTCTTGAACTTAATGATGCCACCCCCAAGAAGATCCGACTGACTGGATTATTAGACACTGGAGCAGATGTGACGATCATCTCTTTACGGGAGTGGCCTGTTGCTTGGCCATTAACCTCCAATGCCTTGGGAGTGGCAGGACTTGGAGGAGTTGCCAACAGTTATATGTCCACTAACCCTATTGTGATTGTAAACTCAGAAGGGCAAAGGGCTACAGTGCGGCCATATGTGACCTCAACTCCTTTAAACCTATGGGGAAGGGACTGCTTAGGCCAATGGGGAGTTCGCATAACTACGGATTTTTAGTCGGGGCCACTGTATTGCAGGGTGTTTCTCAACCCACTTTAGCCCTAAAATGGCTAACAGAAAAACCGGTGTGGGTTGATCAGTGGTCCCTTGGCCAAAAGAAGTTAACGGCCCTGCAGTCTCTGGTAACGGAACAACTTGTTGCAGGACACATAGAGGCCTCACATAGCCCCCCAGTATTTGTTATCAAAAAGAAATCGGGGAAATGGAGATTGTTGCGTGATTTGAGAAAGATTAATGATGTCATGGCAACAATGGGAGCACTACAACCGGGATTACCTTCACCTACTATGATACCTACGGGGTGGGAAATTGTTGTAATAGATTTAAAAAAATTTTTTTTTTACCACCCCTCTGGCAGAACAAGACAAAGAAAAATTTGCATTTACTGTTCCCTCTGTGAATAACATGGAGCCTACCAAAAGGTATCAGTGGAAAGTGTTGCCACAAGGTATGAAAAACTCACCTACAATTTGTCAATGGCCTGTAGCAAAAGCGTTCACCATTTATCTTCACACCCACTGATTAAATTGGGCACACAAATAATCTTTGGCCAAAAAAAAAAAAAAAAATCTCAGTCATGGAAACCCAGTGGAGGGCCCCACGGTGTTCACAGATGGGTCAGGAAAAACTGGAAAAGCTGCCATTGTCTGGAGACAAGGAACACAATGGCGACGTAAGATCGAACATCAGGAAGGTTCGCCCCAAGTCGTAGAACTACAAGCGATGACCATGGTGTTTCAGAGTTTCCCCGGCCCAGTCAACATTGTGACAGATTCAGCTTATGTGGCCGCTCTGGTACAACGTTTAGATAAAGCTGTTTTAGGTAATGTAACTAATGAATTACTGTTTGGTGTATTGAAACTGTCATGGATAACAATGCAGAGGCGACAGCAGGAATATTATGGGATGCACATTAAAAGTCATACCCAGTTACCAGGATTTATTGTAGAAGGCAATGCACAAGCTGATGCTTTAGTGTCTGCAGTGGCCCTGGGACCTGTGCCCAACGTTAAACAGCAAGCGATAGCATCGCATAGTTTTTATCATCAGGGACATCGTGCTTTGAAACGTCACTTTAATCTTAGTAATACTGAAGCCCGCAATATTATTGCGGCCTGCCCCGATTGTCAAGATGAACATGTACCTGTATATTATGGCACCAACCCACGAGGATTACGCGCTTTACAGCTTTGGCAAACTGATGTCACACATATTACTGAATTCGGCCATTTGAAGTATATACATGTATCAATGGATACCTTTTCTTCTGCCCTCGTAGCCACTGCTCACACTGGAGAATCAGCTCGAGATGTCTTACACCATTGGCAGCGTGCATTTTCTGGTTTAGGTGTCCCACAACAGATCAAAACTGATAACGGTCCTGCTTATGTATCGCAAAAGGTAGCTTGTTTTTTACAATTCTGGGGCGTGACACATGTCACAGGCATCCCCCACTCACCCACGGCTCAGAGTACTGTTAAGCGTGCACACGGGACTCTAAAACGCCTTTTACAAAAACAAAAAGGGGGAATGATAGGGGAAACCCCTGAAGCACGATTAACTAAAGCTGTATATGTATTAAACTTTTTGCAGTTTGCTGACGATACTCCTGCTGCGATGCCACCCCTTCTTCGGCACTTTGGTTCCCTTGTGACCCAGGGACAGGTGGGTCCTGGAGCAAAAGTGCTGCTGCGAGACCTCAGGACAGGACAGTGGTTGGGTCCGCATGACTTGATCACGTGGGCAAGAGGTTATGCTTGTGTCTCCACAGATCACGGACCACAGTGGGTGCCGTCCAGGTATATTCGTCCATACCTAAAGTCTACAGACAACGACTCCTCACATGAACTCACAGGATGAAGGCTTTGCACTTGATCCTGGCATGCGTGACTCTAGTTACTCCTGTCTCGGGATTTTGGATGCCCGCACAAGCAAAGACTAATGCGTGGGTCACCCTAGCAAACTTAACGGGCCAGGACACACTTTGTTTGTCAACCTCATCACCAGAAAATCCTTTCTCAACATGTCTGCTGGGACAGCCCTTAGACACCTGGCCTGTGCCGGAGTTAGAGTCTCTGAAGCACTTGACAAAAGGGGGTGATGCAGTTGATAATTGGGATGCCTGGGTACCCTATCTGCAATACAGTAACCTCAAACCACAAGAACTAGAATTACTGGGTTCTGTTAAAATGGATTACTGCTTGTATTTTAATTATAGTGGCAAAAATCAGTCAAACATTCAATGTATTAATTCTAGTCTGATTGTTTATAGAAATGAATCTGCTTGGTGCAACTACACATCAACTAATATCTCTAAATCTACTAATCATCCTCTTAGCTTGCCAGCGGGAATCTTTCTCATTTGTGGACATAGAGCATGGCCTGGTATCCCCTCTCATATAAAAGGGGGACCCTGTAGTTTAGGAAGATTAACCTTACTAACACCAAATACATCTATGATTGTGTAACACTATAGGTGCCCAAAATGAAGTGCTCATGCATTCAAAAATAGCTGCGATGACAATGTACAATTTTGGAACCTGGAGAAATAATCATGGCATCCTTTTTAGGCCCCAGAGTGCCGTCAGCTAAAGCACTCTCTATGCATAACAAGCTTGGGTGTTGGCTGGCTAAGCAATCTAATGCTACATCTTCAGCTTTAAGTAGTTTACTACTAGATGTAGACTCAGACATGCCACACTGCAGAATCGAGCTGCAATAGATTTCCTGTTGCTGGCTCAAGGTCATGGTTGTCAAGATTTTGATAGGATGTGCTGCATGAACTTATCAGACCATTCTCAATCCATTCATGCACGCATACAAGAGTTAATGGAATGAATGAAAAAATTAAAGGAAGAGGATGGGTTCTTCTCTTTTGATCACCTTTTGCAAAACTGGGGACTCTCGGGATGGCTGGTTTCAAAGGTCAAAGCAGGATTAATAATATTGTTGATAGTTGTAGTTGTGCTAATGATGGTGCCATGTCTCATCTCCCTACTGCAAAGGGCCCTGCAGCGGGTGATGGGGGCAGCATTTGTAGCACAAATAGAAAAAGGGGGAATTGTGGGAAACCTCGGCTGGTCCGAGGGATCAGAATGCAAGTTTAGCATTGACCTTGAGCAGATATCCGTGTACCCTTGAAGAGACTGAGGAGTCCTGAGAAGAGCTAAGTAAAAGGATAAGGGCTGGCAAATATCCTGGCTTTGACCAGAGCATGAACAGCGTGTGATGTGAGAGCGTATCGGGCAAAAGTAGAATGCTGAATATATGCATAGATAAGCACCTGGGTAAAAGACTATAAAAAAGCACTGCTTGTTAAGTAAAGAAATTGGATTGCTGCAACTTGATGTCCAGTGTCGTGTCCGTTCCAACAACGACACCTCCCCACACGGGAGCTGATGGGAATATTTCCTCAATCCACACTTATGTGTTTTAAGAGACCAGAACCTGCGGAGATCTCTGGGAACCAAGCTGTGGCACCCCACCAGCCACCACCTCCGGGAGAAGACTGCTTGCTGCTCGAGTCCTTTTGGGCTCATCCCTGCTGCAGGTAGAGCCTCCTCGTGCAGATGCAGCAGACACCGAGTCCTCTGCCACACGTCAGCGGTGTGAAATCCCTTCTTCGAAGAAGAGGGAGCAAAGCAGATGCGCTCAGGGGTTCACCGGGGTCAGGCTGGAGGCGTTTGCTCAGCAAGGAGCACCCAGGGACGGTGCAGTTGTCAAGGACAGGACGTTTCTCCAGGGCAGACCTCGGGTTTTAGCGAATATTCCTTCATTCCCAGCACTGGGAGTAGGAGGACTTCTATTCTCCCAATTGTCACAGAATTGACAAGAGACAAAACAAGCTCCTATTGATACACGGCATCTGTCACCCCACGAGACCTTAACTCTGCCCCTTTAGCAAAGAAATTCGAACCTGTGGAACAGAAAACTCAGGAGCGACTCCCAGCTCATCCCAGTGCCAAAGGCTGTCCTAGACCAGTAGGAATTCAAAACCAGCTGCTTCTTACCAGAGCGTCATGCAGGCAGTGCAAGGCATGCTCGAGGTTGGCTCTTTCCCCTGGCACAATCTTGGAGCAGGTATCCAGGTTTGTTTCGATGTCTCCCCAGGGCTTCCACACCAGCGACGCTCCCTCTTCCTCCTCTTCCAAGCGGGATCTGTCCTGCAGGTCTGGGATCTCCGCCTGAAAGTCGCTGCCGGCGTTGACGTATCTGAAATCGATAAGGCAGAGGAGGTGAGGAAGGCAAGTTGGGAACAGCACGATAGCACACACCCGCTTTGAAGGAAGGGACGCGTCAGGTACAGCAGTTATTTCTCAGCACAGCATCACCAACTGCCCTCTAACAACTCCCACAGCCCCGTCTCAGCACCAACAGTGTTACCGTGATGCCCTTCGAGCCCTTTTGTGCCCCATCAGGCAAGAAAATTGGGTATTTCTTCCTCAAAACCTGATCGAAATGGCAAGATCTACTCCGAGACTGACGGCCAGCAGCAGAAGAGCTGCGACCGCAGGCCAAAATGAGCGTCAGATTGTTGTGTAGAATGCGGGAGTCCAGCAAACGGCATCATGAGGTCAGCCTGAGTGGCAAGCCCAGCCTGGGCTAGCACTGGCCATTTCTGGCCAGCACGGGGAGATCCTCCAGGCAACAAAAACCCTCCGTTACCCTCAGCAGCGCTGTGGGGCAGTGGGAGAACTGGCTGAGCCATGGGGAGAAGGACAACAGCAACAACGAGGGCTGGCCGAGCCCCAGCACCAAACCAACATCACACCTGCTCCTCAGCCCCGTTTTCCCAGGGGTTGCGGTTATTCTGACCGTTGGGACAGAACTCACAGCCCAACCTGGATTTTAGGATTATCCTTCATCGGCCAAAACCCAAAGTCCCCGTCCATTCTGCCCGAAAGATAGATAAAAAAAAATCCGCTCAAGATAAAAATCATTCTGCTGAGACCATCCTTTAGCCTCACGGCACTCATCATCGCACACCACCCACTATTCTCTTGGAATTTCCCTGCTTTCAATGAAATCTCTCACTGGACATGTAAGCTGTGGAGATGGCCCCTCCGGATCTCCTGGCACAGCTGCCCCTCACCCAGCTCAGAGTCGGCCCCACAGGGATTGAGCCATTTGGGGCTTTTTCCAAGCCAAAGCCAGGAGCAGAGCAAAACCCCGGTGGGCTGTTTCCATCCCCTCTGCTACAACAGCAATCCCAAAGGAGAAAGGCACATCCTTTTTCACTTTTCCAGACTTTCATTGGAAGGCAGGAGCCTCTGAACAAAATAGTTTAATCACCGTCAACCATGCTCACATTGCGTAGACTTAACTGCATGTCTAGCAGGGAAATCTCTGCCCCTCATTTAGCGGCAAAAGGTGGGAACTGGAGAAAAATCCCCAGCAGGACATCAACCCCGGCGTCATCATGATACAGCCTGAAATAAGAGAGGCGGTTAAGATCCCTTCTCCTTTGAGCGGCTACGTGAATTGTACCCATTGACAGAAGCATACAAATATTAGTTTCAAAGTTACAGACGTCAATTTTTAACCACAACACCAAAAAAGAATGACCTGCATTAAAACTCCAAACGTGTTTTTTTTCCATACTGTGCTGGAATTTCTGAATAGTCCTGTTTCCTGCAAAGATAAATGCATCGTTTCTGGATAACAAAAGGCAACCTGAGCTTTTGGGGAAGGTGAGCTCCAAAGTGCTGCGGATCGATCTTTCCATCCACAGGAGGAAGACAGGAAAGGCAGTCAAAGCTTCCCAGCACAGCATCCTTACTGCCTGCCTGTTCCTATAGCCCGGGAGATCCTCGGAGCCTTCCCACAGGGAAAGGGAGGAGTGGGCAGACCCCCAGGGCAGGGTGGACCAGGTAACAATTGTCACCACTTTCATTGCTTGCCGAAGAACAATGAAATTCGTCCATCTGAATGAGACAGCAGGTCCCTTCCCTGCCATGGTTCAAGAGCTGGAGGAAAGGCACCTCTCCCAAGGCTGCATTGGGACAGCACTGCTGCACAGAAGGACAGAGAGTATAAAAATCTCTTTATTTCTTCCAGGGCAAAACTTGCTTTGTCACTCAGTAAAGGACAAGCTGGCCGGGCAGGAAGGCGGCACAGCCGTGCAGAGGGCTGTGCGGTCCCTGTGCCCAAGGAAAGCGGCCACTGCGAAAGCAGAGGGAAGGATGCGTCTCATCCGCAGCAGAGAGATCCGAGTCACAGACTCACTCTGCAAAAAAAAGAATTACCATAAAATTAGCTAATGGCTTCCCAAACCTCAATTCAGGGCCTGCCTCTGTGATTATAATGCAATGATGGTCTTAACAGGCAGGCAGCTCACCAGGAACGAGATGGAGAGTGACCCCCGTATTGCCCGGGTAACCTTTCGATGAGGCAAATCCATTAAGGCTCTCTCAAATTGTCGGTTCTTTACCTCCCCACGGGGAACTTGTGGCCTTTTATTGTCATAGTGTGTGACCAGAACAAGCCCGGCCATTCCTCATTCCATCCTTAAAAGCCTTCAGCATTTCACTCGGGTTACCTCCCTGTCCCGCTTCCGTCCCTCAACAATTCTTAGGAGGGAGACTCAGAAATTAGGTCTTGTGGTTCTCACTGAAACACCCATTAATTCATACAACCAAAACCCAGCCAAATGAAAAGGCTATGTTACATCTCAGCCCTGAGGGAAAAGAAATGTGCCCGACGAGGTGCTAAAAGGCGCTCTGGCAGACCTCCACCCCCCGCCCCCTCCCCAAACTGCAGTTTTCTCTAGAAAACTGATGAGTTTTCTTCCTCTGCGGCCTTAGCGAGGCTGTAGATTTTTCCACCCTGCAGGGAAAGAAACAATCCTCAAAAGCAGATGTTATTCTGCCTGCAAGGAAAGCTTTAAAATAGGCATTCTGCCTTTAACAAAAGAAAAATAAAGGGAACATCTGAGTTTGTTTCTCCATGAAAATAACACTTTGCACTTGCACAGCAAAGCAACACTCATTAACCAATCTCATAAAGCTTCGCAGGCATTAAGAAACACCTGCGTACACCCTGTAAGCACACGTGTAAAGAGGAATCGCCATTTCCACACCGCAACTATATCAAACCGCACTATTTCCCTCACAAGCCGTGATGGAAATGGGCCACGCTCCCATTCCTCAGCTCCAGAGCTCTGGCAATGTCGGGATCATGCCAACCCTCAGCCGCTGCGGGCATCAGTTCTTCCAACCACCCGCTGCAGGGTCAGCGACAGGAATCTGGGAGCAAGAAGGGGATTGTACCACCCAGGCTCCCCCAAATCCCCCGCACTTAAGAGGAATGCAAATCTCAGGCTCCCCTAAGCCACCAGATTTCACATCGTGACTGCCGCAGTAACATCAGAGCAGTTTTTAAGCAGCACCGACAGGGTTTAACCTCCTCGCCTGAGAAATTCCCTGTCCTGAGGGCTGCCGGTCCCCTCGGCCCAACGCAGGAGGCAGCAGCAAACCCCTCCGGAGAGGGCAAGAGGCGCTTGGAAGAGTGACATCCAGCTAATAACCAAAAAGCACTTAAACCAACCCCAAACTTTGGAGATATTTAGTCCCCGAGCCAGACGCAGCATGTTGCTCAGTAAAGCACACTTCCACAACTCCCCTTAATTAACTGTGACCTCCAGAGCCTCATCTCTGAAGGCGAGAAAGTCGTTTGGTTGACTCTTGATGTCCCTTTCTGTCCCACAGGCAACGAGACACCAAGTATTTCCACTTGAGAGCACAGTTCCCCTTCCACGGGCACCGAGCTCGCTCTGCAGCTTTGGATTACCACCGACCTTCAATGTAACAAATTCTACCATTCTTCCACCTCTCTTTCTTGGGAAAAGACAGAGGGAACGAGACAACTCCAAACCGCTCTCTTTTATTTGATTTGCAGTGATCGGACAACACCAGCCCTTCCCGCTGCCTTAGGCTTTGGGAAACAATTCAAGGGTCCTCAGCCACCAGTAAGGAACGAGCTGTTACTCATGGGCGAATCAGTAGAAACACCAGCCCTGATCATTAGGAGAAAGTCTCATTTTTCAGTCATGGATTTTCACGGGTTTTGTTTTCAGGCCACCCAAACAGGGCGCGCTTTTATAGCCATCAGCAATTAAATTCTCTGTCCCCTCCAGAAAAGCCTTTTCCTAAAGGCGCTCTCCTTCCAAGGGCAGACCCACAAAAAGAAGCCCACACTGCTTAATCCATTTCACAGAGAATTTCAAATGCAAACAACAATTAAACAGGATGTATTTTCCCCACTTCAGGGAAAGCCAGTAATACAGACCTTTGCAACATATTTAGCAAATCTATCATTTTAATGCCTTTGCATTTCCCACTTCCAGCTGGAGAGCAGGTTGCAAGGACTCATAACAAAAAACAAACCAACAGAACATATTCCTGTCTAGGGTGTAATTTTATGATAGTGAAGTTCCTGCAAAACAGAGGTGTTATGATTGTTACCGTCTTCTTCAGCCTTATCGATTTGAACATCTTTTTACAGGTACAAAGAAACAAGAAACATTTTTGAGGTACAAAAAAACCCCACTTATTCACCTCTGTACCCCAAAGATTTTTCAAGACATGGATTCTGCCACCAATACACAGCTGCTAAATATCCCCGGCTGCTGCCTATCTGTAAAAAAACCTCCAAAATACAAGAGAACGCTGAGCCCGGCGCGCTGACGGTGCTGCCAGGGCTGTGAGTCGGAGCTGGAAGGAGTCGCAGCCCCTGAGGTTGAAATCAGCCCCACGTTTAGGCACAACCCGGGGTTTTAAGCCTCGCTACAAACCAGCCCCCCGCTTTTGAAAAAAAAAAAAAAAACAACAGGGAGATTCACCTCGAAATGAACCACATTCTCGATGCTGAAGGGGCACTGGTCCATAGCCGCCGCTGCCCTTAGGGCCAGTTCCATGGGGCTTCACTTGACCTGGAGCAGAACTTGCGGGCGTGAGGACAATGACTTCCCTAAACAAAACCTAAAAAAAGGAAAAGTTAAATAAAATTAGCTTAACTAAATAAAATATAAATAAATAAATAAATAAATAAATAAATAAATACATAAGTGACTGTCTGCAAAGCCCGTGCAAATACTACAGACATCAGTAATGCAGCTCGGTTACAAATGCGCTAAGCTATAAAGCCACTCTGTGGAGATCTCTAAGTGTCCCGGGGAAGTGTTCGAATCTTACCCAGGAGCGCCCTTCTGGGGGGAAGAGAGGCTCAGGCCGCCGACGGGTACCCGAGACCCGGGCAGGCTGTGAGGGTCACCTCCTCCACTGGTTCACCACGGGGTCTTCCCTCGCCGTGCCATTGGCCAGGGCTGAGCCAATCAGCGGAGCCGGTGTTGGGCTGTCAGTCACAGCCATCCGGGGGCGGGGCCGAGGGGCCCGAGGAGGGGAGGGCCTGAGGGGATACAGAGGGGTGTGGGTCACAGCACCTTGAGTTGGAATTGCCTTCGTGTGTGGGAGAGGAGTCTGTTAATTTAATCTTGTGTGTATAGGCAGGGCCTTGAGAGTGCTACTGTGCTGGCCTCAAGTCTGTGGGTGTCTGCTTTTCTGTGTGTTTGTGACTGACCTTTCTTGTTTCTTTGAGTCAGGAAAATCTTGATATGTACTCCGGAGGGAAGAAAGAAATACAAAGAACTGAGAAAGACAGTGCTGCCAGTCAAAGGTTAGTTCTGGTTTTAAATTGTCTCAATTGTCTTCTAGCCACAAGCCTTGTTAGGAATTCTCGGGCCGCAAGCGTGGAGATGGGCAGGGGAGAGGACAGGGCTGTTTGTTCTTGCTGTGAGCAGGGGACAGTGGGTGGAAGCTGCTCTGTGGACATACAGTGAAGAGCTGCCATCATGGTACTTGGTGGGAAGTCCCATGAGGAAGGAGGCTGCGTCAAGAAAGGCCGTATTAACTGCATGTGTGCAGTGACGGAAACAGCTTCAGGGTGCCGAGGCCACTGCTCGTTGTGATTAAGGCAGTGAGTGAGATGGTCCTTGTGGGCGCTTTCCAAGTGCCTCGGAATGGGGCAGGACTGCTCGTAGGGACAGAAAATGCTGTGGCAGTGGTTGAGCTGCTCAGATCTCGACAGTCCTACTCTTGTGGTTTTTCATTCTCCTTAAAAGAGTGGGTGTGTGCTTTTTCACTTGTGCTGGGCAGTGATTAAAAAAGAAAAAAACAAAAACTCTTGAAACTTCCTGTGAAATTAGGGGTGGCTGAGACACATTACATTTCTCACCTCTTTCACTAACTATGCTGCTTTCTCTGAAACTTGTTTGTATCCTTATTCTAAATGGTTTGGCTTCAGTAGAGCCAGGACACCCTAAGATCCAGTTTTGGGGCCGGTCGTCTCTTGTCAGGCAGAGATGTCCACATCGACATCCATGAGTGATGGTTTGGAGATGTTTCAGACCGGTGGTAATGACAGTAGAAGATACTTTGTATTAGCTCTCATATACTTTGTATTATACATAGTATAATACTTTGTTATTATATTATATTATAATACTTTGTATTAGCTGTCAGCTTTCTTTGCAACACAGTGTTTGTGGGTCGCTGACAAGAGGCTCCTGGAGGTGTTGGCTGAGATTCTGTAATGGGAATTCTTTTGTTCTGGGGCTGAAGCCCAAATCGCCGTCTCATGGTGTGCGACTACGTAAGCTCTTCTTAAAAGGGAAGATCATTGCGGTAGCAGGAGAGCCTGTTTGGCAGGTGTAGTAGTTTGGGGACAGAGTGGCATCGTGGGCTGGGCCTTCGGGGGTGGGGGCTGTTTGTGCCCTGAGCCCTTGGCCCGGTGCTCACAGCTGGAACAGGCCCTGCAAAATCCTGCTGGAAGGAGCTAGATGAGGGACCTGTGGCCGAGCCGGGGCAGAGGAAGAACCCCTGGAGCGGCCTGGGGACCTGCGGCAAAGCTGCCTTCAAATCAGCTCTTCCCAGGAGGCACTGAGTGCTGTGGTTCTCCTTCAGGAAGCACGGTACGCACCAAGCACGGCCAGAGCTGTTGCTGTGCCAAGAGAAGACTTCCCGCCATGCTGGGGCTGATGGTGACAGTTCCCACCAGCTGTGCATCTCAGGCAGGTGCTGGTAAGATGCCACAGAGGGGGCACCGCCTGGCTGTCACTTCTCTTGCAGGTTTAAGAGCAGAAGGGAGACAGGGTGAGAGGGTGCATGAGGTGCAAAAGCTCATCAGACAGCTGGTGCAGTAGTGATGAGAGCAGAAGGAGATGCAGGTGATGTGGCTGGGACAATGCTTCTGAGGTACCATCTGCCAGACAAACACAGCGACAGCTGGAGATGTTGGGATGTCATGGAGCAGGTGAGAAAGGTGCCTGGGAGAGGGGAGAGCCTGGGGAAGTGGGAGACAGGGATGGAGGGGCAAAATCTTGGGGGTTGGCAGTAAGGGTGCTCCTGCTGTGCAGGTGCTTGTGAGGTCACTGGTGGCTGAGCAGGATTTAAGGCAGGAGAAGGCCCTGGTTTGTGCAGCTGCTTGTGCTGCCACAGCTGGGCGAGTAGGTGATAGTGTAGAAGGTCACACCTGGCTTTTTCATGTGCTTGTGCTGTCCCATGTGCCTGAAGAGGTGCCTGCCTGAGGGCAGGAGCAGGACCTGGCTTGTGCAGCTGCTTGTAATGTCATCTGTGTTTGAGTAGGTGTTAGGGCAGGAGAAGCCTCTGGCTTGTTCTTTCAGGAATTACGCAGCTGCCAGTGAGACTGTGGTAGGAATTATGTGTGTACCACCCCAACAGGGCTCAGCCCCAGGTTGCCCCTCGCAGAAGACGAGTTGCCAGTCTGCTGAGTAACTCGGTGGTTTATTTACCCGACACACAGAGCAGTTTGAGCTGTTGCCTCCAGGGAGGGACCCCTACTGCAGATTGCGCACCCCAATTATACCCTTACAGACAGATTCCCCAGAAAATACCGCCCATCACCCAATGCCCAAGTGCAATCGCTTCATTCTGGTTGGTGGTCTCTTGATTTCTTGTTTTTCTTGGTTGCTGGGTGGCCGCCTTCTGAAGTTACCTCATTCTCTCAGAATTGTCTCCTTGCTCCTTTTGTGGAAGGAATCACTGATGTTCCCTTCCTCAGTCGGGGTCAAAGGCTTCTTTCCAGCAGTGTCATTTCTCCTTCCAGGAAAGCAGCTGGGCATGAGAATTGTCTTGCCTTGTCCCATCGTTAGGCAGGACAACCAGACAGTGCCAGGGAGGGATCTCCTTTACCCCTGAGGAGGGAAGGGATTCAGCTGAGTCAATTGAGGCACCTTTTGTGGTGTTTTCAGTCCTGGGGATAGGAGGGGACTTGGTTCCCTCCCATGCACAACACAAATCTGTCAAAGGAGGTGGGATTCCTCTTGCCTCAGCTCAAGTGTGCACAACACAGCTGCCCTCATGGGAGCTCCTTGTCTGGGCTCTGCTGCTAATGACTGGAGGTGGAGGGCAGTGGTGAGCTGCTCAGACACAAACACCTGGTGACATGGGAGGTACTGAGTTGGTCCAGGGTACGTGCAGGTAACTGCAAGCTCTAAGGGATCAACTGTGAGAGACGGGGCAAGATCTAGGGGCATCTCCTTGGAGGTTGTTGGGAAATTCCTTTGTCCAACTGAGATGACAGCAGATGCCAAAATTTAGAGCAACTGCACCTTTTGCTACTCATTATGTTCAGGGCTCCATCACTCATAACAGTCACTTGGAAGGACAAACGCGAAAGCCTTCAACAGACCTTCCCCCAACACCTTCCTCTATTTTTCCCCAACTTTTATTGCTGAGCACGACGTCCTATGGCGTGGGATATCCCTTTGGTCAGTTGGGGTCAGCTGTCACATCTGTGTCCTCTCCCATCTTCTTGCCCACCCCCAGGCTAGTTGCTGGTGGGTCAGCATGAGAGGCAGAGAAGGCCTTGCTGCTGTGCAAGCCCTGTTCATCGACAGCTAAAACTGCGTTGTGTTATCAGGACTGTTTTGGTCACGGATCCAAAACAGGGCACCATTTGGGCTGCTGTGAAGCAAACTAACTCCATCCCAGGCAAAAGCAGTGCCGTAAATCCCATCCTACTCCTGCCGCAGCAGCCACACGCAGCGGAGAGGAGTGTTGGAGCATGCTGGAGGGGCCGATGCATCCCAGAGGCATTCGATGCCCTCTCTCGTAACTGCCCAGCCGCAGCCCATCCCTAAACCCCACCTGCCCGGACGGGCTGCCAGTGGCAGAGACATGCTGGTGCAGGGGGCAGTCGGGATTTTTGGAAAAGGACTGGGGAAATAGGGGATCGCTGATTCCCAGGACAAGATGGGAAACCTATTTCCTCTCTACCCAGCTGTGCCCCCTCCCTGCAGGTGTCATAACACACCTTCACGTGACGCAGGCTGATGGCACAGGGAGGTCACCCCAGCAAAGCAGCATTGCCAGGACTTCCCGGCGAGGCCTGGGCACTGCTGGGCACTGCTGAGGGGCTCCCTACTGCTTCCCTTCAGATCTGCTGCACAGCCACGAGCGGGGTCGGGCTGTGCTGGGGGACCCTTGCTGACAGGCAGAGCAGGAGCACGTCGGAGAGGAGTTTTGGGCAGGGAGCTGCAAAGAGCATCCCTTTTCCCTGAGCTGAGGGCAAGCAGCAAGCGCGAGGGAGGGCTGCTGCACTGTGGCCGTCAGCTTGGAGCTGAGCTGCTTGTTCCCCATGCATTCCCAAAGTGAGTGCCGTTCTTCTGCAGCCCTCGAGCGAGCGGGTGGCTTGCCAGCTCCTGCTTAGGAGCACGCGTTGTAGGGGCTCAACACTAGGCGTCGAGTCAGGGATCAGTCCGGAAGTGACTGCTTTCTGTTTAACTAATGCTGAGTTTGGGCTGCGTGTGTATTCTCCTGGAGTGACTGGGCATCGTGATCGCATTTCTCGCAGCCAGCCTGCTGTCATTGCCAGCAGAGAGAACCAAGTGCAGATGGAGAGGACACGGAGAGGCAAGTTTTCTGGTGTTGGGGGGAGATTGCCAATAAAAGGCGTGCATGGCCCCAAAGGGAGAGGGATGCCACGCCTCACACGACAGCCAGGAGGACTAGTGCTGGGGAGCTGCAGTGGGGTCAGCCCTCTTCAAGCCTGTGTCATCATTTGCTTTCCAGGTTTAAGTTGCAGCCATGCAGGAGAGCCATCCCCTTTGGACACTGTGGCTGTAGGGACTCTGGAGGTCCCCAACACGTGCCATATGGTTTTCATGAGCTTGTTTGCCTCATCGCAGGCCTCTGAGTGGGGAAGACGGCAGATGCTGAGTGCAGCCCGCATCACTTTGCTTGCCCTTACAGCAGACCTGAGGTGCAGTCCTCTCCCATCCGCCTGAAGGGGCTCAGGGCTCATCCCCCCTTGCCATGGGAAACGGCCCCACCTCCCCCGCTTCTTCTGCCAGCCTGGGAAGCTTTGATCCCAGATGCACACGGGAGGCCAACCTGCCCCATGCTCATGTCGCCTCTTCCTGGTGTCTCTTTGCAGTGCGCTCCCCCCATGTCCAGGCAGCTCCCTCAGGACCAAGGAGGCGGGCAGGCAGGCACCAGCTCCTCCAGCCAGGCCCACCGTGGCCCTCCCATCCTCTGAAAACTGCAAGAGAGCACCGCAGGTACGTGCCCTGCCTTGCTTTAACTGCTGTGCTGTCTGAGACTCGGCAAAGGCCTCTTTGTGCAGAGAGCCATCCTGAAAGGATCCCTTGGCCTGCATTCATTGTCACCTCCTTCAGATCTGCTTCACGACAAGGAAGGTGCTGCACGCCCTTCCTGCCTTTTATTGCCCCCTGAGTGGTCAGGGAACACCTTACTGTGGACAGGGGCTATGGAAAATGTGCGAGTCCTTTCCAGGTGGTTGGCAGTGGAGGTCTTGGTCACTCTGCTGTGTTTTGCCAGGACTTGAGGAGCCTGGCATGACTCCACGGCCCCTGATCTGTCAGGGGCAAAGCGCTGCCGACCGAGCGGCTGAGGCAGGGGCACCAACACGGGTCAGAGCCAAAGGAAGCCCCTCCAGGAGCCAAGATTAATCCTGCCTCCTGCTGCGTTTCCCTGCCCTCCAGGAGGTCAGGAGCTGTCTGCAGAGTGGGACGGGTTGAAGATGCCATGACAGGAGCGGCAGGAACAAGCGAGGGCCGAATGGGGGGCGTGGGAAGCCTGGTCTGCAGGGGAGGACCGACAGCTGCCCCAGGTACGGGCAGCCATTGACAGCGCTGAGACAGCAGCCACCCTCTCTGTCGCGGCAGCCGGGGTGGCAGGTCTGTGGGGGTGGGAGCAGGACTGACCCCCAGCTGCAGGGCAGGGCTTTGCCTGCTCAGCCCCGTGCAGGAGAGGTGGGCGGCAGGGTGCGAGGGGCAAAGCAGCCGCCATCCGTGAGGACGGGCACGCGGTGCCGAGTCTCCTGGCTCCCAGGTCCCGCTGAAGGCTCCTTTCAGGAGGTCCTCTGGGAAAGGGCACCTCTGTTTGCTGTCTGGTTTGCTGAGAGCATCTCCTCCTTGGCAGGCACTCGGCACTGGAGGCACATGGACTCCCCACCCTCCAGCCCAGCCCAGGAGAAAGGAGGTGGAGGAAGGCTGGAAAGCCTCTCCCAGCAGAGGAGATGGCAGCAGCAGCCCAGCTGCAGAGACTCCAGCCTGAGTAAGTGTGCGCTGACTCGGGCCACAGCCTGGGGCAGTCGAGCAGCCATGACCCCGCAGAGATGCCCAGGGGGTCCCTGCGTCCTGGGGTTGCACAGGACACTCTCTGATGTCTCCTACCATGGGCATGATGTGGATTGCCCTCCCAAGCCAAGGCCCAAAACCCACCCGCAGGGTTAAAGGATGGGTGGATGTGGGACAGGGTGGGCGTGTGGACTTGAGGTGGCAAGAAGGGGTCTCCGGCAGAGGGATGATGTTGCCCTCTTGTTGCAGCCACCTTTCTCCACGAGCCTCCCAAGTCCTCAGAGGCTGGAGCTGCATCAGGCACAGAGGAACGTACTCCAGCACGTCACTGAGAACAGGCTGTGTGGAGAGCAGCAGAGGCAGCTCCCCTGGTAACTGTGTCCAAGAAGGGATGGTGCTTCCCCTGGCTCCAGGACCCATCCCTCCACTGAGGGCAGCCCTGGGGGAAGGAGGGGATATCTCTGACACCACTCGTCAGACAGAAGGAGGTTTTGGAGGCCGGCTTTAGGCTGGACCTCCCTGACCCGCAAGGAGACTGCCTGGGCACCCAGAATTGGCTTTCCACGGGGGCAGTAGAAGTCCTGGCTGAAGGCAGAGGGATCCCTCTGATGGCTGTAGCTTCCTTTTTCCAAACTGGAGAGCATGTCCTGCCCCAAGATGCCTTGCCCTGAGGGGGCACACCACTATGGGACAGCCAAGGTCTCAGCCCCACCTGACTCAGCCCCAGGCTGACCAGCTGTACCTGGGACCTTCTCCTGGGCTTGGGCATCAGGGGCCTCTCCCACTTCACAGACACCTTGAGGCTTCCTCACAGGCAGATCCCTCCCACCGCGGGTGGCCTGAGCGATGCCTGTGGGGTATCTCTGCCTTCTCCCTCTCCATATGATCATACACTTTTCTTTCTTCCTCCCTGGCACTACAGGCTGGTATCGCAGCAGAGGGGCAGATGCTGGGAGCAGCGGCTGTAGCAGTGGCAGTTAGCCAAGGGGCTGGGTGGCTTCTCAGCTGCCGATATGCACCTAGAAATACAAAATCAAGAGCTCTGGGGCTGTTCCCAGCTGGACTGACTGGCCTGTGCCTGGCGTGGATCAATCTAAAGGGATTGTGCACACCCCATGTGTCATCCCAGAACTCCTTGTAGGGGCAGGGAGATGGAGTCCACACATACCCCACAGCGCAAAGACGTGCAGCCCCCTGAACTCTCACACCCTTCCCGGGTGGGAAACCAGCCCAGCTGGTACCTCCCTGACATGCCTGGCACGCTCCTGCACACTGCGCGGAGTACCACCAGCAGGGCCAGAAGTCTGCACGTGATTACCAGGCTGTGACCACACTGGGACCGTGGAGGTGTGGTGGGTAAATGGCACAGAGGGAGAGCTGCAGTGGAGAGACGCGGGTTCTTCAGGAAGGGCCATGTGGGAAGGCGAGGAGGTGGACTTGCCTGCTGCTCGGGGTGGGACAGGAGCCGGCTTAGGGGCCAGGGTCAGCAGGCAGACCAACGTGGGTGCCGTGCTCGCAGGTACCTGCTAGGGACCTCCTGTTAATGAGGAGGATGTAGATGAGGAACTCTGAAAGATTTAAGGGAGTTTTTAGAGATGTATCAGTAAAAGAGTGAGGAAGGCATGCCGGCATGGATTTTGCAATCTTGGGGTAGTAGAGCTACATCTATTCTTTTATCAGCAGGTGGAAAAGATTTAGTAAGCCTTATAGCCATTGATGATCAGACACAATGAGGATATGCTCAGCTGCAAAATGTCAGAGGTCCTGCCAGGCGAGACATTATTGCACCGATGTTGTATCGGTGGTTGTGCGCAGCAGTTTCAGCAGCATATACAGAACCCGTTGGATCAGTGTCGTCCCTCAGAAACTGGTGTGCAATGGAGAAAGGTACTAATTTGGTGCAGCAGGTGGGGATGGCTCATGTGTTGGGTACAGGGTGCAATCCGGAGAGTTTAGCAGTGACGAGAAGTATCAAAGTGCAGTTTGTGAGAGGAGCGCCTGCCTCACTAAACCCCACGTGACAAATGCTGTGGGTACTGTAGGTGCCCTAGGAAAGACCTTGAGGGAAATTGGGGCTGCAATTTCGGGACCATCTGTGCAGGTGGTGAATAAAGTAAAGCCGGCAAAACCGGGGGGAGTTACAGCACAGGTTACAAGGAAACAAATGTGGAATAATCTTGTGCAAGCCAGTATCCCCCGACCAGAAATAGATGGGATCACAGCATCAAAAAGGTTTCGACGATGGCAAAAGTTAGCGTTTATGCAAAAAAAGCCAACCGCCCCCTGCCCCACCACCAACTCCTCACCCCCCTCCACCCTGCCTGCCCCCTCACTGCAAGGTGTGACCTGGAAACAAAAGCACTGTACTTTCCGAGTATTGCCTCAGGGATACACACACAGTCCCTCCATTTGCCGCCTAATGACAGCAGCTGATTTAGCACTATGCTTGGGGACTGTTACTGGTTACCGTTCTATTGATGATCTA
Source organism: Vanellus vanellus (assembly GCF_965231255.1). Classification (NCBI taxonomy): domain Eukaryota; kingdom Metazoa; phylum Chordata; class Aves; order Charadriiformes; family Charadriidae; genus Vanellus; species Vanellus vanellus. The sequence continues at coordinate 725,562 of NW_028127876.1, forward strand.
TTGATTCTGGCCGAGTCATAACAAGAAAGTGAAGCAGCTGCCAAATTGCTGAAAGCGCATTTGCAGGACTGAGGCTGGGCAATGAATGCCAAGAGAGTACAGGGTCCGAGTACTACTGTACAATTTTGGGGAATAGTTTGGCATGGACAGATGAGAGGAATACCAAATTGGGTACAGCAAACAGCCCAGCAGCTTCCTGTGCCCATTGCAGTAAAAGAGTTACAGACCTTTGGGGGACTTTTAGGGTATTGGAGAACTTTTTCCCACATTTGGTGATATTAATGTGCCTTCTGCAGAAAATAATGAGGAAGAAAGTTTTCTGGCAGGGGACCAAGCAACAAGAAGCCTCTGATGCCTGCAAAAATGCTTTGATTGAGCATTTGCAATTACACACTCCTAAGCAAGGATATCCTTTTGAATTAGAAGGAACAAGTCCAGATGATACACTCTCGGGATTGTGGCAGATGATTGGGACAAGAAATGAGAAAGAACCTGTAGGATTTTGGTCCAAGGCATTACAAGGCTCCACAATACATTATACCCCAACTTCCCCTCTTATTTGACATCACTTATTAGTATCAGATTCTCGAGTTCTTGTATTTCAGGTACCTTCGACAAATACCTGCGTCTTATCTAGAGGAGACGGCATCGGAACGGTGTTGCAAACACAACATCATGTTGAAGTTCCATCTGAAAAAGTGCGCGCCACAGCTCTCCAGTCTGTATGGGCAATTAGCCCACATGAGGGTATCAAATCTAGAGTAATATTGGCTGAAGGAGCTGGAGCGACGTCTATGTGTCACTGGAAGGAGATGACACTGCTGCTTTTCTCCCCTAGCACAGGTTGGCCACTCGTGCTGTGTAGTCTTGTGCTACAAGCGCATGCCCTGGGTACAGCTCTGACAAACCAACATGCAAATACTTAGATTTGGTCAGCCTCTACTGTCACTAACTCATCTGCCTTTTGTATCAAGGGAAGATTAGCAGCTGCAGGTCTTTTGGTAACTTGTTTCCGTGGCACATCAACCCCAGCAGCTGTACTACAGAACTACACTGTGCAAAGTGGTTTTGGTATTAATGTCTCTCATTGCTCTCTCTTCTGAGTAGGTAACAGCTGTACGCCAATGAATATTACAAACCCAACTGATGGTGGACTGTTTCCTCCCTCGACGTCAGAAATGCTGCTTCGACTTTGAAAACACGTGTTGTTCCAACATAACTGAGGAAGCAGTCAGCATGAAGCAAGACATTCAAAATCCTCCAGGACTTAATGCATCCAGTGAAACAACGTACTGGCGGTGCCCGGCTGGCTGAGGGGTTTAATTTCTTGACAGGAGGAATGGGACACCTGATTCAAAGCTTTACTTTAGAGAGTTGTTTATTTCTTTTTTTATGTGTGTTTATTTCATGCCTCTGTAAATTACTCTGTATTACACCCCACAAGTTTGAATGAACATTTCCAACTTTGTCAGCCCCAGCAGAAGCGGTCTCTTGAGCGAGGGGGTGGAATGTGGGAAAGTAACAGAAGATTGGCGAGGAGGACTGTAAACACGCTCAAGTGACGCGCACCTGGGGTGCTGGACAACACATCTATCACACTAATTCAGCCCCGTGTGCTCGCAGATGGAATATCCGCACTTAGATACCGTGAGCCTGGGATGGGCTTAGGGACACCTTATCTGGCATATGGGAGATCACTGCCTTGGTCTTGAAGAAGGTCAGAGCACAGTGGAAAACTACGCCTGCTTGAACCCTTGAAAAGCAGGCGAGAAGAGCGAGTTGGAGCTCACGCTGCTGCTAACAAGGACTTTCTCCCGCCTTGTGGCACCTGCATCCCCTGCGTGTGTCCCTCTGTCCGGGCGTTGCTGTGGAGACTCCCCGATTCGCGAGGTATTGAGATCACATTTGTTCTTTGTCTTTCATCCGTGGTCTTGTGGTCGTTCCTGCGTCCTGCCCAAGTCGGCTCACACAGAAGCCTTTTGATTGTATACCATTCCTTAACGTGTGACCAATGCTGTATTATTGATCATTTTTAGTAATCTTTCCACAGGGGGGGATGTTGGAGTCCCTCATGGCACCATCTGTGGTGCAGCCGCGGAACCCTGGGGTGCTCCCCATGGGAAATGTTAAAGAAATAGAGACCAACGTTTTATCCCTGGTGCTATGGTTCCTCCTCCCATCCCGCGGCTGGGGCTGTGCCCCCCTCAGTGCCCGACCCAGTGGGACAGGCTGGCACTGCTGGCACCCACCAGCCTGGGGGGGTGACTGTGTCAGGGGAGCTGGGTGGGCTGGAGAAAGGGAGGAAGCACCTCTTGAAACCAGCTCGGCCCTCTCCAGACACAAAACCCTCCCCAGAGGCACCAGAGGGGACCCCCAGATCCTTGAAGGGCTGCCCCAGACTCCCTCTGGCCTGCAAGAGTCCCCCCCAGGACCCCATAAGGGCAGCCCAGGACCCCTTACAGACAGCCCAGTGGCGTCCCAAATCTGGTTTCTTTACCTGCTGGGCAAGCCAATAACACACAGAGCAGAGGTATTTCTAATTTTATGCCATTAATGTGCAGAAATGGGTGCTTGTCCCAAAACAGGAGCGCTCACACCTTAGTTCCAAAAGTCCACTTTTACACATTGATTATTACATATTCAAACAATTAATACATAGTCACTGTTATTCCCTCTAATGATTGGGTAAATGAGTAAATGAGTGTGCAGACTCTGTCTTCTTTTTCCTTCTTTTTAATAGGTGGTATCGTTTGGGGAGGTGGTCAATGAGCCGGTGGTCACCATCTCCCCCCGGCCGAAACCACCTTTTACCTGCTTTTCCTCTGATCTTGGCAGTTCCAAGTGGGTTTCTGGGTTTGCTGACCAGGCCTACAGCTCGTCGCTCTCTTGATAGGAATACCCTGCTTATCAACAGTGCTACACTGTCTGCTGGGTAGTTCCTTAACTGAATCATAGAGAAATCGTGTCTACTAACTATTTCTCTATTTTGACATTAGGTAAATAAATAGAGTTGGGGCAGTATCGAGGGCTTGAGCAGCAGCAGGTTTCCTTTGTTGCTTCAATTACAGTTTACATTTCATTTTCCTAGTTTATGCCAATTTTACTACAACAATTCCCCCCCCCTTGAGACTTACCCAAGTCTTTCTGTACTTCAGTGAGCCTCATTTCCTAATACACATACTAATACATAAGGTTAAGATGATCGCTTGATAACGATGCTCTTAAGACATCCAAACAAAACACAAACAAAAATCACTACGATCACAAAAATGACTGGGTTTCGCAATAGGCTTTGCAGCCATCTGGTCCGGGCAAACTCAAAGCCAAGCAAGATCTTGTTCAACCATCCGACTTCTATTGCCTCTTGTAGATTTCTGCCATCCAAGCAGGAGGCAAATTAATTTTTCCTATCTTCTCTTTTGACTGATTCCCTGTCCAGTCCATACACCAAGGAGTAGATTGCACATAATGCCTTTCTCTGTGTTCAAATTCCCTGCTCCAAAGGAGAGTTTGCTGTCTTTGGTAAAGGCAGACATGCTGTAATTGAACCCATGTTAGGGATTTTACTACAGCACCAGGACACCGCAGCGGACACGCAGTGTCCTCAAGGGCCCATCCAGCACAAACCAGGACACCATAAAAGGACCCCCAGCACCATCAGGGGAACCCCAGACCCGAAGATGCCTCTGTTTTGGGTAGCGCTTCCAGGAGATGTGGTTTCTCAGCCCCAGCCTGAGAAGCGAGCTGCACCAGCCAGTGAGAACCATGTTGTTGTGGGTTTGCAACCACCAGTCCCCATGTGCCACCCTGTTTGGGGTGTCAAACTCGGATTCCAAAGCCACAGGCGCAGATGCTGGCAGCCAGCTGCCTACTCGCAAGGACCCATGTGCCAGCGCCCCGTCTCAGAGCAGCTACGACATCCTTCTGGGGAAGGATGCCATGGAGAGAACCCCGAGATCCACCAGCAACTGGAAAACTACATCCTGGAGCCCCTCTGCAAGCGCAGCACCAGCCGCTGCACTGGTGGCAGAACAATGAGCATCGCTTCCCGGCCGCGGGGCGGCTGAGCCGGCAGTACCTCGCCATCCCCATCCACCGTCCTCCTGCCAGACCAGGCCTTCACTGCCAGGGAAGGTACCCTGGAGCATGGGTGCGCCGTCCTGGTGCCAGAGAATCTGGTCCAGATTCTGTTTATGCGTCAGAACTTTGAGGTTTTTGAAGCCATACGGAACAGCAGCAAGACTTGCAGCAGGAATCCGCACGTGGAGCCCTTCCGTGGGGCAGCGGTGGTTTAAATCCACCCGCGGGGCTTTTGGACCTGTATTTCAATACCGTGCCAGGTATTTTCCCCAAATTCCCACCTTTTGGCATCGCTTTGGCAGCACCCGCAGCGAGGAGTGGGCTTAGGGAGGAGGTGTGAACACACCGCCGCTTCTTTGATTTTCAGGTTTTTTTACGAACAAGTGATGAGGAGCAAAAGGAGAATGTGCTGTTAATGTTAATTACCTAATCTAACTCTACTAAACATGTTTATACTTCAGCTCCCGGGTTGCCTTGTTTTACCCAATTCCCTTTCCCAGGTGGGGAGGGCTCATCGGGTGATAGAATGACAATAAATTGTTATAGGTCTCTCCAGCCATAACAGCACCACCAACCAAGCGGAACGAGTTTTAATTGCTTAAATTATTTACGGCACAAACAGCAAGATCAGTCCCAGAAATTTTACATTCACCAACCCAATTTAATAAGTAAAAGACATAAAATGTGTTGCAGTTGATTGCATGCTGTGGATTGCATGCTCTTGATTGCAGAAGCCAGGGCAGTCACAATTATGCCATGGGGCGTGATGATGTTGTTGTTCCTCCTCCTCTCCGATTGCGCTTCCTCCTCCTGGGAGGTGCCTTCCTCCTCGATGGTGGCCGGAAGCGGCTCTGTGGCATCCCACGGCAAGCTGAGCAGCTATCCGCCTCGCTGCGCCGGCTGCTCCCTGGCAGGCAGATGCACTTGTGCTCCACGCCGTTCTCTCGTGGGCTTACAGACATGCGCTGAGTGCCGTTGATCACGGAAGCGAGGTCATTTGCACCTGTGCCATGAGGAGTGACGTTCCTCCTCCGCTGCTTGCGCTTTCTCCTCCTGGCAGGTGCCTTCCTCCTCCCTGGTTGCAGGGAGTGGCTCTGTGGCGTCCCATGCCAAAGTGGACGGCCATCTGCCTCACTGCTCTGGCTGTTCCCTGGCAGGCAGATGCGCTTGGGCTCCACGCTGTCTCCTGGTGAGCTTATGGTCAGGCGCTCCATGCCTCTGATTATAGAATCGAGGTCATCCGCGCTTGTGCCATCAGGAGTGGTGTGCCGCCTCTGCTCATTGAGCTTCCTCCTCCTGGGATGAGCCTGCCTCCTCTGCGGTTGCGGGGAGCGGCTCTGCGGCGTTCCACACAAAGGTGGGCAGCCATGGGCCTCGCTGCTCCAGCTCCTCTTCCTTCCAAGCATGCTTGGCATCCGAGGGCCTGGAAGCTCGGCAAACTGTGGGCCAGCTGCAGGGACCCCTGCTTTTATAGGTCCCCAAGAACAGGCAGTGTGAGGTGGCTGATGACATCAGGAAGCCATTGTGATGTTGATTGGGACTGTGGCTGATGCGTGTGGCCAAATAGGGTATGTTTGGGCGGGGGGGGGCTGTGGCCTGAAACGTGTCCAAATGTGGGAAGAGGAGGAGGGTCAAGGGGGCCAAAAGCCTCTTTCCTGGGGCTCACTCCTGCCCGCCATGTTGCTTGCCCGAGAGGGCAACAGTGTTCCAGGAGGGCTGGGGGTCCTCAGTGCCCTCCCACCGACCCAGTGCCCTGCAAGTGGCAAAGCCCCCCATGCTTGATAGTGGCTCTTCATCTGAAGTAAGGGCCTGGGTGGTAGTGTGACAGGCCGCCTTTCACAAGGTTGTGGCTGTCGCTGCCCATCTGGGGAAGGCAGGACAGCTCACCTTTGAAGAACCACAGAAGCATAGAGGTTGGTAGAGACGCTTGGAGGTCTTCAGTCCAAGCTTCTGCTCAGAGCAGCCCCAGCTGGATCCCATTGCTTGGGACTTAGTTCAGTCATGTTTGGGTACCCTCAAGGACAGGCTTCACAACCCCTCTGGGCCCTTGTGCTGTGTCTGAGGAGCCTCACGGTGACAATCTTTTCATTTTGTCTAGCTGGGATTTCTTCTGGGCCTAGTGCCACTTGTTCAGCTGTGGTCACCAGCTGGGTCCACCCCGAGCCTCCTCTTCTTGATGCAGACCAGAGGCAGCTTCCTCTGTCTGCCTCTTGTGTGCCCCTCACCATCCCAAAGGTTTTGGGCTGGGCCCACAGCAAGTCTTTTCTTGGGCTGTGGAAACCAGGAGGGGGACAGAAGTGTCCAGATGAAGTTTCCCAAGTGCCAAAGAAGAGAGGAGGCATTTCAATTGCATTTTCTGGTGTCGTTTAATTGTCTGGCTTTTTTTTTTAATGGATTATTGCCCAGTCTTCTTCCATGTTGTCAGTCACTTCTGTTGCTCTTTTCTTTAAAATGTGTTCATGTGAAGCACTGGGGCATTTGGATACAATGAAGGAAGTCTGTCCCTTTGTGTCCTTTGCCATTGATTTGTGAGGAGAAGAGTAAAGGGGAAGGAAGAGGAGGACAATCAGCAAATGGTTGCGGTAGCTCAAGAAATCCCTTAACTTGAAGCTGTTATCCAGCAACCTAATCAAAGCAAGACCTTTTTCCATTGCAGTTTCTCTCATGGGACCTGTGTTGTGCTTTTTATCGTCTGGACTCTAAGTAGCTATAGATTTTATAAATATTTTTCCAGCTCCCCCAGTGATGAGTTTGCAAAGAGAGTGACAGTTCCCTGTTCATGCAGATTGATTTCTGAGGTGCATTGGGGTAAGGACAGTTTTCCAGCCTATTTGGAGCCAAGTGTTGAATCTGACTGAGGCCAGTAGGTGGAGGGAGGTCATTCTTCCCCTCTACTCTGCACTGGTGAGGCCACAACTGGAATAATGTGTCCAGTTCTGGGCTCCCCACTTCAAGAGAGACGGGGAAACTACTGGAGAGAGTCCATGTCCTGGTTTGAGGTAAAACAGAACCAATTTTGTTCAGTAACTTCGCTTCTTAGCTGGGCCTCTTCTAACAACTGAAATTAACTGCATATTGTGCAGACAATGTTCACTCTCTCTGAGTGATAAGACCAATGTTTATAGCTGATGCCCAGGCATGGCATGCAGAGAGGCTCCTGCTTACACTTATTGCCATAACAGCCAAGGCCAACCAACTTTGTCATTTGCCACGTTGGAGGGTCGGAAGCGGAAAAGCATAGTGGGGTCCCACCTGGAGGGAGGAGCGGACAGGACAGGTGACCCAAAACTGACCAACAGGGTATTCCATCCCATCTGCCTCATGCTCAGTAGAAAAGCTGAGGGACCAAAGGGTCAGGGGCTCTTCCTTCAATGGCCGACGTCTGAGGAGGACTCTGTCTGCCTGTGATCCCAATCCTGAATGCAGATCCGGAATCCAGTTCCCGTCCGTCACTGAGTCCAGCCTGGGACTGCCCCAGTGCCAGCCAGTGACGTGACTGTCATCTCGGGAGCTTGATACGGTTTTGTATATATTTTTCATTATTTCTTTTTATTTTATTATTAATATTTCATTAAAGTAGTTTAGTTTCTTCTAAACTCGTAAGTCTCTTTTTCCTCCTCTGCCTCTCTCTTTGTAGAGGGGTAGAGGGGAGCATCTGTCGGTCCCGTCTGGGGTCCCTCGGGTCCCCAGTGGTGGATTTGGCCTAAACCACGACATACCCAAAGAACACACAAGTTAAAAACCGCACATGAGGATAACTCATCACTTTCTTATTGAACCAACATTATATTGATTCTGAATAAATAGTCCATGTTTGTAATTTCTGCTTATAGCAACTACCTGAATTTCTGCAAAATCCGTTATTTAACACAAAGTCCTTCAAAACAGGTTTGTTCTTCAAAGAAACATTTATATTGCACCTGGTGAAAATCCGGGGGTGGGTGTAGGGCTCTCTGTCATTGCATCCATTTCAGCACTGGGGATTTAGGTGTTAATACCTGGGTGATGGCCTTTGGCTCCAGACCCCATCATGTCTCAGGGGATGGCCCAGTCGTACTGACTAGAGACCAAAAGCGGCGTGGTTTTGAGATGCTGCTCCTAGAGCCAGCTGTTAATGTCTGGAACTGGGTGAAACTGACCTTCAAATATTCAAATATTTTCAAATGTGACTTTGTTTTCCTCTAAAAAATTACGCAGAAACCCGTTAAGAAATAACCGGCAACTTGGCACTTACAGATGTCAGCTGGGATGTTGTTCATACCCAGGATACAAACCCACGTGTCTATTTGTCACCATAATACTGTTATACCTGGACTACTGAATCACCTCCCCTGTTAATTAAAACCAAGAATTTTTAATTTGCTATCCCAGCAAGTTGAAGGCAAAGAAAGGAATTGTATTGGCATTTGAATAGGGTTGCGTATGATTTTTTTTAGCTGTCATTTTAGGGATCTTCCTAAGTGTCAGTGACATGAAAGATGAACTCGCAAACAGCAATTTAGGTTGCCAAGGTCCACAGAGTAAAAGTGTTGCTTTACTTGGGTATTTGCTAGATCAAATCTTTCTAGTAGTAAAAGCGGTGAGTAGGCAGGTGATGATGTAAGAGAAATGAAAAGTAGTGTGTGTGGTGGTGGGAGGAGGTTGGTAGGGCCACGAGTAGCAATATCTGTTGACAGAGCACAACATGTGAGATGGATGAGACCCCCCTCAGACAGATAACATCAGATTACAATGCTGTGTGTGCAGGTGTACTTCCAGTTCATCGTTTCGAGTAAATTTTTCAGGCTTGAACACTGGATGCAGGCTATTGAAGTACAGTACTAGTGTATAAGGCAGTATAATATCTGAAAATCAGAGTATTTATGGAAAAAAAATTATAAGGTGGGATTTTTCCCTCAGTCCATTCTAAGAAGAGCTCTTGTCTACCAGGAGTCCTAGTAGACAGCCGGAACCTGGAACGGGGTAAGACTCCAGGGCAGGGAACCAAGACAGATGTCAGAAATCGGGGGAAGCCAAAGTGAGAGCAAGTCATCGAACCATAGAATAATATAATAGTTTAGGTTGGAAAGGACCTTAAAGATAATCCTGTTCCAAGTCCCCTGCCATGGGCAGGGACACCTCCCACTAGACCAGGTTGCTCAAAGCTCCATGCACCCTGGCCTTGAACACCTCCAGGGATGAGGCATCCACAACTTCTCTGGGCAACCTGGGCCAGTGCTCAGCAACCTCAGAGTGACAAATTTCTTCCTCATGTCTAATCTAAATCTCCCCTCTTCCAGTTTGAAGCCATTACCCCTCATCCTATCACTACATGCCCTTGTAAAAAGTCCCTCTCCAGCCTTCTTGTAGGCCCCCTTCAGATGCTGGAAAGCTGCTATAAGGTCTCCCCCGAGCCTTCTCTTCTCCAGGCTGAACACCCCCAACTCTCTCAGCCTGTCCTCCCAGCAGAGGTGCTCTGATCATCTTCGTGGCCCTCCTCTGGACCCGCTCCAACAGGTCCATGTCCTTCTTATGTGGAGGCATCCAGAGCTGGACACAATAGTCCAGGTGGGGTCTCAGAAGAATGGAATAGAGGGGCAGAATCCCCTCCCTCGCCCCGCTGGCCACGCTTCTTTTGATGCAGCCCAGGATATGGTTGGCCATCTGGGCTGTGAGCACACGTTGCCGGCTCATGTTGAGCTTCTCGTCGGTCAGCAACCCCACGTCCTTCTCCTCAGGGCTGCTCTCCATCCATTCTCTGCCCAGCCTGCATTTGTGCTTGGGATTGCCCCGACCCAGGTGCAGGACCCTGCACTTGGCCTTGTTTGAACTGCATGAAGTTGGCGTGGGCCCACCTCTCCAGCCTGTCCAGGTCCCTCTGGATGGCATCCCTTCCTTCCAGCGTGTCAACCACTCCAGGCAGCTTGGTGTCAATGAGAAACTTGCTGAAGGCGCACTCAATCCCACTATCCTTGTCACCGACAAAGATTGGTTCCCTTTAATCCTGACTCATAAATTCTCTGTCGGCTCCTCATCTATCCCTAGGTGGAGCTCCATGCACTCACTCCAGGTGGTCATGGACATAGAGGGCAACACCCCCTGCTTGTTTCTCCTGCCTGTCCTTCCTAAAGGGCCTGTATCCCTCTATTCCAACACTCTAGACATAGGCGCCATCCCACCACGTCTCTGTGATGCCAATGAGATCATAGACCTGGAGGTCTGCACACGTCTCTAACTCCTCTTGTTTACTCCCCACGCCATGTGCGTTTGCATAGAGGCACTTAAGCTGGGTCCCCGTTGAAGGTGACTTAGTGGCTGGAGTGGCTGCAGTTCCTTTGTGCCGTTCTCCAGGTGGCCTTCCTTTGAGGTGTTTACCTGTGTTTCCCCATTGGCTCCTATTGCCTCAGGAGCCCCTGGCTCCTCTTCATAAGACTACGAGTGTGCTGCAGTATACCCAGCACATCTTGGAGCAAGAGGCTGAGGGCCCTCGCTCGCGCCCCATCCCTCATACCTTGGAGTGTCGTCCCTTGGCTTGTCACAGCCATCCTGATAACACCCTGCGAGTGTCCCTGCACTGGCCCAGCCTTTCCTGCCCCAGAAAAGCTCCAGAAAGGCCCGGGTTGAGGCCAAAAAGGGGTTCTGCTGCGGCCCTGCCTGTACAAGCACTGCTCATTTCAGCGAGTCGGCATGGCGTGTCATAGATGGATGAAGAAGTGGACTAAACCAGAGTTGTTCCTGGGCCTTATCTCCAGAGCTGTGGACAGGTGTCACCAGAGAACTCCAGAGAGACCTCTAGTCAGAAGCAAACACCTTGAGTTCCTGAAATTCCCCCAGGAAAGGGTAGCCTGTCATATCTGGGCATGTTGAGCCTAACTAACCCCATGGCAAGGGGTTGTGTGCTCTTTCTGTGAGTGCCCATACTGCTTCCAGTGCAGTTTCCACTTCCCCCGTGTCGGCGCCAGGCAGCTGGTGCTGCCGTGCCCACCACATAGGCATGACATTGGGTCTGGTGTGAGTCAGAGACTGTGCCTAAGAGGCACTGCGGACAAGGGCATCCTGTAGAAGAGCAACGTCCAACAATCAGAAAGAGAAAATGGACGCAGGCCTTTTCCTTTTTACTGCAATATGGATGAATTCAAAGTTCGTGTGCTGCACAATAACATTGCAAATACGAAAAGTGCATTGATTTGTTTTAATACTTAGAAATCTTGTTAAACGAATTCAAGTTTGATTTGGCTTACACTACCCAGGGCTAATAATATCCTATTCTGGACACTGACAAAGGCTCTATCAAGGTAAAGTGTTGTATCTTACATTCTCTGGCATGAAATACAACAAATCTGATCTGCAGGAGTGTTATTAAAATGGGTTTGCTAGGATACGCATGCTGCTCCTAGGCAAGCAAGAGATGCGGAAGAATAACAGCAAGTGGAATAACAGAAAATGCCCACGCTTCATCTTATTTCTTTGATATTTTTAATATAATGCACAGAATGCTGATTGTATATAGAGCTGCAAATTGGTCAGCTTGAACAACACAAATAGACTTACCATTTTGCATCATTTTTATTTTCAGTCCGTTGCATTTCCTGGCTCTCAGAAAATGCTATCCCTGTACTGGAATGGTTTTGCTGCAAATATTATGGGTAGATATAAATTCCTAAGGAAAAGAATATCTTTTCTGATTTTCTTCTAATTAAGTGCAAATTATTTTTGTGAACTTGATATTCTTTCTCAAAATCTACATTTTGTACTTAGTAAAGAGAATCTGATTCAGAAAATTGATAGCAAAAGAACGTCTACAAGCCAAAAAAAGGTAATCTTAGCATTGTGTTGTGGTTTAGGCCAAATCCACCACTGGGGACCCGAGGGACCCCAGACGGGACCGACAGATGCTCCCCTCTACCCCTCTACAAAGAGAGAGGCAGAGGAGGAAAAAGAGACTTACGAGTTTAGAAGAAACTAAACTACTTTAATGAAATATTAATAATAAAATAAAAAGAAATAATGAAAAATATATACAAAACCGTATCAAGCTCCTGAGATGACAATCACGTCACCAGCTGGCACTGGGGCAGTCCCAGGCTGGACTCAGTGACGGACGGGAACTGGATTCCAGATGTGGATTCAGGATCGGGATCACAGGCAGACGAACAGAGTCCTCCTCAGACATCAGCCATTGAAGGAAGAACGCGTGACCCTTTGATCCCTCAGCTTTTCTACTGAGCATGAGGCAGATGGGATGGAATACCCTGTTGGTCAGTTTTGGGTCACCTGTCCTGTCCGCTCCTCCCTCCAGGTGGGACCCCACTATGCTTTTCCGCTTCCGACCCTCCAACGTGGCAAATGACAAAGTTGGTTGGCCTTGGCTGTTATGGCAATAAGTGTAAGCAGGAGCCTCAAACCAGGACAACGTCTTTCATAGAGTTTTTCTTCGTGAGCAAGATTTGTGTGGTCTAAGTTTAGCCACCCTAAGGTTAGGAATGTAGTTTAAATTTCTCGTGTAGGCTCTCTGTTGGAAATGGAGAGATATAGGCACTCTTTTGGGGCTATTTATTGAATCATAAGACAGTGCCAAAGACAGGTGAGAGGACTCACTTTCCCAGAGGTGCTCCGTGCTCTCTGCTGGCTGTCTTGAGTGTCTACAGGATTAGATGCAGTGATACACCAAACTTTTATATTACTAAATGTAGGTTAAATAAATACCCCCTTGAAGTGTCTTGTAAAAGGTAGTAACAAGAGAGTTCCGTTTTGTTTTGAATGTTGGGCTTTATCCAACATAATTAAGGTCAGAGGAAGACAAGCTAATAAATATTTACCTCCCTTAATATGTTTCTCCTTATTCTTGGCCAAGTGGCATGACTGAAGAAAATATAATTAGTTTATTCAATGAATCAGTAACAATATAATTCCACTATAGGAGGGAGAGTTATGTTCTTAACATGACAAGACACCAGAGTAATCAGTAGATTAGGCATGAAGAATTGCCACTGACCTGCCACGTGTAATAAAAAAGAATATTATTGTTTGTTTTGTGTAAATGTGCGGGATAAAATCTTGATAATACTGTGTCGTTGTTGGGATGGACACGACACTGACATCAAGTTGCAGCAATCCAATTTCTTTATTTAACAAGCAGTGCTTTTTTATATTCTTTTACCCAGGTGCTTATCTATGCATATATTCAGCATTCTACTTTTGCCCGATACGCTCTCACATCACACAATGTTCATGCTCTGGTCAAAGCCAGGATGTTTGCCAACCTTTATCTTTTTACTTAGCTCTTCTCAGGACTCCCCAGTCTCTTCAAGGGTACACGGATATCTGCTCAAGGTCAATGTTAAACTCGCATTCTGATCCCTCGGACCAGCCAAGGTTTCCCACAGGATAGAATACCCTGTTGGTCAGTTTTGGGTCACCTGTCCTGTCCGCTCCTCCCTCCAGGTGGGACCCCACTATGCTTTTCCGCTTCCGACCCTCCGACGGGGCAAATAACAAAGTTGGTTGGCCTTGGGGGTTATAGCAATAAGTATAAGCAGGAGCCTCTCTGCATCCCATGCCTGGGCATCAGCTATAAACAATTGGTCTGATCTCTCTGAGAGAGTGAACACTGTCTGCACAATATGCAGTTAATTTAGTAGTTAGAAGAGGCCCCGCTAAGAAGCGAAGTTACTGAACAAAATTGGTTCTGTTTTACCTCAAACCAGGACAGTCTCCATCCACAACCTTGGGGGATTCCTCATATACAGGGGTGAAGAGGTGGAGGGTCAGATGTACACATGCGGCACGGGCTGCGTTAACCCCCACGCCTCCCACTGCAGGAATGACCGCAGGCAGACGCACTGTGAACCAAACATCAAACCTTTAATGAATTAAGAAAGAGAGAGAGATGTGGGAGAGGTCTGGGGCTGGAGTGGGTGGGTGCGGGTCGCATGCGGTGGGGATGCGTGCTCCACGCCTTCTCTATCAGCCCATGAAGAGAGGCTGGGGGAGCGTGGGGCACTTTGCCCCCCAGCATCCCCCAGGGTTCTGGGTCGCTTGGTGGCCATGGTGTTGCCATCTGCCCTCCATTTGTTGCTGCCCATGTGCTGCCTGCTGCTGCCCACTGCGGCACCGTCCCGCTCCGGCGTTCCCTCCCACAGGGGTTTGGAGTGTTTTTCCACCTGGCACACCACCGTCTTCCTCTTCTTGGGTGGGATGTTGGCCCACGGGGAGGTCTCTTGCGTCCTGGGGGTGCCGTGTGGCACGGGGCGCTTGGCCTGCTTGCCACCCGCCTCTCCCGATCTAGGCACAGCCTGGCAGGAGACAACGGCTGGTGGCAGCAGCGAGCGGGTCAAAACCTCCTGGGACTGCCTCCTCAGCAGCTCCTCCAACAGTTGGGCCATGCGGGGTGGCCGATGCTGGGGGACAGCCGGGGGTCTGGCCAGGGTTTTTGGCAGCGGGTGACAGAGGGTTCTCAGCAGGGAACTCTCTGGAGGACTCTTCAGGGGATCATTCCAGGGACTCTTCACAGGACTGTCCTTTAAAGTCTTCTCTGAACTCTCCGCAGAGCTCCCCTTGGAAGTCTCCAAGGGACTCAGTGGCAGCCAGGTGGGGAGGCCTGCCGCCACCCCACCCTGCTTGCCCTTGGGGTTCTGCAAGGGGGTGTCTGGCACTCCCCAGAAGGGCTCATTATCCCCGAGCATTGCTTACACCAGGCGGTCCTTGGAGCAGTCACCCTCCACCCCAGGCTCCAAGAAGTCATGGACTTTGTTAAAGGAGGTGGAGCTGGCAAAGCTGTTGGGGTCATCAGGGAAGGTGTTTTTGCCAACTGCCAGCATCACCACCACCACTAGCTCCTTGTTGCAGCCACCCTCTGCCCTGTGCTCCAAGAGGTGGGGAAGCTTGTTGAGGGAGGTGGTCAATGTTCTTTCGCAACATCTCTGTGGTTTTATTCAGCTTCATGGTGACCAACCGTGGCCTCTACGGCCAAGAGAGCACCAAAGTGGTCTTCAGCGCCAGACAATGGCCTGGAGGTGGTCCCCTCGCCCACCGGCTGGACCTAACCAGGGGTGTCCATGGAGGGACAGCTTTGCTGGTTTTGCTGCCTCGGCTCGCTGGTGGCCGTTGGAGGGCCCCGTAGGCGGGCTCCTTGAGCAGGCTGACCTCAGAACTCGTTGCCGATAATACGGCTATTACAGACGTTATGAAGGCCGAGGCTTCACGAGGATGGGAGGACTCGGCCTTCACTGCCTTCAGCACTGTGCGTTCGGTGAGGATTTTCTTCACTATTCCTTCTCCTTCTCTTCCTCCTTCTCCTTCTCTTCCTCCTTCTCTTCCTCCTTCTCCTCCTCTTCCTCCTCTATAGGACTGAGGGTTGGCTGCCATCTCTTGGCTCTGCGTCCATGTCGTCTTTTGGGCATTGCTTTGCCCTTGGGTTGGCTGGTCATGGGTTGGTTTGTGTCGGAGGAGACCCTTGGGACCACCAACCGCCGCCTGGAAGGACACAAAGGGAGAGGTCTACCTGAGGACACAATGGGTTTGGGGCTGCTTTCTGCCCCTCCCCATGAGCCACGTGCCTCCTCATGTAGCCAGCAGCAGGTTGGCTGAGGAAACCCCCTGTGCCGGGACCCTCATCTGACACACAGCTGTCCCATTGTCCCTAGACCACGCTGGGGCTCTCCTGAAGAGCTGGAGAAGATCCAGCCCTGTGAAATGGGGGTGTTCCCGGCAGCCACATCCCACCCCTCCAGGTGCTGCCTTCACCACGCTTGGGTGGTGATGACCAAGGAGCGTTCAGGGCTGGGGAACGGGCTCTTGCTGGGTCAGAAGATCATGGAATGGTTTGGGTTGGAAGGGACATTTAGAGGTTCATCTAGTCCAACGCCCCCCGCTGTCATCGGCAGGGCCACCTTCCAGTAGACCAGGTTGGTTCCAGCCCCATCCAACCTGACCTTGAACACCTCCAGTCAGGCTGATGGAATGGTTTGGGTGGGAAGGGACCTTTGAAGGTCCATCTAGTCCAACACCCCTGCCATGAGCAGGGAAGTCTTCAACCAGATCAGGTTGCTCAAAGCCCCATCCAACCTGGCCTGGAATGTCTCCAGGGATGGAGCGTCTCCCACCTCTCCGGGTAAAATGGCCCTGTGTGGCCGCCCACCCTGAGCCTTCAGCCTCACCTGGCCAGAGACCTTGTCCTCTTCTTCTTCTGCAGCTCCAAGATTTCCCCGAACTGCGGTGTTTTGCTTTGAGTCGGGCTCGGAGCAGCAGGAAAGGGAAAACCGGGAAACCCCACTGGAACCAGAAAGAAGACACCTCCTCAGAAGAGCGTCGCTGTGACGCTGCCAGACCACCCAGGGACACGCAGGGGGTGCTCAGGCCCCTTCCCAAAATGTCTGAGGGTTGGACATTCTGCTCCTCTAGCAGCCCCATCGTGTCCTCCCCAACACCAGCACCATTTCCAATGTGGTTTTCCGACTTCATCATCATCATGATGGTCAGGAAGGAGGAGCCGGGTGGTGCCGGGGAGGGGACAGGTGTCATTTCTGAGGGGAAGAGGGGGAGGAGAAGGCCTTGGCCCACCATCCTCCCACTGTACCCTTGGGCACATCCCACCCCGGGGCTCTCTTTTGGTGACACCAACAAATCGTTAGGACAAAAGGCCCTCAGGAGTTGGCCTGAAGCTTTGGGACAAGTCGGAGCCTTTTGGCGCTCAGCGTCGGCCATTTCCCCACAACATGGCAGAAGTTGGCTGCCCGTCCCATGGAGAAGAGCTGGGAGCTGCTTTACCTTTCCCACCTTGCTGGAGAGGTGGCAAACTGTCTTTTCTCATCTGCACATCCTCACCAGGGACTTGTCTCGAGGTCTTGAGGAGAGCCCTGGGTGGGTGTTTGGACACACACTCCATCACAAACCTGGAAAGAAGGAGAAGACACCCATATGACCCATGGCACCACCAGCACTTGCCACTTGCTGCGGCCATCTGCCCGCAGGCAGAGTTTGGCATTGCCATGAAGGCCATTGTCTTCCCAAGTCTACCACATCCCATCCCCAAGGACGGGCCTGGGAAATGGAGTCGCCCAGCAAAGAAGTCCAGGCCACCACGGGAAGAAATGTCACCCAAATTCCTCTGTCTTTCCCCTCAGGGCTGCCTTATGGGAGTGACTGCGGCCTGGGGACATCATCAAGAGTCGCCGCCTGGTGTCCCCAGGACACCCGCAGCGGCACAAGGAAGAGATGCTACCTTGGGTGTTGGCATCAAAGAGCGGCTACAGCCGCCAACGTACTCACTTGGGAAAGAGGATGACATGGCCGGAGAAGCTCAGTGAGGCCACGGGTACCACTGGGGACACAATCATGTCCAGCAGATGGGGGACCTGCAATGGAGGAACACAAAGATTCAGGACATCCTCAAGGCGGTTGAAGCACTGCACACTGGAGGATGCCAAAGACAGCAGGACATCCTCAATGTGGTTGAGGGTCTCAGTGTTGGAGGAGGGCAAAGATGGCAGGATGTCTTCAGCATGGCTGAGCCACTCAGTGTTGGAGGAGGCCAAAGATGGCAGGACATCCCTCCACGTGGTTAAAGCACCCCACATTGGAAGAGGCCAAAAACGGTGGGACATCCCCCACATGGCTGAGGCTCTCAAGTGTTGGAGGAGCTTGAGGCAGCAAGTGTTGGCAGGACCGTAACTCTCACCTGGACCGAGTGGCTGAACGTGTCCTGAGGGACCCCACACAAGCAGTGCCAGAACACTGCCGTGGGACCGCACGCACCACAGAGAAACCAAAATGCTTACCTTGAAGACAACCTTCTCCAAGTTCTCCTTCCCAGACAGCCTCTCCAGGAAGCTGCGGTAGAATTTCACGTGCACTTTCGTGCCTTCGATGAGGAGCACCCCCACCTCCCTCAGGATGAGGGCCACATTCTCCCCCTTCCCCAGGCAGTGTGAGAGGAGGGTCGTGGTGCCTTGGATGCAGTCCACCACTTTCTGCCGGGACACAGCGGCTGCCACGGCCACCTTGGAGTACTTGAGGGGCTCCAGCTCCTTGTTGCCTGGAAGAACCACAGGAGAAGGATGGAGAGGCTCACCCGGTGGCCCGTGTCCTACAGCTTGTGCGTCACAATCATTGCATTGCCCCAAAAAAACTCAAAACCACTCAATTATTGGACTTTGGAGTTGCTTCAGAGAAGATGACTGTGCAGTCAGCCATCTTACCGGGCAGGTAGTCCTTGTTGTCCATCAGGTTGTGGACAACAGCAAGGTTCCTGGCCAGGTGGAACACCGGCTTCTGGATAGTCACGGTTTCATCTCCGACCTGGACGCGTTCGAGGACACTACCGAAGGAGCCAAGGGTGGGAATTCGGACGCCCTGCAAGTGGACGAGAAGGGTGGGAGGGTGAGGACTGGCTAGAGGGAAGATCTGGAGGTGACCTCCCCCGTCCAGGGATGGTGCTTCAGGCTGGATCCTGCCCTCTCCCACCGTTTGGAGGCACGAGCTGGGCGGTGGGGAGAACTTTGGGGAGGAGATGTTGAGTCCTTCCCCTCCTCAGGAGAAAAAAACAGCACTGGAGTTTGGGCAGAACCAGGACGAGGCCATCCCGGGGGGTCTCCAGCGACCAGGATCAGCCCTACCAGAAGTGACACCAACATTGCACAGGCCCCGTTTGGCCGTCAGTGGGGACTTTTGGGGTGAGGTTCCTGTTTTCTGAGGAGTTGAAGGGTGAGAGCAGGCCACGCCCCAGGGGGATCCCACCACCCCTCATGGTGCATGAGGAGGACGCGGGTGTTGCACCACCTTGTGGAGCAGGAGTTGGTCTTGAATGTAGCCAGCCACTGCATCCCAGACGGCCGTTCGCTCTGAAAAAACAAAGAACAACCAGGTCAGGCCCCATCTCCACCAGCTCTCAGGTCCACCCCAAACATCTCCCCCTTGAGCCGTGACGCAGTGGCAGACGCCAAGTGTCATGGCTGGCTCCGAAATGGTGACAAGCCCTTGAGTCTTGGCTGCCGGAGAGGTGGCTGCGGTTGGCCGTACCTTCAGCGGTGACGCTGGACATAGCGAAGGTGTGCTCCATCCCATCCCAGAAGTCCATCTTGGTCCGCCTCACGCTGGCGGGTCGGTTCTTGGTGGCGACAGCCATGTTAGAGGTCATCTTATGGATGTTCCTCCAAAGTGTGGGACCCACCACCCGGTGGGCCCTTTTATACCCCCTGAGTGGGTGTGCCACGCACCTCTTGTGACATCAGGGTGACATGTTCATCGCTGATTGACTGACCGTGGTGACACGGCAACCGCCAACCTCTGGTGGGGTAGCCATTAGCAGGGAGAGCTTCAAGCAGCTCAGGATGCTCCAAGCCCCGTCCAACCTGACCTCGGACCTTCCAGTCATGGACACACAGACTGGTTTGGCTTGGAGGGGACATTTGAAGGTCCATCTCGTCCAACCTCCCCTGTCTTCGGCAGGGGCATATTCCAGTAGAGCAGGTTACTCAACGCCCCATCCAACCGGACCTTGGATACATCCACTCAGACCCACAGAATGGTTTGCATTGGTTGAGTTGGATTTTTGGGTGGTTTGGGTTCCAACAGACCAGGTTGGTCCCAGCCCTGTCCAATCTGACCTTGAACCCCTCCAATCAGACTCATAGAAGGTTTGGGTTGGTTGAGTTGGATTTTTGGGCTGGAAGGTTTGGGAACCAGTAGAGAAGGTTGGTCCCAGTCTCATCCAGCCTTACGTTGGACACTTCCAGTCATAGACCCACAGAACGGTTTGTGTTGAAGGGGACCTTTGAAGGTCCATCCAGTCCAACCTCCCCATCATCGGCTGGGACACCTTCCAGTAGACCAGGTTGGTCCCAGCCCCATCCAACCTGACCTTGAACACCTCCAACCGGACCCAAAGAACAGTTTGGATTGGATTTCTGGGTGGTTTGGGATCCAGTAGACGGGGTTGGTTGCAGCCCCATCCAACTTGACCTCAGACACTTCCAGTCATGGACCCAAAGACTGGTTTGGGTGGGAGGGGACCTTGGAAGGTCCATCCTGTCAAATCCCCCAATCACTGCAGTGGCCGAGAATAAAAGTAGTGCCATGAGTGGGGCGGGTGCTCCTGCGTTATTGTATCTCATCCTATTGTATTATTTTATCTCTTTCGTTTATTTTGTTTTTTCCTTTATGGTATTTTATTTTATGTTATTTTATTTTGCTCTATTCATTTTATTTTTCTTTATTTTATTTTATTTTATTTTATTACTTTATTTTAATTTATATTTGATTTTACATTTTACTGTATTTTCTTTTCCTTTATATTATTTTACTTTATTCTCCTTTATTTTCTTGTACGTTATTTTCTTTTACCTTATTTTCTTGTATAATTTTATTTTACATTACTTTATTTTACTTTATTTTACTTATTTTTTTCCTTTTTCTTTATTATATTCATTGTTTTACTTTATTTTATTTTATTTTATTATATTCATTATTGTTCTTTATTTTATTTTCTTTATTGTATTTTTTTTACTGTATTTTTTTTCTTTGTTATTTTATTTTACGTTATTTTATTCTTTATTTTACTTTAATTTTATTCCATTATACTTTATTTTACTTCATTTTATTCTATCCTATTCTATTTATTTTACTTTATTTTACTATCTCCTCCCCCCGTCCCCTCAGCAGCCCCACATTCCCCCCTCCCCGCCCTTCACCCCCTCTCCCCTCTCCTCCCCTGGGACACGGATTTGGCCGTTCCAGACTGTCCAGGATGGGCACAGGGGGAGGGGTCTTGGAACAGGGCAAAAAAAATCCCGTGGAGGGAAACCCGTGACCCCCCCGCAAGTACATCCCCCACCGCCCAAACCCATCTCCCACCCAAATACACCTCCAAAAATTACCCCCCACCCCCCCAGTCCCATACCCCACCCCATGACCCCCACCCGAATGGGGGAGGGGGGGAGGAGGAGAAGGGGGCGGGGCCACGCTTGGTCCCTCCCCCAGTGGAAGTACCATGATTGGGGAGGGGAAGGGCAGAGGGGGCGGGGTCTGTGCTTACGAGGCTCCGCCCCCCCGAGGTGGGACTGGTCAGAGAAGCTGTCCCCGGAGGTCTGACACAGCAGGGACACCCTGGCTCCACACCTCCCCAACCCCACCATGTCTCTCCTCAGCCACCTGGGACTCGCCTCCCTCTGCCTCCCATCACCCTTCTCCACCGCACTCTGCAGCTGGAGGTCACAGCTCCTTTGCACCAGCGCCCACTGCTTTCCTTAGAGACCGGGCGGCACAAAGGCAAAGAGGGATTCTTCCGAGTTCTGAACGAACAGAATGAAACTGATAAGATTTACCCTTAAAACAAAACACGCTCCTCAACTGTATGCCACGTACAAGCTGCCACCAATGAGCTTTAACTCCCACAAGGCATAACCGTGGAAGAAATGTTTTTGCCAGAAAACAAATTGAAAGATACGCACAACTAAAGAGTTTTCTAAACAGAGAATTCAAGAGACTACTGAAAGATTGGCGAGCTTTTAACTGCCTGAAGGTCAAAGCAGCACCGGGATTGTGGAGAGGTGTCTGAGTGTTGTAAGAGGAAAGGGAAGGGAAACCTAGGGAGCAATCGCAAGTGCTTCTGTGCAGATGCGCTGCTGGAAAGGTGCCTTCAGACATGGTCAGTTTAGTTCGGAGAGGTGGAAATGCGTGAAAGGTGAGGGAGATTAAATGCAGAGCCTGAGAGAGAGAGTCCTGACAATGCAAAGAGAGGGGAAGGTCCATAGCTCTCCTCTTGCACATCTTGAAAACTCTTCATATGGATCTTACGGGAGAACACTGACTTGTCATTAGAAGTCTTCACTTGTTTCAGCTGATGAGCTCGTGCTCATACACGTGTCAAAATGTCTCAGGCTTCCAGGCAGCGCTCTGCTGTCTGACCATCAGTACCCAGTGGTACCTCCAGAGGACCCCGTGTCTCTGAAGCACGTGCCTGGGCCTGGCCGCTGTCCCCGAGGAGCTGCTGGAGACCAGAGCCCCTGGGAAGCTGCAGCTGGAGCCTGGGCAGAGGGTCCCAGGCACCTACAGTGGCACCACTGTCCGTGTCCCTGTAACTGCATCCCACCCCAATTTTATCACCACTCTCTTCCCAGAAGAGAAGTAAGAGAGAAAAGGAAGGAGAGATTTATGGGTTTTAAGGAAAACTACAACTAGAAATGAAGCTCTAGGTTATTCTTAGTTTAAAAAAAATAAACTCAGCATTGGTGACAGTTAAGACTTTGCTTGAAACTTTTGAAATCCTGCCTTCGCACGGGTGTGAATTTGTAGTTCATATTCACTCTACGTACACGTAACTCACCCAAATCCGACTGCTTGTCGGCACTTGCATGGTTTCCGAAGGCACACACACTGACACTGACTATAAGGAAATGATCAGGTATCTATTTCCTGTGAGTGCCCAGGCCACAGTTGTGTGAGGCATTGCACAAGCATCCAAAATCAATGCACCGCTGCGGCAAAGGCCGACAGCTTCCTGGGCTGCATTAGGAAAAGCGTTGTCTCCAGCTGGAGGGAGGTGATCCTTCTCTTCTCCTCAGCACTGGTGAGGCCACATCTGCAGTGCTGTGTCCAGTGCTGGGCTCCCCAGTTCAAGGAAGCTCAGGACCTCCTAAAGGAATTCCAGCAAAGGGCCCCAAAGCTGATTTAAGGGGCTGCAGCATCTTTCCTAGGAAGGAAGGCTGAGAGATCTGGGGCTGTTCAGTCTGGAGAAAAAATGGCTCAGGGAGACCTTATTAAGGTGTCTCAATGCCTGATGGGAGGGAATGAAGGCAAGGGAGCCAACTGTACCTCAGGAGTTCCCAGTGAGTAGACTCGGAAGGTTGTCAAACCCTGGAACCACTGGAACACTGCAACCGCCCAAAGAGGTTGTTAACTCTCCACCAATGGAGATCTTCCAAACCCTCAGGAGTTCCCAGTGAGCTTTGAATTTTGAGGGTGGACAAACACTGGAACAGGTGTCTCATAGAGGTGGTGGAGTCTCTAATAACGGAGTTATTCAAAACCCACCGAGAGAAGGTCCTGAGCAACCTGCTGTAGCTGACCCTGCCTCAGCTGGGGCTTGGACTACACGGTCTCCAGAGGTGCCTTCCAACCTCACCCATTCTGTGAGTGTAGAGGACAAAAGTAAGACAGAAAGAAATGAGAACAGATCCCCTTGGCCACAAACACCTTGGTCTCCTGTGGAGAGGACCTGTGATGAAGAGAGGAAACTTATAATGAGGAAGGAGTAGCAGAGATGGAGTGTTATGCACTGACTGTAATCCTCCATTTCCCATCCCTCGTGTGCCTCTCCAGGTGGGAGTGAGAAGAAGAAATGCAAATGCAAACGAAGGAGTAATTTGAGCCTAGGGAAAAAAAAAAAAAGTGGGGTGGGGGAATGGTCTAAAATATTTAGTCATAGTTTCTGACTGTCCGAGTCTACTTGACTTGGCAATGAACTGATAATTTGTAAGTGATTTCCCTGTCTTTGTTTTGACCCATGATCATCTTTCCCCTCGTATCATCTTGAGGAGGGGGAGCGAGTGAGCAGCTTGGTTGTTGTCTGGCTGCTGGTCACGGTTAACCCACCAGAGGACCGCATCAGGACTGCTGTGCCCGGCATGGGGCTCCCAGCACAAGAAAGAACCTGGCAGACTGGAGCGAGTCCTGCAGGACAAGGAGACCCCGAGAGAGCTCAGAGCTC
Organism: Vanellus vanellus; assembly: GCF_965231255.1. Classification (NCBI taxonomy): domain Eukaryota; kingdom Metazoa; phylum Chordata; class Aves; order Charadriiformes; family Charadriidae; genus Vanellus; species Vanellus vanellus. The sequence goes on from NW_028127876.1 coordinate 749,326, forward strand.
CCTCAGGGCCACACACTGGAGCAAGGAGCCAGGCCAGTTGGTGGGATCTCAGTCAATGGAGATTTTCACTATTAGCTGGGACACGGCCATGAGCACCTGATCTTGCTGGAGGTTTCTGAGAAAGGCCTTGGCTGAGAGTCCAGCTGTGGACAGACCTGTAGGACTTGGTGTGTAAGAATGTCAGTAGGAAACTGGTTTCCATTCTGTTAGTACTGGCTGTGGAGCTGGGTATCACTGAGCCACAGGGGGAGGACAGAGGTGACTGTGCAGAAAGGTCCCTTGTCAGGGTTGGGGTGTACGGTCAGAGATGGCAATGGCCGGTGTGTGGACTGGTCTGGGATAATTTTCCTGGGGCAGGATCTCTGGGGTGTCCAGGAAACATGGCACAGGCCAGGCCCCTCTCTTTTGAGCTTTTTCTTCCTTGCTCCCTTCACCGTCAGCCCTGACTGGGACCGCTGGCTGTCCCTACCCTGCACGCTCACACAGCTCAGCTCCACACTGGCATTTTCCTCTCCCGGGCTCTTTCCAGCCCAGCCCAGCAAAGCAGCCCAGTTGGGACTGGCCCCCCAGCACTGCCCACCGCAGGGGGCTGCAGAGCTCTGGGCGTTCGACCACAGCCCCAGTCTCTCTGGAGGGCACAGCAGGGCTTGGGGGGCAGAGAGAGGTCTCAGCCTTCCCATCAGCCCCCGGCTTGTGCTTGCAGGGACGGCACAAGGAAACAGAGGCCACTCACTCTCAGGCTCTTCTGCATTCGTATTGTAGAAGATGCTCAGTCCCCACAGCATATAACCTCTTCTCTGCCCCGACCGAACCAACTCTGCAGGACAGCACGACTGCCCTGGGCTTCCTCAGGCAGTTCCTGTATCTCCTATCCCGTATTATAGCAGCTTTCCAGTGTGTGAAGTCCGCCTACAAGAAAGCTGGAGAGGGACTATTTAAGGGGGCATGTAGTGATAGGACGAGGGGTAATGGCGTCACACTGGAAGAAGGCAGATTTAGATTAGATCTCAAGAAGAAATATTTACTATCAGAGTGGTGAGGCACTGGAAGGGTGGATGGCACTGGAGGCACAGGAAAGTTGTGGCTGCCCCATCCCTGGAACTGTTCAAGACCAGGCTGGATGAGGCTTTGAGCAAATTGGTCAAGTGGGAGGTGTCCCTGCCCATGGCACGGGGGTTGAACTAGATGATCTTGAACATCCCTTAACAGCTATGATCTATCCAGACTCCCTTCCCTCTTCCTGCTGTATATTTCAATGGTGGTACAATTCACTTCTTTTTCATTCAATGAAGTTTAAAATGTGATCCACTATTCAGATGATGTGATCCACCATTCAAAAATTCTCAAAATTTGGGGATGAAATCACAAATTCAGGAGGTACTTCTTTCCCGGGAAACAAACTTTGGAACAGGGGCTGTAGACACTCATCACTGAAGGTGAAGTCACAGGTTTGTTTACAAAAGATAGCCGAGTGACTTCAACTTAAATAATTTGTTTGACTGATTTCCTAAACTCTGAAGGCAGTCTCATTTTATTGCAGAAAGTTACTCTCGAGTCTAGCGAAGAGAAACCAGACAAAACTCTTCACTAGATTAACTGCAGTGTCTATATGTATATATTCACATTATTATTTATTCCCTTTTTGTGAACTGTAGTTAAACCATTGACTGTATCTCACTCAGAGATGAGAGATTCAGAGTGATGGAATGAATTGCACATTCCCAGAGCCAAATCCACCACTGGGGACCCGAGGGACCCCAGATGGGACCGACAGATGCTCCCCTCTACCCCTCTACAAAGAGAGAGGCAGAGGAGGAAAAAGAGACTTACGAGTTTAGAAGAAACCAAACTAATGAAATATTAATAATAAAATAAAAAGAAATAATGAAAAATATATACAAAACCGTATCAAGCTCCCGAGATGACAGTCACGTCACTGGCTGGCACTGGGGCAGTCCCAGGCTGGACTCAGTGACGGACGGGAACTGGATTCCGGATCCGGAGTCAGGATTGGGATCACAGGCAGACGAACAGAGTCCTCCTCAGACGTCAGCCATTGAAGGAAGAGCCCGTGACCCTTTGATCCCTCAGCTTTTCTACTGAGCATGAGGCAGATGGGATGGAATACCCTGTTGGTCAGTTTTGGGTCACCTGTCCTGTCCGCTCCTCCCTCCAGGTGGGACCCCACTATGCTTTTCCGCTTCCGACCCTCCAACGTGGCAAATGACAAAGTTGGTTGGCCTTGGCTGTTATGGCAATAAGTGTAAGCAGGAGCCTCTCTGCATGCCATGCCTGGGCATCAGCTATAAACATTGGTCTTATCACTCTGAGAGAGTGAACACTGTCTGCACAATATGCAGTTAATTTCAGTTGTTAGAAGAGGCCCAGCTAAGAAGCGAAGTTACTGAACAAAATTGGTTCTGTTTTACCTCAAACCAGGACATTCCACCCCTTATTCCATACCATTTGCATCTTGCTCAGATTACTATTGCTTTTATACATCAAATTTACACACACACAGTTATATATGATATGGATATATGCTGGTCACTCATCTACGGTTTATGTTTATATACAAAATTTTAAGTCCATTTAGTTCATGATTGCAGGATCTCATCTCAGGGCAGGAAAGATGGTACAAAATTCATTCTGGTTCGTGCCCATGGGTAGCATGTTCATCTTGAAGAGCTTGCTGGACGCCACTTGATGAAGTTAGCTCAGGTTTCATCACCACTGTGTTATTCTGAAAAACACTTATTGAACACTGTTAGTATTATGTAGTGATCAGCATCATACTGCTCAGGATTGAGTATTCTCACCAAGGGTTAAATTCCCTTGAGGTACACATTGAACTTCTCCATCCTTCAGCATCACCCACCAAGTACATCCAGGTCCTTGGGCAAAAACAGTCCCACGAATGGGTTTGCTTTTGCCTGAAGCAGGAAAAACCCAAACAGTTTTCCCTAACAAATTCCTTTCATGCACCACAGGGACTTTATCCCCTTCTACAATATGTAAAAGGTCTGATTGAGCAGGACCAGCTCGATTGAAGGATCCCCTGGTGTTAACTAACCAGGTAGCTTGTTGTAAATGCTTGTCCCAATTTTTAAAGGTTCCACCTCCTATAGCTTTTAGGGTGGTTTTTAACAGTCCATTGTATCGCTCAATCTTCCCAGAAGCTGGTGCGTGATAGGGGATATGATATATCCACTCAATACCATGTTCTTTTGCCCAATTACTTATAAGATTGTTTTTAAAATGAGTCCCATTGTCTGACTCAATTCTTTCTGGCGTGCCATGTCGCCACAAGACTTGCCTTTCAAGGCCCAGGATGGTATTCCGGGCAGTGGCATGAGGTACGGCATGGGTTTCCAACCATCCGGTGCTTGCTTCCACCATTGTAAGCACATAGCGCTTACCCTGGCGAGTTTGAGGGAGTGTGATGTAATCAACTTGCCAAGCTTCCCCATATTTATATTTCAGCCATCGTCCCCCATACCACAAAGGTTTTAACTGTTTAGCTTGCTTGATTTCGGCGCATGTTTCACAGTCACGGATAACCTGCGCAATAGCGTCCATGGTTAAATCCACCCCTCAGTCACGTGCCCATTTATATGTTGCATCCCTTCCTTGATGACCTGAAGTGTCATGGGCCCACCGAGCTAAGAATAGTTCACCTTTATGTTCCCAGTCCAAGTCTGTCTGGAAAATTTTAGCAGCCTGATCCGCTTGCTGATTGTTTTGATGTTCCTCAGTGGCCCGACCCATGGGTACATGGGCATCTACGTGACGTACCTTTACGACTAGGTTTGCTAGCCGGTCGGCAATGTCTTGCCACAGCTCAGCAGCCCAGATGGGTTTACCTCTGCGCTGCCAGTTGCTCTGCTTCCACTGCTTTAGCCACCCCCACAGAGCATTTGCCACCATCCATGAGTCAGTATAAAGATAGAGTATTGGCCACTTTTCTCGTTCAGCAACGTCCAATGCCAGCTGGATGGCTTTTACCTCTGCAAATTGACTCGATTCACCTTGTCCTTCAGCAGCTTCCGCGACTCGTCGTGTAGGACTCCATACAGCAGCTTTCCACCTTCGCTGTTTTCCTACAATACGACAAGACCCATCAGTAAACAAGGCATACTGTTTCTCGTTATCTGAGAGTTCATTATATGGTGGAGCTTCCTCAGCACGTGTCACCACCTCCTCTGGTGGCATCCCAAAGTCTTTGCCTTCAGGCCAATTTGTGATCACTTCTACGATTCCTGGGCGATTTGGGTTTCCTATTCGAGCTCGTTGCGTGATTAAGGCAACCCACTTACTCCAGGTAGTATCGGTGGCATGATGAGTAGAAGGAACTTTACCCTTGAACATCCAGCCCAGTATTGGTAATCGGGGCGCCAGGAGGAGCTGTGCCTCAGTACCAATTACTTCTGAAGCAGCTCTAACTCCTTCGTATCCTGCCAAGATTTCTTTCTCAGTTGGAGTATAGTTGGCCTCGGAGCCTTTATATCCCCGACTCCAGAATCCCAGGGGTCGACCTCGAGTCTCCCCTGGTGCTTTCTGCCAAAGGCTCCAGGTAGGGCCATTGTCCCCGGCTGCGGTGTAGAGCACATTTTTAATGTTCTGTCCAGTTCGGACTGGTCCAAGGGCTACGGCATGCACAATCTCTTGTTTAATTTGCTCAAAGGCTTGTCGTTGCTCAGGGCCCCACATAAACTCATTTTTCTTTCAAGTCACTTCATAGAGAGGTTTCACAATCTGGCTATAACCTGGAATATGCATTCTCCAGAAACCCGCAACACCTAAAAAGGCTTGTGTTTCCTTTTTGTTAGTAGGTGGGGACATAGATGTTATTCGGTTAATTATATCCATTGGGATCTGGCGACGGCCATCTTGCCACTTGATTCCCAAAAACTGGATTTCTCGTGCAGGTCCCTTGACCTTACCTCTTTTAATGGCAAAACCTGCTTTCAGAAGAATCTTAATTATTTTCCTACCTTTGTGGAAAACTTCTTCTGCTGAATTACCCCACACAATGATGTCATCGATGTATTGTAGGTGTTCTGGAGCTCCACCCTTCTCCAGTGCAGTCTGGATCAGTCCATGGCAAACAGTAGGGCTGTGTTTCCACCCCTGGGGCAGTCGATTCCAGGTGTACTGGACACCCCTCCAGGTGAAAGCAAACTGTGGCCTGCACTCTGCTGCTAAAGGAATAGAGAAAAAGGCATTAGCAATGTCAATTGTAGCATACCATTGGGCTGCCTTTGACTCCAATTCATACTGAAGTTGTAGCATATCTGGCACAGCAGCACTCAGTGGTGGTGTGACTTCATTCAGGCCACGATAGTCTACTGTTAATCTCCAGTCCCCATCAGACTTTCGCACTGGCCATATAGGGCTGTTAAAGGGTGAGCGAGTTTTGCTGATCACTCCTTGGCTCTCTAGCCGGCGAATCAGGTTATGGATGGGAATCAGGGAGTCTCGGTTGGTGCGATACTGTCGTCGATGCACCGTGGCAGTAGCAATTGGCACCTGCTGATCTTCAACCTTCAGCAGTCCCACAACAGAAGGGTCATCTGAAAGACCGGGTAAGGTAGACAGCTGTGTAACATCCTCAGTCTCTACAGCTGCTATACCAAAAGCCCACCGATACCCTTTTGGGTCTTTAAAATACCCTCTCTTGAGATAGTCTATGCCAAGGATGCACGGAGCATCTGGACCAGTAACAATGGGGTGTTTCTCCCATTTATTCCCAGTTAGGCTCACTTCAGCTTCTAATACAGTCATTTCTTGAGATCCGCCTGTCACTCCAGAAATGGTGACAGTTTCTGCCCCTTTATGATTCGATGGTAATAGGGTACACTGTGCACCAGTGTCCACCAGGGCTTTATACTTTTGTGGCTCTAATGTGCCAGGCCATCGAGTCCACACAGTCCAATAAACTCGGTTGTCCCTCTCCTCCTCCTGGCTGGAGGCAGGGCACCTCTAATGTTGACCGTAGTACCTACGATTATCAGATCGGTTCCTACCTGGTCCGTAGGATCGCCTACCGTAGGTTGGAGCAGCCTTCTTCCTGTAAGAATCCTTTCTCCTATCTGCTTCATTTTGCAGCTCAAGCACCCGTGCCTGTAGGGCTGAAGTAGGTTCTCCATCCCACTTCTTCATGTCTTCTCCATATTCACAGAGGCAAAAACACAGGATATCTCGCATCGGGTTTGATTTGTCTTGAGTCGGAGGGTGCTTTTTCTCTTGAGTAGGAGGGCGTTTCCTCTTAGCAGCTGCAACATGAGTCTGTACAGGGAAAGAATGGAGTTTTTCCTCCACCTTGGTTAGTTTATCAAACAGTTTATCGGTTTGCTCAACTAATCTCTGGGTCATTTGCTCTATTTTCTCAGTCAGTTTCTCAGTCATTTTCTCGGTGGTCACAGTCAGCTTTTCTATGGCTGCCACAGAAAAGGGACGAGAGAGACTGTCTTCATACTGTCGTACCTTATTAACCACTTCATTTACAGTTGGTGTGTCAGTATCGGATCCTCCCCAGACCATTGTTGACAATGTGTGGGAATATGTTGATGGTGCACTTTGTAGAAACTTTTTTAGCATAGATCGTTTGCATGGCATTTCCTCAGGGTCTACAATCCCTTGCCCATCGCTATTAATCACCTCTCGCACAGCCAATTCTCTCAGGTACTTAATACCTTTTTCCATGGTGGTCCATTTACTTGGACGGCATTCGATATCATCCTTAAAGGGATACCTGCGCTTTATGGCTGACACCAGTCGCCTCCAGAGACTGAGAGTGCTTGTCTTTCTCCCAATCTCTTTATCAATACCTCCATCCTTGGCCAGGTTTCCGAATCGCCTAGCTTCTCTGCCATCTAAATCTAGGGTATCTGCCCCACTATCCCAGCATCGGAGCAACCAGGAGACAAGTGTTTCACCTTCATGACGACTAAAGTCCTTCCTGAGATTTCTCAGATCCTTCCTAGAGAAGGATTTAACAACTCCCTCTACATCTGAGTCCTCCTGTGGTGAGGCTGCCCCAGAAGGGGCCTCTCCAGCATCTGCTCTAGAAGGACTCTCGCCTTTGTTTTCAAAGGTCTCTTTCCCTTATCTGGTCTTGAAGGACCCTCCCCTGGATCTTCTTCAGAACTCTCCCCCAAGCTATCTGACTTGAGGCGGTCTTTGTCGTAAGGGGCAAGGGAAGGAGTTGACCTCCTCTTCTTCCTCCTGGTTACCGGGGCAGCTTGTACCGATTTTGATGGAGTTTGAGTAGGTTTGGTACTGGTTGTAGTGGCTGCAGTAGCTTGTGCCGGGACGGGCGGCGGAGGGGCCGGTGTTGTTGCGGTGGGGGGGGCGGCTGCCGGTGGTGCCGGTGCCGTTGCAGGCGGCGGCGGTGGTGCCGGTGCCGTTGCAGGCGGCGGCGGCGGAGGAGGCGCCTGTGCCGTTGCGGTGGGGGGGGCGGCTGCCGGTGGTGCCGTTGCTCTGGGGGGGGGCGGCTGCGGCCGGGCCGGGCGGGGCCGCGGTTCGCACCGCTGCAGATCGCCGAGCGGCTGCGCGGGTCTGAGTGGCGGCAGCGCACGGTACCCTACAGCTCCCCCTGCACAGATGTTTCACATGAAACCACCCCTGCACCACATTCAGGAGCATCAACAACAAAATCACGATCTTAACAAGGTACCAGTCCTTATCCTCAGAGCCCAGAAGGCTTCCATGCCCCAGCTCTGAGGGTGTCACATCAGCATAAGTATCAAAGGGCGAAGTAAACATTCCCCAGGTAGAACCGACAGTATAGTTAATAACAGAATCCATCACCTGATGCCCGAGATATACAGGTAGAGCTGTTACCCAACTCATCGTGTTATACATCTGAATTGCGAACCACACCAACATAGCACCTTTAAACCTTCCCATAACAAGACAAAGAATAAATGAAGTTTGCAACGCATTTGACAGGTTAGACCAAGCTGACTGCATTAAAGTCCAACAAAGCTGTTTAAAGGCATGATACATGATTTCGTCTAAGAACGACATGATGCAAGCTGTCTGTTCTAATCTCTGAGCAAGTTGGAATTCAAACTATTTGGACAATTTATCACAGCTCTGGTGGAGCACTGTTCGTGCCCCACGTTGGGCGCCAATTAATCTGTCGTGGTTTAGGCCAAATCCACCACTGGGGACCCAAGGGACCCCAGACGGGACCGACAGATGCTCCCCTCTACCCCTCTACAAAGAGAGAGGCAGAGGAGGAAAAAGAGACTTACGAGTTTAGAAGAAACTAAACTACTTTAATGAAATATTAATAATAAAATAAAAAGAAATAATGAAAAATATATACAAAACCGTATCAAGCTCCCGAGATGACAATCACGTCACCGGCTGGCACTGGGGCAGTCCCAGGCTGGACTCAGTGGCGGACGGGAACTGGATTCCGGATCTGGAGTCAGGATTGGGATCACAGGCAGACAGAGTCCTCCTCAGACGTCGGCCATTGAAGGAAGAGCCCGTGACCCTTTGATCCCTCAGCTTTTCTACTGAGCATGAGGCAGATGGGATGGAATACCCTGTTGGTCAGTTTTGGGTCACCTGTCCTGTCCGCTCCTCCCTGCAGGTGGGACCCCACTATGCTTTTCCGCTTCCGACCCTCCAACGTGGCAAATAACAAAGTTGGTTGGCCTTGGCTGTTATGACAATAAGTGTAAGCAGGAGCCTCTCTGCATACCATGCCTGGGCATCAGCTATAAACAATTGGCCTTATCACTCTGAGAGAGTGAACACTGTCTGCACAATATGCAGTTAATTTCAGTTGTTAGAAGAGGCCCAGCTAAGAAGCGAAGTTACTGAACAAAATTGGTTCTGTTTTACTTCAAACCAGGACACTTGTCAGCTGGGCACCCGGCGGCGGCACTGCAGTTTTGGCGGTGGGTTGTGTGTGCCAGAGCGCCTTTTAGCACCTCCTCGGGCACATTTCTTTTCCCTCGGGGCTGAGATTTAACAGGGCCTTCTCATCTGGCCAGCTTTCCATTGCGCTCATTAATAGAGGTTGCCATTAGAATACCCTGGGAATCTTTGGATGGTTGTGCTTGCGTTGTTAAGTTTTGCGGGTTTGACCTTTGTCATTGTCTGGATCTGCGGTAGAGGGAAACGTCCGGCAGAGACCCCGCCGGCTCCTACTGGCCACAGCCGCCACCGGCCTCTATGGCGGGCAGTGATCCCATCCAGACTCCGCCGGCTGAGATCCTGCCGGCTCCTACGACAGCCCCCGCCGCCCCCCTGCAGTACACCGTACCGGCACAGCCCCCGCCAGCCCCCCCAACGGGCATCCCGCCTGCACAGCTCCCGCCAGCCCCCCCAATGGGCATCCCGCCTGCACAGCCCCCGCGACATACATCATCCCTGCGCAGCCCCTGTTGGCCCTGTGACAGACACTGATCCCATCCAGACCCCACCGCCTCCCACGACAGCACCCGCAGCTGCAACAAGGACCAGACCTACTCTGACCGTGGTGATGGCTGATGCAGCTGAGCTACAGACACAGTCAGTCGGTGCCGGTATCAGTCACCTCTGTGCATAAGAGGAAACGTGCAGTAGGGCCAGACAGCAATGGGCAACCAGGGACATCATACAACGAAGGAACAGAGGAAACTACTCCATCATTAGCCCCAAGTGAGCTGCAAGACATACGTAAGGATTACGGCTGTCAGGAAGGTGAGCAAGTGATTCCTTGGCTACTCCGATGCTGGGATACTGGAGCCGAGAGTTTGGAGTGAGATGGTAGAGAAGCCAAGCGGTTGGGACCATTGGCTAAAGATTCGGGTATTGACAGGGCTCTTGGAGGACCACCACAATGCCTCACCCTCTGGAGGCGACTCTGTGACGAAACGGGAAAAAAGGACTTCACTGAGAGGTTCAAATTAACAATTTCTTTGGACTTCGCTCACAGGTCCAATACATCACTATTGCAAGTTCTGTGTGTGCGATGGCGATTACACTATTGCGGTTTAGAAGCAATTAGAGGGATCCACTATTGCGAGCTACAAATGCCCCCGACAAGTAGCAACACAAACCACAAGGGCGCTAGATATTAATGCCTTAGAAGAGTGCACCAGTCACAAACTCAATAGCATGGCATATACCGTACGGATGTTTCTTAGTCACTTACCCTCTCTCTCTCAGGTGAGGTCGCTCCATCCCGGGGAAGTTACCCTGTAGAGCGTCCTGGATGGGGGGGACGGATCTCCTAGGGGCCAGCTGTATCCTTGGAGGATTCCCCATTTGTCTCCCCAGACCCTGCGGTTTATATTTCCTGACTCGGTGAGGGTGCAGGATTATGCCTGAGTGGATTACACTGTCTGGGATATTTCCCTCTGGTGGTGCCATAGCGAAGTCTCTGTCGCCAATTTGTGATGTCCGGCGCTCAACGTCACGGGAATAGTGGTGGGATGGGACTCGGGGCATTTTGTTTGTTAAGGGCCATTTGGTTTTGGTTGTTCTGTGCCATCTTGAGATAAGCCCGGGCTGAGCTGTTTTGCAGCTCCCCCCAAGTTCTCTCTGCACAGCCAAGGCACGGCGGAGATGGAGCTGAGTGGGATGGCAGCTCCCTGCCTCTCACCTCTTGTGCTCTGAAACCGGCTTGGCTGGCTGCTCCCACACAGGGAGGCGTGTGCATCATGAAGCCCGCACTAAAGCGGGGTGGGGGCAGTTGGTTAGCAAAGCCAAAGTGGTTATTAATGGTTATTAACAGCACACTAATTACGCCCATGTAACTGGGAAGCTCAGATGCCCCCTAACCACCCCCCCGGTGCTTCTCTAGCCAGGCGAGCGCTGGGCGTCCCCCCCGCAGGAGAGGAGCGCACGTCCGGGGTTGGGTGGAAGGGCATCACCCAACGGGGAGAGGACCAAGATGGGGTTTGGGTGTCCCTTGGGGTGGCTGGGTAGGGCTGCTGGGGGCTGCCACAATGAGGGACACCCCCACACCTTTCTCCATGGCTCCCAGAGCTCTGCTCCCTCCCTCCCAACCACCCATCCAGTGCCACCGGAGAGGTGGTGTCCCCCCTCCTGGGGCAGGCAGGGGCTGTGCCACCCCATCTAACACCTCAACGCACCAAAGCACTGCACTGGGGGAGGGACTCTGTGCCTGGTAGCCCCGTGCTCCCCAGCACTGTAAGGATGGGGCTGAGCCCCCACCACGGCCACCCTGTGCGCAAGGACCATGTCACAGGGCACATGGCAGCGTGCCAAGTGTGCAAAGCTGGAGGAGGAACATCTCCTCCAGCCGCGCTGAGGGCAGCAACAGTGTCACTCGCACTGTGGCTCTACCCACGCTCTCCTGGCAGCACAGGAAAGCGCAAGCTCATCACCTCCCAAAGGCCACTTCCTAACGAGAAGCGAGGCCCAGCTCCTGCACAACACAGCTGGCCCAAAGTGGGCTGATTCTGCCCCCTGGGGTGGTCTCAGGGGAGCTGGTGGGCACATATGGACATGCCGAAGGGCCAGAGCCCACCCTGTGACGCTGTAGGCAGAGGGGACAGTGGTACCTGGACAATGTCCCCACCGCCTCACACACGGAGGCTTTCAGCAGTCACAGCCACCCAGGCGCTGCCAAGGGGGCAGCAGGGGCTCCCCACGGGGGGTTTACAGAGCACAGAGAGCATCCGTACACCACTAACCCCTCTCCAGGGGCGGATTTTCGGGATGCTGCTTGCTCATCTCACTGCTGAACAACTCCCCGATTGCCCCTTCAGCACGTTGTGACCATCGCTTCGTGGCTTTTGTGCTCCGATACTCATCCTGGCTCCAATCCTCTTCCTGGGGGATTGTGAGGGAGCAAAAGACCACATCGCTACATCCAACTTTTTCTTCAGTTAAATAAAAAAAAAAGAATAAATCACCCTCTGTCATTATCAGGTAGAGTTTCGTTCCAGTCAGGCTCTTTTTATTAAAATAAATATTTAAATTATATAAAGAAATAAATATTTCTCTTTTCACATTAAATAACTCCCTGGAGACAGCAAAAAAAAAAACAGACAACCCAGAGTTACTGTCTCCAAAATAAGGATGGTGGGAGGGGAATAAACCATCTTAACTTCTACTTCATAACCTAAAGAGGAAAATTCGTCTAAGAAATGTAACTAAGATCTAAGAAATGTAACTAAGATCTAAGAAATGTAACTAAGATCTAAGAAATGTAACTAAGATCTAAGAAATGTAACTAAGATCTAAGAAATGTAACTAAGATCTAAGAAATGTAACTAAGATCTAAGAAATGTAACTAAGATCTAAGAAATGTAACTAAGTTAAGAACTCTAATTGTCCACGTGTCACAGCAGCTGTTGATGGATTATCTCCCACACCATCTTCTTGCGCGAGTATGGCATGTGAGTCTGAAAAGAGAAGAGAAATCCATTAAATAACGACATCACGGCAGAAAGAGGCGGAAAACACGCATAAACGCCCAGCGGAGTCCTTAATAGGATGTTCCCTTTAAGAACTGTCAGCCATTTGGGTACAACACCCCACGCGGCTCCTAAGAGGGTGACACGACAACCCAACAAAACCAGATTGACTTGACCGCGCGACAGCTTACAAGCATGCTAACAAAAGACCGGTATAAAATAAAAATAAGCAGCGGCAGTATCTTGCCCAAGAGGAATCTCACCAGCAGCAGCTCCCAAAGGCGGGGATGGAGAACCACAGCTCTGCCCTGCCCAGGCCACTTGGAAGTTCTGACCCCAGCAACTACGCACCGAAACGGGGCACAAAACCTCAGTCCCTGCCCCAGACACAATTAAGAGCTGCTGCGTAACCTCCCTGGCTCCTGTTCCTGCGCGAAAGGGGCTGGAGGGGTTTATGACCTTCACTCACCTGGGTGAAGTTGAACGGTTTCTCTCTGGAGATGTAATCTGCGTATTTGCACATAAAGACGACGCAGTCGCTTCCGTTCAGCTGCTGAGGGATCTCCTAAGGAATGCAAAGAAGATGGAGGATTTCCCTCTGTCTCAAAAGAAAAGCAACTCGGAAGTAGCGCACATTACCCACACCGACACTGCGCTCACCGCACACTCCTGACCCTACTTGCGTAATCCCCAATACCCACTCCCGCCCACGAGGAACAGACCCAGTTCACTGCGCACCATCCCTCCCCTCTGCCTCCCGGACTCGGACACTACAACCCAAATTCTTGGCAGGCCCAGAAGGGGCAGCAGCCCTCCTCCCTGCGAGGCCTCTCGAGGTTCGCACGGCGTCTTTCTCAAGTGACCTTTCTTAAATCCAGTCTGTAGGGACCGCTTTTTACTATTAACTCCTCGAGAAACATCAGCTCAACCCTTTGCTTTGTCACGTGCCAGGATCTGGGCCCCAAAGAAGCACTTACAGTTCCCGTTTCAAACCCAAGTGGTGCTCACGTACACGTGGCTCCATGCTGTGAAGAGTCCACTCCGAAACATTCAGCTCCAGGTTTCTTTTTTCCCGGCTTTTTGCAGGTATTGGCTGGTTAAAACAAAAGGGAAAAACAGAAATCCCTTTTCATCTCTGTAATTTAGGCCAACAACAAAATAAAGCGGCTGAAGGATCACAGGAAGATGGACGGCAGGACGGGAAAATGTCAGAGGATCCTCACAGCAGCTGATTTAAGGCTGATTTGGGAGGAAAAATCCCAATCTGAAACTTACAAACATGGGGAGAGGCTGTGAGCTAATGGTCAAGAACGAGGCCAACAATTTCAACAGAGACTTCCACACAAACCTAAGTTCATTGCTTCGGAGAGGTCAAAAAACCCCAAATCACATGTTACCAGAGGACCAAGAGACAAACCAAGCAGGGAACCGTAATGCCATAATTCCACCGGGTGCCTTGATCCCACACCCTGGGCTCCGACTAACAAAGTCAGCACACGTGTGCCACGGGGCTATGGCGTATTTGGCTGTGCCTATCACGGGAAGGTGGCAGAATCCAGGCACCCCAGACCCTGGGTGGAGGGGACGCTGTGACACCAGACAAGCAGTCGATGCCAGACAACTCGCAGCAAGCAACTCCAGGATTCCTGGTTGGTTATCTACAAGCCATGTGAAAACTTGCAGTCGCCTTACAGCGACTAAATCTAAAAACCCTCTCCTCATTCACACCATAAAAGCAGTGACGGAGCGGTTACTTACAGCAAAGTCTGACAAATTTCATCCCCTTTCTGTGCCAGTGAGTTCAAGTATGTGATGGTCTTCTTTCTGACATCTATGACCTGTTATTAAAAGGTGACTGTGAGACAAAGCACAACCTTGTGCCGCACACCCACCAACACCTAAATGACTTCTCTTGCCAGTTTTTTCTCCCCATCCAACTCCAGAGAAAAAGCCCGTGGAACTCACAGCTAGTGTCCAGTGCGCTCACAAGTTCACAGGCATGAAGATGATGTCCTGCTTGAAGACATCCACACTCCTGGTCCACCTCCTGACTGCTTCATAGCCCCCCGATGTTAGTTTGGGATAAAAGAAGGTACTGAAAGCGTGGACCGCTGGATACCCTTCCTTCTTGCCTCTTTCCATCAGCAGACCCATGTAGAAATTAACGACCTGTACCATAAAGAGTAACCATGAGGTGTAAAAATAAGACGCTGGCTTTCCCAACGAAAAATACAGCACCACGTCTTTTCTGGCCACCCTTAAGCACGCAGCGGAGAGAACTCCAGCCTCAGCTGTCAGCTTTTGTTCCCAGAATTTCACACGGGGTTACATCGGCAGTTTGATCAAAACACCTGCCCCCCCCCCCCCCCCCCCAATAACACGAACTAACTCCTGGAAGCTGCGTCATACAAGAAGTAAAGGAACTTCCAGAAACACTCGACCCTTCAATACCTCAAGTAAGAACTGTACAGAGATTTCTAGGCTCTGCAGCGGAGGTCGTCAAAGAACGTTGATGAGACTTCTGTACACGGCGGAGGGGTATTTTTCAATAAAGGCCAAATGAGACTGTCCCTGTGCTGCAGCTGGTTTTACCTCATCATTTAGCCAGCAAAGGTTCCTGAGCGTGCGGATGTCCTCACGAGTGACCTTTAGTTTGAAGGCACTGCTCATGATCTCATCTGGCTCACCTCTGCCAAATGCGGCACTGACCTCTCTCTCCATGGCCTGAAAGGAACAATTCAATGGGGAAGGACTTGTGAAACAGAGCACGGAGCACGCTGACCTGGGGGCAGCTTTCCACTGAAACACGGCCTGTAAATTCAGCTCAGCTGACAGAGCAACTGCCTTCGACAGTTTCTTGGCTCAGTGAGCGATAGCGCTTTTGCCTTGCTTGCTTGGTTTCAGCATCCCAACTTTGAACTTTAGAGCCCAGGCTTGCTGCCATTTCTTTTCACCAAGGACGTTGGGATAAAACCCGTAAACTTAGCAAACACGCTAAAGCAGCTGAAAATGGAACACAACTCTGGCAAACTCCTTTCCCACGTGCTCCCGCGGCCCTCGCAATACCCAGGTTTAAGCCAACCCCAGCGGGCATCCTCTGTACTGAGGCAGCTAAGTCAGGAGCCTGAAAGAATGTGAAGGTGGGGGACTTCAAAGGGAACGGCAAAGGGGGAAACTGAGGCAGCTACACTGGAGTCAGGCAATGGGGAGTCCAGGTTGTACACGCAACTGGTCGCAATTTGCACGTTCCCATCTAAGTCTGCTTAAGGAATGCAAATAAATCAGTATGTCTGGTAGTATAAAATACTCTGATCTGCAATAGCATCTTCTTGCTTGAATCTGGGTGAGCAAAATAAGAAAAACACCCGGTTTCCCTTGTACCCAGCATCAACTCCGCAGACTTTGTAAACTCTGCATTTGCTCGCCCTTTCCAAGTCTATCCTCAACAGGCAGGAAAAGGCGGGGGGAGCTCAATTAGACTGCAACTCCGAAGAATAAAAGCAGCCGAAATTCATACAAGCAGGAGAAACTGAACTCCCACTCCCCGGTGGTCGGCACCATGGATCAGCAAGCTGATCTTTCAGGTTCTATCACCATGGCAGGACAAGAGGCACATCCAATATAACTGGATGAGTCGAGTAAGCACTGCTCTGGAGACTGGTGTTCAACCTGGACTCATTTTTTGTCCTGGTAACAGAAGGCCCACAAACCCTCAGGTCAGCACAACTGAAGGAGCGCTGGAGCACACGAAATCCTTCAAACCAGCTTTAGTGCTGACCCTCGCACTGTGAAGTCACAGCCACAGACACTCGCTAACAGGTTCAATGCAAGTTCTTCAGATTTCAAAAAGCCTCAAGAACCACCTAGAATAAGAGGAGTTCCCTGCAGCTCTGTTGCAACCTTCTGTTTTGTGTAACAAACTGTTGGCTACGGTACCTCTGTGAGCGGAGGAAAGCGTTCCGCTGTTTTTCCCAAGCTTGGCACTTTCTTTCCTTCCACATTGAGGCTGGCTGACTTTTTGGACTGCACATATGTTGGGTGTCCTCGGAATAACGCATCTTCTGAGATTTCAGTGCCACGCTGCCTCTGTTAGACAAACGGATGTTAAGCTAGCAATCAAGCACAGATTTGTTTGCTCGGGGATAGGACAGAAAATCTTGCTTATATAGGGAACTGGAAGGGTCTTTGTACACACATCCAACCAGCAAACCCCAGAGTTACTTTTTATTGACGACTGCATTCCAACTGTGCACCCATGGAGTGCTGCACTCAGAGGCAAGAGAGGCAGAAAGCTCGTTTGGCTTGGGCTAGCGTTAAGAACCCCAGCAAAGCCTCCACGTGTAGGTATCAAGTTGAGAGCGAGATTACTATTTCTGATTTCCATTATTAAAATTTTATTTTTGACCTCAATCCTGACCAGAGGTGAAAGTCAAAGAGATGTACTTCCCATCCCAGCAAACAAGATAAGACTAAAGACACCCCAGTCCAGCTTTGCAGGTCAACTAAGGCTGTGCGCTAAAGATTTTGAGGCTATACCCAACACATGAAAGGGGAAGAATCAAAATGGTATAGTGTAGCGTGCTCCTAATAGTCCAGAAACAAAATTAACGGCAGCATAAAACACTTTGCAACAGCGCTACTCATCAAATAATGCTCCCACTTTCCTGGGAAAAAAACAACCTGGGCAAATACAGATATTGTTGAGTAAGTCATGTGAAGTGGAGAGTGCTGAAGTTTCTGATCACAAATAGCTCTATTTTCCTTGTGAATAACACAAGCTTACCCCTGCGATGGTTTGTTTCACTGCTCCTTCCTCTTCCTGAGAGTTTTCTTCTGGTGTGCAGTACCTGCCAGGAGAGGGAGAGAGAGAAGTGAGCTGTGTAACCGTCCTGTCCCATGGAATTCTCAGGAATTCACCTTCTGGACAAGAAAGGCTTTTTCAAGGCTTATTCTGACTACAGCCCCGGTTGCGCACATCAACATGTGACAATATCGCCTCAACTTCCAGCACTGTTCTTTCTTAGCAGCAAGACTGGGATAGAATGAAGAGCTGGGAGCTCTGGAATTATTTTTTTTTCCATCTACTTGTACAAGACTCCTTTTGTTTCTCTTTATCAGTTGCATTATTTGGAAAACAGGGAAGCAACCAGCACTTCCTCTATCGAGGGCTTTGTGATCTACTGCTGATAAACACTGCACGCTGGGTGTTCTACTGCAAGGTGTAACAGGAACATCTGCAACTAGACTTGCATCCAAACAGAGTGAGCTTCGGGAAACTAAGATCAGCACACTGTTTACTTGCCTTCTACAGGCCAGTCAAGAGAGTGACTATCCCCATTTGGAGAGGATTGTCATTCAATCCACGCAGACTCTGAAGAGCAAACAAATACACAGACATTGAAGTTGTCCAGATATATGTCCCTGCTTCAAAAACACAAATTCGCATTGTCACCAAAAGACCCCTTTTTTTCAGGAGGGAGACCTACACCAGACTCTCACGGTATTCTACACTCATTGTGCTTTAACGGCTTTCAGTCCAGCATGGTAAGAGGAGATATCACAAGCTTTGTCAAATCGTTTCAGTTAGTAGCTAAATCCGAAAAAAAAAAGGCAAGAAAATGTCCCTTTTACTTGAACGCATGAGTTATTTTCTCTCCATCTCTCCCCTCCAGCTTAGGGGAACCACTGACACTTTAAGCACACAACAGTGCCGCACAGCTAAATATAGCGCTAGTGTTTAAAGCGGGGAGAAGAACAAGGACGGAATTAGCTACAAAACAGGACTGCCGCAACTGAACCTCTCTCTGCTCCCATCTACGCTTTCTCCTCTCTCATGTAAGGGCAGGTCACTGCAGAAAGATGCGTGCATCTTACTGCCGTACAAAATCTGCAATAGCTGCACCTACTGCCCCCAAAACCCATTTCCCTCAACACCACAAAGCCCTCAGAACTCACAGTCCTGCCAGCTCAGACAGCCAACACCAATGAGGCCGCTGGCCTCTCAAACCCAACCGCACGCTGCCTTTTTCCCCCTCCTAGTCAAACCCCACGCATCCTCTGAGGCAGTTTTTGGGACTTAAGTCCCACCAGGCTTTACAAGCTCTCTCATCCTTATGCTCAGGATGCGAGTTTCCAAGTGAAAGAAATGAAATGTCAGCTCGTTGATGGCTCGGCAGAACGACTCACAAACCAAAACGGATTCTGCAAATCCAAGGACAACTTGGTACGGCCACCACTCGCACCCTTACTGGCTTTCTTCCCACAGCAAACACCACACCAGCACAACCCTCTTTGTCACGCAGCACGGCTCTCGCATGGGAGCTGTGTTGGAGATGCACCTGGCTTGCGAGCAATTCCGGAGCCGCAAGCTAGCTACTCCTCTTTCACAGCACTGAGACGATCAAATACCATTTGTCATCTTCGGGACTCTACCAGCGGCTGAGAGACACACTCACGCAGAGCCAAAAGAAACAAGAACCATCATTAAAAGAGACTCTACCTGATCGTATCACCTCTCTGCGACCACTGCGGGCAGCAAACATCTATACATTCAACACCTGCACAGAAAAGCAGTAGTAAGAAAACAAGAAGACGACTTTCAATCACCATCAGATAGACACAGCTCTCAATTTCTGGGTGATAAATAAAAAACCCCAAAACTTTTAATGATGACTGTATGGTCAGGAGGTTTGAATTCTGGCAAGCACTTTGAACATCATCTGCCAGTGTATAGGAAATGCCCTGTTCCGATTTGAAGTCTACCTACAAAGTGGAACGGATTGGAACCATGGGGATACTCACCGGTCCTTAGTGTTGGACGTGGACAGACATCTCCTCTGTGTTTTGGTTCTTCTACGTGACTCACAGTCATCACTGGTTCCTTGGAGGAGGCTTGAACGCTTTGGGGCAGGAAAAAAACAACAGAGGAGAATCACAATTTTTATATGTGGGGCATTTGTTATCAGTGCGTACCAATTCACAGTGGCTTTTTGGGTTTTTCTTTAGAAAGAAAAAAATATTCTTTGCACATCTGACAAATATCTGCATCAACCTGAGGAGGCCACTTTACTCTGTGGGACAAGACAGAGTTCATTTCAACCAGCCTTGACCAATTCTGCTCAATCTATTTGTTAAAGATCATGCTGACAGTGAGAATGGCAATGTCCACAACATCCATACTGCTGGGACATTTTACTTCAGACCCGCCCTGCTCTGACCTCAGGGACTATATGCTCTGTAGCAGTTGGAGTGCATTAGACCCATTCCCCAGGAACCTTCTCTAGTTTAGCTTCCTCTGAAAGGAATCTCTTTCTCATGCTCCAGATCTGCTCCAAAATATGAGCCAAACCACAATAAGCAACGACTGGGAGATTAGACGCCGAAAGCAGAGTCTTGACCCGCTCTCAAATGCGGTGCACTTAAACTCAGTGCACCCAAAATTACATGAGAAAATGTTTTCTGTATCATTTTCATGGTATGGATTTTCATCTGAAGTGGCGGATTCTGGCGCAGCGCGCTCCTTAGTGGGCGGCCTCAGTGGTAAGAAGCTGTCTGGAGCAGCTTTGATGCTCTGTTTGCCATTCCGGCTTGTGCTGAAAACATCAACGGCAAAAGAAACGGTCTCAAGAGAACATTCCAATATGCACCTCCACCACCAACTACTTTGTCAAGCACGTACACTGATGACGATGGAGACAGACACGAGATGTTCATGACTTTCAGATGAAGACCTGCTGTCTTCAACTGGCTAATGGGGAAGTACAGAGAAGTAAAAGTGAAAATCACAACAACTGCCTTGAAGATACACTGTTGATTGTGTCCTCAGCCTCCTCTCAAGTTCAACACTTCCTCTTACCGCAGACCTTTAATCTCTAGCTAGTCTCCTGCACCAATTAAGTAGCTGGGTTTAAAGAAAAAGTTTAAAATTGGTTCTTCGGGGAGGAAGCAGCTGGAGACCTCCCTTACCATAGGCAGTAAACCTTTCGGAGAAGAAGTCAAAGAAAATGGAAAGATTTTTACCTCAGACATGGAATTCTCTTGTGAGGACGGGATAGTGTTTCCTTCGTCAGGTGAGCATGGGTTCCACATGGCATTTGAGCTACGAGAGAAGAGCATAAGGTATCAGTAACTCTCAAAGGAAACTGAAGAGGTTCATGAGTTTACAGTAACGAGCTTCACCAAAGATAAATTCTCATTTTCTCTCTCACATCATCGTATTATTTGTGTTATGTCACTTGAGGACATTTTTGGGTTTTCACACTGGCAGCTACAGCAAGTTGTGCGCACAAGGTATTGCCAGTCAAAAACCTGAAATACAAAAGGCTTCTTGGGATCTACTACCTAAAAGGAGCCTTGAAAACAATCTACTTCTGGCAAGCTAACAGTGGACGGATCAGAACGGAAAGACTGCATCCAAGGCAGCTCTGGCACTGAGATGACAAGATAAACGCCCGGCCCCACTCCAGAAGCAATGCAAGGATGCAGGTAAGAAACAGAGGTCACGCTCAAGTCTTCCCAGATGCTGCCTCGTCCTGTGCCTGCAATAATCCGTACAGAACCCTAGGGGTAGGCTCGGACAGTACACAAGGTAGGGTGAAAATGAAACAAGTCGTATAACTTGATGTCAGCCTTACCAATTTGCAGCATTGATACATCGAGCGACGAAAATCGTGGTCTTTTAGTTGAAGGCTCAAAAGAAGTGGACCGAGGCTTAAAAGAAAACAAAAAAAAGTACCAACGTGAGTATAACTTGAATGTGAATCCAAGCAAACACACTTCCTGAGACTTAGTCAGCTCTGCTATGACTTGGGGACCATGACACGCTGGTTCACATTGCAGAAGAATGCAAATCTTTGCAGGACCTTTAACAGGTATGCTTTAATTTTTTAATACAGGCTCTCATACGTGAAGCGATTAAAAGAATACAAGCTTGTCACTCAGTAATCACTCAGTCAGCTCCTAAACATTCCAAAGTGTGATAGTTCAGCCCTTGAAAAATATATTTTGTACAAATCAGAGTTAATGACGCTCTCAGGAATGAAGAATTAGAGCCCGACAGTCTCCTAGCCCTCTTATCCCATGGGGCAATAAGAAAAATAGCACTACACCTTTGAACCAAACTAGGGAGTCAAGCAGTTGGTGGCTCATTTTTACAGAGCCAAAGTCTTACAGGAATCCTCTCCTGGGCTGGTGGCTAATGAGCAGAAAGAGGTTTATCCACAGGAAGTATGCAGTTTTTCTTGTAAGGTAGTGTATTTTGATTCCTTAACCACAAACTCGAGAAAGAGAATAACGCAGACTTGAGTAAGGCAAACCCAGCCCACATTAGAGCTGCCTGCTAGAAATGGAAAAGAACCACCTACAGCTGTACAGGCTCAGAGCAGGCTCAACCTCAAGATGCATTAGGGAGAGCTGCTTGCTCTCGCACCTTGCACAGACCCTAATATTTCAAACCCCTCGCTAACCTCTTCCGCAGACTCTGTGAATGGAGCATCTTTGCTGACAGAGGCCGCCGGGCGTTTGGTTGCCTTGGTCAGCAACTGCAGCACAGCAGAAACTTTCTCTTTCTGTTCAGAGATGGAATAATCTAAAAACCAAAGACAGGCCATATAAGAACATGATAGAAAACCAACAGAGGTACATTGCGAATACAGCCAGGAGGGAGCACACAGCTTTGATTTAAAATACTCTTTCTGCTGACACGCGCGGGCTCACCGCCAGAGACCTGGGCTATCTCCTGCTGGCAGTAAAAGTATTGTGTCCTGCCACAGTCACCGCAGATAACGTCATACAGAGGGCTAAGCCCCACCATACACCCTCAAGCCATTGGCTATAGGGATAGATAGCCACAAGGAAAGAACAGCTTGAAAAGCCACTGTTTCAGGAACAATGCCAGAGCACAAAAGTCAGACTTTTCGAAGGGACACAAAACCTCAGAAAAATCAGGCATATTCAATACTTCTGTAATGTGCAATACTTGATGTTTTCTTTTTCGGCGGACTCTCGTCACCATCGTCCACAGGTATCCAAACGCTGAGGAAAGAACACACACAACAGCATTTTGCAACCCTAGGGAAGCTCCCAAGAGGCTGACTTCCCTTCACAGGGCCCAAACTTCCAAAGTTACTTTTCCTATCCCGAAGGTCTCCCCCTCCAAGCACCCCTGGGATCATCTCAGGCACACACACGCCTAACTGCACCCCTCCTCAACACCCCCCAACCTCTCCCAGCCAACGACCGCTCTCAGAGAGCTAATTATCCCGCTGGAGCACATTAGGCCTCTTTTTCTCGTTCGGTTAATGCTCCCTAACATTTTACATTTGTTCCTATCGCCAAAAACTTAAGTTCATATGTAAAGTTTTCCTCTTTCCTCGGGGAAAGCAGCACACCAGAGATTACTACGCCATCTAAGTTCATAAATCACTACACCGAGTTGCAAAGAAAAGTCTAAGTAGGACAGGAAATAAAAGGTGGGAAAGCAACAACTGCATACACCCACTTCAATCACTTACTGCTAAATCAGTGCTCGTCAATGAGTTCTTGAAATAATTCTTTGCTGCACCCTTTCTTACTAAGCATAAGTCCAAGTATTATATCAGTTGATAACAATGATAACATCTAGTAAAAATTTTTCCTTTGGGAATGAAGCACAAAGGTTGCTCCTAGGTGGGTTTTCCTCTATTTGTTTTTTTTTTTTTCTTCTATTTGCCCCCCCAAAATGTCATGACAGACTCCAAGGATTCTTTGAAGAATTCTTTGGTCTTTCTTACACAAAGGAATTTCTTTTAAACTGTTATGCCCCGAAACCCTGCTGATATCATTGCTTCTGGACTACCTTCTCTCTGTATCAGGAGCACAAAGAAGTCCCTAAAAGCACCTTTCATACAACATCAAGAGTATTGGCTATTACTATGCTATTAAAAGTCAGGCAGAAAATATTGGGGGGTAGGCATTAGAGGGAAATATCTTCCCATAAAAATGCATTCTTACTCAGCATATTTGATACTTCAAAAGGCAAAATCTTTGTATCCTCCTGCTCAATTGTTAGCAGGAGCTAACTCCTTCTGAGCTGCTCTCCAGGCTCAAGGCTACGTCCTGAGAGAAGCGCAGTTTCAATACCTGACTGCGGTTACGGCAACTGTCTGTGAACAGAAATTTCTCCAGCTTTACCAGAGCACCCAGCACCTGGGAGAGCATTGTTTTGTCCTTTTTTACCTTACCAGCCACTTGGAGGTTTAGAATCAGTTTGATGGCGAGAAAAGAAGAATTCTCTCTTGGGAAGTTGTAATAAGCTGCTCCCCGCTCCTTCACCACTCCAAGTCTCCACCCCCTCTTTTTTCCTTTTCAAGCCCCCGCTGTGCAGACAGAAAGCCAACGAGGGGGTGGCTTTGCCCACGGATTTGGGGGAAACATCTGGAAGCCACAGTCATCTCAGCATCACAGGGGAACAACTCTGACTGCGGCACGGGGCGAGCCCACAGCGGCAGGAGCCACAGCCGCCGCACAGGGCCGGAAGGACGGGGATGCCGGGCTGGGAGAGGGCGGGGGGGGGCACGGAGCTGCCGGGGGCCCACCACGAGCCCCACCGCCCCGGAGGGGGGGCTCTGGGCGGGCAGAGGGGCCGAGCCCAGCCCAGGGGAGGGCAGCCAGAGCCAGGGGAACCCTAGAGCAAGACCCCACCCTGCACCCGAGCCCACAGAGCAACTAACGCCGCTCCCGCCCGAGGAGAGCCGGCCGAGGCGCCGAGCGGGCTCCCGCCAAGGAGGCCCCGGGGGTCCCGCAGGCCCCAGGCGGGGGGGGGGGGGGGGGGGAGAGGCGGAGGGGGGAGTGGGTGCCGGGGCGATGCCTGGGGGCGGCCCTGAGGCGGCGGGGCGGCTCGCTGACCTGGGAGGGGCGGCCTCTTGCGCGGCGGCGGGGCCGGGGGCGGCGAGGACGGCGACGAGGGCCCCCAGCAGCCATTGCTACACAGGCCCCGGCCGGCCCCCGGCGGAAGTGCGGCCGACCCGCGCGCCCAGCGCCGCCTCCCCATTGGCTGCCGCCGCCGGGTTCCGGCCCCTACGAGCTGGAGGGGAGGCTGAAGGGGGGGGGGAGGGGGCGGTGGATATGCGCAGGCGCGTTGCCGTCTGCGCTCTGCCTGAGGGAGCCGTTGAGGGCCGCCCAGCCCGCTTCTGCCCCTGCCCTGCGGTGGGGCCGGGCCGGCGCCGTCCCGCCTCGCCCCGCCCTCCTGTGTCTGGGGGAGGCGCTGGCCCTTCTCCGAAAGCCCCGAGCCGGGCGCCGGGAGGCCGAGGAGTGCCCGGAGGAGAGGAAGAGGCCTGTTTGCCCTCGGGGAGAGGCCCTCACAGAGGCCGGAGGGGGCCCCCTAGAAGCCCTCCAGAGACGGAGGGGCCTCCCAGAGAGGGTACCATGGTTTTGATGCTGCTGGACATGGGGTCATTGTCAGCTTTGGGGATGGAGAGGCACAGCGGGCACTGCCTGATGGTTTTCCTTTCTGTCCGTCTCCTCCCCAGGCCCAGGGGTGAATATTTGGGAAGCTGAAAGAGGATAACTTCTTTAACCCAAAAGAAGTGAAGCTTGAAGCCCACATCAAGGTGCCTTCCTTTGCCTCCAGCTGCATGATAGGCAAAGGTGGCAAGACAGTAGGGGTGTGTGTGTGTGTGTGCGCATGGGTGCCCCCCCCCTCTCTTTGCCCCGGGGACACAGAGTTTGGCATCAGCCGTCACCCCTGCCCACCCCAGGGGGACAAATCCCGGGTGCTCAGTGGTTTCAGCGACGTCTTGATCCTCAGCCCCCATGTCCTGGTGGTGGTTCTCGTTGGTCCCAAGGAAGGGGGAGACACACAGGGTGCCTGGTGCCGTGGTGACACCGGCAGTGGAGGATTTTGGCTCTTCCACAACAAAACCCTCTTGTGGTTTGCTCCAGGTGAATGAACTGCAAAACTTAACCAGTGTGGAAGTCCTTGTGCCACAAGACCAAACCCCAGACGAGAACAAGGAGGTCATTGTTAAAATCATTGGGCATTTCTTTGCCAGTCAGGTATGGTTTGGCCGTGGCTTTACCCGATCTTCCCCGGCTGCTTTCGTCCACCGAGGAAAGGCGCGGAGTGGCTGAGCCCAGCACCACCCGAGCATCCCGCCGCTCTTCTTTTGGGTGGTCCCTGTGTCCCCAAGAGGCACTGAAGGTGTTTCATCAGCTCCCCCAGGCTGTGCGAGCGCTGAAATTAAAGATTGGCTTCTTTGAGCTAATAATGGGTGTTTTGGATGCTGTGCAGAGCAGCACCCAGGGTGTGAATGGAATCTTCGGCGCTGGCAAAGCCACGCACATCGCACCTGGGTGCATCTTCCATAACCTTGTCTCCTGTCCACTTGAGAGGGAGGGCGGCCCCCCCAAAAAATTCAGGTGCTCTTGAGGAGCGATGGAGGAAGCACAATTTAAAAAAACAAACAAACAAAAAAAAACCCCAAAACCCTAACCAAACTTGAAATTAGTTACAGCTTGTCTGGAGTGAGAAGTTGCGAGCGTTGAGATGCTCGGTGGGGGGTGGAGAAGCGGTGCCCTGACCCCCACCTCTTGCTTTTCCCTTCTCCTCCCCAAGACTGCACAGCGCAAGATGAGGGAAATGCTCCAGCAGGTGAAGCAGCAGGAGCAGAAACACGCTCCGGGAGCCCCGGCCTCGCAGCACAGCAAGGGAGGCTCCCGCCGTGCCGCCCAGCACCGCCCGATGAATGTAACCCCGCCACCGGACATCCCCCACCTCCTCTGTTATAGGTTAATTTTATTTATATTCTGTTTTGAGGAACAGATTCTTTAATTTCTTGATCAACTCTGGTGCGCAGATCCACCATATGAGTTTTATGTTCAGTGTCTTGATTAGTCCAGTTTGGCCGCTGTATTATTCTAAAAGTGTACCTATCCACGATGGCATATTCTGATTTTTGTTTCTCTTCCACTACCCATGAGGAGCCATCCACAAAGAATTTTTCTCTTTCATCTAATTCTTCTTCTTCTTCTTCTTCTTCTTCTTCTTCTAAATCTTCTCTTACTTTGGTCTGTAGATTTATTAACTGGAGACAGTAGTCTTTCTTTGGGCTCTCCGTATAAAAATTGGGCCGGATTTTGAATGGAAGTCATTTCCATTTCTAATCTAGGGGAGTTAATCAGAATTCTCTCATACTTCAACAACCGACTGTCAGTAAGCCATTTATCAGCTCGTTGTTGCAACACTCCCCGGATGTTATGGGGGGTATATACTTTCAGTTCACCTCCTAAAGTGACTTTTCCGACCTCCTCTATCAATAATGCGGTTGCCACTACCACTTGCAGGCAAGTGGTCCACCCCTGGCTTACAGGATCTAAGATTTTAGAATAATATCCTACAGGTTTTCTCTGCCCTGCCCATCCTTGGGTCAAAACCCCATATGTTGTTCTATTATCCACATTGATGAAAATTTGAAAGGGTTTACGGATATCAGGTAAGTTGAGGACAGGTGCTTCTATCAATTTTCTTTTTATCTCTTCCCAACGCCTCTTGTCCTCAGAGGTCTACTTTACTAGTTCATTTTTAGTTAATTTCGTTCATATAAATATTTTACTTTATTGCTCTAATCTTTTATCCATTGTTGACAGTACCCTAACAATTCTAATTGTCTTATTTGCCTTTTATTAGTAGGTATTGTTAGAGACAAGATTCCCTTTACTCTTTCAGGATTTAATTTCTAATGCCCCTTTGTAAGCCAGTGCTCTAGATATTTTACTTCTTCTGTAAACTGTAATTTAGATCTTGAAACCTTTAGTCCCTGGAGACTTAGAAAATTTAGCAACTTAATCCTTTCAGTTCTAACATCTTCTTGAGTTTTTCCAGCAATTAGTAAATCATCTACATATTGTATCAGAATCAACTCTTGAACTCAAATTCCAAAGTCTGTGGGCAGTATCCCTTTAAATTTGATATGCTATTGTAAGCAGCACACCCTCTACACAGTCAATTTTTTGCTGACAACAAATTGTAAAAAATAGGGAAACCTCTGAGGTGTGATGTAGTTTTAGGAACTGAAGAGCAGCTTTCCCAAAGTTTAAGACAAGTACCAAATAATATTGCACAGCTTAAAATACAATTGTTTACGTTCTGACTTCAGTACAGTACAGCTTAACTGTGAATGTAAGGAATTAACATTTTGCATTGTGAGCCAAATTATTTGTGGCAGAAGGTCAAACATCACGTAGAAAATATAAACCTGGATGTTTTAAATGTCAACTTGTTACAGGACTTGTAAGCAAACTTTAAAAAGCTTAAAAAGCTGTTGGCCTCACTTTTGAGGGCTCCAAATACTCCTGCAAACCAACATTAATATTTCTGACCTATACAGACCGTTCAACCCACTGTTCCCTAAAAAAGCTATCAGGCAGTAAGCATATTGTGAAGTACACATGTTTATTTAACATTCCTAAAATAAGTTGTATCTACATACTACATAAATGAATGAAGTCTTAATATAAAATAGAAAACTGCATTGACAGAGGAAATCAAAGTCCATATGGAGTTACTGATCGAAGACCATTTGTTTATGAAATTTTACAGTCATTTCTATAAATGATCTCTTCCAAATTAGACGATTTTTTTCTTTTCTCCTAATCCACACCATTTGGATGACTTTACAAACAGTGGTGTTCATTATAAACTTAAAAAACAGTTACAGCATCTTCTGGCGCACAAGTGGCTGTGGAAAATGAGACAGTCTTTTTTTGTTCTTTCAGAGTGTTCTCTGCCATGTCTGCGGTTTCTTTCTGTTTGCTTTTTGTTCCATCCACTGGACTTCCAAACGGAGAGATGAATTTGATTTCCACTGGTGGAGGTGACCAACTAACTCCAAAAAACCCCTGTTCTCTAACAGCAAGACTATGGATAAGAATTAAAAGGCAACGACTCACGAGAAACTATGGATTGGCTTCTACCTGTGGCTTCTTCCCCCCCACCCCCTCTAAAATCAACTACAAAGCTATTTAGGGGCAGTTACATGAGAACTGAAGAAACGGCAGGAAATAAATGTAATGCAGTAACAACCCTGAGAGCAGTCTTCTACAAGAGGAAGTTCTGAAGGGGAATTAAACTACTTGGTTGGCTGCGGACATGCACACTGGGCGTGTTCTTGCCAAACGATCCATCGCTCTAGCTAGTGTGCTTCCAAAAGGAGAGGTGAATCTTGTTTCCACTGGGGGAGGTGACCAAGGACCTTCTTTTCTTGTGGTTCTGCAAAGACAGAAAAGTATCAAATTGATTCTTTTATTACCAACAGTATTTAGTAGAGGAAAAGAAACCCCGTGGAGTTACAAAATCAATGCCAAGGAATTATTTATGGCCTTCTTTGTAGACAGGATCAAGGCAGAAAAGGTACATCAAGAAGCTTCCTTCTGCTGTCATTCCTTGCCAGACTGCCCCAAGCATTCTCAGTCACTATTCGCAGGAGCTTTTAGAGCCCCTCCCACCTCCCAGGTTTTAAGAGGCAACCGTCCTCAAATGGTTTTCCAGAGGGAACCGGACAACATGGCCAGAAACAAGCAGTTCTCTTTACTCGTTGTCTGACCTTCTCCTGCATTCTATAGGGAACTAAAGACAATAAGAGTGTGGTTTCATAAGGTGGAATAAGACTTTAGATAGGCAGATAGACAGACAGATGGATAGAAGAGCGCGCCATCGTTGCAAAGAGTAGTGCCCACTTGCCCTTTTCTCTCCCATCCCTCTTCTGTTTCCATTAGAAAACTAAACCCCTAAGTGGGGAAAACGGTGCCCAGCAGACCAGCAAGCTGCACAGGCTCAGAAAGTCAGAGCAGAACTGTAGAGCCAAGTGAGGAAGAGGCAGTTCGGTGGCTAAAAGCTGAATCGCTAGCACGACAAAGGAATGCAAATAAGTGCTCAAAAAGAATTTCATACTTGCTTGCTTGCTTGATTTTTGATTTTGCAGCTCTCCCTCTCTTGAGTTTTGGCTTTCCTACAGACTCTCGGGAGTTGGTATCCTCCTCCTCTTGAGTTGGAAGCTCCTGTGTCAAGGCAACAAAAACATTACTCGTGCACAAGTTCTTACACTTCTACAGAACACAAATGAATGTTTCTTTCATGAAGAAGTCATGACAGAGTGATTCCCAAAAGCATGACAGTTTCTCTCCACAAAAACAAACCTTCCCTCTCAAATTCTCCTACCATCCTACAAGCTGAAAGTCTGCAATTAAGAGGTAGCCCACCAAGTAAGTTTAAAGAAAGCTACTCTGCCTTTTGTTAAAGGCAAAGCAACGCTTCCTAATTCTTGACTTACACAGATTCAACGGTGATTTTTGTCGCTAGTTTCCATGAAGGAAAAAAATAATCAAATCATTTAGCTGATTAATTTCAAGCTCTCTTTCGATATACTTTCAAGGAAAAAGGCAAGGCCTTGCTAAGTATGATTTGAAAAAGCGGTACAGAGCAAAAATCAAGAACGTGAGACAACCAGAGGTTTGCTTACTGGTTCTTTCACAATTCGGGAAATGCTAGACACATTTTTTTCCCTTGACCTCAAAAGAGGGGGCAAAAAGACAGGTTGGGAAGACAAGTCCGGGTCTAAATCCTGAAGCTGCCCAGGATGGTCTGCTTCCCCAGCTAAGAGAGGTTGGTCACTAGGCTGCGCCTCTTCATCCCTGACTGTATTTTCAGCAAATTGTACCTTAAGGTTTTTCCGTTTTCTTGCACTTCTTCTGGGACTGACTGCCGTTTTTATCTCATGAGCAGTGTCGATCTGGCCCATTCCTTGACACGGAGATGCTCCCAGTGCTGCACTATCTTCAATCCCCTGAAGTTAAAAAAGGTCCGTTAAGGCAATATTCATTACCAAACAGACTAACTTCAAGTCGAGCTAGATGAAACCGAGGACAGTGAAATGCTGCTTTTCCTTTCAGATCACCACTGGGTGTAAAAAGTTAAGAGACGTACAAGGTACTCTCTGCTACAGATAACAGTTCATGTGTTGAAGGGATAGAAGAGAGCATTCAGTGCTCCATTTCTGGTGTTCCTCTTCACGAGTAACGATTTGTCCCCACTCGTGGACAAAGTGAGCGGCTTTACAATACAAGCTGCATACACAACTGCCAGTAATCATCCCATTGCAGTACCTTCTGGACCGATTACTAACCCACACGGAGTGACCGACTCTGCACCTAACGGGGCAAAATGTCCCCAACGTCTGAAGTTTCAGTCATGAGAGGTGTGACCGCAACACTGCGCCAAACTGGCCAGGTATCACATTCGGCATCTCGACACTGCGCTTTCAGGAATCACTTGGATTACACGAGACAACACGTATATTTTAACTACCTCCACCTCGTGCTTTCTAGTTCCCTGTACGGAGCAATTCTTCTTTCCTTCTAGATCCTCAGATCTGACGATCCTGAGTGAGATACTCAGGCTTTTATGGTGAGAACAAAAGTAGTATCTGTGACTTATTTCCAGTGACTCCGATGCTCAAGAGAATTTAACCCCTGTGTAAGCACCTTTGCCCAGCCCTCTACGTTATCATGCTAGCCAACGATGGCAGAAGGAAGAAGCCCCTCTGCAGCAGTCTCCATAGAACCGGCTCGTTTTCTTGCCTCCTGCCTTGTCCAAAGTTGCCAAAGCATCCTATGATAGCAACACACCATGCTTCACAACTAAACTCAAGACATACTAGTCTGCCATAAGCTTTCCTTACATGCTTACAAATCTACAAACAAGAGAGCAGTGACTACTTTGTCCTCAATTCAGTGAAGGCAGACAAGCCAAAAGCAGGTGTTTACATCTAAATCAGGACAAAACAGTTATAACGAAAGCAGAAAAACCTTCCCCTTACTGCCACACGAATGACTGCAGAAGCTTTGTGACCGTCTCATGTACCCGCTGCCTTCTTCCCATCACAAATTTCCCGTCTACACCATAAGGGATTTACGTATTCCCAAGTCTGTAACCCTCTTCTCTACAGTGTCATCCTAAATCCCAAAGCCGAGACAGCTAAATAAGTGACTGCCCATTTAACTTCATCTCAAATGTGGGACACTGAAAAGCACTTTCTCTTACTTAAGACCGATCTATTTGTGGTACGCCTTCCCTTCAGTTTGCATTTCACTCCTAACTGTTACCAACGATTCATGGCGGATGTCTTCTGAAGAACTCATCAGCGCCAGCAGAAGTGAAAACAATGGGGAAGAACCTGGGACAACTGGAGAATCACTAGTTCTAATTTTCAGTCCATGTGAACAACCTTTCAAAATTCATATTTTACAAAGTTCAGATGGTAAAAAATGTAGTTTAAGAAAAAAAAAAAAAGACTTTTAAGTAGCTTGAAGTATCTTGATGCTGAAATTAACTCATTACGGGGAATTCTGTTTATGTTAATAAGGAACAGAGAGTAAACGATCTCAGCACCTAAATCATTCCAACAATGAGTTTGGTTCCCACAGCATTTTGTCATTTGGTAAACGGCCCCCAGTATCGAAAAGCTGCACTCCCCAACTTTTTGTGTTGTCTTTAACAATTAAACGACTTCTTTTATTAAGTCAAATAAGAAACTTTTAAGTTCTAACAAACCAAACGAATGTATGGTTATTTTAAAAAATAGTTTAGGCACTTTTGTTTTTCCTACTACAGCCCTCAAAGGCCCCAGTCTTGACGGGTTCTATTCGGTGTTAGAGGTCCACAAAACGCATAGGAGAAAAACAGAACTGCCCTTATGTAATGAGGCTTTAACTTGCGTTCACCAGCTAAAGAAACTGAGACCGTTTTGGGTGCCTTCCAATTGTCAGTAAGACAGGACTGTCCTCCATTTGCAAAGAGTTTTTCTGTTTTGTCGAAAATGGGAACATAGTTGACTTACATTCATTTCCTCAGTTTTAGGAAAACTGTTAGAAACAGTTATTTCTTCCTGTGGAAAAGGAATATTTCCTTCAACTTCAGCTGCTTCCTGCCTACATTTTGGGGAAATCCATACACTTCTCCTCAAGGCGATTTCCTGAATGAGTACTGACCACATGCCAGTGTTAACTCACTTTCTTCCATGCAATATAAAGAAGTGTATTTCCCAAAGCTATGGGACAATGGGCACACGGCAATTTAATTAGAACTAAGCTTCCCCTCTTCAAGACTGGTCCTAACGCGCTGCTTCCAAAAGGACTGTATATGCAATACTCACGCGCACACTGAAAATATTCCACAAGGTGAACGCAACAGTGTTTCCGTTAAATTCTTTGGTGGTTTCATTTCACACCAAGTTTACCGGCGTCTTGTGTGGTCGGTTGTTGTTGCTGGCTTTTTTAAAATACAAACCTTAACCACAGGAGGAGTCTCAGGTACATTCAGCTCTGATGCTCCCGCGAATTTCTTGTGTGAGATGGGACCACACATATTTGATCCAAAGGGGCTGGATGCCACGGATGAAGTAGGTGGTCTGCATGGGAACTGCCAGCTACGAGTCTGCACGGGAGAACATGAAGGAACGGGACGGCCCACCAAATCCAGCAATCTGGAAGATTCACAATTTAAAAGATGAAAAGTAATAAATAAATGGGGGAAAGAATCACGCTGCGGTCAAGAAATCTGACACGACACATAACAAAAACATTCCAGGAACAAGAAATACAGGTGAACCCTCCCTGTTCAGGTGATGTATCAGGCCCAAGAACAAGCTACAGGCATCTTCTAGTTTCTCAAGTATTTTGGTACATCTCATGCTTAATTTCCCAAACCACTGCCACTGAGGAGAGAGGAATCCCTTGCAAATTGTGCAAGTCAGATCAGTCTCACGCCAGAAGAAATATCATCTACATTGCAACACTGGCACCACTTCATATTCTCCCCTCACTTGTGTGCCCAAGTTGACCTTTTCTTTCACAGAGACAAAGCAGAATGCAAGCACTTGGAAAACACAGAAAGTCTACACACACACATCCATCCATCCACATATGAGAAGCAACACCTTTTGGAAAAATTCATGCTAGATCCACTATTCCTGGAACATTTTTGTGAAGATTTTGTAATTGGTGTCCCAGCAAACGCATCGCACAACTCTGCATCACGGGGAGTTGATGTTGTGGCTGGCGGTTCTGTAGCTCTAGGACTAGAATTACAAGGAAAATGTAACTGACTCCCATTCCCCTGAAGTCCACACATACCAGAATTCAAGTTTATTTGACCGTGCCACCCGTAGGAAAATCATCGTACAACCGCAAGCCTCTTTCCTGCTCATTAGAATTCTGCTTAAGTTGATGTAAAAAAGACAGAAACGAAGCAGCAACTGGGCAGGAAGCGGTAAAAGATTACTATTCGATCCCACGAGCAAGTCTATCAAAATCTGTACAACGGTACCTTAGTGGTAATCAAAGTTTTTGTGTCAGCCATCTTAAATTCTGTAAACACATTCACCATAATGGCAATGTGGTACGTATGTGTGTGTGTATATATTCATATATCTAAATGTATTTGCATAAGTGAGATTTTCATAGCAGAACTCTCTCTCTAAATACTCCTTATGAAGGACAGTTTCTCAAGTGTTCTATATTGTACGTGCAAAAAAGCCAAAGTTTTGTGCAGGTGCACCTTCCCTCCAAAACACTCACATAATGCAAATGGATTTTCCTCTCTCTCTCCACACATGTAGCTCAAGACTGTGACAAAAGGCTGCTTACCCATCGCGTTGGGAGAAACTGGGTTTCTGCTCATTTCCTTCCCAGAATTTTCTGATATTGGCCAATACGTGACTGAGGAAATTTTCTCTTTTACACACATTTCCCACATGAGCTTGTTTCGTTATTGTTGATAATGGCTTTGGTCTTGAGTCTGTAAAGCAAGAAGGGAAACATATCAGCCTTGTGTAATCAAAGTGACAGTGAGTTGTCCACTATATTCCCTCTCCTAAAAGTTACCTTCTCTTAATACCAATGAAGGCAAACGGTAAGGCTTGGCTCTCTCAACAGCCCGCTTCCTTTCAATTCGAGGAAGGATCTTGCCAGATTGGGCTACTGCAGAACTTCTGGCAACTTTAGAAAAAAAGAGAACAAAAAAGAAATGAATCAAAAATTTCAAACTCAAAAAATACGTCACCTTAAAAGAAGGCAAGAAGTATTACCTTCAGATGTCCAACGTTTAATGCATCCTCTCAGAAGTTCTGCAGAACCTGTCTGGACAGCAGCTGACAATACTGCTTCCACCTGCTCCTCCTAAACATAACAGACAGAATAAAATGAGAATCTTACTTACTTACCATCAACGGTGAATGTTTGTTTCTAGCTGTATACTCAGTCAGACATCACAAAGTCAATTCGGAGACATGCGAGTCATTCCACACTCTTTGTCTTAATTTGAGCCACAGGCTGGACTGCTCCTTGGTCTGAGGAGCACAGTAACTTTTCCTCTGACATTTCAACTTACTGAAGGCTAATTCTGATCTTTAGATCCATGCCTCTGCAGTACAGGCTTCATGCACTGACTTCCACTTAGCTCTTTTCTGTAACATCCTCTGCCACTACCCATTACGCATTCCGTGCGTGTAAGGTTGCCATCAGGAGTGCAGGAAGGGTGAAAGGTTCCTCCA
Source organism: Vanellus vanellus (assembly GCF_965231255.1). Lineage (NCBI taxonomy): Eukaryota > Metazoa > Chordata > Aves > Charadriiformes > Charadriidae > Vanellus > Vanellus vanellus. Next base: position 784,298 of record NW_028127876.1, read on the forward strand.
CAAACTTTTACTTTGTTCTTTTGGGGGTTTTGTTTAGTTGGGTTTTTTTAAAGACATTCAAAAGCATTTTCCCTTCTAGGCAAAATCGTTACATTCCAAGGGATTTCTACACAGTGGAACACACATGTGATATTTCCATCTTTTTCTGAAAACTGGTTGCAGGCAAGGAAACACACCAAATGCTATTCACAGCGGCAAACAAAACTGCAAACCAAGCTTCTCGACCCTACTGCTGCAATTTGTCTCACTAACATTCCAAAGGAATCCCTGCTCAAATGCATAACAAGTCTCCGAACGGCACAGTCACAATCCAGCAAAGGCTATTAAAAAACAGACGGGCTGTTCATCACAAAGACTCTATCTCTCATGAAGCTCTTCAGATGAGAGAGAACGGTCGGTGCCAAAGGAAAACCTGTGACAGAGGGGGTGAAGTCACTATGGCGGGATAAAGCAGACAGAAGGCAGTGAGCGTCATGAGATAAAGGTGATGACGGTGTTGCAGCAACAAGAGGGCAGTCTAAGAGGAGTATGTTGGGCTACTGAAGCACGAGGCAAAGGCCGCAGAGGTGAAGATCTGCTTTCACCTGACACCAGTAATCCTTTACCACAGCTCTCTTCCTTGGAAGCAAACGGTCGTGTGTAGTGCAGCAAGCTGACGTTTGCAACAGCTCGCATCCCAGCGAGACACCCCCATCGTCAGCTACTGCACTAAACTTCATGCTTCGAGAAACGGATGGGGATGAAGGTTGCTCTGAGGGAAAGAGGCTTGATGTTGCGCGTGACCAGCACTGAGCGCACGCTTCCTTGTGCGTGTCTGTGGCCCAGAATTAAGAGACGGGTCTCTAAAGACAAATCTCTTAGGGCTGTTCCCAGTCAAACTCCATAGTTTGCGGCTAAGCATACTATTTCTTCTGCTAACTCCAGCCAACACTCGTATTTCAGGGCAACTGGCAAATAATACGAAAACCACGTTATCATGTCTTGTAGCCTCTCCAGCCCCGCCAAACCAGAGGGCTGTATCTCCCCCTTGATTCCCTCATATGCGCTCACCTGGCTCAAACTGGATGGCTGGACATCGACGAGTCTTGGAGACAGCAAGCCAGCTACCAGACACCTGTGGTAGCTCTCACCAATGGCTTCAGTCATTGAAGGGACAGATTTCTTCAAAAAATTCAAGGTCTGAAACATCAATCCAAAACTACTGATAAAGGCCGCATTGTTAGTCGGTCACTAAGGGCCTGGGTAACCGCTAAGAGAAATTATAGAAACGTCCCCTTAAACTGTCAGAAAGCCTGCATCAGGAATGTGCTTTGGCTTAGCCATCTGAGTAAGCGTTACTATGCCGAGTCTTAAAGACGGCAGCCAAACTAACAGTTACAGTTTATTTTAAAAATCCTGTGAAAGAAAAGAGCAGCCCTTGCAATGATTAAGTATTTTCTAGCTTCTCTCTCGATACACACGCCTTTCTTTTTCCCTGACCACTGACACAAAATGCATTCTATAGCAGCTAAACTAACACACAACTGTAAACCACGCTTTGGAAGATCCTTTCGATGCTTGTTTGTGCAGAAGCTGATCCATGTTGGAAATATTTAGCGAGCTGAAACTTAAGTCAACATTATTTGTCACAATCTGGGCAGTGGCTCGGAAGTTGCAATTGGGCCAAGTTTGGGAGAAAAAAAGTTTCCGTTCTTCTCAAACAGTTAAGTAATTTCTCATTTTCTCCATTCTGGCTCCCTTTTTTCAAGTTAATCGGGGATAAAAACTCTAACTCAGGACTATGCAGGCAGTTTGACCGATGGCTCGTAAAGAAGTAACAGCTTTCCCCGACTTCCACAACATTTCTGTTCTTGCTCCTAGAGCAACATCGCATTCCTTTCTAGACATCCAATCCCTGATCATGCTTCCACAGGAGACCGTGGTGGTTTTACAGTCCCAAGAGCGGACCTAAAGCATGAGCATTTGCATAAATCTGGTGACAGGCTACAATTGCAATTACGCGTGTGGATGGGCAGGAGGAGCATAAAATGGTCTCAGACACTGAAAGCAGTGCAACAGAAAGCTTAGAAAATGTCCACCTCGTGACATTCTCAACAGAGACAGAATAAAAGGTCACCTCCTTCTGGAAGCTGGTGCAAGTCATGTGAACAACTCCGGAGTTCAGCAAGCACGTGCCATCTGCAGAAACAACAAACGTTTGACAACCTTCCAGACTCTCTCAGTTATGTTATGACCAGTTTACATTGTTTACATAGCAGTATCTGGAAAGATAGAACTGAGTACTTTGAGCTTCAGTTCCAAGTCATTTCCTTCTATAACCAGCACCACTTCACAGGCTACGTCACAAAAGCAGCAAAACTCCGCAGACTGCCAGATATATTTCACAATAGGAAATACCTTGTTAGTACAACGTCATCAGAGTTGGGTTGGGGGTGTGGGGAGTTGGGTTTGGTTTTTGTGTGACAGACAATGAACAAGAGAACCGAGAAATAGCATCTCATTTTAAGCTTATCGCTCTTAAAAGCACTGAAATACCTACCAAAAGTACAGGCACTCGGATTAAAAAACTGCTCCGGTGGTGGATAAAAAGGAGGAACTTCCCGACGTAGACTGCGCTCATGTACCAGAATATCCAAAAGGAGCTCGGGAGAAGTCATGCTTGTCACAGTCTCCAGTGACCACAAAGCAAAATAGGGGCAATCATGAAGGAACTCTTCTGGCCTTAAAGAAAACAAGGGCGTCAGCTAAACGCCGACATTCAAATGAATTATTTGCAGGGATATTGAAAGCAACTTAATAAAAATCTACCTTAGCGAGTCTGGCATTTGAGCATGATACCAGCTGTTAATGTCAAATACGCCCAAATAAGTAGATGGTTTGCCTTGACCGTATGTTTGCACTTGCCAACTGAAGACTGCTACACTGACGTCAGGATATATTGCTGTAAAAGAGAAGACATTGTTTTATTTGCAGAAAATAGGGTAGATCCGATATTTTTAAAACACCACTTTCGATTTTGGCTTAATTTTGTTCTATCACTCATGAAACACAACACTTACTAAGAGTAGTGAAAAAAATTACAGAGCAGCAAACATCTCTGCGACAGGTTTCAGTCATACTGCCCCTTTTGCTTGTTCAAATTGCATCCGTTCTAAGCAAAGTCAAATACACAATTATTAGCTAATTAAGTTCTCCGTACATGAAGAGCTGATCAAGACGTTTAGCTAGATGAACAGTTTAGCAAAAAAAGCATGCTAGGAACACATACATTGCGACTTTTAGAAAGCATACAAATAATTGTCGTATATGCTTGTCTCACACAGCTGGCATTATTCATTTCCAGCTTTGACTCAATGACGAGTTTTAAGAATAGCTCCTTTCCATGCATATTCCAAACGAAAGACCACAATTATCACACCAAATAAACAAAGAAACCCTGACAAACCAGAAATTGGAATAGAGATTTTAACATAAACTATTCACAACATTCACACCTCCACACTTACACACACAACACCAGTTCTCTCAATCCAAAGGCATTTCAGATGAAGACCCTTAAGATCAAAGCCCCTTAAGATCGTTGAGTCCAACCATTAACCTAACAGCGACAGGTCTCTTACATACCTCCAGGGATGGTGACTCAACCATTTCCCTGGGCAGCCTGTTCCAACGCTTTACAACCTTTCCCGTGAAGAATTTGTTTCTAATACTCATTCTAAACCAGACCTGGCACAACTTGAGCTCATTTCCTCTCATCCTGTTACTTGGGACAAGAGACTGACCCCCACCTCACTACAGCCTCCTTTCAGGTAGCTGAAGAGAGCAATAAGCTCTCCCCTCAGCCTTCTTTTCTGCAGGCTAAACAACCCCGGTTCCCTCAGCCGCTCATCGCAAGACTTGTGCTCTACACCTCTCACCAGCTTCATTGCCCTTCTTTGGACATGCTCCAGCACCTCAAGGTCTTTCTTCCAGGGAGGGGCCCAAAACTGAACACAGTCTTCAAGCTGTGGCCTCACCAGTGCCGAGTACAGCAGGACAATCCCTTCCCGACTCCTGCCGGTCACACTATTTCTAAGACATGCCAGGATGCTATTGCTCTTCTTGGCCACCTGGGCACACTGTCGGCTCCTATTCAGATGCCTGTCGACCAGCACCCCCAGGTCCTTTTCCACCAGGCAGCTTTCCAGCCACTCTTAGAATCATAGAGGAGCGACACCCGGGCACTTGACCCGATCTGGCCAACAAGTCGATTTCATACAACGAACATCACATTCGATATCAATTAGAAACTTTGCTGTGAAGTGCTCTCTCTCCCCTCGATGGCTGTGATCCTGAGAACTTCTTCCCCAAGCTTGTACTGTTGCATGGGGTTGTTATGACACAAGCGTAGGATCTGGCACTTGGCCTTTGTTGGACCTCAGACCATTGGCCTCAGTCCAGCCAGCCAGCCTGTCCACATCCCTCTGTGGAGCCTTCCTACCCTCAAGCGGATCAAGGCTCCCACTCAGCTTGGTGTCCTCTGAAAAATTCTTGAGGGTGCGCTCCATTCCTCTGTCCAGATCATTAATAAAGGTAGGTATTAAAGACATCAGGCCCCAGTACTGAGCCCTGGGGAACACCACCTGTGAGGGACTACCATCTGGAAGTAGACACGCAAACAGGTTTGAACAGGGCAAAAAGAGATTCAGATAACATTCCAAAGCAGTGGAGAGAATGATCTTATTGTTCAAAGGTGACAGCTGAAGGAATAAAATGCCTGACCAGCAGTATACAGATGACCCCACCATACATCGCTAGAGCATGTCAGCAAGCGTGAAAACTCACCTAGTTTTTACCTTAAAGAAGTCTCACATAACTTAAGCACACGGTTTGTCTTTTTCAATAATCCCAACAATCCAGTCTGTACAGATATTTAAGGCTTTCAGACCCTGTGGCCAGAACAGCATCCATTGCTTACATTCCAAACCCACGTATTTTAAAATAATCAAACACAGGCATCAGAACAAACCTTCAATAATGCTATCCTCTCTGTCAACAGGGCTGAGAAATTTTTCTACGGTCTGACAGCTGAGTAGTTTAATACTGCTGATCTGCCCTCTCAAGGGAAAGACTCCTCCCGTGAGATCTAAAGTGTACCTCTCGTCACAGTTTTTCAAACCCTGGGGAAACAACAGAAGAGACAAAGGGTCATTTTAAGATAAAAACATACATTATAGCTAAATATGAAAGACACTCTATATCTCATATAATAAGCATATTTTACCGTGTATATTTCCCATGAGCTTATTTGTTACAATAAATAGAAACTACAAATGACATGCAAGAGAATTCGGTGTCAAACCCCAACAGCTAAGTTTGGCGGTACAGACCAGGCACGTTTTCAAACTCTAGCATTTCCCTAACATCATTCAGATCTAAATGTGTTTTGCAGACTTCCTTGCAATGTCAAGGTTTCTTTATAAACCTAAATATATATCTACAAAGAGATATCTGAAATAACGCAGCACGCATGCACACAAAGCTCTTCCCTCCGTGTCTTGGTCACAGAACTGATGAAGTCAGAGAAGTCACGCCATCGCAGCAGCTAAAGCTCTGTCGAGAGGTATGATCTAGAGGCACATCGCCAGAGTGAACGCACATCCCTCGCTGGGAACTATGAGAACTTCTTACTGATGAACAATCTTCTTTCAAACCACGTATGCTCCTGCCACCTCCTCTTCTCATCTTGTCAGAGACTGATTAATGGGTGAATTGGGTGAAATGGGTGAATGGCCCTCAGGTCCTTCACCGAGCACAGCCAACAGCAAAAGGGGAAAACAGAGAGGACATGGGATGCACGTGGCCAAGGCATTTAGGATCACAAAGCACTACAGAGTAAGCAAACTGCTTTGAGATACACTGAAACCCCGGCAGGATTGTGTTCAACCCCTGATGCCACCAGTTGCTAAGTAAGCATTAACTAAAATGAACCGTCTTTCCAAACACAGCATTGCTTCAAACTGTCTGCTGTACGGTGCAAGACTGGGCGTACTGTGGACACCAAACAAAAAAACAACAAAAATCCACCACCACCAAACAAAAGCCAACCCAGAAACGGATCACACCACGTTCTACCCAAGTTTCCTAAAACTTTCCTAAATTAGCATGAAACAACACATTCCCATATGATCTCATAACATACATCTAATTCACCTGAGAAGAGGCAAGCTTTCTCTTCATAGTTCCAGGAAATGTTTCAAATAAATATCAAGGCTGTCTAAAACCAGTAATAATTACAAAAAATTATGGTTTTCATTCCTAAAAAAAAATAACAGACGTGCAGAGGAGATGAGGAAAATGAAAACCATCTCTTTGAAAAACTGATGTGAAGCATAGGCAAAGAGCCTCATTTTTGGTACAGAATGAATGATCACTACACCCAATTTTAATAAAAGATGTTGTCCTGAACGAGACATCCACCACTCCAAAAGACAGTTTCATCAGGTAAAGTACTAAAACTCCAGAAACCTGTCAGAGACTAATTTTAAGAGCTAGAAATTTAGACTTTCATTCATATATGAAGAGCCAGTCCTCCACAAAGAGGGCGCAGAGGGAAAGGGCAAAATAATACCAAAACAATTCCTGCCTAAGACAACTTCTGAAGCAAAGCAGTCTATTTGAAACTTCCCACACTGGGGCAAGCAAATCCCACTTAAGGAACTCCATTGTATGGAAGTGATGAAGGAGGGACTTTATCGACCAGTAAAACAAGAAGAGAGTTTTCAAATGAGATGCACTGGTCACACTCCGATATGAAAGTAGACGCTTTTCTGCCACTGAGGATGGAAAGAAACTTGTCTCAGACAGCCGTGTAGGCAGACAGTCATGTGGTACCGACCAAGCTGTGATTCCAAGGAAGTGTTCTGGGACTAAAAGTGCCCACGGTAGAGTACAGATCCTGGCCTAATGCACCTTTTGGGGTTTGTCCTGTTGAGAATATGCAAGACAAAGGATCAAAATAGGAGGAAAGGCTTGCTCTGAATTAAGATTACTTTCCCCTCAAAAAGGTTTTGGAAGACTTCCGAGCATACTACTGAATAGAATTCTACATTACACAGATGCGCCCTATATCTGTTACATACCAGAGATATAATGATACCTCACCTGCATTTTAAACGCACCACCTTTGGAGCCAGCTTGTACATTTCTGTATTCTCTTCTGAACGAGTCATCCCACTGTTTACTGTATTTACATATTTTGCTGGCTCTGAGAGTGGATTCAATAGGTAACCCAGCCAAAGAGAAGAACAAGTTATCTTTACAGCTACAAGGTTTCAGGATCATCAACATATAAGAGACACTGTAGGTACATTTCATGTGAAGTACAGCTGACAGAGCTCAAAAGGAAACCAAGAAACTAAATCCAAAGATCAGCAAAGAAGAAACAGGTATAGATGACCGTCTTTGGAGAAAGGGAGACAGAGGGAAGCTTATTCAAGTCTGCAGGTTGGTTAAACAAAGCTATTCGAGGCCCTGTCTTTTCTTCCTACATGCCCTCAATTTGCTGTTTTAAGAATAATTTTATTTGTAAAAGCTGCTTCCTCTTCAGGAATTGAATTGATAGGGGCTCTTTGCAGACGAATCTAGTTGCAACACATGACACTGCAGCACAAAATTGTACGCCTTGTTTTCAAAAAGCATGCACAAAGGCCAGGCCCAAGAAGACTCAGCAAAAGACTACTTTTTTTCCAGTCAGCTCTGAATTTTGATGGTCAATATTAGCCCTGCGAACTCAGCTGATGCTCACCCACAGAAAATAACTCTTCTTTTCACACGCGTGCACATCTTACCTCATACATGACTTGTCCTGATGCCAAGCACTTTCTGTCACCAAATGTTAACTGCAACAGATGTAAACTCAGCGCATCACCTTCGCTGAAAAGGGTATCAATGAGGAAATTAGATTACAAAGATGCTTTATAATCCTCATAATCATTTCATTAGTTCTAGACCGACGTTTTCTTAATAGCACGCTCTTGCTGACAAGAAAAACACCGCTTCCCAAAACACGGTAACTGGCCACATTTAGCCACTAAAATACATAAGAGGACATTTTGGCACTAAAAGCTCCAAGGGCAAATGCTAACCATACATTTTGAAAGCTTTAATACGTTGCATGGACTAAAACTTGTTGGATAGACTTCTTCACAGCCAAGAGGTCTCGATCACAACTGCTTTAAAGTCAAACTTAAAAAGACTGTCGCTCTCGGAACGGCTGAGATGATGCTGAAAGAGAGAGAGATCTTTCTCCCCTTCCCTTACCACCAAAGTTCCGGTCCCTCTCCTGCACCCACTGCACCCTCCCGCATTCGGATGTGATGCAGTCATCCAGCAGGAAACCGTTGACTTCTCTGCTGAATCCTTCCCTCCAGGTGAGCTGAACTGGCTCACGAAGGCTCACTGGCTCACGACTGCCGAAGCTGGCACAAGGCAATCGCCAATACTGTCACCGCCCTCCTTTAGGGGCAGCGGGCTGTTGTATCGGCACCTTTAGTCTTCTAGATCTGCAGCCTCAACTGCTTTTAATGGTATTTTAATACCATGCTGGGAGCATCAAACAAACCGTGAAGCAGTCAGCAAGAAACAAAAGGAAATCATTTAAGAATGCAAGCGCAAAAATGCAGCCACAGTTGCTTTGCCTTCTTTCCGAAGGCGGGAACTACCGGGTCCCTCTTCACATCTCTTAAAGCCTGTAAAAATGGCATTGTCAGCTTAAAACCTTCCCTACCTGACAGAATCTCCTGCATAGCTCAAGAAACAAAACAAATATACCTGTATCGACTGTATGCTGACAAACATATTAAAAAAAAAAAAAATTCAGTGGCTCACTGAAGTGACACTGAAGTGTTTATTCACCTTTCCTGTGTAGACTGAACAGCCCACAAGTAGCAACAATTGAGAGGATCATTCTCAGGCTCTTGAAAAGTGACAGCATAGACAGGAATCCTTCCTCCTTCAAGCTGAGAGTGGTGCCTACAACGTTAAAAAAAAAAAAAAAGAAAAAGAAAAAGAAAAAAAGAAAAAGAAAAAAGAAAAGGTGAGCCTACCGGCCCTAACTGTTTGTAGAAGGGTAGCAGCTTCTTCCATGAAAAGAAGACCTTACGAGCTTATCCTCAAAGTACAGAAGGTCATACTTCCATCTCAAACAAGTGAGTCAAGGAAGAGACAACTGTATATGCAACAGTCAAGAGGTGAGGAAACTCCTGTCCAGCAAACGCAATAACCTGGGCTTATGTCCTCCTCTGCCTCAGGAGGAAGAACATCATAAAGGATTACTTCAGCAGCCAGGCAAAAGATTGCTCCTACTGTTGTAGCCTACTTCAATATTGAACTTCAGATGCAGCATATCTTCTGAACAAATTTAAAACAGTGCCAAACACAAGTAGCTTCTCATTTCTTGGACTACACAAAGCATTTTTCTTCCAGACTTGTGAATCTTATTGGTACCTTCACAGTCCATTCTTGCCACCTAATTATTCCTCCACTGGCTATGCATCCAACAGCTTCTGGTGAGTCGCTGCAGACGTGCTGAAGTGAATCCCTGTCTGAAGCTGGCCAAATATTTCAAGTGAGATTGCTCTTTGGCAGATCTTAAATCACCTCTTAATTTTTCTTACTTATAAATTTACACCTCCCTTATTCTCACCGCCAAGTGTTGCAAGCAAACTTTCATTCACATGCATCGTTGCCTCGGAATGGGTCAATCTCTGATTTCAGCCAAAGCTGACGTGGAGGAAAGAATATATTTTCAGACACAGATCAGCTACTGATTTTTCGTCTCTCACTTGTTTCCTCCTGCACATTTTAACGACTAGCATCACCAAAATCACACCACTAACATACTTCAGCCTTTCAAAGTATGCCCTAGGTGCAGTTACTGGATCTGAAAAAGAGTTCCTCAAATCAGTTTCATCAAAATACGCACACAGGGAAACAACGGTTTCACTGAATACTACTGGTAGAACAGACTGTCTGATAAAAATCGGCTCTATCGCATCCCAACTGCTTGACGTGGAAAGCATGCTTCTTTGGGTTACAATTCCTCAATCCACAGGCACAATAAGGAAAACAATCCCAGTGCACGCAGGAGAAGGCCATCCACTTAATGCAGGTATGACTTAAAAGGTATTGCAGAAGAGGATTTATACACATTCCAAGATTGTACTCATACTGGGTTCAGTCCCTGAAAAAGTCCTCTTTAAATTCACATACTTCCTTAGGCAAAAAATGGAGACCGCTGCCCCTCCAGGCGTGGCCAAGGGTAAAGGCCTACTTACTCCCTCTTCAAAGTCTTCATGTTCCACAGTGACAGGTAGCCGTCTGAAAAACCCACAGCGAGCTGATTGCTTCTGCTTATGTAGCACAGGGTTGACACTGCTGTTCCGGAAGGATTTTCTAAATAAAAACAGAGACATCTCCCTTCTCTGGTCACAGCTTCTCTTCTCTGTGGGACTTGAGCAGGACTTCCAGTGACAACTTCCAGATCTACACACACAAAACAAGGAATGCGTGATGCCATTTAGCGTGCATTTTATACGCTGACGTCACAAAACCCATAATCTAAGTCGACCGTCCCAGGCAAAATACCAATTTATGCAGCACTTTTTTTGCCATTTCCATTTTGTACGTCTTCAAAGAACATAAGAACTCTCTGATCGGACACGTATTCTCACTCGTAGGCAAAAATCAAGTAGAAGCGTAACCTTCATAGACAAATTCCTCTTGGACTCCATACATCAGGAGTTTGGGCCTCACAGTGAAGCTATTTGAAGTGACACCAACTCCTGAAGCCACTGTTGTAATAGTTAAAACAGTGGATGCAATCTGAATACACCAATCAGAGATTTCATTCATCCAAATGCAGGGGTTTTGACAAGTTGGATTTTTTTTAGAAAACAAGCCTAGAATTTGCCCCAAGTCACTTAAGACGAGCCAAAGAACGTTCCCAAGAAATAGGGCACCTCCGACACAACTTCCTACCAGGCAGCTGCACCGACTCAGATGGTAAAACTCCCACACCTCACTGGCAAGAACCATAGTGACACAGCGATCTCGGTGGGAGGGGGCATTTATAACACTAGGAGGAGTAATCAGCCACTCCTAGCTTTAATCAGTTCAGGACTATACAATGTCAGACCGCCACCTGCAGTCAGTACTCACAAATGTCTGCACACTAGTATCTTCAAAGCGGGATGCATACTGCTTCTTTAAAAGACACACATTTTCTTACACCTCAATTCATGTTTAAAAACTGAAGCTTACCCAATGCTTCGATATCGTTCTCACTGCAAGACAAATCATCCAAACAAAGGTCAACCAGAAGTAGATGACCAACATCTGTAGCCACTGCTGCCACTCCAAAGAGCCATTGCAGGCTCTGATGAAGGTGCTGAGTGCTCACACTGGCTCCTCCGTGACTCGTTATGGGCTCTATAGCAGTTACCTGCAGGAAAACTACAAGTTAATATTTCAGCTGTTTGACAACCCAAGTCGAAATCATTCAAAAGGGAAACCAGAACTGGCACATCACAAACAAGAAAGTAAATACAGGAGCATAAGACTTAAAAACAAAGCATGGTTTCCGATTCTATCAAGGAAAAAGAAAAAGAAAACAGCCCTGTACAAAAATCTCTTATTGCCTTCCCTTTACTGTATTTCCTACAGCTATTTCACGGAATTAACTTCAACTGAAAAGGTGCAGTCTATTATTACAGCTTACCAACTTCCATTTCCTACTTAGAAATAATGAACTATGGAAGGAAGAAGCGCGCGCTGCTCTCTAACATGCCAAGCAGTCGGCATGCACCTCTATTACAAGGTGAGGACAGATTTTTCAGCACATGTTGCAACACGTCCCAGGACAATACCCACTGCCAGAGCAGAGCACAAGCACAGGAAGACTCCTGCACTGAAGCTATACAACAGAAGGACACAGGCTATCGTTTAGCCCTCTCACAAAATGCAACCCAATGCAAACAGGAAGCTTTACATCAACAACAAACTGTTACAGGAAAATAAAGCAAGGGAGTGAACTTCACAAGGTAGTCCATTTTTTATCTTCTATTTTTACCCCCAGAGGTGGGGAAAAATAACCAAACCCCAAAGCCCCAAAGGTTTCTCCTCTCCCCTATCAAGCACTTGTTGCCACTACTCTGCCTGGCGACCTGCTCCACAATTTACCTTTCATCTTGCTCACGAGAATTCTAATCTTAGAAGCACCCGCAGCAATTTAGACCACTGTCATTTCCTGTTTCAGATTCCCTCTAAATCAAATCAAATTTCCAGTCTTCTCTCCTACTCGAAGGACTATCGCAAGCGCTTTGATTGTTCCAATTCTTGCTGCTCCAAGTCTTGAGGACTGTTATGAGGGAAGCAGAAATACGCTACACAGCTTGCTGCACAATTAGCCAAAGTTCAAGTGTCGCTTCCAACTTCTTTCTCTTCTAAGATTGTTTCCGTTGTTCAACTGGCTCCAAATGAATCTTCTCCATTTGTACATACGGTCTTCCAACAACGTTTCCCGATTTTAACACTGCCATTTACCACCTAGAAGCTCCTGAAACGGCCTAGTTTTCCACTGCGCTCTGCACAGGCTTTTCATATGCTCCTAGACTAATGCCGACTCATTCTGGGAATGAACTCAGAAAACTTTTCTCAGCTCACAGGATCCAAATGCTACCCCTCTGCCTCATACAAACCAGGAAAACTTGGGAAATTACCATTCCATACTTCTGAAACATACAACCATTATAAACCCATTTAACAGAACTAATGTTTTTAATTCAGAGTTGCTTTTACTAGAAACCAATTCCAATAAGACTCCTTTAACATTTTCAGTTTTCTGCTGCATTTCACATGTATATCATCCAGAGGGTAAAAAGAGCTGTTGCCATGACAAAAAAAAAAAAAGCCAAAATTCTTTCTAAGCTTATAAGTTCCATTTTCTAAGTCATTCCTTTTCTCTCTGAGCAACTACACACCTACTCTTCCACTAAAAGACAGTCATACAGTCACTACACATACCCTGTATTAATACACTCATGGCTTGACACCTCGGTCCGGAATTACTTGAAGTTGCTGTTAACCTGGATAACTTTGTTGTCCACAGAAGTCAACAGTCCAACCAGCAACACCTGTGTCCTGCCTATGCTCACCTAACCTCAGAGCAAAAAGATAGGAAACGAAATGAAAGCAACAGACCAGACAGGTTTGTAATCAAGAGCATTCAGGCCATAAGAGCAGAAACTCAGATAAGCTTTGGCTTTATTCCCAAATTCACAACCTTCATCACACAACAGCCAACTTGTCCCCCCAAGGCTTCGTCATATTATCTCCTCAACCACTCTTTTTGTGGTATGGAAAGACTCCCTGATACAACTGAGACTTATAACTCTATTTGGTTTCAAAACACTTCTGTAGACACAGACTCAATACATGACATGTTCCTTCTTCCCCTTTCCTGTTCTTCTTCCCAGCTTGCTTAGATTTCAGAAATAAAACTTAATAAAGCTACGTCCTTTTTCACACACATAATTTACTTATTGATTATACGCCTATGCCAGCACACAACTTGTCTTTCTAGCTACAACTCTCAGATTTACCCAGACAGTAGGCAAACGCACCCTGTGGAGCACCAACCCAACTCCTCGCTTTAGAAAGTACCGCAATACAAATGCTTGAGACGAGTAAGCACACTGTAGCATTACAAACAAGCAAAACAGAAACTGTGGTCTGCTCTAAAGTCACCTGCTTGCTAGGCTGAGATTCATGGGAAAGGGTCCAAGTCATTTACAGCACAACTATGGAAGACCGAGATCTTTGAAAGACGGAATTCCTGACAGAAATTTCATTCTGACAGAAAAAAGCATTTCAGAAATTTCTGTTACAGACCTGTTAAGGGGTAGTGATTTATTTTTTCACTCGTGCCAAACAAAAGGTATTTTTCAATGCCCTTTTGTGGAAGTGGAGAATCAGGTAACTTTGTGCTCTATGATGAAACTAGAAAACTTGGTTTACTATCCTTAAACTCAAAAGATAACAGTACCATTGTGCCCAAGATTTTACCTCAAGGCTCTCTCAGCTGGATACTCTCAAGTGACAGTACGTTAATGCACTAGACAAGAAATACCCCCTACAAAGAGGCGCTCCAAAGCTTGTCCTGAGACAGGGTCATGCAGCACCTAATAACATAAAAGCTTCGCTTCTCCAATTAAAAAGTACGTACCATTCCAGGAAGAACAACCGATTTCACCACTCGTGATGTTCCAAGGTCATACAGACAGAGAACACTTCCCTCTGCTTCTTCCAACCCAACCAGTAGTCCCATTCTCTTCTGCCAGGAAAACTCCTTCACCACACGAACAGTGGGAGGCTGTTTCTTTACTCCACTGAAACGGTGCGCAGAGAGCCGCTCTGCTGTCACAGAGTTCACTACCTCAAGCTGAGGACCATGCGCCAACCACGCTAGGCCATTCCTCCCTGGAAGAGAAAAGAAAGCTGGCTAAAGCAAATGTCCAAGAGAAGACTGAAAACAACTGAAAAATCACAGTCGCTGCCCCTTTCCTTCCCTAAAAGGACCTAACAGAGGAAGACCGACTTACCTCGTTCTGGTCACTTCCTTAAATCACCCACTGAAATCCTCAGACCATACCTCTTAAAATTAACAGCCTTATTTATTCTTTTGCATTTCTACCTGTCATTCCTGCACTGAAGAATCTGGATTGTTTGGGATAAAGATTACAATATCTTGACCTAGAGTCTTTAGACCACATTTGGCTTGGTTTTGCTAGAAATCATCGAAATGCATATGGGAATGCAAATCTTCAGGCGGGCTTCCCACATAACAAATCTAAGCCAATTCATTCCTAGTTGATTAATTGTCCTTGACACAGGACACCTTCTCCCAGGGTACTCATCTGCATCCTAGTAGATACTTTGGAAATATGGCTGCAGCACTTAACAGCGTTACCCTCTTCCTTCTGTTTTTATTCAGACTAGAAAAGAAAAAGCAGGGGGGGTGCCTCTGTAACAGCCTAGAAGAACTATTTCTGCACACGATGTTACGATGGTCATAGGGCCGGTGCAAATAAATACCGCCAAAAACACCACTATTCCCTTTTTGAAAATGCTTTCTTATGGAATTAAAAATTGAGGAGGGCTCACTGACTCAGCATGTTTAAGTAAACTATTTGAATTGCACAAGATCGGTGCAGGTTGTTATAACTTCAAAGTTTAACTATACCAATGTTCTAATATTAGCATACGTTGAAGCATCCTTTTTGGTCTCGCTAAGCCTGATGCACCTTAACAGCACCGACCTGGCACAGTTGATACTATGACCCGATGCTTCTGGTAACCTCCAGGCAATAACAACTTTATACCAAGTCCAAATTTAAAGGAAAATGCTCACCTCTAGAAAACTTCCCGCACAGCACAGAATTGCGGCTCCTCTCCTCTTCCCCAACTGCCTCAAGAGTCACCTCTGGAAACTGCAGCAGACTGCTCATTACGTGAGCCCTCAGGTCTGGCATTCTTCACTGTAAATAAAAAAAAACATTGACCAAACAGACTCATGTCAGCCATAAATATTCTTGAGATTGACACTAGTTTCATCAGACGCAGGGAAAAATCTCCTAGGCATCACCTGTATCTCTTTTCCTTAAAAAAGGGGCACTCAGGACAGTTTTTCCTCCCACAGCAGAGCCAAAGGAGAATCCTTTGCTTTTCTGATGCCCATGAGATCCCCAACAAAAAGTGACAGAGAGGTATGGATGAGATAAATAACAGGAAAAAACCCAGTACACTGAGTTCAAGGCTGCTCACACAGGTGAGTAAGAGGAGGTCTGAGAAAAATCCTATTGGGAAAAGCTTCTCAGTAACAGGCACAAGTTTCCAAGCTGAAGAGAGGATTTCACAAACCATGTTGACTGCGCTGCCACCAAAAGAGAGGCCTTGCTGCCGCCTCCCATCTCTCCATCTGCCCCTTTCTTCTACTACTGTACTCCTGTGGGCTTACCTTGCGCTGCCTTGAACACTTCTTAGAGCACTTTGGGAGCCAACTTACCTCCCTAAGCAGACAGGCAAATAAGCCAGAAAAGGAGACAGTGTTCCACCAGGTTAGAGAGTCCAACTGGCTTGCAGAGAGAACTCGCAAGTGTAAAAGGCAGCACAAGGAAGGGGGCAGGACAACGCGTTGGGAAGAAGGAGAGGGAATTCGTCCGTGTGCGTTTTGTGGCAGTAAGCCGGTATGCTAGCTCAGGCATGGGTGAACACCACACTCCGTTTGCAGGGAGAGCTAAAAACCCCTTTGCTTTTAGAAAGGACACCACCCAGGACACAGTCGGTCCACTTAGAACTCCCTCTTGCACGGAGAGGCCCCCCGCCTCACTGAGAAAGGCTGCAGCTGACAGGCGTCGCTCCTTCCTTCAGCCAGAGGTGGAAGCCAAAGTCATTTCAGGGAAGTGGTACTTGGTGATCAGAGAAGGGACGACATTGTGTGCCTCTACTCAGATCACATTTTCTAAGGAAACAGGACAAAGAGTGGGAAGAAGCCAAAGAAGAAGAAATGGAAAGAAAACTAAGTTCTTTTGGGAAAAACAGCATCCATTTTGTTGAACAACAGGTCAAGATCACAGAATCGCAGAATGGTCAGGGTTGGAAGGGACCTCTGGAGATCATGTAGTCCAACGCCCCCCTGCCCGAGCAGGGTCACCTACAGCAGGTTGCACAGGACAGCGTCCAGGTGGGTTTTGAATGTCTGCGGAGTGGGAGACTCCACCACCACTCCGGGCAGCCTCTTCAAGTGCTCTGCCAGCCTCAAAGTAAAGAAGCTCCTCCTCATGTTAAGATGGAGCTTCCTATGTTCAAGTTTTTCCCCATTACCTCTTGTCCTATCGCTGGGCACCACTGTAAAAAGACTGTTCCCATGCCCCTGGCACCCTCCCTCTAAGTATTTATAAGTATTAATAAGATCCCGCCTCAGTCATCTTCTCTCTAGACTAAAAAGACCCAGGTTCCTCAGCCTTTCCTCATGAGAGAGATGCTCCAATCCCCTAATCATCTTAGTAACCTTTTGCTGGAGCCTCTCCAGCAGTTCCCTGACCTTCCTGATCTGGGGAGCCCAGAACTGGACGCAATACTCCAGATGCGGCCGCACCAGGGCAGAGTAGAGGGGAAGGATGACCTCCCTCCACCTGCTGGCCACACTCTTCTTGATGCACCCCAGGATGCCACTGGCCTTCTTGGCCACCGGGGCACATTGCTGGCTTGTGGTCATCCTGTTGTCCACCAGGACTCCCAGGTCCCTTTCCACAGAGCTGCTCTCCAGCAGGTCAGCCCCCAACCTGCACTGATGCGTGGGGTTATTCCTCCCCAGATGCAGTACCTTACACTTGCCCTTGTTGAATTTCATAAGGTTCCTCTCCGCCCAACTCTCCAGCCTGGCCAGGGCACGCTGTATGGTGGCACAGCCTTCCGGCGTGTCAGCCACTCCTCCCAGTTTTGTGACATCAGCAAACTTGCTGAGGGTACACTCCATCCCTTCATCCAGGTCATTGATGACTATATTGAACAGGACTGCATCCCGTACTGACCCCTGAGGGACACCACTTCTTACTCACCTCCAACTAAGCTCTGCAACACTAACCGCAACCCTCTGAGCTCTATCTGTCAGCCACAAGTCAATCATTATTAATTGAATTATTATTCATAGTATTAAAATATTATTAGACTTATAATATTAGCAGACTAATAACAGATAATCATGTATTTTTAGAATTATATTATATTATGTTATTCATATAAAAATATCTTTCTATTTATAATTATAATAAATTGTATTATTAATAATATTAATGTATTCTTAGTAAGGACTGGTTCAGTGACGTTTTCCCCAGAACAACAGCAAGCAACTCACAAGGACTGGAGGAGCAGTAGATGGAAAGGTCACTTTCTGCGCCTTAGTAGTCAGCTTCAGTGAATTCGTATTTTGCCGTATTTTACTCCTGCGGAAAGAGGATTTAGTGAGTGAGTCAGCAGGTGATTAGTGAGTACCACTGGCTTGGGTCTTTCCCACGTAGGCAGAAAGCCTCCCCCTGATGTTTTAGGCAAAACCGCTCCATTTAACCCAAGCCCTAAGTTTTACTCTAGAAAGCCACAAGCGTAACAGAGGCGGTCTCATTTCACTCAAGTGCAGCCTACAGATTGTCTTGCCGAGTTTGTGCAGATGCTCTGCAAGCACAAATCTACAGCAGAGGTGAGAAGACGACAGAATTTCAGCTCTCTGTCCCAACAGCCCCCAACAGCTAAGGTCCTGTACCTGATGCAGACCATAGCTTTGATTTCCCTTTAAAAAACAAGCAAACAAACAGAAAAAACACCACCAGAAACAACAAAGCAAACACCACAGATCAGAATTTGACACTGGAGCCACGTGACCCCGCTGCCCCCTACGCTTATCCCCTAACACGACTGTGCTTTCATTCCAGAGTGGCAATCCCCATCCAACGTGGCTAAGCTCGCAAAAGTTCCTCAAGTCACTTCTGACACTACGCTCTTTTTCACCTCGCTCGGTGCACCTGGACAGACAGACGTAGGTGCCGAGCGTCTCGGTACAGAAGACACACGCAGCCTTCCCGACAGAGGGAGGCAGTCGTGAACAAGACGCTTTCCAGCGTACCGCACCGCTTGTCCCTCCCAGCACCAATTTCAGAATCACAGAATCACAATGAAGAGGAAGGCCTTCCCCAATCACCGGAGGTCGTCTGGGCCAGCCCCGCTGCTCCAGCAGGGCCACCTGCAGCGGGCTGCCCAGGGCCGTGTCCAGGCGGCGGTTGAATACCTCATTGTGAAACATACTTTTACAAAGAGCAACCTGACAAGCTGAACCGCAAAAACACTGGCAACACATGCAACAGGCCCAGCTTTATGGTGACTCTCTCCTGTCAATTTAAGGGTTCTCTCCACCACGCCACTAAAGCAATACCGCACCAGCAAAGGCTTGTCACCATTAGTTCTCTGGAACTGGAGCCAACAGCTTACTCGGTACAAGACGGGAGATTAATAGAAGCCCGATTACGTTCATCTTACTCTCTGAAAAAAGCAAACTCCAGGCAAATCAATGTCGGAAAAGCAGTTGGTGCAGCAGGTGCACATCAGCCTCAGGAGACCAGAGGTTAATGTGTCTGTTTGCCCGTTACTGGGAAACACGCCTGAGCCATGGCAACCTACTGGTGCTCCCACTCCTTCCAGGCTTCCTCCAGCCCGGACTGCCACATCACCTGCGTG
The DNA here is from genome assembly GCF_965231255.1 of Vanellus vanellus. NCBI lineage: Eukaryota > Metazoa > Chordata > Aves > Charadriiformes > Charadriidae > Vanellus > Vanellus vanellus. The sequence goes on from NW_028127876.1 coordinate 803,621, forward strand.
CTCTGCATCTGCCACTCGTTCTCAGCCAGCAGGAACATTTTTCCCTCCTGCCTACAACATCCTTACTTACACTTCTTTTGGGCTTTTGCCTTGAGCAAACCACCAACGCTTGATAAGGGAACTGACTTTGGCAACCCAATGTGCCAGTGCTGCAAATGAGGACGGGGACCATTTCTCAAAGGCAGAGCTGTCTTCTTTTCCTTTGACCTTTTTAAAAGGTCTGGGGAGAAAAAAACAAAAACAAAAAAACTTTGGAAAAAAGTCCCAAGTCACAGATATTAAGTACCACTCCCGTACTGACAGGCAGAAACGCAGCAGTGCTGCTAAGCGGCCTTAACACAGCAGAGCACGAGCTGGCCGGCAGGCAGTAAGGGGAGAGCATCCACTGTCGTGGAGTGCCCGCTCAGGACAAGGCTTCTGGTGGTCTTGGTTCTCATGAGCCTCATCTCAGGGTCAGATGGAGTCCTAATCCAGACACAAGGGGTGTGCTCCCACACGCGTGTTGGGGCTGAGCAGAGGTAGCGCAGGTCTCCTCTCTCCCACCCAACTCTTTTGGAAGACTTGAAACTGGCATACCAGGGTGCACATTTTGTAAAATGCCTCTGATAACTTTCATTTACAACTGGACTTGCATTTACCACTGCTTTGTTCCTGATCTTTTTCTCCTTTTAAATAGGAAAATACATAAAAGACAAATAAAAGAAGCTGTTAGCCAGACAATCCCAGCAAACAAGAAGATTTCCTGTCAAATGTGACTTTTCCTCTTTTTCTTCTTCTTCTTCTTTTTCTTCTATTTTTTTCCCTGTTCAGAAATATCCCGTGTAGCTCTGGAACTTCACAAGTGGAAATGTCTCACGGCCACTTTGCTCCGTGGGTGGAAGCATCTGCTGCCCTCTCTCGTACCGCTACCAGCGGTCACCGCCTGGTTTGCTTTGGACCCTGCCAGCCCGGGAAAATCCCCTCCTCTCCAGCTAAGCCTGACTTGCAGCAATGCAGCCACAGCTGCTGTGCCCCTGGTACGCGGCGCAATGTGGGATGGGGTACTTCCAAACCAGACCTCATCCACCCCAAGCGTGGGTACGCCAGGCAGGCGGACAAATCCCCTGCAGAGACAACTCCAGCTGCCCCGGCACAGAGCTGGCTCCGGCGTGGGGAGTTTCTTGGTCTGCGTCCCTTGGCACGTGAAAGCCATTCAGCCCTTTGCAAGACTGAATCGATGCTGGAAAAATTAAATTTTCTGTGCCTGATATCTCCTAGTAGGCGGGCTGCTGCAGCTACAAGGTGACTGAGACGTGATCTGCTTTGGCATAACAGCCGTGTAAGCGCCTGAGCTCTTTTTGGGGCAGCTGGAATAAGAAGGACTAAGTTGTGCTGGAGTCCCAGCAAAAGCCTGACTGAAAGGACCACAAAGAGAGCGGCGTTCAGTCCTGAGCCCCAGAAAGGGCAGGAGGAGAGCAAAGGGGAAGAGAGGGGGGAACCTTCTCCTCCAGAAGGACCCAACAGACTGGGAAAGCGGCCGGGAAGCGAGCTGCTCCTGGGCAGGCAGGAATAGCTCTGTGTGGCACTGTCGCTGGGATCTGTCGCTGGGAAGCAGAGATGACAAACACCTGGCAGCAGGGATCATCTGTAGGTTCTACGTTTCAACTCCATGCTGCATCACTGGGAGGGAAAAGGAAGGAAAGAAGCGGAATTAAGTCACACGTAGGAGAGAGACCCAGAATTCTCAGGAAAAACAGTCACCTCTGTCCCACAACTCAGTTGTGAAAATATATGCCCTCCGCTAATACGAACACAGAATAAGCTCTTAATCTGCTGCCTTTGCTTATTGACAGATTCGCTCTTTCTTCATCCAGAGCTGTCAATCACTTTGAAGGGGTATCTTTTGTCCTTTTGCCCAGCACCTGACTGCAATTTGCAGCAGGAACAGAACAGGAAAAATTATGAAAGCGTACCTTTCAGCATAGCGTAAGGCTGACAACGTTCCTTTGTAAGAGAGGTCTGCCGGACTCACGGCCGCAATCTGGAAGCGTATGAAAAGTATCAACTGACATTAGACTTTGAAGGAGATTTTTTTAAAGCACTGTTAAACACTACCAGAAATCAGATAGGGATTAAGTCCGTAAACATAAAAGGAGAATCCTAGTGTCTTAGCAACCTGGCTATAAATTAACTCCTTTAGCATGTGAAGAAACTCAGGTAAGCTGTTTCAAGGCTGTCAACATTTAGTCAACGTTTTCACAGACGCACATTTTCTATTTGTATTCCTCCATCTCTCTATTGATAGTCCTTTCTTTAAGAAAAAATACCTCTCCAGAGATGCTGGAGTACACCGTTAGTTCCCTGAGACAAAGGCGATCCTTTGGCAGTTTCATCTTATTTAGGAATGAAACATCTTGTGCACAGCCCAAACGATAATCTCAGATTTCAGGAAAAAAATACAGTTGCTTCATAATATTGCTTCATTTTATGGAAAGAGCATGGCTTTTCTAAATAAAGGGGGGCTGCTTATGAGTGTTATACCTACATTTCTCTCTATTTAGATAAGTTTTTACAAATATGCAGAAAACTCTTGCAGAAGAAATGGGGTTTGAATGGCTAATGTAGAAAGAGAGAGAGAGATTTTTGTTCTGAAAACAGAAGTGCTCTCCATTTGAGTAATGCGTTTCCTAGTGGCAAGAAACGTGTGACCAGCAGAAGGGTTCTCACCTTTATGTTGCATAGAAAGCAATCTTTTATCTTTTTAGCTACACGCACTTTCACCACTGTTAGAGCCATGCGATCAGAATTAGAATCAGTTTACCATGATGGTCTGGCTGTTTCCCCCCAGAGCGGACGGCAGGAGTTTCGTCAGGACGGAGTCCTTGTATGGGATATGCAGCACTTTCTTTCCTGGAGCAACCTCAGCCAGAGCACTAAGGGAAAGAAAGTCAAAATATGGGAACAGTAAAGCATAACCATCAAAAGCAAATTAACGGGGGAGAAACTACCAGATTCTAAACTTCAGTACATTCCTGCTTATTTCATGCTTATGTTCATTCTTCAGTATATGAGTGCTTATGTACATCTCAGGCTTTATTCACTTAAGTAACTTTATTAGCCACGCAGCAAGTTGGTCTCTGTCGCAATCCCCAGCACTTCCTGCTGGATTAGGCTTTGGGAAACAATTCCAGGGTCCCCAGCCACGAGTAAGGAACGAGCCATTACTAACTGGCAAATCAGTAGAAACACCAGCCCCAGTCATGAGGAGAAAGTCTCATTTTTCAGTCATGGATTTTCACGGGTTTTGTTTTCAAGCCACCCAAACAGGGCGCGCTTTTATAGCCATCAGCAATTAAGTTCTCCGTCCCCTCCAGAAAAGCCTTTTCCTAAAGGCGCTCTCCTTCCAAGGGCAGACCCACAAAAAGAAGCCCTCTCTGCTTAATCCATTTCACAAAGAATTTCAAATTCAAAATAGAACTAAACAGGACGTCTTTTCCCCGCTTCAGGGAAAGCCAGTAATATAGACCTTGGCAACAGATTTAGCAAATCTATCATTGTAATGCCTTTGCATTTCCCATTTCCACCTGGAGAGCAGGCTGAAAGGACTCTCATAAAAAAAAACCCAAACCAACCACAAAACATATTCCTGTCTAGGGGGTAATTTTATGAAACGATTTGAACACCATAACGATTTGAACATCTTTTTACAGGTACAAGGCAACAAGAAACATTCTCCAGGTGAAAAAAAAAGAAAACAACACCTATTCACCTCTTTACCCCAAAGATCTTTTCACCACATGGATTCCACCACCAATACACAGCTGCTAAATATCCCCGGCTGCTGCCGATCCGTAAGAAACCCTTCAAAATACAAGAGAACGCCGAGCCCGGCATGCTGACGGTGCTGCCGGGGCTGTGAGTCAGAGCTGGACAGAGTTGCAGCCCCTGAGGTTGAAATCAGACCCACATTTAGGCACAACCCGGGGTTTTAAACCTCGCTACAAACCAGACCCCCGCTTTTCAAGAAAAACAGGGAGATTCACCTCAAAATAAACCACGTTCTCGACGCCAAAGGGGCGCTGGTCCATGGCCGCCGCCGCCCTTAGGGCCAGTTCCATGGGGCTTCGCTTGACCTGGAACAGAACTCGAGGGCGTGAGGACAACAAGCCCCCTACACAAAATCTAAAAAAAAGGAAAAGTTCAATAAGATTTGCTGTTACTCACCCACCAAAGCCTAACCACTACAACTGGCCCTTTCACAACCAGGCCTGATCGCAGAAGAAAACTGAAATATCCCAATTCCCGGTTCAAACACAAGGCGTGGAGCTGCCCAGACCCCACGTGTGGGCTGGGCAGACGGGGGGGGCTCTTCTTCTCAAAACCCGCAGGAAGAGAAAGGGCAGGAGTGTTTTCCCAGCCCTGGAAAAGGCTGTGGGGAGAAGGTGGGAGGGAGGAAAAGGCTGCCCAGGAGTGGAGTCGGGGGAAGGAGAGGGCTCCATCCATAGGGGAAACGCCATTCCTGGCCACACAGGAGGCTGCGGGACCACCCTGGGGATGGATTTGGGGGCTCTCCCTGAGGGAAACACTGCTCCCAGCCATGCAGGAGGCTGTAGGGCAACGACAGAGATGGATTTGGGGCCTCTCCCTGAGGGAAACACCATTCCCAGCCACGCAGGAGGCTGTGGGGACACCCCGGGAACGGGTTTGGAGACTCTCCCCGAGGGAACCGCTGCTTCCAGCCTCACAGGAGGCTGTGGGGCCGCCCGGGGGACAGATTTGGGGGCTCTCCCTGAGGAGAGCCTGTGGGGAGGAGGGAGGCGGGGGCCGCCCCAGGGCCGGGGCCACTCCTGGAAGGGGAGGGGGGGATCTCCAGCCGCCCACGCGGGGCTGCCCGAAGCCTGAGATGAAAAGAAGAGGAGAAGAGCCAAGAATTCCCTCACCGCCATCGCCTCTCACAGCTCCGGCCCTCCCCGCCGCGCCTCATGGCGGCTGTGTGCGGTGTCACCTGAGCGGGGGGCGGCTGTGGCAGGAAAAGGCGAGAGGAGAAGGGAAGGGAAGGGAAGGGCGGCGCCATTTTGAATGGGAGGAGAGGGGAAAGGGGGGGCGACAGATGGGGGGGGGGTGTGTGGGAGCGAGGGTGTGAGGGGAGTAGGTGTTGTGTGAGGGGGGAGTGAGGGGGGAATGGGTTTTCGGGAGAGGGAGGTTTGCAGGGCTGTGAGGTGTCTGTGAGAGAGGAGGCCCCGGAGGGAGGTGTGTGGAAAGGGCTGTGTGTGAAAAGAAAAGCTTTAAGGACAGGCCGGGCTGGGGAAAGGTGGTGGGCCCTGAGGGAGGGCTTGGGGACCGGGGCCGGAAGCGTGGGTTTGGGGCAAAACTCTGGGAAAGAAACTGCAGGACAGGGCCAATCTGAGTATACAGTTTAGCGAAGCTTCTAGGAAAAGGTGACCAAAGATGCCTCTTGTCCTTTTGTGGGCTGGTTTTGTCTAAGTTATTCATGCGAGTGGACTTTTGCCACACGGGATGGGAACTTTCGCTTCCCGGGATAGCTGATGCCCCTGGATAACCACTGCCCGCGAAGCACTGCGAAACCCCGTGATCAAAAATGAGAACAAAGGCCGGGTTTTACCTCTCGGAAGGATCTCTAAGCCCCATCTCCAAGCTATTTTCAGTACCTTTCTGGTTGTTTTCTTCCCCCCCATCCCCGTGATGTTCGTCGGGGGGGCTGGCGGAGCTCTGCAGGCGGATGTCCGGCTCATTTTGGGGAGGGCTGGGATGGTTTCGGGGGGTCCCGGCTCTTTTTGGGGAGGGCTGGGATGGTTTCGGCCTCGCATCGCCCGACGCGGAGAGAAGCTGTGGTGCGGGGCTCGTTCTCCTCGGCGCGGCGCGGCCCCGCCCCCTCGCTCGCGTTTGCCGCGGCGACGCAGGGGGGCGTGGCCCGTGTTTTCGCCTCGGCACATGCGCGGGTGGGCGGACGTGAGGGGGGGCACTTCCGGTGTACGGCGTCGGGCGGGAGCTGCGACGGTCGGTACCGGGGGAGACGGGGGGACCGGAGCCGAGGAGGGCGGGAGCGGGCGGGCGGGGTGGCGGCGGCGGCGGCGCGGAGGTGTGCAGGGCCAGTTCGGGGTGTTTGTGGGGTGGCGGGACCGGGCTGGGGGGCTCGGGGGGCGGTCTGGGCCTGTTTGGGGGGGGCGGAGCGGTCCCCGGGGGAAACAGAGCCGATTCAGGCCACCCCCCCCGTCCCCCGCTGCCGCCCCCTCACCCCCCGCTCGCTCCCCGCAGGTGGCGGCAGCCCCGGCCGCAGCGCAGGGTGCCCGGGGCCGGCCTGGCCGGGCGCTTGGCTCCGCTCTGGGCTCCGCTCTCAGCCCCCCCGCTTCTTCCGGCAGATCAGCCCGGCCGTGCCCCCTTCTCCCGCCTCCAGCCCACGGCCGAGTCCCCCCAGGTACCCCCGAGATGGGTCGGGGTTTGTCAGCGCTGGGCCCCCTGAAGCGGGGGTGGGTAGTGGGCACGGGCATTGCTGGGAGCCCGTGGGCAGCCCTGGGACCCCCTTAAAGCCCACGGAGAGCCCCGGGGCCCCCTTGTCTCCCCCAGAGCCGACGGGGAGCCGTAGCTGTGGAGTCAGCTTAAGGAGTCTGCCCTAAGGACTGCTGCTTTTTGGAGCGTTGGGGGAGGGGGAGGGTTGTCGGTGTGGGGAGTGGAGGTGTGTGGGAGGAGTCCCGTGTCTTGAGGGAGGTTTGGGGATGTTGAGCAGCTTTGAGGGAGTGGGGGAGGGGTCCCCTCACTTGGAACCCCCTGGTTCTTCTAAACTGTGGGAGGCAGCGGGCGTAGGGGGAAGGCAGTAGAGTGGGTTGCTGTGTTTCAGTCCTTGGTTGAGAGTCAGCGACTCTGCTCCCTTGCTGCTCAGCAGACTATTAACTCCGTGGGGCTGTTTCTCCAGGCAGGCTACGACTACAGAAACGGACCGACTTCCTCAGAAGGGTTGTTAGCGGTGACGTCTCCTGTGAACTTACTGCCTGACCTTGGATAGACCTGGCACCACACATCAGCTCAGAGCCCCACAGCGTATGCTGCCGCTCTCAGTTGGCTCCATCAAATCCTCCGACCTGAGAATACCAAAGGTACGGAGTTGAAACGGGCCCTTCCTCACCCGCTGAGTCAGATGAACCTTTTTGTGCCCAAGTTGGCTGGGGACTGCTCCTGCCTCACCGCCTTCAGGCGGAGCATGGCTGTGAGCAGGGGAGCTCAACACACAGTGCTTGCTGATTGCACCTGCTCCCTCGGGGGAGCACCCGCAGCGGTGGGATGGGAGGAGGGAGGACAGCACGAGGGCTAGAGACAAACATTTTATTTCTTTAACGTTTCACATAGGGGGTACCCCAGAGGGGTTCCCGGCCCCACACCCCACAGCCGCTCAGTATTTGGGGCACTGTTGGTCTTCTGGGCATGGCGCTGTCACCACTTGCAGGGCTGGCAGAAGCAGACACGGCTAGTGGCATCTCCACCAGCCCTTCAGGTAGCCCCACAGCCAGGCGCAGCCCTGCCGTGGGCACCTTCCTGCCCTGCATAGCCCTGGGTCTGCCTGGCCACACTCCCTGCCCATGGTCTTGCAGGACTCCTCCCTCTTTGCCTTCAAGGCCTGGAAAGCGCAGGTGATCTCCCGCACCCGCTCCACCTTGTCCATGTCCATGGCTGGGGGCCTTCCGGGGGACAGGTGCTCATCCATGGGCCTCTGTGTCCTGTCCATCCCCTGCCGGGGAACCCACTCTTTCTCGGTCCCTGCTGGCAGCTCCTGTGGAGACTCCTGGCTGAGGACCAGCCCCAGTTTCCCCACTGCCCCAGCAGCAGCCATGGGAGAGCGGGGTTGTCCTGAGTGTGTGAGCACCACTGGCTCTGTTGCTGCACTGGGCCAGGGCTCCAGGAAGTGGTAGAGGGAGCTCTGGGAAGAGGAGCTGCTCCTCAACAGGCTGCTGCAGTCCTCCGAGTTGGCCAGCGAGCACAGGCTGCAGGGGCTCTTGCGGTGGCCCTCGGGGGGCCCAGGAGCCCGGGGGGTGCCTGGACCAGAAGGAGCTGTCCCCACTGATAGGACCTATAGGCGGGAGAGGAGGGCAGGGGGACCTGGGGGCTTGGGGGGGACAGGGGGTAGAGAGAGGCATCTCTGCTCAGATGGTATATGGTTGGCAGGGAGCCCTGTGGGTCCCGTGGGGCCCGGTGCTGCCTCCTCGGTTGCCCTGCAGAGGAGGAGAGAGAAGAGAGCCCGCTGCACCCCGTCTCCTCTGCTGGAGCCTGCGGGCAGCACCCCCTCCTCAGCAGGCGGGCAGGGCTGCCCAGCGCAGGCAGGGCACGGGCTGAGGGTCTGGGGCAGGATCTGGGGGTCTCCCCCACACTCCCTGCTTCTCCTGCATCGACTTGAGCTCCTATCCTTCATCTGCTAGTCAAGAAGCTGCTGAGGGAGGGGACGGAGTGAGCGGCCGGCAGCCCCCGGCACAGCCCCGGCTCAGGGCTGCCGTGGGGTGTGGGCTGTTTGCATGGTGCTCGGTGCCAGGGACACTCACCGCTCTGCTCCTCTGGGTGGGCTCTCGCGTCCGTCGTCCCTTGCTTTGGCTTCTTCCAGTCCCTCTGCAGGACCCCGGGAGCTGGGTGAGATGGGAGCAGCTCCCAGCCCCCGGCCGCAGCCCCCCACACCACCCCATGCTGTGGCACAGTGCGGTGCAGCAGTCGCCTACCTGGAGCCGCTTGGTCCGTAGCACAGAAGAGACCGCGCTGAGCCCCATCAAAAGCATCACGCGCGGAGCCAGGTGAGCTGTGGGGGGGATGTTGGAGTCCCTCATGGCACCAGCTGCGGTGCAGCCGCACAACCCTGGGGTGCCCCCCATGGGAAATGTTAAAGAAATAAAATGTTGGTCTCTATCCCTGGTGCTGTGGTTCCTCCTCCCATCCCGCGGCTGGGGCTGTGCCCCCCTCAGTGCCCGACCCAGTGGGACAGGCTGGCACTGCTGGCACCCACCAACCTGGGGGGTGGGGGTGTCGGGGTAGCTGGGTGGGCTGGAGAAAGGGAGGAAGCACCTCTTGAAACCAGCTGGGCCCTCTCCAGCCACAAAAGCCTCCCCAGAGGCACCAGAGGGGACCCCCAGATCCTTGAAGGGCTGCCCCAGACTCCCTCTGGCCTGCAAGATTCCCCCCCAGGACCCCATAAGGGCTGCCCAGGACCCCTTACGGACACCCCAGTGGCGTCCCAAATCTGGGTTCTTTACCTGCTGGGCAAGTCAGTAACACACTGTGTGGGAGCAGCCAGCCAAGCCGGTTTCAGAGCACAAGAGGTGAGAGGCAGGGAGCTGCCGTCCCACTCAGCTCCATCTCCGCCGTGCCTTGGCTGTGCAGAGAGAACTTGGGGGCAGCTGCAAAACAGCTCAGCCCGGGCTTATCTCAAGATGGCACAGAACAACCAAAACCAAATGGCCCTTAACAAACAAAATGCCCCGAGTCCCATCCCACCACTCCTCCTGTGACGTTGAGTGCCGGACATCACAAATTGGCAACAGAGACTTCGCTATCGCCCCACCAGAGGGAAATATCCCAGACAGTGTAATCCACTCGGGCATAATCCTGCACCCTAACCGAGTCAGGAAATATAAACCGCAGGGTCTGGGGAGACAAATGGGGAATCCTCCAAGGATACAGCTGGCCCCTAGGAGATCCGCCCCCCCCATCCAGGACGCTCTACAGGGTAACTTCCCAGGGATGGAGCGACCTCACCTGAGAGAGAGAGGGTAAGTGACTAAGAAACATCCGTATGGTATAGGGCATGCGATTGAGTTTGTGACTGGTGCACTCTTCTAAGGCATTAATATCTAGCGCCCTTGTGGTTTGTGTTGCTACTTGTCGGGGGCATTTGTAGCTCGCAATAGCGGATCCCGCTAATTTCTTTTAAATTGCAATAGTGTAATCGCCATCGCACACACAGAACTTGCAATAGTGACGTATTGGACCCGTGAGCAAAGTCCAAAGAAATTGTTAATTTGAACCTCTCAGTGAAGCCCTTTTTCCCATTTCGTCACACTCCCCGAGCCACTGGGTAAAGCGACACCTGGCAAAAAAACCACCACCACCACCCCAAAAAAAACCCCACAGCACATCCCGCACTCCCCACCCACCCCTTCTCCCCCCATCACAGCCATGGGGCAAACTCCCACCACCACCCCCCCAATCTCAGCCCGGCCGTGACCCGCCCGAGACACTGGAACGAAAGCAGCAGAGAGCGAGCTCAGGCTCGTGTGAGCTGGAGAGATTTCTCTTTGTTTTTTGATGTTGTCGTTGGGTGGGTTTTGGTTGGTTTTTTTCACAGAACACTTTGCAGTGTGGTGTCGCAGCCCCCAGGGCCGGCGCTGGCACCGCCACCTCACCCCCGGCTCTCATCCCTCTTGCCCGATAGCTTTCACCACTTTCCTTGCTTGGTTTGGTTGGTTTTTTTTTTTTCCTTTTTACCTTTCTTTTTTTATATTTGGGGTTTTTGTTTCCTTTTCCTTTTTTTTTCTCTTCCCTCCCCTTTTTTCATTTTCCCTTTTTTCTTTTTTCCCCCTTTTTTGTTCTTTTTCTCTTTGTTCTTCTTTCCCCTCTTTTTTTTTCTCCCCCCATTTTTTTCTTTTGGTTTTTTTCTTTTTCTCTTTTCAAACATCTCTCAAGCTTTCTCCGAAGGAACAGCCCCTGGCTCTCAGCCAGCGGAAGGAGACTATGGAAGAGCTCTGGCACCCGTGGGATTGCTTTCCTTCTCCCGCCTCGCACTCAGTAGAGACTGTGTTTTCCAACTCGTCTCTTTTTTTTTAATTAAAAAAATAAAACTGATAGCTGGAGCATTATTTTTGTTTACAAGGCATACAAAATCTCTAAAAGGGAAACACAAGCGCAATGTGCTGAGGTATGAAAGCCTGAGGTAGTTTTTGTGTGTGGATGTGTGTGTGTCATTTGGGGTTGGGGGTTGTGCGTGTTTTATTTTTGAAATTTAAAAAAAAAAAAAATTGCTAATTTTTTTTTTTTTTTTCTCCAGCCCTGGGCTGACAACCTCTTGGAAATCTGTTTTCCCCCCCTGCCCCTCTTTTCCCACCTTCTCTCCTTGCAACCGGGATCTTTCTGCAAAGCATTTACGGCCGAGCACGGCCTTTCTTTAACCTCTAGAAAAGCCGGCTTGTGCTAAAAAACAAACATCCCCCTCCCGCCCCCACCCCCTCTGAAATGAAATAAATAAAAATTTAAAATCCTTACAAAACTTAAAAATTGCTGTTAGTTTCGTTATCGTTACGTTAATTCTAAAAACTGATGAGCCGCTGCGCTGTGTGCTGCAGCCCAACCTCCCCCCCTCAACGCTGGGTGAGCTCCTCTGGCCATGCCTGGGATGAAAAACCGGTTGCTTTTAGGAAATAAAAAATTAAAAAAAAAAAGAATAATAAAACCTCTCTTTCTCTCTCTCTCTGCCTGTGTTAGTCCAACTAAAGGGAGAGCGTCGGGAGGCGAGGGAGGAGGAAGGGGGAGGCTGTGGGATGGAGAGAGCCCTCCCCTTACCCCTCGGCTGTGCATCCTCGCAGCGCTGTGGGGAATGGGGGTGGGGGGGTCTTTGGTTTGCACAGGGTGGCCGTGGTGGGGGCTCAGCCCCATCCTTACAGTGCTGGGGAGCACGGGGCTACCAGGCGCAGAGTCCCGCCCCCAGTGAGGTGCTTTGGTGCGTTGAGGTGTTAGATGGGGTGGCACAGCCCCTGCCCGCCCCGGGAGGGGGGACACCACCTCTCTGGTGGCACTGGATGGGTGGGAGGGAGGGAGGGAGCAGAGCTCTGGGAGCCATGGAGAAAGGTGTGGGGGTGTCCCTCATCGTGGCAGCCCCCAGCAGCCCTACCCCGCCACCCGGCCACCCCAAGGGACACCCAAGCCTCATCTTGGTCCTCTCCCCGTTGGGTGATGCCCTTCCACCCACCCCGGAGGTGCTCTCCTCTCCTGCAGGGGGGACGCCCAGCGCACGCCTGGCTAGAGAAGCACCGGGGGGGTGCTTAGGGGGCATCTGAGCTTCCCCGTTACAAGGGCGTAATTAGTGCACCATTAATAACCATTAATAACGACTTTGGCTCTGCTAACCAACTGCGGCGAGGCCCCCACCCCGCTTTAGCACAGGCTTCCTGATGCCAACGCCTCCCCGAGCCACTGGGTAAAGCGACACCTGGCAAAAAACCACCAAAAAAACCTCCACACCACATCCTCCACTCCTCACCCACCCCTTCTCCCCCCATCACAGCCATGGGGCAAACTCCCACCACCACCCCCCCAATCTCAGCTCGGCCGTGACCCCCCCGAGACACTGGAAAGAGAGCAGCGGAGAGCGAGCTCAGGCTCGTGTGAGCTGGAGAGATTTCTCTTTGTTTGTTGATGTTGTCGTTGGGTGGGATTTGGTTGGTTGTTTTTCACAGAACACTTTGCAGTAGAGGACAAAAACGTGGTGTCGCAGCCCCCGGGGCCGGCGCTGGCACCGCCACCTCCCCCCACCTCCCCCCCCTCCCCCCTCCCCCGGCTCCTGTCCCTCCTCCTGCCCGGGGGATGTTCCCACTTTCCTTCCTTGGTTTGTTTGTTTGTTTTTTTCCTTTCTACCTTTCTTTTTTAATATGTGGGGTTTTTTTTCTTTTGCCCTTTTTCTTCTTTCTCCCTTTTGTTTTTCGCTTCCCCCTCCTTTTTTCTCTTTTTCCCCTTTTTTTTCCGATTTTTTTTTCCTTTTCCCCATTTTTCTCTGTTTTCCCTTCCCCCCCATTTTTATTTTTCTCTTTTTTCACTTCTTCCCCCTTTTTTCTCTTTTTCCCCTTTTTTATTTTTCCCTTTTTGTTTTTTGCTTTTTCCCCCTTTTTTCTGTTTCCCGTCCCCCCCGTTTTACTTTTTCTCTTTTTTTACTTTTTTCCCCTTTTTTTATCTTTTTCCTCTTTTTTCTTTTCCCACTTCCCCCCCCCCCCCCCCCCCCCCTTTTTTTTTTTTCCTCTTTTTAAACAAGCTCTCTCCTGAAAGAGCGGCCCCTGGCTCTCCGCTAGCAGAAGGAGCCTACGGAAGAGCTCTGGCACTGACACGGGCGGGAACATCCACTCACACATCGCAGCACAGCAGTTAGTTTGGCAACACCCCCACCCCCTGTCACAAGTGAGACCTGCACAGACAAAAGGCTCCTGAGTGAGGGCACTGGGGCAGCCCCACCTTAGAAGCAGCAGAGGAGCAGAGCCGTCCGGAGCCATCAAGAGCACAGGAAGGGCTATTCAGGGCCTCATTGTCTGCGCCGAGTGACCGTCTGCTGAGAACCGCTCTGGCGGCTCAGAGCTCAGCCCCAGCAGCAGTCTGGAGCCAACGGGGAAAAGTACACTGGGAGGAAGACTGGCAGTCTTCCTCCACAACGCCCCGGAGAGAATGACCAGAGTGCTGCCTATCCCCATCGCTTTTCCAACTCGGTTCTTTTTTTATTAGAAAATTAATTAAAAAAGGATCTCCAACTCTCAGGTTACCAAGGCACACAAAATCTCTAAAAGGGAGACACAAGCGTGAGGTGCTGAGGTACCCAAACCTGCCCACGTTAGTCCAACTAAAGGGAGAGCGTCGGGAGGCGAGGGAGGAGGAAGGGGGAGGCTGTGGGATGGAGAGAGCCCTCCCCGTACCCCTCGGCTGTGCATCCTCGCAGCGCCGCAGGGAATGGGGGGCTGTGTGTTTGGGGGGGTCTTTGGTTTGCTCCCCTGACCCGCTGGGGGTGGGGGAGGAGGGTTTGGGAGGGGGGGATGTCCGGCGGCGGGGTTACATTCATCGGGCGGTGCTGGGCGGCATGGCAGGAGCCTCCCTTGCTGTGCTGCGGGGCCGGGGCTCCCGGAGCGTGTTTCTGCTCCTGCTGCTTCACCTGCTGGAGCATTTCCCTCATCTTGCGCTGTGCAGTCTTGGGGAGGAGAAGGGAAAAGCAAGAGGTGGGGGTCAGGGCACCGCTTCTCCCCCCCCCACCCACCCCCGAGCCCCCACCGAGCATCTCGACACTCCCAACAAGCTGTAATTAATTTCAGGTTTGTTATGGGTTAGTCCCACAAATTGATGCAAGGAGACGGAGCCAATTAAGACTGAAGTATTTATTAGCAAGCGGCAGCAAGCAAAACAGCGCTGGGCGGCCCGGGAGTCTCACTCCGCCGACGGCTCGCACCCGTTTCCCGAAAGTCCCTGGTTTTATACTCTTCTTTTTCCGGTAGAGGGGTACTCTGTGCTGTGGGATCCGTCTAAAATGTCTTTTGTTCCCTCCTAGTGCAACAGTGAAAGAGCTAAAGAAGAAGCATCTCAGAGTTTTGAGAAATTATCTCATGTCCTGGAAGAGAAGAAATCCGCAGCTCTTAGGGCAATTGAAGCTTCTAAGAATTTAAGGCTGGAAAAATTGCAAACACAAGCAGAAGAATCTCAAGGGCTCCTGGAAAATAATGGCCTTGTAGGACTTGCTCAAGAACTGCTTAAAGAAACCGATCCATCTTGTTTTGTTCAAACAGCAAAACAACTTCATGTCAGGTATCTTATTAATTATCTTCCGTTTGAGGTACAGGTACTGTTCCAGGGATGTCTGGTCAGTCATATTCTTTGGACACCTGCTAGGAAAGTACTGAATGCAAGTACTTTGTGCTGCAGAGCCTCAGAGGCGGTCCCGGTACCATTCAGTAGAAATTCCTATATTACAGTGTGCGTTAAAAAACAGCCCAGAGGAGGGGCTCTGTCCTGCGACAACGCCTAGCCTTCTTCAGTAGGACTGCAGTGGAAGGGTAACCCATTCAGCTCACTGATACAGTCCTTTGCTCAGAGATTGCATCGGGTATTTGCAAGTTAATCTAACAGGTCTCTTCTGGCTTTAAACTCTTTGATCTGAATAGTTGTGCTCCATTAGCGCTTCACACCTATTTTGTTCTTTGAATGTAATGCCCCAAATTGTTAAAATGCTCTGCCAACCAAAAGATTCCCTGTTAGTTATCTTTACACTGATGTACAAAAGGCCTTTAAATTTTGCATTTTAATTCTGTCTAGAGAGACAAGTTTCTGGGACACGTGAATAAGTACCTGAAAAGAGAACTTTTTTTAAAGCAAAACCTAGCGGTTTTGCTTTAAGGAATGCACCCATGTGAATTCCTTTTTCCCTCTTCTGCCATCCCTCTGCTTCTGTGCTTTCAGAATCCAAAAAGCTACTGAATCTCTGAAGAGCTTCAAGCCAGCAGCTGAAACTACTTTCGAGGACTTTGTGATGGACATAGCCAAGCAAGAAGAGATCCTTGGTGACTTGTCCTTCCATTCCAATGGCAAATTATGAGAGCATCACGTCTTTCTTGAGTTACAGCTTTAAGGGCTTCTCTGGAAAGAGGCAAAACTTGTGCAGGGCTGCAGTTGCAGAACTCAATCTTGTGACTTGCATTGTCCCTTCTGCCTCTGTGATTCACAAGGCGTTACCTGGCAGCAATGCTAGCTTCAGCTTTGATAAAGAAGCTAAGATGCCATGGCATTCAGAACCAGTTTACATTGGCTTCCAAAATATTGTAGTTAAGTAATACTAGGTCTTCCTAGCAGCTTTTTGTCGTGATTGCATGACAGAAAAGAATAGGTTTTTATATGGTTTTTTAGTTGCCAGCAAAAATAAATAATACAACTTTCAAAGTAAAACCAGAAAGGATTTAAGTGCATGAACAGACCCATCCTCATCTGCACTCTTTGACTGAGTCAGATTTCCCCCCCCCACTGTCCCCCCAGTGCTGTAGCCACTCAACAAAGGGCTTCTGTGTTTAATTCTAAAACAACATGTATCTACATTTGAGGTTTTTTTCTCCTGAATCTCTGTCATTCCAGGTCTAGAAATACCAGAAATCAATGAAGAGCAGAGCAAAATGTACAACAAAGCTCTGATCAGTTGGGAATGCCCTGGGAAGACAGACTCAGCTGATATCTATGTTCTTGAGTATCATAAGCTTCATAGAGAAGAGGAGAGTACAACGTGGCAGGAGATCGAAGTTTGCAGCAAGAGCAAAGTAATATCTGATCTCGATGACGACAGCAGCTATGCCTTCAGAGTTCGAGGATATAAAGGATCCATCTCTAGCCCTTGGAGCCGAAAAGTTATCTTGCGTACGCCTCCAGCCCCAGGTATTGGGTTTTCTTATGTCCACGAGCTGCTGGTGGTGTTAAGAGCTGTAGGTGGTTTCCAGTAGCTCCCAGACTTCTACTACACTGTTACCGGTTGTATACATGTTTAAAAGCACTGTTAACAAACAGGTTAAGTAGGTAGCATACTGAGACTGTGTTAGCTTGCGTAATGTTCCTGGTAGCCTTTAAAAGCGAGGAATTCTAGTGCCAGCATGACTTAAAATATAGTTTATAAGCACAGAAATACTTAAGTAAGAGAAAATTTTTTGGGATGCTGTTTTTCAGTTCTCAGTTTTCTTTTTGATGACAAATGCGGGTATGTCGTGGTTTAGGCCAAATCCACCACTGGGGACCCGAAGGACCCCAGATGGGACCGACAGATGCTCCCCTCTACCCCTCTACAAAGAGAGAGGCAGAGGAGGAAAAAGAGACTTAAGAGTTTAGAAGAAACTAAACTACTTTAATGAAATATTAATAATAAAATAAAAAGAAATAATGAAAAATATATACAAAACCGTATCAAGCTCCCGAGATGACAATCACGTCACCGGCTGGCACTGGGGCAGTCCCAGGCTGGACTCAGTAACGGACGGGAACTGGATTCCGGATCTGGAGTCAGGATTGGGATCACAGGCAGAGAGAGTCCTCCTCAGATGTCGGCCATTGAAGGAAGAGCCCGTGACCCTTTGGTCCCTCAGCTTTTATACTGAGCATGAGGCAGATGGGATGGAATACCCTGTTGGTCAGTTTTGGGTCACCTGTCCTGTCCGCTCCTCCCTCCAGGTGGGACCCCACTATGCTTTTCCGCTTCCGACCCTCCAACGTGGCAAATAACAAAGTTGGTTGGCCTTGGCTGTTATGGCAATAAGTATAAGCAAGAGCCTCTCTGCATACCATGCCTGGGCATCAGCTATAAACAATTGGCCTTATCACTCTGAGAGAGTGAACACTGTCTGCACAATATGCAGTTAATTTCAGTTGTTAGAAGAGGCCCAGCTAAGAAGCGAAGTTACTGAACAAAATTGGTTCTGTTTTACCTCAAACCAGGACATTCCACCCCTTATTCCATACCATTTGCATCTTGCTCAGATTACTATTACTTTTATACATCAAATTTACACACACATAGTTATATATGATATGGATATATGCAGGTCACTCATCTATGGTTTATGTTTATATACAAATTTTTAAGTCCAGTTAGTTCATGATTGCAGGATCTCATCTCAGGGCAGGAAAGATGGTACAAAATTCATTCTAGTCCGTGCCCATGGGTAGCATGTTCATCTTGAAGAGCTTGCTGGACGCCACTTGATGAAGTTAGCTCAGGTTTCATCACCACTGTGTTATTCTGAAAAACACTTATTGAACACTGTTAGTATTATGTAGTGATCAGCATCATACTGCTCAGGATTGAGTATTCTCACCAAGGATTAAATTCCCTTGAGGTACACATTGAACTTCTCCATCCTTCAGCATCACCCACCAAGTACATCCAGGTCCTTGGGCAAAAACAGTCCCACGAATGGGTTTGCTTTTGCCTGAAGCAGGGAAAACCCAAACAGTTTTCCCTAACAAATTCCTTTCATGCACCACAGGGACTTTATCCCCTTCTACAATATGTAAAAGGTCTGATTGAGCAGGACCAGCTCGATTGATGGATCCCCTGGTGTTAACTAACCAGGTAGCTTGTTGTAAATGCTTGTCCCAATTTTTAAAGGTTCCACCTCCTATAGCTTTTAGGGTGGTTTTTAACAGTCCATTGTATCGCTCAATCTTCCCAGAAGCTGGTGCATGATAGGGGATATGATATATCCACTCAATACCATGTTCTTTTGCCCAATTACTTATCAGATTGTTTTTAAAATGAGTCCCATTGTCTGACTCAATTCTTTCTGGCGTGCCATGTCGCCACAAGACTTGCCTTTCAAGGCCCAGGATGGTATTCCGGGCAGTGGCATGAGGTACAGCATAGGTTTCCAACCATCCTGTGCTTGCTTCCACCATTGTAAGCACATAGCGCTTACCCTGGCGAGTTTGAGGGAGTGTGATGTAATCAACTTGCCAAGCTTCCCCATATTTATATTTCAGCCATCGTCCCCCATACCACAAAGGTTTTAACCGTTTAGCTTGCTTGATTTCGGCGCATGTTTCACAGTCATGGATAACCTGCGCAATAGCGTCCATGGTTAAATCCACGCCTCGGTCACGTGCCCATTTATATGTTGCATCCCTTCCTTGATGACCTGAAGTGTCATGGGCCCACCGAGCTAAGAATAGTTCACCTTTATGTTCCCAGTCCAAGTCTGTCTGGAAAATTTTAGCAGCCTGATCCGCTTGCTGATTGTTTTGATGTTCCTCAGTGGCCCGACTCATGGGTACATGGGCATCTACGTGACGTACCTTTACGACTAGGTTTGCTAGCCGGTCGGCAATGTCTTGCCACAGCTCAGCAGCCCAGATGGGTTTACCTCTGCGCTGCCAGTTGCTCTGCTTCCACTGCTTTAGCCACCCCCACAGAGCATTTGCCACCATCCATGAGTCAGTATAAAGATAGAGTATTGGCCACTTTTCTCGTTCAGCAACGTCCAATGCCAGCTGGATGGCTTTTACCTCTGCAAATTGACTCGATTCACCTTGTCCTTCAGCAGCTTCCGCGACTCGTCGTGTAGGACTCCATACAGCAGCTTTCCACCTTCGATGTTTTCCTACAATACGACAAGACCCATCAGTAAACAAGGCATACTGTTTCTCATTATCTGAGAGTTCATTATATGGTGGAGCTTCCTCAGCACGTGTCACCACCTCCTCTGGTGGCATCCCAAAGTCTTTGCCTTCGGGCCAATTTGTGATCACTTCTACAATTCCTGGGCGATTTGGGTTTCCTATTCGAGCTCGCTGCGTGATTAAGGCAACCCACTTACTCCAGGTAGCATCGGTGGCATGATGAGTAGAAGGAACTTTACCCTTGAACATCCAGCCCAGTACTGGTAATCGGGGCGCCAGGAGGAGCTGTGCCTCAGTACCAATTACTTCTGAAGCAGCTCTAACTCCTTCGTATGCTGCCAAGATTTCTTTCTCAGTTGGAGTATAGTTGGCCTCGGAGCCTTTATATCCCCGACTCCAGAATCCCAGGGGTCGACCTCGAGTCTCCCCTGGTGCTTTCTGCCAAAGGCTCCAGGTAGGGCCATTGTCCCCGGCTGCGGTGTAGAGCACATTTTTAATGTTCCGTCCAGTTCGGACTGGTCCAAGGGCTACTGCATGCACAATCTCTTGTTTAATTTGCTCAAAGGCTTGTCGTTGCTCAGGGCCCCACATAAACTCATTTTTCTTTCGAGTTACTTCATAGAGAGGTTTCACAATCTGGCTATAACCTGGAATATGCATTCTCCAGAAACCCACAACACCTAAAAAGGCTTGTGTTTCCTTTTTGTTAGTAGGTGGGGACATAGATGTTATTCGGTTAATTATATCCATTGGGATCTGGCGACGGCCATCTTGCCACTTGATTCCCAAAAACTGGATTTCTCGTGCAGGTCCCTTGACCTTACCTCTTTTAATGGCAAAACCTGCTTTCAGAAGAATCTTAATTATTTTCCTACCTTTGTGGAAAACTTCTTCTGCTGAATTACCCCACACAATGATGTCATCGATGTATTGTAGGTGTTCTGGAGCTCCACCCTTCTCCAGTGCAGTCTGGATCAGTCCATGGCAAACAGTAGGGCTGTGTTTCCACCCCTGGGGCAGTCGATTCCAGGTGTACTGGACACCCCTCCAGGTGAAAGCAAACTGTGGCCTGCACTCTGCTGCTAAAGGAATAGAGAAAAAGGCATTAGCAATGTCAATTGTAGCATACCATTGGGCTGCCTTTGACTCCAATTCATACTGAAGTTGTAGCATATCTGGCACAGCAGCACTCAGTGGTGGTGTGACTTCATTCAGGCCACGATAGTCTACTGTTAATCTCCAGTCCCCATCAGACTTTCGCACTGGCCATATAGGGCTGTTAAAGGGTGAGCGAGTTTTGCTGATCACTCCTTGGCTCTCTAGCCGGCGAATCAGGTTATGGATGGGAATCAGGGAGTCTCGGTTGGTGCGATACTGTCGTCGATGCACCGTGGCAGTAGCAATTGGCACCTGCTGATCTTCAACCTTCAGCAGTCCCACAACAGAAGGGTCATCTGAAAGACCGGGTAAGGTAGACAGCTGTGTAACATCCTCAGTCTCTACAGCTGCTATACCAAAAGCCCACCGATACCCTTTTGGGTCTTTAAAATACCCTCTCTTGAGATAGTCTATGCCAAGGATGCACGGAGCATCTGGACCAGTAACAATGGGGTGTTTCTCCCATTTATTCCCAGTTAGGCTCACTTCAGCCTCTAATACAGTCAGTTCTTGAGATCCGCCTGTCACTCCAGAAATGGTGACAGTTTCTGCCCCTTTATGATTCGATGGCAATAGGGTACACTGTGCACCAGTGTCCACTAGGGCTTTATACTTTTGTGGCTCTAATGTGCCAGGCCATCGAATCCACACAGTCCAATAAACTCGGTTGTCCCTCTCCTCCTCCTGGCTGGAGGCAGGGCACCTCTAACGTTGACCGTAATACCTACGATTATCAGATCGGTTCCTACCTGGTCCGTAGGATCGCCTACCGTAGGTTGGAGCAGCCTTCCTCCTGTCAGAATCCTTTCTCCTACCTGCTTCATTTTGCAACTCAAGCACCCGTGCCTGTAGGGCTGAGGTAGGTTCTCCATCCCACTTCTTCATGTCTTCACCATATTCACAGAGGCAAAACCACAGGATATCTCGCATCGGGTTTGATTTGTCTTGAGTCGGAGGGTGTTTTTTCTCTTGAGTAGGAGGGCGTTTCCTCTTAGCAGCTGCAACATGAGTCTGTACAGGGAAAGAATGGAGTTTTTCCTCCACCTTGGTTAGTTTATCAAACAGTTTATCGGTTTGCTCAACTAATTTCTGGGTCATTTGCTCTATTTTCTCAGTCAGTTTCTCAGTCATTTTCTCGGTGGTCACAGTCAGCTTCTCAGTCATTTTCTCGGTGGTCACAGTCAGCTTCTCAGTCATTTTCTCGGTGGTCACAGTCAGCTTTTCTATGGCTGCCACAGAAAAGGGACGAGAGAGACTGTCTTCATACTGTCGTACCTTATTAACCACTTCATTTACGGTTGGTGTGTCAGTATCAGATCCTCCCCAGACCATTGTTGACAATGTGTGGGAATATGTTGATGGTGCACTTTGTACAAACTTTTTTAGCATAGATTGTTTGCATGGCATTTCATCAGGGTCTACAATCACTTGCCCATCACTATAAATCACCTCTCGCACAGCCATTTCTCTCAGGTACTTAATTCCTTTTTCCATGTTGGTCCATTTACTTGGACGGCATTCGATATCGTCCTTAAAGGGATACCTGAGCTCTATGGCTGACACCAGTCGCCTCCAGAGACTGAGAGTGCTTGTCTTTCTCCCAATCTCTTTATCAATACCTCCATCCTTGGCCAGGTTTCCCAATTGCCTAGCTTCTCTGCCATCTAAATCTAGGGTATCTGCCCCACTATCCCAGCATCGGAGCAACCAGGAGACAAGTGTTTCACCTTCATGACGACTAAAGTCCTTCCTGATATTTCTCAGATCCTTCCTAGAGAAGGATTTAACAACTACCTCTACATCTGAGTCCTCCTGTGGTGAGGCTGCCCTAGAAGGGGCCTCTCCAACATCTGCTCTAGAAGGACTCTCGCCTTTGTCTGTTTTCAAAGGTCTCTTTCCCTTATCTGGTCTTGAAGGACCCTCCCCTGGATCTTCTTCAGAACCCTCCCCCAAGCTATCTGACTTGAGGTGGTCTTTGTCGTAAGGGGTAGGGGAAGGAGTTGACCTCTTCTTTTTCCTCCTGGTTACCGGGGCAGCTTGTACCGATTTTGATGGAGTTTGAGTAGGTTTGGTACTGGTTGTAGTGGCTGCAGTAGCTTGTGCCGGGACGGGCGGCGGAGGGGCCGGTGTTGTTGCGGTGGGGGGGGCGGCTGCCGGTGGTGCCGGTGCCGTTGCAGGCGGCGGCGGCGGCGGCGGAGGAGGCGCCTGTGCCGTTGCGGTGGGGGGGGCGGCTGCCGGTTTTGCCGTTGCTCTGGGGGGGGCGGCTGCGGCCGGGCCGGGCGGGGCCACGGTTCGCGCCGCTGCAGATCGCCGAGCGGCTGCGCGGGTCTGAGTGGCGGCAGCGCACGGTACCCTACAGCTACCCCTGCACAGATGTTTCACAATAAACCACCCCTGCACCACATTCAGAAGCACCAACAACAAAATCACGATCTTAACAAGGTACCAGTCCTTATCCTCAGAGCCCAGAAGGTTTCCATGCCCCAGCTCTGAGGGTGTCACATTAGCATAAGTATCAAAGGGCGAAGTAAACATTCCCCAGGTAGAACCGACAGTATAATTAATAACAGAATCCATCACCTGATGCCCGAGATATACAGGTAGAGCCGTTACCCAACTCATCGTGTTATACATCTGAATTGCGAACCACACCAACATAGCACCTTTAAACCTTCGCATAAAAAGACAAAGAATAAATGAAGTTTGCAACACATTTGACAGGTTAGACCAAGCTGACTGCATTAAGGTCCAACAAAGCTGTTTAAAGGCATGATACATGATTTCGTCTAAGAACGACATAATGCAAGCTGTCTGTTCTAATCTCTGAGCAAGTTGGAATTCAAACTATTTGGACAATTTATCACAGCTCTGGTGGAGCACTGTTCGAGCCCCACGTTGGGCGCCAATTAATCTGTCGTGGTTTAGGCCAAATCCACCACTGGGGACCCGAAGGACCCCAGATGGGACCGACAGATGCTCCCCTCTACCCCTCTACAAAGAGAGAGGCAGAGGAGGAAAAAGAGACTTAAGAGTTTAGAAGAAACTAAACTACTTTAATGAAATATTAATAATAAAATAAAAAGAAATAATGAAAAATATATACAAAACCGTATCAAGCTCCCGAGATGACAATCACGTCACCGGCTGGCACTGGGGCAGTCCCAGGCTGGACTCAGTAACGGACGGGAACTGGATTCCGGATCTGGAGTCAGGATTGGGATCACAGGCAGAGAGAGTCCTCCTCAGATGTCGGCCATTGAAGGAAGAGCCCGTGACCCTTTGGTCCCTCAGCTTTTATACTGAGCATGAGGCAGATGGGATGGAATACCCTGTTGGTCAGTTTTGGGTCACCTGTCCTGTCCGCTCCTCCCTCCAGGTGGGACCCCACTATGCTTTTCCGCTTCCGACCCTCCAACGTGGCAAATAACAAAGTTGGTTGGCCTTGGCTGTTATGGCAATAAGTATAAGCAAGAGCCTCTCTGCATACCATGCCTGGGCATCAGCTATAAACAATTGGCCTTATCACTCTGAGAGAGTGAACACTGTCTGCACAATATGCAGTTAATTTCAGTTGTTAGAAGAGGCCCAGCTAAGAAGCGAAGTTACTGAACAAAATTGGTTCTGTTTTACCTCAAACCAGGACAGGGTACAACAGTGAACATCTCCTGCTGAACCCAGGAAGAACCTCTGTGGAAAGTAGGGCTGGATTTCCTCTACTGCTGGGGTCTGAGCGCATGCAGGCCGGATGCTACACAACCCTGGATTACATCATTGGCGACACTGGGATTGCCAAAGGGAAGCACTTCTGGGCTTTTCACGTGGAAGCCTATTCCTACCTGGTGAAAGTGGGAGTTGTTTCTAGCAACAAGATACAGAAGTTGTTCCATAATACCCATGATGTGACCAGCCCAAGGTAAATTGCAGACTCTTGCTTAATACATGTTTTGTATAAGGAGATGGCTTTTTAAAAAATAAATTAAGAGCGAGCCTGGTC
Organism: Vanellus vanellus; assembly: GCF_965231255.1. Taxonomy (NCBI): domain Eukaryota; kingdom Metazoa; phylum Chordata; class Aves; order Charadriiformes; family Charadriidae; genus Vanellus; species Vanellus vanellus. The sequence continues at coordinate 827,625 of NW_028127876.1, forward strand.
TCAATTAGTATACAAGATGAACCTAAGCAGTGGGAAGTGGCTTGAAGGATATAGTGTAAGCACGTTGTCCTGTTCATCCTCTACTATTAGTAGGAAGATGTTCTAATTGTCCAGAGTCCTATTTTCTTTCTTTCTGGGAAAGAAATCGGGTTTCTACAGATATCAAGATATGTCAGTTAAAGCAAGAAGGTTAAAACAGAGAAAAAAAAGCATCATTTGCAAGATTGAAGCAATGCTTAGTTGTCAATAGTAAGATTCTGCCTTAATTCCCTTAGCATACTAGGTTTGGCAGCCACTCAGAGGTACAATGTTCACTGTGCATATCTGTGTGTCTTTGCTGTAGCTTGCGTCATGGTGGATTCCAAGTCACTGGCTCATCCCAGGCTATAGATTTGCATATGACACTGGAGTGCTACTGAGCACAAGCCAAAGTGCAGTGGATAAACCAGCAAAAAGATTTCCAGCTCTCAATTACAGTTGTAGTAAGCCTGGATGTGTCTAGGAACTGCAGGCTGGGAGGCTATCTCCCAGGGGCTCTTAACTTTTTCATGAATCTAACAAAAGTGTTGGCCTTCTGCTGTATAACATACTGAAATTATAAAAACGCCAGTGTCTCAAGCTTCTGAAAGTCAGATGGAGACTTTTTGAAAAATGAGAAATTAGATCCTGATTTTCTCATTTCTCCCGGTCCCTGCCAGGAGGGAGTGAAGCTCAGCCCCGCTCCCTCCTTTTACAGGGAGGAAAACAAAATGGAAAAAAGAAAACCAAGTTGTCCTATATTAGAAGTGTATAATTCCATTTTAAGGGTAGGGCAGCAATAGGGCTGGTACCACAGCCCCCCAGCCCCACAGCCACTGTGGGTCACCGGCGTAATAATGTACCTCTCCGGTAATTAAAGTTTCTTTTGGGAAGGGGGGAGAGATGGGGACTCTCCTGTGCCGGGACCTTTCCCCTCCAGGGAGGCAGAGCCGGAGCAGCGAGCACGGTCCTGCCCGGAGGGCAGCGTGGAGGGGACGCGCACGGGCATCCCGGAGGAACAGCAGCAAGGAAACCCCGGCACTGCACCTTTCCCTTCCTCCGAGCCTTTTTCTTTTCCTCTTTTTAAGGGCTCAACCAGTTTCTTCCCCCTCTGACCGTCACCATGGGGCACTGGCACCAGCAGCTTTGCAAAACCCCATCCTGTAAAAGCCGCCTGATTTTGGCCCTGTTTGGGGATGCGCTGCTTCCATCCTTACAGAGCAAACTGATAGATTTGTTTTTCTCTCCCCTCCCCATTTAGCAAGAAGCACCAACGTGCCGTTGTCGTTTTGGGTCGGTTTGCTGCAGAAAAAGGCTCCCGCAGGGGACGGGATAAGCCGATGGCAGGAGGGTCCCTGCACCCATCCCACCGCTGCTGGTGGAGGGCGGCAAGGGGACCTTTTCTTCGGGGTTGTCCTCTCCTCCCGGGCTCTGCAGCCCCACGCCGCAGCCCAACGACCCCCCCCGAGATGGGAAGAGAGCACGAGAACCATCTCTGCTCAACAGCTTCTTCCTGCAAAGGGGCAGGAAAAAGGAGGAGGAAAAGGCACCTTCCCACTTGCCTCCGGGCTCATCCCACCCTGCGAGAGAGACGCGGCTTTGTGAGGAGAGGGGAGGAGGAAAAAACACCACAGAGAGAGAGCCAGGGAGGGAAAAGGAAGGAAAGCGGAGGGACAGCGGAGGGGCAGCCCGGGGACACAGAGCCCCAGGTCTCGCCTGGCCGCTCCCGCCACCACCCGGCGGATTGGAGGGGGTTGATCTGAAGCGCTGCCTTATATTAATTTAACAGCCGGGGGAGGAGAAGGCGCCGTTTCTGCCTTTTGCAGCTTCCAGGCTGATGGCAGAGCCGAAACAAGAAACATAATTATCATAAAACAAACAAACAAACAAACAAAAATTCCCCCAAAACTCCAATGTAAAACTGGAGCGCAGGGAGCAAATGCTTTTCCTTTGCCTCGGCCCAAGCACCTTGCATGAAAATCTGGCAGGAGTTCAGACCAAGTGGATTTGGGAGGTTTGTACAATAGCTACTTCTCAAAAAAAAAAAACAAACAAAAAAGACTATTTTCATTCATAAAGAAAGTTCTACCACTGGCAAGCAAGGCGTGACCCCGAGTTATCCCTGGCAGCGCGTCAAAACGATTCCTTCCCCCAGCTCCTGCTGGCGTTCTGAAACAAAAACACGCTTCTATAGTGCTCGAAAATTAATTTGTTCCTCCAAAAGATTGCTCATCTGAAGTCCCCTCGTTTGCTCCCTGTGACATCACTAATCCAGCAGAGCATCCTGTCACATAGCCTGACCTTGTCCCAAGCCAACGCCTTCACAAAGCACTTGGCATAGGAGCTTCTCCCCACACCTGCAGCCCAGAGTGGGGTGGGGATGGGGTCAGCTCTTGCAGCCTCTTACCTTCAGCTTGTGCTCCTTCCTGTTGACAATGACAGCCGTGATCTGCTGGTCCATGAATATCAAGATGGTGCAGAGCAGAGCTGGGATGGGCGTGGCCAACACCCGTCCACCAAGGGTTGGGCCCTATGGGGTTGACCAACAGCCCGCGGTCGTCTCTGGTAGGCTGCAACAAAGCCAAACCACACATCAGGATCAACTCCCAGCCCAGCCACTTCACTGGCTTTGATTTTCCCCTCCATTGCTGTGGTGCCTCATCTCCTGGCCCTGCCTTCATGTCACCCTCTCCTACGGGGTTCAGCAGTGCCAGTGTCCTCGTCGCAAGCACCTATAGATGCTTCTGTAGGTATCAAGTTTTGGGGCTGGCTTCTTCTTTCCAGAAGGAAACGATGCACTCGGAGGTGGAAGAGGAGATGGTAACACCACCAGCATCCTCAGACTCAGCCCTGTCCTGTCCCAGCATCACCCTGTGGCATCCCCAAGAGCTGAAAGCCGCTCCACACCAAAACAGCCCATTACCTTGAACATGTGGGGGACATGGAGCTTCGGTGACGGGATCCCAACCAGGAAGTCAATGAGCACCATGATGACAATGGTGAGGAAGACACCAAAGTCACTTACTGTGGACCGTACCTGGGGCAAGAAAGCAGAGCTGAAAGGGACAGCACAAACAGGGCCATACCGTGAGATGGAAAAGTTAAAGACATCAACAGCATTAAGGCTGGTTAACAAATTCCCACCACCCTGAGGACATGCAGCAAATCCCTCGGTTAGATACTGTTGCTGTGTTTGTCCCTGTGAGATCTGGTGTCAGAGAATAAAAAAAGTTTAATAAAAGCCAATAAATATTAAAAAATAAGGAAACAGATGTCTGCCACTACAGCTGCACTCACAGCTACAATGGGAATAAGGCACCGAGGCATCATTTACTCCTCAAAAGGAAGAAACAGTGTCTTTTGTGTCTTTTTCTATGGCAGCTCCTCATTTAAATCAACTTTCCCCTTGGGCACACCAGGTGAAAAAAAAACACAAACAAAAAAACAACAACCAACCAACTTTGGAAGACCTGATTTCCCACTGCCTGGGCAAAAAACCGCTCCAGGACAGGTTGCGAGGCAGGTGGGAAACGCTACGATCGTTTTGCACTCCTGGAAATGAGTGAGGGACATGCAAGTTTGGCCTTCAAGGTCAACATTTCCCAGTTTGACCAAGCGGTGGCAAACACTGCTTAGTGCTCCGGGAAAGCCATTTTGGGAAATGAGTGGGGAGACTGCTGCTGGCCACTGTCTTCTACCTACTCTGGTTGGGAAGTAACGGCTGGTTTTAAACTTATTCAATAAGCTCGACAGGACAAAGGTGGAGAAGAAGAGGATGCAGCACCAGAAGAGGACTTCAGGTGTGTAGGGGCCATCGTGTCCACAGGCAGGTCCATGAAACTCTCCACGACAGCGGAGACAGGAGATGTGATGGGACACCATACCACAGACCTATGGCACATCCTCCGCTTGAACGGCAGGTAACCGTGGCTGAAGAAGACACCGGAAACTCTTGGGGAGAGTGAAAGAGGGAACGGGGAAGGAGGGCTAAGACAACAGTGACAGGAAAGGAGAAGAGACAAATTGTCCCTTCCCAGGGGCGGGCTCACAGGGGGCGGGCTCACAGGACACAGCCAAGGGGGGTGAAGATGTCTATAAGAGCGTCCCACCCTGTGCCTGAGCTCTGCTTCCAGCAACAATGGCCCAAGGAGCTGCTCAGACATGCAAGTTTATGCACGTACCTTCAGACAGCGCTGAGTAAGAAAGCAAGGCCTGGAGTTACTAGGAACCAATTAAGGAAGCTAATTATGGCCTTCAAGCATGAACTGAAGTCCTCCAACTTCTCCAATAACCAAATCACCCACTGAACCTTGCTCCCAGACAGAACCGCTGTCCTGCGGATAACAGTTATTGCCCACCATGTCAGGGATGAGGTGGACTCTCCTTCCCAGGCCCAAGGGGGTTAAACCCACACCTTAGACTGAAATAACGACTTTTCAGAGCAGCACTGGCACAGTTGGAAGCCCATCATCACCCGAAGGGCTCTGAGCTTTGCACCAGGCCAGTGCCCCTGGACGCCACGGCCGCGGCACGAGGAAGCAGTGACTCGGGGCACTTACAGTCACCGTGAGGTTCTCCCAGGTGATGCCAGACACATTGATCTTGTTGCTCTCCCAGAACTGCAGGGTTTCGTTGCTGGGATGGGTCGGTGCCTCACACTTACAGCTGGGAGGAGAGGAGCCAAGACAGAGGTGAGGGGAAGGCGATGGAGGTGCAGCCCTGAGCTCCTGCCAAGGGGCAGCGGCACTTTAGGAGGAAGAAACCCACTAGGAGATGGTGAGGAAGTCCAGCTTGCTGTGCGTGTGCACAGGGTAGGCCTCTCGCAGGTGACTCAGCTTCTCCAGAGCCTCATAGATGAAGATGATGCAGATGAGGGAGGCGAAGGCTTCTTCGGTGAAGCGGGTGATGTAGCACACCAAAGAGCTAGCGTCAGTGGCCACCAGCACTATGCAGAAGAAGGCGGTCCACAGCCCAATGCACGCCCGTAGAGAGAGGAAGAGTGCGTAGTCCCTGGGAAAGCAAAAGAAAACGCAGGGTGGAAAGGGCAGCAAGAGGCTCCGAGCCATGCCTTCCTTTGGGGAAAGTCGGCAGCAATTCAGGAGCGTGTCAAGGCTGCGGATGGTAAATGCAGTTTCCACGTCCTACGACAGACAGCCTCGGGGCTGCGGCGCAGGGTGTGGGCCCGCAGGAGGAGAGGCCAATTATTTAATTATCATTCTTTAACAATTACCTTGTGTTAATGCCTCGGAGGCTAATTGAGGTCAGGTCCCTGTTGTGGAAGGTGGTGTTCTCCCACATCACCCCGATGCCCTAACAGCGAAACCGGCTGGGTTTGCACCCAGTTACCTGCTGCCAGCAAGTTGGGGCTTCATAATAAATTTAATTGCAATAAGAGAGGTTAATCTCCCATCACAGTTGCCACAACAAAAAGACTGTCACGGAAAATATCCGTTTTGCCTGAAAAGCTCCTGCTTTTTCAAAAATCATCAAAACATTTGACCAGAGAACTGTTTGGATATGTGGGTAAAATATATTTCCACTTCCAGCAAAAAACATGCAAAAAAGTGCCCGAGTTTGTACTGAGAGGAAAGCAAATCTTCCCTCATTCCCAAACCAGAGTCATTTGTCTCATCTTCCCTGTGCAGCCCATCTCGGGCATCCATATCCTTGTGGTTTCTGCTCCTCCTGCTCTTTCACTTTAACTCTAAAAACCCTGAACCACCCATCCATCCTTCAGAGACCGAGGGCTCCTGCACCGTCACATACTAAAGCAGCAGCGCGTGATGTCTGTGACACAGAAGACAACTTAAATCTACCAACTACCACTAAGAAAAACATCTTTTCTCCATCCCTGCCTTCTTCTGAAGGCGCTCGCAGCACCTGGCTGCAGCAGCCAGCCTTACTTGCAGAATTTGTAGAGGATCTTCTCGAACACGAGGACGGGGCCGGTGCTGCCGAGGATGGCGAGAGGTTGGCCAGCAAAGAAGAAATACACCACGCCGGTCATGGATGCGCCCAGCAGCGACTCCATGGCACTCTGTCCAGGGAAAAGAGGCAGCAGCGAGTAATTAAATCATTAGAGGGAAAACCACAAGTGCAAATTCACTGCAGCAAGGACTTTTGCATGAGTGTTGTCCTCCCTCGTGCCACCCAACAGAGAGAGGTGCTCACTATGTGGCTGTTGGTCGCCTCCCCCAGCAGTCCCCCAAAGGTGATTGATGACGGGGGACATGCAGGCACAGTAGAGGAAGAGGAAGGACGCCAGACACTGCAGGCTCAGACCATCCCGAAAGTCACTCCAGAACCAGGGGGCTTTTCGCTTCACATCCCGGATCAAACCTCCAAAGAGCCTGGAGGAAGGAAAAAAAATTAAACCATTTTCGTGGAAGACCACGTTAAGTTTTCTTGGCTGAGGAAGGACAATCGCAAGCACAGAGTAACTTCCATTGCTAAAAAGAAGTCTCCTTCTCCCATTTTAGCCCCAGTAGAAACTGAGGCATACAAAAAAAACCACAGAATCACAGAATAGTCAGGGTTGGAAGGGACCTCTGGAGATCATCTAGTCCAACCCCCCTGCCAGAGCAGGGTCACCTACAACAGGTTGCACAGGACAGCGTCCAGGCGGGTTTTGAACATCTCCAGAGTGGGAGACTCCACAACCTCTCTGGGCAGCCTGTTCCAGTGCTCCACTACCCTCAAAGTGAAGAAGTTCCTCCTCATGTTAAGATGGAACTTCCTATGTTCAAGCTTGTGCCCATTACCCCTCGTCCTATCAATGGGCACCACTGAAAAAAGACTCCTCCCATCCCTCTGGCATCCTCCCTTTAAGTATTTGAAAGCATTAATAAGATCCCCCCTCAGTCTTCTTTTCTCTACACTAAAGAGACCCAAGTTCCTCAGCCTTTCCTCATATGAAAGATGTTCTAATCCCCTAATCATCTTCGTAGCCCTTTGCTGGACCCTCTCCAGCAGATCCCTGTCTTTCTTGAACTGGGGAGCCCAGAACTGGACGCAGTACTCCAGATGCGGCCTCACCAGGGCAGAGTAGAGGGGGAGGATGACCTCCCTCCACCTGCTGGCCACACTCTTTTTGATGCCCCCCAGGATGCCATTGGCCCTCTTGGCCACCAGGGCACATTGCTGGCTCATGGTCATCCTGTTGTCCACCAGGACTCCCAGGTCCCTTTCCACAGAGCTGCTCTCCAGGAGAGAGTCAGCCCCCAACCTGTACTGATGCGTGGGGTTATTCCTCCCCAGATACAGTACCCTCCATTCACCCTTGTTGAATTTCATTAGGTTCCTCCCTGCCCAACTCTCCAGCCTGTCCAGGTCACGCTGTAAAGCAGCACAGCTTTCTGGCCTGTCAGCCACTCCTCCCAGTTTAGTGTCATCAGCAAACTTGCCGATGGTACACTCTATCCCTTCATCCAGATCATCGATGAATATATTGAACAGGACTGGACCCAGTACTGACCCCTGAGGGACACCACTTGTTACTGACCTCCAACTAGACTGCACCACTAACCACAACCCTCTGAGCTCTATCTGTCAGCCAGTTCTCAATCCACCCCACTGTCAATCCTCCAACAAAAGAAACCCTCCAACAAAAAAGAGACCAAACCTGAGAGCCCGTCCCCTCTTATTGCAACAGTCCCTCACTTTGAGAAGCAGCAGAGCTCTACCTGGAGGTACTTACACATCTGCTTCCACCCCAAAGCAAGAAAACCTGTGTGCAACCACGCTGCGGCTGAGCCCAGCTGCCCAAATCTCCCACCCACCCAGCCCAAGGGACCAAGCTGGTAACCTGGAGCCCCTTCACTGACCCAGTTCACCCCAAAACTCTGCTAGAAGGGAGGTGCACACTCAGATTTTAGGGGCAAACAGAAAAACACCCCACCAAACTATTTCAGTTCACACCTTCCTGTCCGCTCCAGTTACTAAAAGGGGAGACAGTTGAGTGTTTCAAACCAAAACCAAACCTCCTGCTTCATTCTTGTGGTTCCTTTCGAAAAATTAAAATAGGGATTTCCAAACTGGGGGTGGGGTGGGGTGGGGAGACCCAACCCCACACTTTTGAGCACAGCCAGTTTCATTCTCCAAACGTAATACCTGCAGGACTCACTAGATGGCACTTGGCCACAGGACATGGCCACCACCTACCTCCAAAGGCCCTCAGAACCTACAAGGGTGAAGCTTCGTCTTCAGCCCAACCAGGCTCAGGCTTCTCTTGCTGCAAGCCCGCTTTCCACACAAAACTGCATTTTTCTCCTCAAAAAAAAAAAAGCCAAGGGCTGACAGCTAATGCCCTCCTTGGCTGAAATACCACTGCCAGCGCTGCACAAAGAGCATCTGTGCCTTAAAAGCTGAAGGAGAACTACAGGAGTTCTCTTCTCTCCTTGCCCACGGGGCTGGGGAAGCATCACTGGGATCACCGCGCTCAAAGAAATAAAAAACCAACCACGTCTCACACTCGAGTCGCAACTGCAGCTTTGAAAGGGCCTCCAGGAAACCCTTCTCTTTAGAGAAGAGCAAAATACCGGAAATCTGCTTTTTATCCCCCAAATTCCTGCTTCGACCGAATGGCATCACCTGCCGCCGCGCAGCAGCGACGCTCGGGGAAGCTCACATCTCCCACTCGCCAGCCAATTTAACGAGCAAAAGGAACAAACGTTCCCATCTGGGAATGAGCTTTTTCTGGCCCCCGAGTACTTTGTCCTTCGCCGCCGCTGCCAGGTGCCTGGAAAACATCAAAGCATCGAAACTGGGCTGGGAAAGGGGATGGCGAGCTCACTTTTGAGTTTCGGAGCAGAGAGTGTTGTTCCATCTCAAGAAAACTTCTCCAAATTATTATTTTGCTGCAGCGTTTTTTTTGTCCCAGCAGGAGAGAGAGGGATTTTTGACTGTCCTGCCTCAGTTTACCTGTCTCAGTGCAACTCCTCCAGTTAGAAAGAAAAATCTTTCCCTGGGGAAGCGTTGGTGTAATTGAGGATGAGGAAAAGTACAAAGCAGAGGTTCACGTCCGGCTTTGAGTCCTCCCGGTGCCGGGGGAGGCCAAAAGCATCGCACGAGCACGCAAACTTCCCACTTCGGCCCCCTCGTCCCGTCACATGCAAGCTGGACTGGCCACCAGCAGCAGGAGGGAGGATTAATGTAATTAATCTCGCGCAAAGTGTAATTAATAACACTGATCCCAGTGTTATAAGGGGATGAGGGGCCAAACTGGGGGAGCTGCTCTGGTGGCGGAGCAGGAGACCCCCCTCCTCGCCCCTCTCCATCTCCATCCTACCCAGACGAAGCCACCGGTCCTGTGGCTCCCTCCTTTGCTATCGTGGGGGTCAGCACCGTCCCCTGCGGGGACCCCTCTGGCTCCTGAGCCAGGATTTGGGCTGTGACGGGGACTGGACCCGGGAGAGGACACATCTCCAGAGCCCCAAAGTGGGGCTGTGAGGGGGGGACACACGCAGGTCACAGCTGAGCATCACCAGGACGTGACCGTCATCCCTTGCTGGTGGAGACGCAAATTCCTCTCAGTCTTTGCCGTGAGCTGTAATTTCAGGGCAGATTAATTAATTCCCCACCTCTCGTTTGCCCCCGAGAGCAGCTCCTGCAGCTGGGTCCCATGGGTGCAGCGGGGGGGCGGACAGGCCCTCCCCCAGGCTAAGGAAATGCAGAAAGATGGGGGGACCACCCAGCCACCTCCTGCCTGCACCCCAACACCAGGCGCATCCGCACAAGTGCCCGGTGGGACAATAGCTGAGGTGACCGGGTGGCATGGGGCTCTGTGGGGACAGTGGCCTTTGTCCCCCTGCTCTGAAGGGCCACAGCATCACCAGGGGGTCACATCGAGATGCGGAGGAGGGGACAAGGAGGGGGGGTCTGGTGGGGAGACCCACAACAGGCATCGCCCAGGTGCCTCCCTCCCACACCCACCTTGGGTACCCCTCACCTCCCCCTTTGAGCCCCCACCCCTCCGCCTTGCAGATGCCTTACACCCCCCTTCAGCGGCCTGCTGCCCCCCCTCCTTGCACACCCCCAGCACCCCATTTTAGACACCTACCACCCTCCTTACCCCCTCCAACCTTGCAGATGCCCTTCACTCCCCTTTCCATGGCCCTCACAGCCCCCCCCCCTCCCCCCCATGCAGATGCTTTGCCTCCCCCATTTGCCCCCACCCCCTGCTCCCCCTGTGTTTCCTCCCTGCCATGGGAAATGCCGCAGTGAGCAGCCATGGAGCATCCTCCAGCCACACCGGCGGCACGGCACGGCCCGCCCGGGGGTACCGGGCATCTCCCTCCCTGCCCCGGTGCCGCTGCCTCCCACCTGACAGCTGAGGACCCCATCGGCCCATTGCTGCCGGCGGGCATGGCAGGGCTGGGGGGAGATAATTGCTTGATAACGATACTCTTAAGACATCCAAACAAAACACCAACAAAAATCACTACGATCACAAAAATGAATAGGTTTCGCAATAGGCTTTGCAGCCGTCAGCTCAGGGCAAACTCAAAGCCATGCAAGATTTTGTTCAACCATCCGACTTCTATTGCCTCTCGTAGATTTCTGCCATCCAAGTAGAAGGCAAATTAATTTTTCTTATTTTCTCTTTTGACTGATTCCCTGTCCAATCAACATACCAAGGAGTAGATCGCATGTAATGCCATTCTCCGTGTTCTGCCGTCTTCCAAACGGAAGGGAACTGCATTCGAGAAAGTGCTTGAAAGCCCAGCAGTTATCACCTCTGTTTTGGACCCGCGCTTCAAGGAGATGCAGTTTCTCAGCCCCAGCCAAAAAAGCGAGCTGCACCAGCCAGTGAGAACCACGCTGTTGTGGGTTTGCAACCACCAGTCCCCATCTGCCACCCAGTCTGGGGTGCCAAACTCGGATTCCAAAGCCACAGGCGCAGATGCCGGCAGCCAGCTGCCTGCTCGCAAGGACCCATGCACCAGCGCCCCATCTCAGAGCATCTATGACATCCTTTTGGGGTAGGACCCGAGGAGAGCATACCCGAGATCCACCAGCAACTGGAAAACTACATCCTGGAGCCCCTCTGCAAGCGCAGCACCAGCTGCTGCGCTGGTGGAAGAAGAACGAACATCGCTTCCCGGCCGTGGGGCGGCTGAGCCAGCAGTACCTCGCCATCCCCACCACCGCCTTCCTGCCAGACCAGGCCTTCGCTGCCGGGGAAAGCACCCTGGAGCATCGGTGCACTGTCCTGGCGCCGGAGAATCTGGTCCAAATTCTGTTCTTGCATCCGCATTCTGATTTTTTAGAATGCACAATTTTTGGGATGGCGACTGAGAAATTAGGTCTTGTGGTTCCCATTGAAACACCCATTAATTCATACAACCAAAACCCAGCCAAATGAAAAGGTGATGTTAAACCTCAGCCCCGAGGGAAAAGAAATGTGCCCGACCAGGTGCTAAAAGGCACTCTGGCAAACCACCCCCCCTCTCCAAACTGCAGTTTGCTCTAGGAAACTGACAAGTTTTCTTCCTCTGCAGCCTTAGCGAGGCTGTAGATTTTTCCACCCTGCAGGGAAAGAAACAATCCTCAAAAGCAGATGTTATTCTGCCTGCAAGGAAAGCTTGAAAATATTTTTCTTTTTTTAAAGGCAGAATGCCTAAATGGAACATCCGAGCTGGTTTCTCCATGAAAATAACACTTTGCACTTGCACAGCAAAGCAACGCTCATTAACCAATCTCGGAAAGCTTCGCAGGCATTAAGAAACACTCCAAGTAACACACCTGCGTGCACCCTGTAAGCACACGTGCAAAGAGGAATCCCTGTTTACGCACCCCGGCTATATCAAACCGCACTATTTCCCTCACAAGCCATGATGGAAACAGGCCACGCTCCCATTCCTCGGCTCCAGAGCTCCGGCGATGCCGGGATCATGCCAACCCTCAGCCGCTGCGGGCATCAGCTCTGCTAACACCCCGCTGTCGTGGTTTAGGCCAAATCCACCACTGGGGACCCGAGGGACCCCAGAAGGGACCGACAGATGCTCCCCTCTACCCCTCTACAAAGAGAGAGGCAGAGGAGGAAAAAGAGACTTACGAGTTTAGAAGAAACTAAACTACTTTAATGAAATATTAATAATAAAATAAAAAGAAATAATGAAAAATATATACAAAACTGTATTAAGCTCCCGAGATGACAATCACATCACCGGCTGGCACTGGGGCAGTCCCAGGCTGGACTCAGTGACGGACGGGAACTGGATTACGGATCTGGAGTCAGGATTGGGATCACAGGCAGAGAGAGTCCTCCTCAGACGTCGGCCATTGAAGGAAGAGCCCGTGACCCTTTGGTCCCTCAGCTTTTATACTGAGCATGAGGCAGATGGGATGGAATACCCTGTTGGTCAGTTTTGGGTCACCTGTCCTGTCCGCTCCTCCCTCCAGGTGGGACCCCACTATGCTTTTCTGCTTCCGACCCTCCAACGTGGCAAATGACAAAGTTGGTTGGCCTTGGCTGTTATGGCAATAAGTGTAAGCAAGAGCCTCTCTGCATGCCATGCCTGGGCATCAGCTGTAAACAATTGGTCTTATCACTCAGAGAGAGTGAACATTGTCTGCACAATATGCAGTTAATTTCAGTAGTTAGAAGAGGCCCAGCTAAGAAGCCAAGTTACTGAACAAAATTGGTTCTGTTTTACCTCAAACCAGGACACCCGCTGATGGGTCAGCGACAGGAATCTGGGAGCAGGAAGGGGATTGTACCACCCAGGCTCCCCGAAATCCCACGCACTTAAGAGGAATGCAAATCTCAGGCTCCCCTAAGCCACCACATTTCTCACCGTGACCACTGCACTAACACCTAGAGCACTTTTTAAGCAGCACGCACCAGGTTTAACCTCCATGCCTGAGAAAGTCCCTGTCCTGAGGGCTGCCGGTCCCCTCGGCCCAACGCAGGAGGCAGCAGCAAACCCCTCCAGACAGGGCAAGAGGTGCTTGTAAGAGTGACATCCAGCTAATAACCAAAAAGCACTTAAACCAACCCCAAACTTTGGAGACATTTAGTCTTGGGCCAGCAGCAGCATGTTGCTCAGTAAAGCACGCTTCCACGACTCCCCTCAATTAACCGTCACCTCCAGAGCCCGATCTCTGAAGGTGAGAAGTTCCTTTAGGTTTACTCTTGACGTCCCTTTCCCTCCCACAGGCAAAGAGACCCCAAGTATTTCCACTTGAGAGTGCAGTTCCCCTTCCACGGGCACCCAGCTCGCTCTGCAGTTTTGGATTATCACTCAGCAGGGAGTGCGGGAGTCGCGGCAGCAGTTGCATCGATAAGCAATCTGTGCAACAGTTCCTAAAACAGGGGCTGCCCACAATCAGAAGTTGACTCTTTGGTACAAACTCCCTCCACACCAGTCATCACACAGGGGGAAAACAACCAAGCTATTGTAGGGCTCAGTATTACCCATTTCTCCGCAGCTGGGCAGAAATACACACTTTTGCGGCTTTTCCCACACTGGAAAATTCAAAGCATTAGTACTAATAAAAAGACTTCTTTTTCTAATGCCTCTATTGGAGGGCTCCGGAACGTGGTCTGCAACGAGCGAATATCCACACAAAAACAAGCCCCAAAAGTCCCACAAAGCTGCTCTACCTCTTACGGTTTATTGCTGGGGTCCCCACCAACACCTAAACCCACGTCCCACCCCCCACACGGTACATCCTTTGCCATTTTGAACTTTGCTGCAAAACATTTTACCATTTTCCACCCCTCTTTCTTGGGAAAAGAAAGAGGGAACGAGACAACTCCAAACCGCTCTCTTTTATTTGATTTGCAGTGATCTGACAACCCCAGCCCTTCCCGCTGCCTTAGGCTTTGGGAAACAATTCAAGGGTCCTCAGCCACCAGTAAGGAACGAGCTGTTATTCATGGGCCAATCAGTAGAAACAGCAGCCCCGATCATTAGGAGAAAGTCTCATTTTTCAGTCATGGATTTTCACGGGTTTTGTTTTCAGGCCACCCAAACAGGGCGCGCTTTTATAGCCATCAGCAATTAAATTCTCTGTCCCCTCCAGAAAAGCCTTTTCCTAAAGGCGCTCTCCTTCCAAGGGGCAGACCCACAAAAAGAAGCCCACACTGCTTAATCCATTTCACAGAGAATTTCAAATGCAAACAACAATTAAACAGGACGTCTTTTCCCCGCTTCAGGGAAAGCCAGTAATATACACCTTGGCAACAGATTTAGCAAATCTATCATTGTAATGCCTTTGCATTTCCCATTTCCACCTGGAGAGCAGGCTGAAAGGACTCTCATAAAAAAAAACCCAAACCAACCACAAAACATATTCCTGTCTAGGGGGTAATTTAATGAAACGATTTGAACACCTTAACGATTTGAACATCTTTTTACAGGTACAAGGCAACAAGAAACATTCTCCAGGTGAAAAAAAGAAAACAACACCTATTAACCTCTTTACCCCAAAGATCTTTTCACCACATGGATTCCACCACCAATACACAGCTGCTAAATATCCCCGGCTGCTGCCGATCCGTAAGAAACCCTTCAAAATACAAGAGAACGCCGAGCCCGGCATGCTGACGGTGCTGCCGGGGCTGTGAGTCGGAGCTGGACAGAGTTGCAGCCCCTGAGGTTGAAATCAGACCCACGTTTAGGCACAACCCGGGGTTTTAAGCCTCGCTACAAACCAGACCCCCGCTTTTCAAGAAAAACAGGGAGATTCAACTCAAAATAAACCACGTTCTCGACGCCAAAGGGGCGCTGGTCCATGGCCGCCGCCGCCCTTAGGGCCAGTTCCATGGGGCTTCGCTTGACCTGGAGCAGAACTCGAGGGCGTGAGGACAACAAGCCCCCTACACAAAATCTAAAAAAAAGGAAAAGTTCAATAAGATTTGCTGTTACTCACCCACCAAAGCCTAACCACTACAACTGGCCCTTTCACAACCAGGCCTGATCGCAGAAGAAAACTGGAATATCCCAATTCCCGGTTCAAACACAAGGCGTGGAGCTGCCCAGACCCCACGTGTGGGCTGGGCAGACGGGGGGGCTCTTCTTCTCAAAACCCGCAGGAAGAGAAAGGGCAGGAGTGTTTTCCCAGCCCTGGAAGAGGCTGTGGGGAGAAGGTGGGAGGGAGGAAAAGGCTGCCCAGGAGTGGAGACAGGGGAAGGAGAGGGCTCCATCCATAGGGGAAACGCCATTCCTGGCCACACAGGAGGCTGCGGGACCACCCTGGGGATGGATTTGGGGGCTCTCCCTGAGGGAAACACTGCTCCCAGCCATGCAGGAGGCTGTAGGGCAACGACAGAGATGGATTTGGGGGCTCTCCCTGAGGGAAACACCATTCCTGGCAACGCAGGAGGCTGTGGGGACACCCCGAGAATAGGTTTGGAGACACTCCCTGAAGGAAACCCCATTCCCGGACACAGGAGGCTGTGGGGCCGCCCGGGGGACAGATTTGGGGGCTCTCCCTGAGGAGCCTGTGGGGAGGAGGGAGGCGGGGGCCGCCCCAGGGCCGGGGCCACTCCTGGAAGGGGAGGGGGGGATCTCCAGCCGCCCACGCGGGGCTGCCCGAAGCCTGAGGAGATGAAAAGAAGAGGAGAAAAGCCAAGAGTTCCCTCACCACCATCGCCTCTCACAGCCCCGGCCCTCCCCGCCGCGCCTCATGGCGGCTGTGTGCGGTGTCACCTGAGCGGGGGGCGGCGGCTGTGGCAGGAAAAGGCGAGAGGGGAAGGGAAGGGCGGCGCCATTTTGAATGGGAGGAGAAGGGAAGGGGGGGCGAGAGATGGGGGGGGGGATGTGGGAGCGAGGGTGTGAGGGGAGTAGGTGTTGTGTGAGGGGGGAATGGGTTTTCGGGAGAGGGAGGTTTGCAGGGCTGTGAGGTGTCTGTGAGAGAGGAGGCCCCGGAGGGAGGTGAGTGGAAAGGGCTGTGTGTGAAAAGAAAAGCTTTAAGGACAGGCCGGGCTGGGGAAAGGTGGTGGGCCCTGAGGGAGGGCTTGGGGACCGGGGCTAGAAGCGTGGGTTTGAGGGCAAAACTCTGGGAAAGAAACTGCAGGACAGGGCCAATCTGAGTATACAGTTTAGCGAAGCTTCTAGGAAAAGGTGACCAAACGCGCCTCT
The DNA here is from genome assembly GCF_965231255.1 of Vanellus vanellus. Lineage (NCBI taxonomy): Eukaryota > Metazoa > Chordata > Aves > Charadriiformes > Charadriidae > Vanellus > Vanellus vanellus. The sequence continues at coordinate 843,731 of NW_028127876.1, forward strand.
TGTCCTTTTGTGGGCTGGTTTTGTCTAAGTTATTCATGCGAGTGGACTTTTGCCACATGGGATGGGAACTTTCGCTTCCCGGGATAGCTGATGCCCCTGGATAACCACTGCCCGCGAAGCACTGCGAAACCCCGTGATCAAAAATGAGAACAAAGGCCGGGTTTTGCCTCTCAGAAGGATCTCTAAGCCCCATCTCCAAGCTATTTTCAGTACCTTTCTGGTTGTTTTCTTCCCCCCCATCCCCGTGATGTTCGTCGGGGGGGTTGGCGGAGCTCTGCAGGCGGATGTCCGGCTCTTTTTGGGGAGGGCTGGGATGGTTTCAGCCTCGCATTGCCCGACGCGGAGAGAAGCTGTGGTGCTGGGCTCGTTCTCCTCGGCGCGGCGCGGCCCCGCCCCCTCGCTCGCGTTTGCCGCGGCGACGCAGGGGGGCGTGGTCCGGGTTTTCGCCTCGGCACATGCGCGGGTGGGCGGACGTGAGGGGGAGCACTTCCGGTGTACGGCGTCGGGCGGGAGCTGCGACGGTCGGAACCGGGGGAGACGGGGGGACCGGAGCCGAGGAGGGCGGGAGCGGGCGGGCGGGGTGGCGGCGGCGGTGGCGGCGCGGAGGTGTGCAGGGCCAGTTCGGGGGGTTTGTGGGGTGGCGGGACCGGGCTGGGGGGCTCGGGGGGCGGTCTGGGCCTGTTTGGGGGGGGCGGAGCCGAGTGGGGGGTCCCCGGGGGAAACAGAGCCGATTCAGGCCACCCCCCCCCGTCCCCCGCTGCCGCCCCCTCACCCCCCGCTCGCTCCCCGCAGGTGGCGGCAGCCTCGGCCTCAGCGCAGGGTGCCCGGGGCCGGCCTGGCGGGGCGCTTGGCTCCGCTCTGGGCTCCGCTCTCAGCCCCCCCCTTCCTCCGGCAGGTCAGCCCGGCCGTGCCCCCTTCGCCCGCCTCCAGCCCACGGCCGAGTCCCCCCAGGTACCCCCGAGATGGGTCGGGGGTTGTCAGCGCTGGGCCCCCTGAAGCGGGGGTGGGTGGTGGGCACGGGCATTGCTGGGAGCCCGTGGGCAGCCCTGGGACCCCCTTAAAGCCCACGGAGACCCGCGGGGCCCCCTTGTCTCCCCCAGAGCCGACGGGGAGCCGTAGCTGTGGAGTCAGCTTAAGGAGTCTGCCCTAAGGACTGCTGCTTTTTGGAGCGTTGGGGGAGGGGGAGGGTTGTCGGTGTGGGGAGTGGAGGTGTGTGGGAGGAGTCCCGTGTCTTGAGGGAGGTTTGGGGATGTTGAGCAGCTTTGAGGGAGTGGGGGAGGGGTCCCCTCACTTGGAACCCCCTGGTTCTTCTAAACTGTGGGAGGCAGCGGGCGTAGGGGGAAGGCAGTAGAGTGGGTTGCTGTGTTTCAGTCCTTGGTTGAGAGTCAGCGACTCTGCTCCCTTGCTGCTCAGCAGACTATTAACTCCGTGGGGCTGTTTCTCCAGGCAGGCTACGACTACAGAAACGGACCGACTTCCTCAGAAGGGTTGTTAGCGGTGACGTCTCCTGTGAACTTACTGCCTGACCTTGGATAGACCTGGCACCACACAGCAGCTCAGAGCCCCACAGCGTATGCTGCCGCTCTCAGTTGGCTCCATCAAATCCTCCGACCTGAGAATACCAAAGGTACGGAGTTGAAACGGGCCCTTCCTCACCCGCTGAGTCAGATGAACCTTTTTGTGCCCAAGTTGGCTGGGGACTGCTCCTGCCTCACCGCCTTCAGGCGGAGCATGGCTGTGAGCAGGGGAGCTCAACACACAGTGCTTGCTGATTGCACCTGCTCCCTCGGGGGAGCACCCGCAGCGGTGGGATGGGAGGAGGGAGGACAGCACGAGGGCTAGAGACAAACATTTTATTTCTTTAACGTTTCACATAGGGGGTACCCCAGAGGGGTTCCCGGCCCCACACCCCACAGCCGCTCAGTATTTGGGGCACTGTTGGTCTTCTGGGCATGGCGCTGTCACCACTTGCAGGGCTGGCAGAAGCAGACACGGCTAGTGGCATCTCCACCAGCCCTTCAGGTAGCCCCACAGCCAGGCGCAGCCCTGCCGTGGGCACCTTCCTGCCCTGCATAGCCCTGGGTCTGCCTGGCCACACTCCCTGCCCATGGTCTTGCAGGACTCCTCCCTCTTTGCCTTCAAGGCCTGGAAAGCGCAGGTGATCTCCCGCACCCGCTCCACCTTGTCCATGTCCATGGCTGGGGGCCTTCCGGGGGACAGGTGCTCATCCATGGGCCTCTGTGTCCTGTCCATCCCCTGCCGGGGAACCCACTCTTTCTCGGTCCCTGCTGGCAGCTCCTGTGGAGACTCCTGGCTGAGGACCAGCCCCAGTTTCCCCACTGCCCCAGCAGCAGCCATGGGAGAGCGGGGTTGTCCTGAGTGTGTGAGCACCACTGGCTCTGTTGCTGCACTGGGCCAGGGCTCCAGGAAGTGGTAGAGGGAGCTCTGGGAAGAGGAGCTGCTCCTCAACAGGCTGCTGCAGTCCTCCGAGTTGGCCAGCGAGCACAGGCTGCAGGGGCTCTTGCGGTGGCCCTCGGGGGGCCCAGGAGCCCGGGGGGTGCCTGGACCAGAAGGAGCTGTCCCCACTGATAGGACCTATAGGCGGGAGAGGAGGGCAGGGGGACCTGGGGGCTTGGGGGGGACAGGGGGTAGAGAGAGGCATCTCTGCTCAGATGGTATATGGTTGGCAGGGAGCCCTGTGGGTCCCGTGGGGCCCGGTGCTGCCTCCTCGGTTGCCCTGCAGAGGAGGAGAGAGAAGAGAGCCCGCTGCACCCCGTCTCCTCTGCTGGAGCCTGCGGGCAGCACCCCCTCCTCAGCAGGCGGGCAGGGCTGCCCAGCGCAGGCAGGGCACGGGCTGAGGGTCTGGGGCAGGATCTGGGGGTCTCCCCCACACTCCCTGCTTCTCCTGCATCGACTTGAGCTCCTATCCTTCATCTGCTAGTCAAGAAGCTGCTGAGGGAGGGGACGGAGTGAGCGGCCGGCAGCCCCCGGCACAGCCCCGGCTCAGGGCTGCCGTGGGGTGTGGGCTGTTTGCATGGTGCTCGGTGCCAGGGACACTCACCGCTCTGCTCCTCTGGGTGGGCTCTCGCGTCCGTCGTCCCTTGCTTTGGCTTCTTCCAGTCCCTCTGCAGGACCCCGGGAGCTGGGTGAGATGGGAGCAGCTCCCAGCCCCCGGCCGCAGCCCCCCACACCACCCCATGCTGTGGCACAGTGCGGTGCAGCAGTCGCCTACCTGGAGCCGCTTGGTCCGTAGCACAGAAGAGACCGCGCTGAGCCCCATCAAAAGCATCACGCGCGGAGCCAGGTGAGCTGTGGGGGGGATGTTGGAGTCCCTCATGGCACCAGCTGCGGTGCAGCCGCACAACCCTGGGGTGCCCCCCATGGGAAATGTTAAAGAAATAAAATGTTGGTCTCTATCCCTGGTGCTGTGGTTCCTCCTCCCATCCCGTGGCTGGGGCTGTGCCCCCCTCAGTGCCCGACCCAGTGGGACAGGCTGGCACTGCTGGCACCCACCAACCTGGGGGGTGGGGGTGTCGGGGTAGCTGGGTGGGCTGGAGAAAGGGAGGAAGCACCTCTTGAAACCAGCTTGGCCCTCCCCAGCCACAAAAGCCTCCCCAGAGGCACCAGAGGGGACCCCCAGATCCTTGAAGGGCTGCCCCAGACTCCCTCTGGCCTGCAAGATTCCCCCCCAGGACCCCATAAGGGCTGCCCAGGACCCCTAACGGACACCCCAGTGGCGTCCCAAATCTGGGTTCTTTACCTGCTGGGCAAGTCAGTAACACACTGTATGGGAGCAGCCAGCCAAGCCGGTTTCAGAGCACAAGAGGTGAGAGGCAGGGAGCTGCCGTCCCACTCAGCTCCATCTCCGCCGTGCCTTGGCTGTGCAGAGAGAACTTGGGGGCAGCTGCAAAACAGCTCAGCCCGGGCTTATCTCAAGATGGCACAGAACAACCAAAACCAAATGGCCCTTAACAAACAAAATGCCCCGAGTCCCATCCCACCACTCCTCCTGTGACGTTGAGTGCCGGACATCACAAATTGGCAACAGAGACTTCGCTATCGCCCCACCAGAGGGAAATATCCCAGACAGTGTAATCCACTCGGGCATAATCCTGCACCCTAACCGAGTCAGGAAATATAAACCGCAGGGTCTGGGGAGACAAATGGGGAATCCTCCAAGGATACAGCTGGCCCCTAGGAGATCCGCCCCCCCCATCCAGGACGCTCTACAGGGTAACTTCCCAGGGATGGAGCGACCTCACCTGAGAGAGAGAGGGTAAGTGACTAAGAAACATCCGTATGGTATAGGGCATGCGATTGAGTTTGTGACTGGTGCACTCTTCTAAGGCATTAATATCTAGCGCCCTTGTGGTTTGTGTTGCTACTTGTCGGGGGCATTTGTAGCTCGCAATAGCGGATCCCGCTAATTTCTTTTAAATTGCAATAGTGTAATCGCCATCGCACACACAGAACTTGCAATAGTGACGTATTGGACCCGTGAGCAAAGTCCAAAGAAATTGTTAATTTGAACCTCTCAGTGAAGCCCTTTTTCCCGTTTCGTCACACTCCCCGAGCCACTGGGTAAAGCGACACCTGGCAAAAAAACCACCACCACCACCCCAAAAAAAACCCCATAGCACATCCCCCACTCCGCACCCACCCCTTCTCCCCCCATCACAGCCATGGGGCAAACTCCCACCACCACCCCCCCAATCTCAGCCCGGCCGTGACCCGCCCGAGACACTGGAACGAAAGCAGCAGAGAGCGAGCTCAGGCTCGTGTGAGCTGGAGAGATTTCTCTTTGTTTTTTGATGTTGTCGTTGGGTGGGATTTGGTTGGTTTTTTTCACAGAACACTTTGCAGTGTGGTGTCGCAGCCCCCAGGGCCGGCGCTGGCACCGCCACCTCACCCCCGGCTCTCATCCCTCTTGCCCGATAGCTTTCACCACTTTCCTTGCTTGGTTTGGTTGGTTTTTTTTTTTTCCTTTTTACCTTTCTTTTTTTATATTTGGGGTTTTTGTTTCCTTTTCCTTTTTTTTTCTCTTCCCTCCCCTTTTTTCATTTTCCCTTTTTTCTTTTTTCCCCCTTTTTTGTTCTTTTTCTCTTTGTTCTTCTTTCCCCTCTTTTTTTTTCTCCCCCCATTTTTTTCTTTTGGTTTTTTTCTTTTTCTCTTTTCAAACATCTCTCAAGCTTTCTCCGAAGGAACAGCCCCTGGCTCTCAGCCAGCGGAAGGAGACTATGGAAGAGCTCTGGCACCCGTGGGATTGCTTTCCTTCTCCCGCCTCGCACTCAGTAGAGACTGTGTTTTCCAACTCGTCTCTTTTTTTTTAATTAAAAAAATAAAACTGATAGCTGGAGCATTATTTTTGTTTACAAGGCATACAAAATCTCTAAAAGGGAAACACAAGCGCAATGTGCTGAGGTATGAAAGCCTGAGGTAGTTTTTGTGTGTGGATGTGTGTGTGTCATTTGGGGTTGGGGGTTGTGCGTGTTTTATTTTTGAAATTTAAAAAAAAAAAAAATTGCTAATTTTTTTTTTTTTTTTTCTCCAGCCCTGGGCTGACAACCTCTTGGAAATCTGTTTTCCCCCCCTGCCCCTCTTTTCCCACCTTCTCTCCTTGCAACCGGGATCTTTCTGCAAAGCATTTACGGCCGAGCACGGCCTTTCTTTAACCTCTAGAAAAGCCGGCTTGTGCTAAAAAACAAACATCCCCCTCCCGCCCCCACCCCCTCTGAAATGAAATAAATAAAAATTTAAAATCCTTACAAAACTTAAAAATTGCTGTTAGTTTCGTTATCGTTACGTTAATTCTAAAAACTGATGAGCCGCTGCGCTGTGTGCTGCAGCCCAACCTCCCCCCCTCAACGCTGGGTGAGCTCCTCTGGCCATGCCTGGGATGAAAAACCGGTTGCTTTTAGGAAATAAAAAATTAAAAAAAAAAAGAATAATAAAACCTCTCTTTCTCTCTCTCTCTGCCTGTGTTAGTCCAACTAAAGGGAGAGCGTCGGGAGGCGAGGGAGGAGGAAGGGGGAGGCTGTGGGATGGAGAGAGCCCTCCCCTTACCCCTCGGCTGTGCATCCTCGCAGCGCTGTGGGGAATGGGGGTGGGGGGGTCTTTGGTTTGCACAGGGTGGCCGTGGTGGGGGCTCAGCCCCATCCTTACAGTGCTGGGGAGCACGGGGCTACCAGGCGCAGAGTCCCGCCCCCAGTGAGGTGCTTTGGTGCGTTGAGGTGTTAGATGGGGTGGCACAGCCCCTGCCTGCCCCGGGAGGGGGGACACCACCTCTCTGGTGGCACTGGATGGGTGGGAGGGAGGGAGGGAGCAGAGCTCTGGGAGCCATGGAGAAAGGTGTGGGGGTGTCCCTCATCGTGGCAGCCCCCAGCAGCCCTACCCCGCCACCCGGCCACCCCAAGGGACACCCAAGCCTCATCTTGGTCCTCTCCCCGTTGGGTGATGCCCTTCCACCCACCCCGGAGGTGCTCTCCTCTCCTGCAGGGGGGACGCCCAGCGCACGCCTGGCTAGAGAAGCACCGGGGGGGTGCTTAGGGGGCATCTGAGCTTCCCCGTTACAAGGGCGTAATTAGTGCACCATTAATAACCATTAATAACGACTTTGGCTCTGCTAACCAACTGCGGCGAGGCCCCCACCCCGCTTTAGCACAGGCTTCCTGATGCCAACGCCTCCCCGAGCCACTGGGTAAAGCGACACCTGGCAAAAAACCACCAAAAAAACCTCCACACCACATCCTCCACTCCTCACCCACCCCTTCTCCCCCCATCACAGCCATGGGGCAAACTCCCACCACCACCACCCCCAATCTCAGCTCGGCCGTGACCCCCCCGAGACACTGGAAAGAGAGCAGCGGAGAGCGAGCTCAGGCTCGTGTGAGCTGGAGAGATTTCTCTTTGTTTGTTGATGTTGTCGTTGGGTGGGATTTGGTTGGTTGTTTTTCACAGAACACTTTGCAGTAGAGGACAAAAACGTGGTGTCGCAGCCCCCGGGGCCGGCGCTGGCACCCCCACCTCCCCCCACCTCCCCCCCCCTCCCCCCTCCCCCGGCTCCTGTCCCTCCTCCTGCCCGGGGGATGTTCCCACTTTCCTTCCTTGGTTTGTTTGTTTGTTTTTTTCCTTTCTACCTTTCTTTTTTAATATGTGGGGTTTTTTTTCTTTTGCCCTTTTTCTTCTTTCTCCCTTTTGTTTTTCGCTTCCCCCTCCTTTTTTCTCTTTTTCCCCTTTTTTTTCCGATTTTTTTTTCCTTTTCCCCATTTTTCTCTGTTTTCCCTTCCCCCCCATTTTTATTTTTCTCTTTTTTCACTTCTTCCCCCTTTTTTCTCTTTTTCCCCTTTTTTATTTTTCCCTTTTTGTTTTTTGCTTTTTCCCCCTTTTTTCTGTTTCCCGTCCCCCCCGTTTTACTTTTTCTCTTTTTTTACTTTTTTCCCCTTTTTTTATCTTTTTCCTCTTTTTTCTTTTCCCACTTCCCCCCCCCCCCCCCCCTTTTTTTTTTTTCCTCTTTTTAAACAAGCTCTCTCCTGAAAGAGCGGCCCCTGGCTCTCCGCTAGCAGAAGGAGCCTACGGAAGAGCTCTGGCACTGACACGGGCGGGAACATCCACTCACACATCGCAGCACAGCAGTTAGTTTGGCAACACCCCCACCCCCTGTCACAAGTGAGACCTGCACAGACAAAAGGCTCCTGAGTGAGGGCACTGGGGCAGCCCCACCTTAGAAGCAGCAGAGGAGCAGAGCCGTCCGGAGCCATCAAGAGCACAGGAAGGGCTATTCAGGGCCTCATTGTCTGCGCCGAGTGACCGTCTGCTGAGAACCGCTCTGGCGGCTCAGAGCTCAGCCCCAGCAGCAGTCTGGAGCCAACGGGGAAAAGTACACTGGGAGGAAGACTGGCAGCCTTCCTCCACAACGCCCCGGAGAGAATGACCAGAGTGCTGCCTATCCCCATCGCTTTTCCAACTCGGTTCTTTTTTTATTAGAAAATTAATTAAAAAAGGATCTCCAACTCTCAGGTTACCAAGGCACACAAAATCTCTAAAAGGGAGACACAAGCGTGAGGTGCTGAGGTACCCAAACCTGCCCACGTTAGTCCAACTAAAGGGAGAGCGTCGGGAGGCGAGGGAGGAGGAAGGGGGAGGCTGTGGGATGGAGAGAGCCCTCCCCGTACCCCTCGGCTGTGCATCCTCGCAGCGCCGCAGGGAATGGGGGGCTGTGTGTTTGGGGGGGTCTTTGGTTTGCTCCCCTGACCCGCTGGGGGTGGGGGAGGAGGGTTTGGGAGGGGGGGATGTCCGGCGGCGGGGTTACATTCATCGGGCGGTGCTGGGCGGCATGGCAGGAGCCTCCCTTGCTGTGCTGCGGGGCCGGGGCTCCCGGAGCGTGTTTCTGCTCCTGCTGCTTCACCTGCTGGAGCATTTCCCTCATCTTGCGCTGTGCAGTCTTGGGGAGGAGAAGGGAAAAGCAAGAGGTGGGGGTCAGGGCACCGCTTCTCCCCCCCCCACCCACCCCCGAGCCCCCACCGAGCATCTCGACACTCCCAACAAGCTGTAATTAATTTCAGGTTTGTTATGGGTTAGTCCCACAAATTGATGCAAGGAGACGGAGCCAATTAAGACTGAAGTATTTATTAGCAAGCGGCAGCAAGCAAAACAGCGCTGGGCGGCCCGGGAGTCTCACTCCGCCGACGGCTCGCACCCGTTTCCCGAAAGTCCCTGGTTTTATACTCTTCTTTTTCCGGTAGAGGGGTACTCTGTGCTGTGGGATCCGTCTAAAATGTCTTTTGTTCCCTCCTAGTGCAACAGTGAAAGAGCTAAAGAAGAAGCATCTCAGAGTTTTGAGAAATTATCTCATGTCCTGGAAGAGAAGAAATCCGCAGCTCTTAGGGCAATTGAAGCTTCTAAGAATTTAAGGCTGGAAAAATTGCAAACACAAGCAGAAGAATCTCAAGGGCTCCTGGAAAATAATGGCCTTGTAGGACTTGCTCAAGAACTGCTTAAAGAAACCGATCCATCTTGTTTTGTTCAAACAGCAAAACAACTTCATGTCAGGTATCTTATTAATTATCTTCCGTTTGAGGTACAGGTACTGTTCCAGGGATGTCTGGTCAGTCATATTCTTTGGACACCTGCTAGGAAAGTACTGAATGCAAGTACTTTGTGCTGCAGAGCCTCAGAGGCGGTCCCGGTACCATTCAGTAGAAATTCCTATATTACAGTGTGCGTTAAAAAACAGCCCAGAGGAGGGGCTCTGTCCTGCGACAACGCCTAGCCTTCTTCAGTAGGACTGCAGTGGAAGGGTAACCCATTCAGCTCACTGATACAGTCCTTTGCTCAGAGATTGCATCGGGTATTTGCAAGTTAATCTAACAGGTCTCTTCTGGCTTTAAACTCTTTGATCTGAATAGTTGTGCTCCATTAGCGCTTCACACCTATTTTGTTCTTTGAATGTAATGCCCCAAATTGTTAAAATGCTCTGCCAACCAAAAGATTCCCTGTTAGTTATCTTTACACTGATGTACAAAAGGCCTTTAAATTTTGCATTTTAATTCTGTCTAGAGAGACAAGTTTCTGGGACACGTGAATAAGTACCTGAAAAGAGAACTTTTTTTAAAGCAAAACCTAGCGGTTTTGCTTTAAGGAATGCACCCATGTGAATTCCTTTTTCCCTCTTCTGCCATCCCTCTGCTTCTGTGCTTTCAGAATCCAAAAAGCTACTGAATCTCTGAAGAGCTTCAAGCCAGCAGCTGAAACTACTTTCGAGGACTTTGTGATGGACATAGCCAAGCAAGAAGAGATCCTTGGTGACTTGTCCTTCCATTCCAATGGCAAATTATGAGAGCATCACGTCTTTCTTGAGTTACAGCTTTAAGGGCTTCTCTGGAAAGAGGCAAAACTTGTGCAGGGCTGCAGTTGCAGAACTCAATCTTGTGACTTGCATTGTCCCTTCTGCCTCTGTGATTCACAAGGCGTTACCTGGCAGCAATGCTAGCTTCAGCTTTGATAAAGAAGCTAAGATGCCATGGCATTCAGAACCAGTTTACATTGGCTTCCAAAATATTGTAGTTAAGTAATACTAGGTCTTCCTAGCAGCTTTTTGTCGTGATTGCATGACAGAAAAGAATAGGTTTTTATATGGTTTTTTAGTTGCCAGCAAAAATAAATAATACAACTTTCAAAGTAAAACCAGAAAGGATTTAAGTGCATGAACAGACCCATCCTCATCTGCACTCTTTGACTGAGTCAGATTTCCCCCCCCCACTGTCCCCCCAGTGCTGTAGCCACTCAACAAAGGGCTTCTGTGTTTAATTCTAAAACAACATGTATCTACCTTTGAGGTTTTTTTCTCCTGAATCTCTGTCATTCCAGGTCTAGAAATACCAGAAATCAATGAAGAGCAGAGCAAAATGTACAACAAAGCTCTGATCAGTTGGGAATGCCCTGGGAAGACAGACTCAGCTGATATCTATGTTCTTGAGTATCATAAGCTTCATAGAGAAGAGGAGAGTACAACGTGGCAGGAGATCGAAGTTTGCAGCAAGAGCAAAGTAATATCTGATCTCGATGACGACAGCAGCTATGCCTTCAGAGTTCGAGGATATAAAGGATCCATCTCTAGCCCTTGGAGCCGAGAAGTTATCTTGCGTACGCCTCCAGCCCCAGGTATTGGGTTTTCTTATGTCCACGAGCTGCTGGTGGTGTTAAGAGCTGTAGGTGGTTTCCAGTAGCTCCCAGACTTCTACTACACTGTTACCGGTTGTATACATGTTTAAAAGCACTGTTAACAAACAGGTTAAGTAGGTAGCATACTGAGACTGTGTTAGCTTGCGTAATGTTCCTGGTAGCCTTTAAAAGCGAGGAATTCTAGTGCCAGCATGACTTAAAATATAGTTTATAAGCACAGAAATACTTAAGTAAGAGAAAATTTTTTGGGATGCTGTTTTTCAGTTCTCAGTTTTCTTTTTGATGACAAATGCGGGTATGTCGTGGTTTAGGCCAAATCCACCACTGGGGACCCGAAGGACCCCAGATGGGACCGACAGATGCTCCCCTCTACCCCTCTACAAAGAGAGAGGCAGAGGAGGAAAAAGAGACTTAAGAGTTTAGAAGAAACTAAACTACTTTAATGAAATATTAATAATAAAATAAAAAGAAATAATGAAAAATATATACAAAACCGTATCAAGCTCCCGAGATGACAATCACGTCACCGGCTGGCACTGGGGCAGTCCCAGGCTGGACTCAGTAACGGACGGGAACTGGATTCCGGATCTGGAGTCAGGATTGGGATCACAGGCAGAGAGAGTCCTCCTCAGATGTCGGCCATTGAAGGAAGAGCCCGTGACCCTTTGGTCCCTCAGCTTTTATACTGAGCATGAGGCAGATGGGATGGAATACCCTGTTGGTCAGTTTTGGGTCACCTGTCCTGTCCGCTCCTCCCTCCAGGTGGGACCCCACTATGCTTTTCCGCTTCCGACCCTCCAACGTGGCAAATAACAAAGTTGGTTGGCCTTGGCTGTTATGGCAATAAGTATAAGCAAGAGCCTCTCTGCATACCATGCCTGGGCATCAGCTATAAACAATTGGCCTTATCACTCTGAGAGAGTGAACACTGTCTGCACAATATGCAGTTAATTTCAGTTGTTAGAAGAGGCCCAGCTAAGAAGCGAAGTTACTGAACAAAATTGGTTCTGTTTTACCTCAAACCAGGACATTCCACCCCTTATTCCATACCATTTGCATCTTGCTCAGATTACTATTACTTTTATACATCAAATTTACACACACATAGTTATATATGATATGGATATATGCAGGTCACTCATCTATGGTTTATGTTTATATACAAATTTTTAAGTCCAGTTAGTTCATGATTGCAGGATCTCATCTCAGGGCAGGAAAGATGGTACAAAATTCATTCTAGTCCGTGCCCATGGGTAGCATGTTCATCTTGAAGAGCTTGCTGGACGCCACTTGATGAAGTTAGCTCAGGTTTCATCACCACTGTGTTATTCTGAAAAACACTTATTGAACACTGTTAGTATTATGTAGTGATCAGCATCATACTGCTCAGGATTGAGTATTCTCACCAAGGATTAAATTCCCTTGAGGTACACATTGAACTTCTCCATCCTTCAGCATCACCCACCAAGTACATCCAGGTCCTTGGGCAAAAACAGTCCCACGAATGGGTTTGCTTTTGCCTGAAGCAGGGAAAACCCAAACAGTTTTCCCTAACAAATTCCTTTCATGCACCACAGGGACTTTATCCCCTTCTACAATATGTAAAAGGTCTGATTGAGCAGGACCAGCTCGATTGATGGATCCCCTGGTGTTAACTAACCAGGTAGCTTGTTGTAAATGCTTGTCCCAATTTTTAAAGGTTCCACCTCCTATAGCTTTTAGGGTGGTTTTTAACAGTCCATTGTATCGCTCAATCTTCCCAGAAGCTGGTGCATGATAGGGGATATGATATATCCACTCAATACCATGTTCTTTTGCCCAATTACTTATCAGATTGTTTTTAAAATGAGTCCCATTGTCTGACTCAATTCTTTCTGGCGTGCCATGTCGCCACAAGACTTGCCTTTCAAGGCCCAGGATGGTATTCCGGGCAGTGGCATGAGGTACAGCATAGGTTTCCAACCATCCTGTGCTTGCTTCCACCATTGTAAGCACATAGCGCTTACCCTGGCGAGTTTGAGGGAGTGTGATGTAATCAACTTGCCAAGCTTCCCCATATTTATATTTCAGCCATCGTCCCCCATACCACAAAGGTTTTAACCGTTTAGCTTGCTTGATTTCGGCGCATGTTTCACAGTCATGGATAACCTGCGCAATAGCGTCCATGGTTAAATCCACGCCTCGGTCACGTGCCCATTTATATGTTGCATCCCTTCCTTGATGACCTGAAGTGTCATGGGCCCACCGAGCTAAGAATAGTTCACCTTTATGTTCCCAGTCCAAGTCTGTCTGGAAAATTTTAGCAGCCTGATCCGCTTGCTGATTGTTTTGATGTTCCTCAGTGGCCCGACTCATGGGTACATGGGCATCTACGTGACGTACCTTTACGACTAGGTTTGCTAGCCGGTCGGCAATGTCTTGCCACAGCTCAGCAGCCCAGATGGGTTTACCTCTGCGCTGCCAGTTGCTCTGCTTCCACTGCTTTAGCCACCCCCACAGAGCATTTGCCACCATCCATGAGTCAGTATAAAGATAGAGTATTGGCCACTTTTCTCGTTCAGCAACGTCCAATGCCAGCTGGATGGCTTTTACCTCTGCAAATTGACTCGATTCACCTTGTCCTTCAGCAGCTTCCGCGACTCGTCGTGTAGGACTCCATACAGCAGCTTTCCACCTTCGATGTTTTCCTACAATACGACAAGACCCATCAGTAAACAAGGCATACTGTTTCTCATTATCTGAGAGTTCATTATATGGTGGAGCTTCCTCAGCACGTGTCACCACCTCCTCTGGTGGCATCCCAAAGTCTTTGCCTTCGGGCCAATTTGTGATCACTTCTACAATTCCTGGGCGATTTGGGTTTCCTATTCGAGCTCGCTGCGTGATTAAGGCAACCCACTTACTCCAGGTAGCATCGGTGGCATGATGAGTAGAAGGAACTTTACCCTTGAACATCCAGCCCAGTACTGGTAATCGGGGCGCCAGGAGGAGCTGTGCCTCAGTACCAATTACTTCTGAAGCAGCTCTAACTCCTTCGTATGCTGCCAAGATTTCTTTCTCAGTTGGAGTATAGTTGGCCTCGGAGCCTTTATATCCCCGACTCCAGAATCCCAGGGGTCGACCTCGAGTCTCCCCTGGTGCTTTCTGCCAAAGGCTCCAGGTAGGGCCATTGTCCCCGGCTGCGGTGTAGAGCACATTTTTAATGTTCCGTCCAGTTCGGACTGGTCCAAGGGCTACTGCATGCACAATCTCTTGTTTAATTTGCTCAAAGGCTTGTCGTTGCTCAGGGCCCCACATAAACTCATTTTTCTTTCGAGTTACTTCATAGAGAGGTTTCACAATCTGGCTATAACCTGGAATATGCATTCTCCAGAAACCCACAACACCTAAAAAGGCTTGTGTTTCCTTTTTGTTAGTAGGTGGGGACATAGATGTTATTCGGTTAATTATATCCATTGGGATCTGGCGACGGCCATCTTGCCACTTGATTCCCAAAAACTGGATTTCTCGTGCAGGTCCCTTGACCTTACCTCTTTTAATGGCAAAACCTGCTTTCAGAAGAATCTTAATTATTTTCCTACCTTTGTGGAAAACTTCTTCTGCTGAATTACCCCACACAATGATGTCATCGATGTATTGTAGGTGTTCTGGAGCTCCACCCTTCTCCAGTGCAGTCTGGATCAGTCCATGGCAAACAGTAGGGCTGTGTTTCCACCCCTGGGGCAGTCGATTCCAGGTGTACTGGACACCCCTCCAGGTGAAAGCAAACTGTGGCCTGCACTCTGCTGCTAAAGGAATAGAGAAAAAGGCATTAGCAATGTCAATTGTAGCATACCATTGGGCTGCCTTTGACTCCAATTCATACTGAAGTTGTAGCATATCTGGCACAGCAGCACTCAGTGGTGGTGTGACTTCATTCAGGCCACGATAGTCTACTGTTAATCTCCAGTCCCCATCAGACTTTCGCACTGGCCATATAGGGCTGTTAAAGGGTGAGCGAGTTTTGCTGATCACTCCTTGGCTCTCTAGCCGGCGAATCAGGTTATGGATGGGAATCAGGGAGTCTCGGTTGGTGCGATACTGTCGTCGATGCACCGTGGCAGTAGCAATTGGCACCTGCTGATCTTCAACCTTCAGCAGTCCCACAACAGAAGGGTCATCTGAAAGACCGGGTAAGGTAGACAGCTGTGTAACATCCTCAGTCTCTACAGCTGCTATACCAAAAGCCCACCGATACCCTTTTGGGTCTTTAAAATACCCTCTCTTGAGATAGTCTATGCCAAGGATGCACGGAGCATCTGGACCAGTAACAATGGGGTGTTTCTCCCATTTATTCCCAGTTAGGCTCACTTCAGCCTCTAATACAGTCAGTTCTTGAGATCCGCCTGTCACTCCAGAAATGGTGACAGTTTCTGCCCCTTTATGATTCGATGGCAATAGGGTACACTGTGCACCAGTGTCCACTAGGGCTTTATACTTTTGTGGCTCTAATGTGCCAGGCCATCGAATCCACACAGTCCAATAAACTCGGTTGTCCCTCTCCTCCTCCTGGCTGGAGGCAGGGCACCTCTAACGTTGACCGTAATACCTACGATTATCAGATCGGTTCCTACCTGGTCCGTAGGATCGCCTACCGTAGGTTGGAGCAGCCTTCCTCCTGTCAGAATCCTTTCTCCTACCTGCTTCATTTTGCAACTCAAGCACCCGTGCCTGTAGGGCTGAGGTAGGTTCTCCATCCCACTTCTTCATGTCTTCACCATATTCACAGAGGCAAAACCACAGGATATCTCGCATCGGGTTTGATTTGTCTTGAGTCGGAGGGTGTTTTTTCTCTTGAGTAGGAGGGCGTTTCCTCTTAGCAGCTGCAACATGAGTCTGTACAGGGAAAGAATGGAGTTTTTCCTCCACCTTGGTTAGTTTATCAAACAGTTTATCGGTTTGCTCAACTAATTTCTGGGTCATTTGCTCTATTTTCTCAGTCAGTTTCTCAGTCATTTTCTCGGTGGTCACAGTCAGCTTCTCAGTCATTTTCTCAGTCATTTTCTCGGTGGTCACAGTCAGCTTCTCAGTCATTTTCTCGGTGGTCACAGTCAGCTTTTCTATGGCTGCCACAGAAAAGGGACGAGAGAGACTGTCTTCATACTGTCGTACCTTATTAACCACTTCATTTACGGTTGGTGTGTCAGTATCAGATCCTCCCCAGACCATTGTTGACAATGTGTGGGAATATGTTGATGGTGCACTTTGTACAAACTTTTTTAGCATAGATTGTTTGCATGGCATTTCATCAGGGTCTACAATCACTTGCCCATCACTATAAATCACCTCTCGCACAGCCATTTCTCTCAGGTACTTAATTCCTTTTTCCATGTTGGTCCATTTACTTGGACGGCATTCGATATCGTCCTTAAAGGGATACCTGAGCTCTATGGCTGACACCAGTCGCCTCCAGAGACTGAGAGTGCTTGTCTTTCTCCCAATCTCTTTATCAATACCTCCATCCTTGGCCAGGTTTCCCAATTGCCTAGCTTCTCTGCCATCTAAATCTAGGGTATCTGCCCCACTATCCCAGCATCGGAGCAACCAGGAGACAAGTGTTTCACCTTCATGACGACTAAAGTCCTTCCTGATATTTCTCAGATCCTTCCTAGAGAAGGATTTAACAACTACCTCTACATCTGAGTCCTCCTGTGGTGAGGCTGCCCTAGAAGGGGCCTCTCCAACATCTGCTCTAGAAGGACTCTCGCCTTTGTCTGTTTTCAAAGGTCTCTTTCCCTTATCTGGTCTTGAAGGACCCTCCCCTGGATCTTCTTCAGAACCCTCCCCCAAGCTATCTGACTTGAGGTGGTCTTTGTCGTAAGGGGTAGGGGAAGGAGTTGACCTCTTCTTTTTCCTCCTGGTTACCGGGGCAGCTTGTACCGATTTTGATGGAGTTTGAGTAGGTTTGGTACTGGTTGTAGTGGCTGCAGTAGCTTGTGCCGGGACGGGCGGCGGAGGGGCCGGTGTTGTTGCGGTGGGGGGGGCGGCTGCCGGTGGTGCCGGTGCCGTTGCAGGCGGCGGCGGCGGCGGCGGAGGAGGCGCCTGTGCCGTTGCGGTGGGGGGGGCGGCTGCCGGTTTTGCCGTTGCTCTGGGGGGGGCGGCTGCGGCCGGGCCGGGCGGGGCCGCGGTTCGCGCCGCTGCAGATCGCCGAGCGGCTGCGCGGGTCTGAGTGGCGGCAGCGCACGGTACCCTACAGCTACCCCTGCACAGATGTTTCACAATAAACCACCCCTGCACCACATTCAGAAGCACCAACAACAAAATCACGATCTTAACAAGGTACCAGTCCTTATCCTCAGAGCCCAGAAGGTTTCCATGCCCCAGCTCTGAGGGTGTCACATTAGCATAAGTATCAAAGGGCGAAGTAAACATTCCCCAGGTAGAACCGACAGTATAATTAATAACAGAATCCATCACCTGATGCCCGAGATATACAGGTAGAGCCGTTACCCAACTCATCGTGTTATACATCTGAATTGCGAACCACACCAACATAGCACCTTTAAACCTTCGCATAAAAAGACAAAGAATAAATGAAGTTTGCAACACATTTGACAGGTTAGACCAAGCTGACTGCATTAAGGTCCAACAAAGCTGTTTAAAGGCATGATACATGATTTCGTCTAAGAACGACATAATGCAAGCTGTCTGTTCTAATCTCTGAGCAAGTTGGAATTCAAACTATTTGGACAATTTATCACAGCTCTGGTGGAGCACTGTTCGAGCCCCACGTTGGGCGCCAATTAATCTGTCGTGGTTTAGGCCAAATCCACCACTGGGGACCCGAAGGACCCCAGATGGGACCGACAGATGCTCCCCTCTACCCCTCTACAAAGAGAGAGGCAGAGGAGGAAAAAGAGACTTAAGAGTTTAGAAGAAACTAAACTACTTTAATGAAATATTAATAATAAAATAAAAAGAAATAATGAAAAATATATACAAAACCGTATCAAGCTCCCGAGATGACAATCACGTCACCGGCTGGCACTGGGGCAGTCCCAGGCTGGACTCAGTAACGGACGGGAACTGGATTCCGGATCTGGAGTCAGGATTGGGATCACAGGCAGAGAGAGTCCTCCTCAGATGTCGGCCATTGAAGGAAGAGCCCGTGACCCTTTGGTCCCTCAGCTTTTATACTGAGCATGAGGCAGATGGGATGGAATACCCTGTTGGTCAGTTTTGGGTCACCTGTCCTGTCCGCTCCTCCCTCCAGGTGGGACCCCACTATGCTTTTCCGCTTCCGACCCTCCAACGTGGCAAATAACAAAGTTGGTTGGCCTTGGCTGTTATGGCAATAAGTATAAGCAAGAGCCTCTCTGCATACCATGCCTGGGCATCAGCTATAAACAATTGGCCTTATCACTCTGAGAGAGTGAACACTGTCTGCACAATATGCAGTTAATTTCAGTTGTTAGAAGAGGCCCAGCTAAGAAGCGAAGTTACTGAACAAAATTGGTTCTGTTTTACCTCAAACCAGGACAGGGTACAACAGTGAACATCTCCTGCTGAACCCAGGAAGAACCTCTGTGGAAAGTAGGGCTGGATTTCCTCTACTGCTGGGGTCTGAGCGCATGCAGGCCGGATGCTACACAACCCTGGATTACATCATTGGCGACACTGGGATTGCCAAAGGGAAGCACTTCTGGGCTTTTCACGTGGAAGCCTATTCCTACCTGGTGAAAGTGGGAGTTGTTTCTAGCAACAAGATACAGAAGTTGTTCCATAATACCCATGATGTGACCAGCCCAAGGTAAATTGCAGACTCTTGCTTAATACATGTTTTGTATAAGGAGATGGCTTTTTAAAAAATAAATTAAGAGCGAGCCTGGTCTCAATTAGTATACAAGATGAACCTAAGCAGTGGGAAGTGGCTTGAAGGATATAGTGTAAGCACGTTGTCCTGTTCATCCTCTACTATTAGTAGGAAGATGTTCTAATTGTCCAGAGTCCTATTTTCTTTCTTTCTGGGAAAGAAATCGGGTTTCTACAGATATCAAGATATGTCAGTTAAAGCAAGAAGGTTAAAACAGAGAAAAAAAAGCATCATTTGCAAGATTGAAGCAATGCTTAGTTGTCAATAGTAAGATTCTGCCTTAATTCCCTTAGCATACTAGGTTTGGCAGCCACTCAGAGGTACAATGTTCACTGTGCATATCTGTGTGTCTTTGCTGTAGCTTGCGTCATGGTGGATTCCAAGTCACTGGCTCATCCCAGGCTATAGATTTGCATATGACACTGGAGTGCTACTGAGCACAAGCCAAAGTGCAGTGGATAAACCAGCAAAAAGATTTCCAGCTCTCAATTACAGTTGTAGTAAGCCTGGATGTGTCTAGGAACTGCAGGCTGGGAGGCTATCTCCCAGGGGCTCTTAACTTTTTCATGAATCTAACAAAAGTGTTGGCCTTCTGCTGTATAACATACTGAAATTATAAAAACGCCAGTGTCTCAAGCTTCTGAAAGTCAGATGGAGACTTTTTGAAAAATGAGAAATTAGATCCTGATTTTCTCATTTCTCCCGGTCCCTGCCAGGAGGGAGTGAAGCTCAGCCCCGCTCCCTCCTTTTACAGGGAGGAAAACAAAATGGAAAAAAGAAAACCAAGTTGTCCTATATTAGAAGTGTATAATTCCATTTTAAGGGTAGGGCAGCAATAGGGCTGGTACCACAGCCCCCCAGCCCCACAGCCACTGTGGGTCACCGGCGTAATAATGTACCTCTCCGGTAATTAAAGTTTCTTTTGGGAAGGGGGGAGAGATGGGGACTCTCCTGCGCCGGGACCTTTCCCCTCCAGGGAGGCAGAGCCGGAGCAGCGAGCACGGTCCTGCCCGGAGGGCAGCGTGGAGGGGACGCGCACGGGCATCCCGGAGGAACAGCAGCAAGGAAACCCCGGCACTGCACCTTTCCCTTCCTCCGAGCCTTTGTCTTTTCCTCTTTTTAAGGGCTCAACCAGTTTCTTCCCCCTCTGACCGTCACCATGGGGCACTGGCACCAGCAGCTTTGCAAAACCCCATCCTGTAAAAGCCGCCTGATTTTGGCCCTGTTTGGGGATGCGCTGCTTCCATCCTTACAGAGCAAACTGATAGATTTGTTTTTCTCTCCCCTCCCCATTTAGCAAGAAGCACCAACGTGCCGTTGTCGGTTTGGGTCGGTTTGCTGCAGAAAAAGGCTCCCGCAGGGGACGGGATAAGCCGATGGCAGGAGGGTCCCTGCACCCATCCCACCGCTGCTGGTGGAGGGCGGCAAGGGGACCTTTTCTTCGGGGTTGTCCTCTCCTCCCGGGCTCTGCAGCCCCACGCCGCAGCCCAACGACCCCCCCCGAGATGGGAAGAGAGCACGAGAACCATCTCTGCTCAACAGCTTCTTCCTGCAAAGGGGCAGGAAAAAGGAGGAGGAAAAGGCACCTTCCCACTTGCCTCCGGGCTCATCCCACCCTGCGAGAGAGACGCGGCTTTGTGAGGAGAGGGGAGGAGGAAAAAACACCACAGAGAGAGAGCCAGGGAGGGAAAAGGAAGGAAAGCGGAGGGACAGCGGAGGGGCAGCCCGGGGACACAGAGCCCCAGGTCTCGCCTGGCCGCTCCCGCCACCACCCGGCGGATTGGAGGGGGTTGATCTGAAGCGCTGCCTTATATTAATTTAACAGCCGGGGGAGGAGAAGGCGCCGTTTCTGCCTTTTGCAGCTTCCAGGCTGATGGCAGAGCCGAAACAAGAAACATAATTATCATAAAACAAACAAACAAACAAACAAAAATTCCCCCAAAACTCCAATGTAAAACTGGAGCGCAGGGAGCAAATGCTTTTCCTTTGCCTCGGCCCAAGCACCTTGCATGAAAATCTGGCAGGAGTTCAGACCAAGTGGATTTGGGAGGTTTGTACAATAGCTACTTCTCAAAAAAAAAAAACAAACAAAAAAGACTATTTTCATTCATAAAGAAAGTTCTACCACTGGCAAGCAAGGCGTGACCCCGAGTTATCCCTGGCAGCGCGTCAAAACGATTCCTTCCCCCAGCTCCTGCTGGCGTTCTGAAACAAAAACACGCTTCTATAGTGCTCGAAAATTAATTTGTTCCTCCAAAAGATTGCTCATCTGAAGTCCCCTCGTTTGCTCCCTGTGACATCACTAATCCAGCAGAGCATCCTGTCACATAGCCTGACCTTGTCCCAAGCCAACGCCTTCACAAAGCACTTGGCATAGGAGCTTCTCCCCACACCTGCAGCCCAGAGTGGGGTGGGGATGGGGTCAGCTCTTGCAGCCTCTTACCTTCAGCTTGTGCTCCTTCCTGTTGACAATGACAGCCGTGATCTGCTGGTCCATGAATATCAAGATGGTGCAGAGCAGAGCTGGGATGGGCGTGGCCAACACCCGTCCACCAAGGGTTGGGCCCTATGGGGTTGACCAACAGCCCGCGGTCGTCTCTGGTAGGCTGCAACAAAGCCAAACCACACATCAGGATCAACTCCCAGCCCAGCCACTTCACTGGCTTTGATTTTCCCCTCCATTGCTGTGGTGCCTCATCTCCTGGCCCTGCCTTCATGTCACCCTCTCCTACGGGGTTCAGCAGTGCCAGTGTCCTCGTCGCAAGCACCTATAGATGCTTCTGTAGGTATCAAGTTTTGGGGCTGGCTTCTTCTTTCCAGAAGGAAACGATGCACTCGGAGGTGGAAGAGGAGATGGTAACACCACCAGCATCCTCAGACTCAGCCCTGTCCTGTCCCAGCATCACCCTGTGGCATCCCCAAGAGCTGAAAGCCGCTCCACACCAAAACAGCCCATTACCTTGAACATGTGGGGGACATGGAGCTTCGGTGACGGGATCCCAACCAGGAAGTCAATGAGCACCATGATGACAATGGTGAGGAAGACACCAAAGTCACTTACTGTGGACCGTACCTGGGGCAAGAAAGCAGAGCTGAAAGGGACAGCACAAACAGGGCCATACCGTGAGATGGAAAAGTTAAAGACATCAACAGCATTAAGGCTGGTTAACAAATTCCCACCACCCTGAGGACATGCAGCAAATCCCTCGGTTAGATACTGTTGCTGTGTTTGTCCCTGTGAGATCTGGTGTCAGAGAATAAAAAAAGTTTAATAAAAGCCAATAAATATTAAAAAATAAGGAAACAGATGTCTGCCACTACAGCTGCACTCACAGCTACAATGGGAATAAGGCACCGAGGCATCATTTACTCCTCAAAAGGAAGAAACAGTGTCTTTTGTGTCTTTTTCTATGGCAGCTCCTCATTTAAATCAACTTTCCCCTTGGGCACACCAGGTGAAAAAAAAACACAAACAAAAAAACAACAACCAACCAACTTTGGAAGACCTGATTTCCCACTGCCTGGGCAAAAAACCGCTCCAGGACAGGTTGCGAGGCAGGTGGGAAACGCTACGATCGTTTTGCACTCCTGGAAATGAGTGAGGGACATGCAAGTTTGGCCTTCAAGGTCAACATTTCCCAGTTTGACCAAGCGGTGGCAAACACTGCTTAGTGCTCCGGGAAAGCCATTTTGGGAAATGAGTGGGGAGACTGCTGCTGGCCACTGTCTTCTACCTACTCTGGTTGGGAAGTAACGGCTGGTTTTAAACTTATTCAATAAGCTCGACAGGACAAAGGTGGAGAAGAAGAGGATGCAGCACCAGAAGAGGACTTCAGGTGTGTAGGGGCCATCGTGTCCACAGGCAGGTCCATGAAACTCTCCACGACAGCGGAGACAGGAGATGTGATGGGACACCATACCACAGACCTATGGCACATCCTCCGCTTGAACGGCAGGTAACCGTGGCTGAAGAAGACACCGGAAACTCTTGGGGAGAGTGAAAGAGGGAACGGGGAAGGAGGGCTAAGACAACAGTGACAGGAAAGGAGAAGAGACAAATTGTCCCTTCCCAGGGGCGGGCTCACAGGGGGCGGGCTCACAGGACACAGCCAAGGGGGGTGAAGATGTCTATAAGAGCGTCCCACCCTGTGCCTGAGCTCTGCTTCCAGCAACAATGGCCCAAGGAGCTGCTCAGACATGCAAGTTTATGCACGTACCTTCAGACAGCGCTGAGTAAGAAAGCAAGGCCTGGAGTTACTAGGAACCAATTAAGGAAGCTAATTATGGCCTTCAAGCATGAACTGAAGTCCTCCAACTTCTCCAATAACCAAATCACCCACTGAACCTTGCTCCCAGACAGAACCGCTGTCCTGCGGATAACAGTTATTGCCCACCATGTCAGGGATGAGGTGGACTCTCCTTCCCAGGCCCAAGGGGGTTAAACCCACACCTTAGACTGAAATAACGACTTTTCAGAGCAGCACTGGCACAGTTGGAAGCCCATCATCACCCGAAGGGCTCTGAGCTTTGCACCAGGCCAGTGCCCCTGGACGCCACGGCCGCGGCACGAGGAAGCAGTGACTCGGGGCACTTACAGTCACCGTGAGGTTCTCCCAGGTGATGCTAGACACATTGATCTTGTTGCTCTCCCAGAACTGCAGGGTTTCGTTGCTGGGATGGGTCGGTGCCTCACACTTACAGCTGGGAGGAGAGGAGCCAAGACAGAGGTGAGGGGAAGGCGATGGAGGTGCAGCCCTGAGCTCCTGCCAAGGGGCAGCGGCACTTTAGGAGGAAGAAACCCACTAGGAGATGGTGAGGAAGTCCAGCTTGCTGTGCGTGTGCACAGGGTAGGCCTCTCGCAGGTGACTCAGCTTCTCCAGAGCCTCATAGATGAAGATGATGCAGATGAGGGAGGCGAAGGCTTCTTCGGTGAAGCGGGTGATGTAGCACACCAAAGAGCTAGCGTCAGTGGCCACCAGCACTATGCAGAAGAAGGCGGTCCACAGCCCAATGCACGCCCGTAGAGAGAGGAAGAGTGCGTAGTCCCTGGGAAAGCAAAAGAAAACGCAGGGTGGAAAGGGCAGCAAGAGGCTCCGAGCCATGCCTTCCTTTGGGGAAAGTCGGCAGCAATTCAGGAGCGTGTCAAGGCTGCGGATGGTAAATGCAGTTTCCACGTCCTACGACAGACAGCCTCGGGGCTGCGGCGCAGGGTGTGGGCCCGCAGGAGGAGAGGCCAATTATTTAATTATCATTCTTTAACAATTACCTTGTGTTAATGCCTCGGAGGCTAATTGAGGTCAGGTCCCTGTTGTGGAAGGTGGTGTTCTCCCACATCACCCCGATGCCCTAACAGCGAAACCGGCTGGGTTTGCACCCAGTTACCTGCTGCCAGCAAGTTGGGGCTTCATAATAAATTTAATTGCAATAAGAGAGGTTAATCTCCCATCACAGTTGCCACAACAAAAAGACTGTCACGGAAAATATCCGTTTTGCCTGAAAAGCTCCTGCTTTTTCAAAAATCATCAAAACATTTGACCAGAGAACTGTTTGGATATGTGGGTAAAATATATTTCCACTTCCAGCAAAAAACATGCAAAAAAGTGCCCGAGTTTGTACTGAGAGGAAAGCAAATCTTCCCTCATTCCCAAACCAGAGTCATTTGTCTCATCTTCCCTGTGCAGCCCATCTCGGGCATCCATATCCTTGTGGTTTCTGCTCCTCCTGCTCTTTCACTTTAACTCTAAAAACCCTGAACCACCCATCCATCCTTCAGAGACCGAGGGCTCCTGCACCGTCACATACTAAAGCAGCAGCGCGTGATGTCTGTGACACAGAAGACAACTTAAATCTACCAACTACCACTAAGAAAAACATCTTTTCTCCATCCCTGCCTTCTTCTGAAGGCGCTCGCAGCACCTGGCTGCAGCAGCCAGCCTTACTTGCAGAATTTGTAGAGGATCTTCTCGAACACGAGGACGGGGCCGGTGCTGCCGAGGATGGCGAGAGGTTGGCCAGCAAAGAAGAAATACACCACGCCGGTCATGGATGCGCCCAGCAGCGACTCCATGGCACTCTGTCCAGGGAAAAGAGGCAGCAGCGAGTAATTAAATCATTAGAGGGAAAACCACAAGTGCAAATTCACTGCAGCAAGGACTTTTGCATGAGTGTTGTCCTCCCTCGTGCCACCCAACAGAGAGAGGTGCTCACTATGTGGCTGTTGGTCGCCTCCCCCAGCAGTCCCCCAAAGGTGATTGATGACGGGGGACATGCAGGCACAGTAGAGGAAGAGGAAGGACGCCAGACACTGCAGGCTCAGACCATCCCGAAAGTCACTCCAGAACCAGGGGGCTTTTCGCTTCACATCCCGGATCAAACCTCCAAAGAGCCTGGAGGAAGGAAAAAAAATTAAACCATTTTCGTGGAAGACCACGTTAAGTTTTCTTGGCTGAGGAAGGACAATCGCAAGCACAGAGTAACTTCCATTGCTAAAAAGAAGTCTCCTTCTCCCATTTTAGCCCCAGTAGAAACTGAGGCATACAAAAAAAACCACAGAATCACAGAATAGTCAGGGTTGGAAGGGACCTCTGGAGATCATCTAGTCCAACCCCCCTGCCAGAGCAGGGTCACCTACAACAGGTTGCACAGGACAGCGTCCAGGCGGGTTTTGAACATCTCCAGAGTGGGAGACTCCACAACCTCTCTGGGCAGCCTGTTCCAGTGCTCCACTACCCTCAAAGTGAAGAAGTTCCTCCTCATGTTAAGATGGAACTTCCTATGTTCAAGCTTGTGCCCATTACCCCTCGTCCTATCAATGGGCACCACTGAAAAAAGACTCCTCCCATCCCTCTGGCATCCTCCCTTTAAGTATTTGAAAGCATTAATAAGATCCCCCCTCAGTCTTCTTTTCTCTACACTAAAGAGACCCAAGTTCCTCAGCCTTTCCTCATATGAAAGATGTTCTAATCCCCTAATCATCTTCGTAGCCCTTTGCTGGACCCTCTCCAGCAGATCCCTGTCTTTCTTGAACTGGGGAGCCCAGAACTGGACGCAGTACTCCAGATGCGGCCTCACCAGGGCAGAGTAGAGGGGGAGGATGACCTCCCTCCACCTGCTGGCCACACTCTTTTTGATGCCCCCCAGGATGCCATTGGCCCTCTTGGCCACCAGGGCACATTGCTGGCTCATGGTCATCCTGTTGTCCACCAGGACTCCCAGGTCCCTTTCCACAGAGCTGCTCTCCAGGAGAGAGTCAGCCCCCAACCTGTACTGATGCGTGGGGTTATTCCTCCCCAGATACAGTACCCTCCATTCACCCTTGTTGAATTTCATTAGGTTCCTCCCTGCCCAACTCTCCAGCCTGTCCAGGTCACGCTGTAAAGCAGCACAGCTTTCTGGCCTGTCAGCCACTCCTCCCAGTTTAGTGTCATCAGCAAACTTGCCGATGGTACACTCTATCCCTTCATCCAGATCATCGATGAATATATTGAACAGGACTGGACCCAGTACTGACCCCTGAGGGACACCACTTGTTACTGACCTCCAACTAGACTGCACCACTAACCACAACCCTCTGAGCTCTATCTGTCAGCCAGTTCTCAATCCACCCCACTGTCAATCCTCCAACAAAAGAAACCCTCCAACAAAAAAGAGACCAAACCTGAGAGCCCGTCCCCTCTTATTGCAACAGTCCCTCACTTTGAGAAGCAGCAGAGCTCTACCTGGAGGTACTTACACATCTGCTTCCACCCCAAAGCAAGAAAACCTGTGTGCAACCACGCTGCGGCTGAGCCCAGCTGCCCAAATCTCCCACCCACCCAGCCCAAGGGACCAAGCTGGTAACCTGGAGCCCCTTCACTGACCCAGTTCACCCCAAAACTCTGCTAGAAGGGAGGTGCACACTCAGATTTTAGGGGCAAACAGAAAAACACCCCACCAAACTATTTCAGTTCACACCTTCCTGTCCGCTCCAGTTACTAAAAGGGGAGACAGTTGAGTGTTTCAAACCAAAACCAAACCTCCTGCTTCATTCTTGTGGTTCCTTTCGAAAAATTAAAATAGGGATTTCCAAACTGGGGGTGGGGTGGGGTGGGGAGACCCAACCCCACACTTTTGAGCACAGCCAGTTTCATTCTCCAAACGTAATACCTGCAGGACTCACTAGATGGCACTTGGCCACAGGACATGGCCACCACCTACCTCCAAAGGCCCTCAGAACCTACAAGGGTGAAGCTTCGTCTTCAGCCCAACCAGGCTCAGGCTTCTCTTGCTGCAAGCCCGCTTTCCACACAAAACTGCATTTTTCTCCTCAAAAAAAAAAAAGCCAAGGGCTGACAGCTAATGCCCTCCTTGGCTGAAATACCACTGCCAGCGCTGCACAAAGAGCATCTGTGCCTTAAAAGCTGAAGGAGAACTACAGGAGTTCTCTTCTCTCCTTGCCCACGGGGCTGGGGAAGCATCACTGGGATCACCGCGCTCAAAGAAATAAAAAACCAACCACGTCTCACACTCGAGTCGCAACTGCAGCTTTGAAAGGGCCTCCAGGAAACCCTTCTCTTTAGAGAAGAGCAAAATACCGGAAATCTGCTTTTTATCCCCCAAATTCCTGCTTCGACCGAATGGCATCACCTGCCGCCGCGCAGCAGCGACGCTCGGGGAAGCTCACATCTCCCACTCGCCAGCCAATTTAACGAGCAAAAGGAACAAACGTTCCCATCTGGGAATGAGCTTTTTCTGGCCCCCGAGTACTTTGTCCTTCGCCGCCGCTGCCAGGTGCCTGGAAAACATCAAAGCATCGAAACTGGGCTGGGAAAGGGGATGGCGAGCTCACTTTTGAGTTTCGGAGCAGAGAGTGTTGTTCCATCTCAAGAAAACTTCTCCAAATTATTATTTTGCTGCAGCGTTTTTTTTGTCCCAGCAGGAGAGAGAGGGATTTTTGACTGTCCTGCCTCAGTTTACCTGTCTCAGTGCAACTCCTCCAGTTAGAAAGAAAAATCTTTCCCTGGGGAAGCGTTGGTGTAATTGAGGATGAGGAAAAGTACAAAGCAGAGGTTCACGTCCGGCTTTGAGTCCTCCCGGTGCCGGGGGAGGCCAAAAGCATCGCACGAGCACGCAAACTTCCCACTTCGGCCCCCTCGTCCCGTCACATGCAAGCTGGACTGGCCACCAGCAGCAGGAGGGAGGATTAATGTAATTAATCTCGCGCAAAGTGTAATT
The DNA here is from genome assembly GCF_965231255.1 of Vanellus vanellus. NCBI lineage: Eukaryota > Metazoa > Chordata > Aves > Charadriiformes > Charadriidae > Vanellus > Vanellus vanellus. The sequence continues at coordinate 871,476 of NW_028127876.1, forward strand.
AATAACACTGATCCCAGTGTTATAAGGGGATGAGGGGCCAAACTGGGGGAGCTGCTCTGGTGGCGGAGCAGGAGACCCCCCTCCTCGCCCCTCTCCATCTCCATCCTACCCAGACGAAGCCACCGGTCCTGTGGCTCCCTCCTTTGCTATCGTGGGGGTCAGCACCGTCCCCTGCGGGGACCCCTCTGGCTCCTGAGCCAGGATTTGGGCTGTGACGGGGACTGGACCCGGGAGAGGACACATCTCCAGAGCCCCAAAGTGGGGCTGTGAGGGGGGGACACACGCAGGTCACAGCTGAGCATCACCAGGACGTGACCGTCATCCCTTGCTGGTGGAGACGCAAATTCCTCTCAGTCTTTGCCGTGAGCTGTAATTTCAGGGCAGATTAATTAATTCCCCACCTCTCGTTTGCCCCCGAGAGCAGCTCCTGCAGCCGGGTCCCATGGGTGCAGCGGGGGGGCGGACAGGCCCTCCCCCAGGCTAAGGAAATGCAGAAAGATGGGGGGACCACCCAGCCACCTCCTGCCTGCACCCCAACACCAGGCGCATCCGCACAAGTGCCCGGTGGGACAATAGCTGAGGTGACCGGGTGGCATGGGGCTCTGTGGGGACAGTGGCCTTTGTCCCCCTGCTCTGAAGGGCCACAGCATCACCAGGGGGTCACATCGAGATGCGGAGGAGGGGACAAGGAGGGGGGGTCTGGTGGGGAGACCCCCAACAGGCATCGCCCAGGTGCCTCCCTCCCACACCCACCTTGGGTACCCCTCACCTCCCCCTTTGAGCCCCCACCCCTCCGCCTTGCAGATGCCTTACACCCCCCTTCAGCGGCCTGCTGCCCCCCCTCCTTGCACACCCCCAGCACCCCATTTTAGACACCTACCACCCTCCTTACCCCCTCCAACCTTGCAGATGCCCTTCACTCCCCTTTCCATGGCCCTCACAGCCCCCCCCCTCCCCCCCGTGCAGATGCTTTGCCTCCCCCATTTGCCCCCACCCCCTGCTCCCCCTGTGTTTCCTCCCTGCCATGGGAAATGCCGCAGTGAGCAGCCATGGAGCATCCTCCAGCCACACCGGCGGCACGGCACGGCCCGCCCGGGGGTACCGGGCATCTCCCTCCCTGCCCCGGTGCCGCTGCCTCCCACCTGACAGCTGAGGACCCCATCGGCCCATTGCTGCCGGCGGGCATGGCAGGGCTGGGGGGAGATAATTGCTTGATAACGATACTCTTAAGACATCCAAACAAAACACCAACAAAAATCACTACGATCACAAAAATGAATAGGTTTCGCAATAGGCTTTGCAGCCGTCAGCTCAGGGCAAACTCAAAGCCATGCAAGATTTTGTTCAACCATCTGACTTCTATTGCCTCTCGTAGATTTCTGCCATCCAAGTAGAAGGCAAATTAATTTTTCTTATTTTCTCTTTTGACTGATTCCCTGTCCAATCAACATACCAAGGAGTAGATCGCATGTAATGCCATTCTCCGTGTTCTGCCGTCTTCCAAACGGAAGGGAACTGCATTCGAGAAAGTGCTTGAAAGCCCAGCAGTTATCACCTCTGTTTTGGACCCGCGCTTCAAGGAGATGCAGTTTCTCAGCCCCAGCCAAAAAAGCGAGCTGCACCAGCCAGTGAGAACCACGCTGTTGTGGGTTTGCAACCACCAGTCCCCATCTGCCACCCAGTCTGGGGTGCCAAACTCGGATTCCAAAGCCACAGGCGCAGATGCCGGCAGCCAGCTGCCTGCTCGCAAGGACCCATGCACCAGCGCCCCATCTCAGAGCATCTATGACATCCTTTTGGGGTAGGACCCGAGGAGAGCATACCCGAGATCCACCAGCAACTGGAAAACTACATCCCGGAGCCCCTCTGCAAGCGCAGCACCAGCTGCTGCGCTGGTGGAAGAAGAATGAGCATCGCTTCCCGGCCGTGGGGCGGCTGAGCCAGCAGTACCTCGCCATCCCCACCACCGCCTTCCTGCCAGACCAGGCCTTCGCTGCCGGGGAAAGCACCCTGGAGCATCGGTGCACTGTCCTGGCGCCGGAGAATCTGGTCCAAATTCTGTTCTTGCATCCGCATTCTGATTTTTTAGAATGCACAATTTTTGGGATGGCGACTGAGAAATTAGGTCTTGTGGTTCCCATTGAAACACCCATTAATTCATACAACCAAAACCCAGCCACATGAAAAGGCGATGTTAAACCTCAGCCCCGAGGGAAAAGAAATGTGCCCGACCAGGTGCTAAAAGGCCCTCTGGCAAACCACCCCCCCTCTCCAAACTGCAGTTTGCTCTAGGAAACTGACAAGTTTTCTTCCTCTGCAGCCTTAGCGAGGCTGTAGATTTTTCCACCCTGCAGGGAAAGAAACAATCCTCAAAAGCAGATGTTATTCTGCCTGCAAGGAAAGCTTGAAAATATTTTTCTTTTTTTAAAGGCAGAATGCCTAAATGGAACATCCGAGCTGGTTTCTCCATGAAAATAACACTTTGCACTTGCACAGCAAAGCAACGCTCATTAACCAATCTCGGAAAGCTTCGCAGGCATTAAGAAACACTCCAAGTAACACACCTGCGTGCACCCTGTAAGCACACGTGCAAAGAGGAATCCCTGTTTACGCACCCCGGCTATATCAAACCGCACTATTTCCCTCACAAGCCATGATGGAAACGGGCCACGCTCCCATTCCTCGGCTCCAGAGCTCCGGCGATGCCGGGATCATGCCAACCCTCAGCCGCTGCGGGCATCAGCTCTGCTAACACCCCGCTGTCGTGGTTTAGGCCAAATCCACCACTGGGGACCCGAGGGACCCCAGAAGGGACCGACAGATGCTCCCCTCTACCCCTCTACAAAGAGAGAGGCAGAGGAGGAAAAAGAGACTTACGAGTTTAGAAGAAACTAAACTACTTTAATGAAATATTAATAATAAAATAAAAAGAAATAATGAAAAATATATACAAAACTGTATTAAGCTCCCGAGATGACAATCACATCACCGGCTGGCACTGGGGCAGTCCCAGGCTGGACTCAGTGACGGACGGGAACTGGATTACGGATCTGGAGTCAGGATTGGGATCACAGGCAGAGAGAGTCCTCCTCAGACGTCGGCCATTGAAGGAAGAGCCCGTGACCCTTTGGTCCCTCAGCTTTTATACTGAGCATGAGGCAGATGGGATGGAATACCCTGTTGGTCAGTTTTGGGTCACCTGTCCTGTCCGCTCCTCCCTCCAGGTGGGACCCCACTATGCTTTTCTGCTTCCGACCCTCCAACGTGGCAAATGACAAAGTTGGTTGGCCTTGGCTGTTATGGCAATAAGTGTAAGCAAGAGCCTCTCTGCATGCCATGCCTGGGCATCAGCTGTAAACAATTGGTCTTATCACTCAGAGAGAGTGAACATTGTCTGCACAATATGCAGTTAATTTCAGTAGTTAGAAGAGGCCCAGCTAAGAAGCCAAGTTACTGAACAAAATTGGTTCTGTTTTACCTCAAACCAGGACACCCGCTGATGGGTCAGCGACAGGAATCTGGGAGCAGGAAGGGGATTGTACCACCCAGGCTCCCCGAAATCCCACGCACTTAAGAGGAATGCAAATCTCAGGCTCCCCTAAGCCACCACATTTCTCACCGTGACCACTGCACTAACACCTAGAGCACTTTTTAAGCAGCACGCACCAGGTTTAACCTCCATGCCTGAGAAAGTCCCTGTCCTGAGGGCTGCCGGTCCCCTCGGCCCAACGCAGGAGGCAGCAGCAAACCCCTCCAGACAGGGCAAGAGGTGCTTGTAAGAGTGACATCCAGCTAATAACCAAAAAGCACTTAAACCAACCCCAAACTTTGGAGACATTTAGTCTTGGGCCAGCAGCAGCATGTTGCTCAGTAAAGCACGCTTCCACGACTCCCCTCAATTAACCGTCACCTCCAGAGCCCGATCTCTGAAGGTGAGAAGTTCCTTTAGGTTTACTCTTGACGTCCCTTTCCCTCCCACAGGCAAAGAGACCCCAAGTATTTCCACTTGAGAGTGCAGTTCCCCTTCCACGGGCACCCAGCTCGCTCTGCAGTTTTGGATTATCACTCAGCAGGGAGTGCGGGAGTCGCGGCAGCAGTTGCATCGATAAGCAATCTGTGCAACAGTTCCTAAAACAGGGGCTGCCCACAATCAGAAGTTGACTCTTTGGTACAAACTCCCTCCACACCAGTCATCACACAGGGGGAAAACAACCAAGCTATTGTAGGGCTCAGTATTACCCATTTCTCCGCAGCTGGGCAGAAATACACACTTTTGCGGCTTTTCCCACACTGGAAAATTCAAAGCATTAGTACTAATAAAAAGACTTCTTTTTCTAATGCCTCTATTGGAGGGCTCCGGAACGTGGTCTGCAACGAGCGAATATCCACACAAAAACAAGCCCCAAAAGTCCCACAAAGCTGCTCTACCTCTTACGGTTTATTGCTGGGGTCCCCACCAACACCTAAACCCACGTCCCACCCCCCACACGGTACATCCTTTGCCATTTTGAACTTTGCTGCAAAACATTTTACCATTTTCCACCCCTCTTTCTTGGGAAAAGAAAGAGGGAACGAGACAACTCCAAACCGCTCTCTTTTATTTGATTTGCAGTGATCTGACAACCCCAGCCCTTCCCGCTGCCTTAGGCTTTGGGAAACAATTCAAGGGTCCTCAGCCACCAGTAAGGAACGAGCTGTTATTCATGGGCGAATCAGTAGAAACAGCAGCCCCGATCATTAGGAGAAAGTCTCATTTTTCAGTCATGGATTTTCACGGGTTTTGTTTTCAGGCCACCCAAACAGGGCGCGCTTTTATAGCCATCAGCAATTAAATTCTCTGTCCCCTCCAGAAAAGCCTTTTCCTAAAGGCGCTCTCCTTCCAAGGGGCAGACCCACAAAAAGAAGCCCACACTGCTTAATCCATTTCACAGAGAATTTCAAATGCAAACAACAATTAAACAGGACGTCTTTTCCCCGCTTCAGGGAAAGCCAGTAATATACACCTTGGCAACAGATTTAGCAAATCTATCATTGTAATGCCTTTGCATTTCCCATTTCCACCTGGAGAGCAGGCTGAAAGGACTCTCATAAAAAAAAACCCAAACCAACCACAAAACATATTCCTGTCTAGGGGGTAATTTTATGAAACGATTTGAACACCTTAACGATTTGAACATCTTTTTACAGGTACAAGGCAACAAGAAACATTCTCCAGGTGAAAAAAAGAAAACAACACCTATTAACCTCTTTACCCCAAAGATCTTTTCACCACATGGATTCCACCACCAATACACAGCTGCTAAATATCCCCGGCTGCTGCCGATCCGTAAGAAACCCTTCAAAATACAAGAGAACGCCGAGCCCGGCATGCTGACGGTGCTGCCGGGGCTGTGAGTCGGAGCTGGACAGAGTTGCAGCCCCTGAGGTTGAAATCAGACCCACGTTTAGGCACAACCCGGGGTTTTAAGCCTCGCTACAAACCAGACCCCCGCTTTTCAAGAAAAACAGGGAGATTCACCTCAAAATAAACCACGTTCTCGACGCCAAAGGGGCGCTGGTCCATGGCCGCCGCCGCCCTTAGGGCCAGTTCCATGGGGCTTCGCTTGACCTGGAGCGGAACTCGAGGGCGTGAGGACAACAAGCCCCCTACACAAAATCTAAAAAAAAGGAAAATTTAAATAAGATTTGCTGTTACTCACCCACCAAAGCCTAACCACTACAACTGGCCCTTTCACAACCAGGCCTGATCGCAGAAGAAAACTGGAATATCCCAATTCCCGGTTCAAACACAAGGCGTGGAGCTGCCCAGACCCCACGTGTGGGCTGGGCAGACGGGGGGGCTCTTCTTCTCAAAACCCGCAGGAAGAGAAAGGGCAGGAGTGTTTTCCCAGCCCTGGAAGAGGCTGTGGGGAGAAGGTGGGAGGGAGGAAAAGGCTGCCCAGGAGTGGAGACAGGGGAAGGAGAGGGCTCCATCCATAGGGGAAACGCCATTCCTGGCCACACAGGAGGCTGCGGGACCACCCTGGGGATGGATTTGGGGGCTCTCCCTGAGGGAAACACTGCTCCCAGCCATGCAGGAGGCTGTAGGGCAACGACAGAAATGGATTTGGGGGCTCTCCCTGAGGGAAACACCATTCCTGGCAACGCAGGAGGCTGTGGGGACACCCCGGGAATAAGTTTGGAGACACTCCCTGAAGGAAACCCCATTCCCGGACACACAGGAGGCTGTGGGGCCGCCCGGGGGACAGATTTGGGGGCTCTCCCTGAGGGAAACACTGCTCCCAGCCATGCAGGAGGCTGTAGGGCAACGACAGAGATGGATTTGGGGGCTCTCCCTGAGGGAAACACCATTCCTGGCAACGCAGGAGGCTGTGGGGACACCCCGGGAATAGGTTTGGAGACACTCCCTGAAGGAAACCCCATTCCCGGACACAGGAGGCTGTGGGGCCGCCCGGGGGACAGATTTGGGGGCTCTCCCTGAGGAGCCTGTGGGGAGGAGGGAGGCGGGGGCCGCCCCAGGGCCGGGGCCACTCCTGGAAGGGGAGGGGGGGATCTCCAGCCGCCCACGCGGGGCTGCCCGAAGCCTGAGGAGATGAAAAGAAGAGGAGAAAAGCCAAGAGTTCCCTCACCGCCATCGCCTCTCACAGCCCCGGCCCTCCCCGCCGCGCCTCATGGCGGCTGTGTGCGGTGTCACCTGAGCGGGGGGCGGGGGCTGTGGCAGGAAAAGGCGAGAGGGGAAGGGAAGGGCGGCGCCATTTTGAATGGGAGGAGAAGGGAAGGGGGGGCGAGAGATGGGGGGGGGGATGTGGGAGCGAGGGTGTGAGGGGAGTAGGTGTTGTGTGAGGGGGGAATGGGTTTTCGGGAGAGGGAGGTTTGCAGGGCTGTGAGGTGTCTGTGAGAGAGGAGGCCCCGGAGGGAGGTGAGTGGAAAGGGCTGTGTGTGAAAAGAAAAGCTTTAAGGACAGGCCGGGCTGGGGAAAGGTGGTGGGCCCTGAGGGAGGGCTTGGGGACCGGGGCTAGAAGCGTGGGTTTGAGGGCAAAACTCTGGGAAAGAAACTGCAGGACAGGGCCAATCTGAGTATACAGTTTAGCGAAGCTTCTAGGAAAAGGTGACCAAACGCGCCTCTTGTCCTTTTGTGGGCTGGTTTTGTCTAAGTTATTCATGCGAGTGGACTTTTGCCACATGGGATGGGAACTTTCGCTTCCCGGGATAGCTGATGCCCCTGGATAACCACTGCCCGCGAAGCACTGCGAAACCCCGTGATCAAAAATGAGAACAAAGGCCGGGTTTTGCCTCTCAGAAGGATCTCTAAGCCCCATCTCCAAGCTATTTTCAGTACCTTTCTGGTTGTTTTCTTCCCCCCCATCCCCGTGATGTTCGTCGGGGGGGTTGGCGGAGCTCTGCAGGCGGATGTCCGGCTCTTTTTGGGGAGGGCTGGGATGGTTTCAGCCTCGCATTGCCCGACGCGGAGAGAAGCTGTGGTGCTGGGCTCGTTCTCCTCGGCGCGGCGCGGCCCCGCCCCCTCGCTCGCGTTTGCCGCGGCGACGCAGGGGGGCGTGGCCCGGGTTTTCGCCTCGGCACATGCGCGGGTGGGCGGACGTGAGGGGGAGCACTTCCGGTGTACGGCGTCGGGCGGGAGCTGCGACGGTCGGAACCGGGGGAGACGGGGGGACCGGAGCCGAGGAGGGCGGGAGCGGGCGGGCGGGGCGGCGCGGAGGTGTGCAGGGCCAGTTCGGGGGGTTTGTGGGGTGGCGGGACCGGGCTGGGGGGCTCGGGGGGCGGTCTGGGCCTGTTTGGAGGGGGCGGAGCCGAGTGGGGGGTCCCCGGGGGAAACAGAGCCGATTCAGGCCACCCCCCCCGTCCCCCGCTGCCGCCCCCTCACCCCCCGCTCGCTCCCCGCAGGTGGCGGCAGCCTCGGCCTCAGCGCAGGGTGCCCGGGGCCGGCCTGGCGGGGCGCTTGGCTCCGCTCTGGGCTCCGCTCTCAGCCCCCCCCTTCCTCCGGCAGGTCAGCCCGGCCGTGCCCCCTTCGCCCGCCTCCAGCCCACGGCCGAGTCCCCCCAGGTACCCCCGAGATGGGTCGGGGGTTGTCAGCGCTGGGCCCCCTGAAGCGGGGGTGGGTGGTGGGCACGGGCATTGCTGGGAGCCCGTGGGCAGCCCTGGGACCCCCTTAAAGCCCACGGAGACCCGCGGGGCCCCCTTGTCTCCCCCAGAGCCGACGGGGAGCCGTAGCTGTGGAGTCAGCTTAAGGAGTCTGCCCTAAGGACTGCTGCTTTTTGGAGCGTTGGGGGAGGGGGAGGGTTGTCGGTGTGGGGAGTGGAGGTGTGTGGGAGGAGTCCCGTGTCTTGAGGGAGGTTTGGGGATGTTGAGCAGCTTTGAGGGAGTGGGGGAGGGGTCCCCTCACTTGGAACCCCCTGGTTCTTCTAAACTGTGGGAGGCAGCGGGCGTAGGGGGAAGGCAGTAGAGTGGGTTGCTGTGTTTCAGTCCTTGGTTGAGAGTCAGCGACTCTGCTCCCTTGCTGCTCAGCAGACTATTAACTCCGTGGGGCTGTTTCTCCAGGCAGGCTACGACTACAGAAACGGACCGACTTCCTCAGAAGAGTTGTTAGCGGTGACGTCTCCTGTGAATGTACTGCCTGACGTTGGATAGACCTGGCACCACACAGCAGCTCAGAGCCCCACAGCGTATGCTGCCATGCTCATTCGGCTCCATCAAATCCTCCGACCTGAGAATACCAAAGGTACGGAGTTGAAACGGGCCCTTCCTCACCCGCTGAGTCAGATGAACCTTTTTGTGCCCAAGTTGGCTGGGGACTGCTCCTGCCTCGCCGCCTTCAGGCGGAGCATGGCTGTGAGCAGGGGAGCTCAACACACAGTGCTTGCTGATTGCACCTGCTCCCTCGGGGGAGCACCCGCAGCGGTGGGATGGGAGGAGGGAGGACAGCACGAGGGCTAGAGACAAACATTTTATTTCTTTAACATTTCACATACGGGGTACCCCAGAGGGGTTCCCGGCCCCACACCCCACAGCCGCTCAGTATTCGGGGCACTGTTGGTCTCCTGGGCCTGGCGCTGTCACCACTTGCAGGGCTGGCAGAAGCAGACACGGCTAGTGGCATCTCCACCAGCCCTTCAGGTAGCCCCACAGCCAGGCGCAGCCCTGCCATGGGCATCTTCCTGCCCTGCATAGCCCTGGGTCTGCCTGGCCACACTCCCTGCCCATGGTCTTGCAGGACTCCTCCCTCTTTGCCTTCAAGGCCTGGAAAGCGCAGGTGATCTCCCGCACCACCTTGTCCATGTCCATGGCTGGGGGCCTTCCGGGGGACAGGTGCTCGTCCGTGGGCCTCTGTGTCCTGTCCATCCCCTGCCGGGGAACCCACTCTTTCTTGGTCCCTGCGGGCAGCTCCTGTGGAGGCTCCTGGCTGAGGACCAGCCCCAGTTTCCCCACTGCCCCAGCAGCAGCCATGGGAGAGCGGGGTTGTCCTGAGTGTGTGAGCACCACTGGCTCTGTTGCTGCACTGGGCCAGGGCTCCAGGAAGTGGTAGAGGGAGCTCTGGGAAGAGGAGCTGCTCCTCAACAGGCTGCTGCAGTCCTCCGAGTTGGCCAGCGAGCACAGGCTGCAGGGGCTCTTGCGGTGGCCCTCGGGGGGCCCAGGAGCCCGGGGGGTGCCTGGACCAGAAGGAGCTGTCCCCACTGATAGGACCTATAGGCGGGAGAGGAGGGCAGGGGGACCTGTGGGCTTGGGGGGGACAGGGGGTAGAGAGAGGCATCTCTGCTCGGATGGTATATGGTTGGCAGGGAGCCCAGTGGGTCCTGTGGGGCCCGGTGCTCCCTCCTCGCTGCCTCCTCAGTTGCCCTGCAGAGGAGGAGAGAGAAGAGAGCCCGCTGCACCCCGTCTCCTCCGCTGGAGCCCGCGGGCAGCACCCCCTCCTCAGCAGGCGGGCAGGGCTGCCCAGTGCAGGCAGGGCAGGGCACAGGCTGAGGGTCTGGGGCAGCATCTGGGGGTCTCCCCCACACTCCCTTCTTCTCCTGCATCGACTGGAGCTCCCATCCTTCATCTGCTAGTCAAGAAGCTGCTGAGGGAGGGGACGGAGTGAGCGGCCGGCAGCCCCCGGCACAGCCCCGGCTCAGGGCTGCCGTGGGGTGTGGGCTGTTTGCATGGTGCTCGGTGCCAGGGACACTCACCGCTCCGCTCCTCTGGGCGGGCTCTCGTGTCCGTCGTCCCTTGCTTTGGCTTCTTCCAGTCCCTCTGCAGGACCCCGGGAGCTGGGTGAGATGGGAGCAGCTCCCAGCCCTGCGCCGCAGCCCCCCACCCCACCCCACGCTGTGGCACAGTGCGGTGCAGCAGTCGCCTACCTGGAGCCGCTTGGTCCGTAGCACAGAAGAGACCGCGCTGAGCCCCATCAGAAGCATCACGAGCGGAGCCAGGTGAGCTGTGGGGGGGACATTGGAGTCCCTCCTGGCACCAGCTGCGGTGCAGCCGCGCAACCCTGGGGTGCCCCCCATGGGAAATGTTAAAGAAATAAAATGTTGGTCTCTATCCCTGGTGCTGTGGTTCCTCCTCCCATCCCGCGGCTGGGGCTGTGCCCCCCTCAGTGCCCGACCCAGTGGGACAGGCTGGCACTGCTGGCACCCACCAACCTGGGGGGGTGGGGGTGTCGGGGGAGCTGGATGGGCTGGAGAAAGGGAGGAAGCACCTCTTGAAACCAGCTTGGCCCTCCCCAGCCACAAAAGCCTCCCCAGAGGCACCAGAGGGGACCCCCAGATCCTTGAAGGGCTGCCCCAGACTCCCTCTGGCCTGCAAGATTCCCCCCCAGGACCACATAAGGGCAGCACAGGACCCCTAACGGACACCCTAGTGGTGTCCCAAATCTGGGTTCTTTACCTGCTGGGCAAGCCAGTAACACACTGTGTGGGAGCAGCCAGCCAAGCCGGTTTCAGAGCACAAGAGGTGAGAGCCAGGGAGCTGCCGTCCCACTCAGCTCCATCTCCGCCATGCCTTGGCTGTGCAGAGAGAACTTGGGGGCAGCTGCAGAACAGCTCAGCCCGGGCTTATCTCAAGATGGCACAGAACAACCAAAACCAAATGGCCCTTAACAAACCAAATGCCCCGAGTCCCATCCCACCACTATTCCCGTGACTTTGAGCGCCGGACATCACAAATTGGCAACAGAGACTTCGCTATGGCACCACTAGAGGGAAATATCCCAGACAGTGTAATCCACTCGGGCATAATCCTGCACCCTCACCGAGTCAGGAAATATAAACCGCAGGGTCTGGGGAGACAAATGGGGAATCCTCCAAGGATACAGCTGGCCCCTAGGAGATCCGTCCCCCCCCCATCCAGGACGCTCTACAGGGTAACTTCCCCGGGATGGAGCGACCTCACCTGAGAGAGAGAGGGTAAGTGACTAAGAAACATCCGTACGGTATAGGGCATGCGATTGAGTTTGTGACTGGTGCACTCTTTTAAGGTATTAATATCTAGCGCCCTTGTGGTTTGTGTTGCTACTTGTCGGGGGCATTTGTAGCTCGCAATAGTGGATCCTGCTAATTTCTTTTAAATTGCAATAGTGTAATCGCCATCGCACACACAGAACTTGCAATAGTGACGTATTGGACCCGTGAGCGAAGTCCAAAGAAATTGTTAATTTGAACCTCTCAGTGAAGCCCTTTTTCCCGTTTCGTCACACTCCCCGAGCCACTGGGTAAAGCGACACCTGGCAAAAAAACCACCACCACCACCCCAAAAAAAAACCCACACCACATCCCCCACTCCCCACCCACCCCTTCTCCCCCCATCACAGCCATGGGGCAAACTCCCACCCCCCCAATCTCAGCTCGGCCGTGACCCCCCCGAGACACTGGAGCAAAAGCAACGGAGAGCGAGCTCAGGCTCGTGTGAGCTGGAGAGATTTCTCTTTGTTTTTTGATGTTGTCGTTGGGTGGGTTTTGGTTGGTTTTTTTCACAGAACACTTTGCAGTGTGGTGTCGCAGCCCCCAGGGCCGGTGCTGGTACCACCACCTCACCCCCGGCTCTCGTCCCTCTTGCCCGATGGCTTTCACCACTTTCCTTGCTTGGTTTAGTTTTTTTTTTTTTTTTTCCTTTTTACCTTTCTTTTTTTATATTTGGGGGTTTTGTTTCCTTTTCCTTTTTTTTTTCTCTTCCCTCCCCTTTTTTCATTTTCCCTTTTTTTCTTTTTCCCCCTTTTTTCTTCCCCCCCTTTTATCTCCTTTTTCTCTTTGTTCTTCTTTCCCCTCTTTTTTTTTCTCCCCCCATTTTTTTCTTTTGGTTTTTTTCTTTTTCTCTTTTCAAACATCTCTCAAGCTTTCTCCGAAGGAACACCCCTGGCTCTCAGCCAGCGGAAGGAGACTATGGAAGAGCTGTGGCACCTGTGGGATTGCTTTCCTTCTCCCGCTTCGCACTCAGTAAGAGTGTGTTTTCCAACTTGTTTTTTTTTTTTTTTATTAAGAAAATAAACAAAAATAATGCTCCAGCTATCAGTTTTACAAGGCATAGAAAATCTCTAAAAGGGAAACAGAAGCGCAATGTGCTGAGGTATGAAAACCTGAGGTAGTTTTTGTGTGTGGATGTGTGTGTGTCATTTGGGGTTGGGGGTTGTGTGTGTTTTATTTTTGAAATTAAAAAAAAAAAAAAAATTTTGCTAGTGTTTTGGGTTTTTTTTCCCCCAGCCCTGGGCTGACAACCTCTTAGAAATCTGTTTTCCCCCCCTGCCCCTCTTTTCCCACCTTCTCTCCTTGCAACCGGGATCTTTCCCCAAAGCGTTTACGGCCGAGCACGGCCTTTCTTTAACCTCTAGAAAAGCTGGCTTGTGCTAAAAAACAAACATCCCCCTCCTGCCCCCACCCCCTCTGAAATGAAATAAATAAATAAATAAATAAAATCCTTACAAAACTTAAAAATCGCCGTTAGTTTTGTTATCGTTACATTAATTCTAAAAACTGATGAGCCGCTGCGCTGTGTGCCGCAGCCCAACCTCCCCCCCTCAACGCTGGGTGAGCTCCTCTGGCCATGCCTGGGATGAAAAACCGGTGGCTTTTAGGAAATAAAAAATAAAAAATTAAAAAAAAAAAAGAATAATAAAACCTCTCTTTCTCTCTGCCTCTGTTAGTCCAACTAAAGGGATAGCGTCGGGAGGCGAGGGAGGAGGAAGGGGGAGGCTGTGGGATGGAGAGAGCCCTCCCCGTACCCCTCGGCTGTGCATCCTCACAGCACTGTGGGGAATGGGGGTGGGGGGGTCTTTGGTTTGCACAGGGTGGCCGTGGTGGGGGCTCAGCCCCATCCTTACAGTGCTGGGGAGCACGGGGCTACCAGGCGCAGAGAGTCCCTCCCCCAGTGAGGTGCTTTGGTGCGCTGAGGTGTTAGATGGGGTGGCACAGCCCCTGCCTGCCCCGGGAGGGGGGACACCACTTCTCCGGTGGCACTGGATGGGTGGGAGGGAGCAGAGCTCTGGGAGCCATGGAGAAAGGTGTGGGGGTGTCCCTCATCGTGGCAGCCCCCAGCAGCCCTACCCCGCCACCCGGCCACCCCAAGGGACACCCAAGCCCCATCTTGGTCCTCTCCCCGTTGGGTGATGCCCTTCCACCCACCCCAGAGGTGCTCTCCTCTCCTGCGGGGGGGACGCCCAGCGCTCGCCTGGCTAGAGAAGCACCGGGGGGGTGCTTAGGGGGCATCTGAGCTTCCCCGTTACAAGGGCGTAATTAGTGCACCATTAATAACCATTAATAACGACTTTGGCTCTGCTAACCAACTGCGGCGAGGCCCCCACCCCGCTTTAGCACAGGCTTCCTGATGCCAACGCCTCCCCGAGCCACTGGGTAAAGCGACACCTGGCAAAAAAACACCACCACCCCAAAAAAAAAACCCACACCACATCCTCACCCACCCCTTCTCCCCCCATCACAGCCATGGGGCAAACTCCCACCACCACCACCCCCAATCTCAGCTCGGCCGTGACCCCCCCCCCCCCGAGACACTGGAAAGAGAGCAGCGGAGAGCAGCTCAGGCTCGTGTGAGCTGGAGAGATTTCTCTTTGTTTTTTGATGTTGCCGTTGGGTGGGATTTGGTTGGTTGTTTTTCACAGAACACTTTGCAGTAGAGGACAAAAACGTGGTGTCGCAGCCCCCGGGGCCGGCGCTGGCACCGCCACCTCCCCCCACCTCCCCCCCCTTCCCCCTCCCCCGGCTCCTGTCCCTCCTCCTGCCCGGGGGATGTTCCCACTTTCCTTCCTTGGTTTGTTTGTTTGTTTTTTTCCTTTCTACCTTTCTTTTTTAATATGTGGGGTTTTTTTTTCTTTTGCCCTTTTTCTTCTTTCTCCCTTTTGTTTTTCGCTTCCCCCTCCTTTTTTCTCTTTTTCCCCTTTTTTTTCCGATTTTTTTTTGCTTTTTCCCCCATTTTTCTCTGTTTCCCCTTTCCCCCCATTTTTATTTTTCTCTTTTTTCACTTCTTCCCCCTTTTTTCTCTTTTTCCCCTTTTTTCTTTTTCCCTTTTTGTTTTTTGCCTTTTCCCCCTTTTTTCTGTTTCCCGTCCCCCCCGTTTTACTTTTTCTCTTTTTTTACTTTTTTCCTCTTTGTCCCCTTTGTTCTTTTTCCCTTTTTTTTTCTTCCCCCCCCCTTTTTTCTCTGTTTCTCCCTTTTCCCCCGTTTTAATTTTTCTCTTTTTTTACTTGTTTCCCCTTTTTTTATCTTTTTCCTCTTTTTTCTTTTCCCACTTCCCCCCCCCCCCCCCCCCCCCCTTTTTTTTTTTTCCTCTTTTTAAACAAGCTCTCTCCCGAAGGAGCGGCCCCTGGCTCTCCGCTAGCAGAAGAGCCTACGGAAGAGCTCTGGCACTGACACGGGCGGGAACACCCACTCACACATCGCAGCACAGCAGTTAGTTTGGCAACACCCCCACCCCCTGTCACAAGTGAGACCCGCACAGACAAAAGGCTCCTGAGTGAGGGCACTGGGGCAGCCCCACCTTAGAAGCAGCAGAGGAGCAGAGCCGTCCGGAGCCATCAAGAGCACAGGAAGGGCTATTCAGGGCCTCATTGTCTGCGCCGAGTGACCGTCTGCTGAGAACCGCTCTGGCGGCTCAGAGCTCAGCCCCAGCAGCAGTCTGGAGCCAACGGGGAAAAGTACACTGGGAGGAAGACTGGCAGCCTTCCTCCACAACGCCCCGGAGAGAATGACCAGAGTGCTGCCTATCCCCATCGCTTTTCCAACTCGGTTCTTTTTTTATTAGAAAATTAATTAAAAAAGGATCTCCAACTCTCAGGTTATCAAGGCACACAAAATCTCTAAAAGGGAGACACAAGCGTGAGGTGCTGAGGTACCCAAACCTGCCCACGTTAGTCCAACTAAAGGGAGAGCGTCGGGAGGCGAGGGAGGAGGAAGGGGGAGGCTGTGGGATGGAGAGAGCCCTCCCCGTACCCCTCGGCTGTGCATCCTCGCAGCGCCGCGGGGAATGGGGAGCCGTGTGTTTGGGGGGGTCTTTGGTTTGCTCCCCTGACCTGCTGGGGGTGGGGGAGGAGGATTTGGGAGGGGGGGATGTCCGGCGGCGGGGTTACATTCATCGGGCGGTGCTGGGCGGCACGGCGGGAGCCTCCCTTGCTGTGCTGCGAGGCCGGGGCTCCCGGAGCGTGTTTCTGCTCCTGCTGCTTCACCTGCTGGAGCATTTCCCTCATCTTGCGCTGTGCAGTCTTGGGGAGGAGAGGGGAAAAGCAAGAGGTGGGGGTCAGGGCACTGTTTCTCCCCCCACCAACCACTCCCGAGCCCCCATCGAGCATCTCGCTGCTCCCAACTTGTCACTCTGGACAAGCTGTAATTAATTTCAGGTTGGTTGGTTGGTTGTTTTTTTAACTTGTGCTTCACTCCTCGAGAGAGCCTGAATTTTTTGGGGGCTCGCCATGCCACCTAAGTGTACAGGAGACAAGGTTATGGAAGATGCACCCAGGTGGGATGCGCATGGATTTGCCCGCACCGGGGAGTCCATTCACACCCTGGGTGCTGCTCTGCACAGCATCCAAAACACCCATTTTTAGATCAATCAAGCCAATCTTCAATTTCAGCGCTCGCACAGCCGGGGGGAGCTACCGAAACACCTTCAGTGCCTCTTGGGGACACAGGGACCTCCCAAAAGAAGAGCAGCAGGTCGCTCGGGTGGTGCTGGGCTCAGCAAGCCCCACACCTTTCCTCGGTGGATGAAAGCGGCCGGGGAAGATCAGGTAAAGCCACAGCCAAACCGTACCTGACTGGCAAAGAAATGCCCAATGATTTTAACGATGACCTCCTCGTTCTCGTCCAGGGTTTGGTCTCATGGCACAAGGACTTCCGCACTGGTTAAGTTTTGCAGTTTGTTCACCTGGAGCGAACCACAAGAGGCTTCTGTTGTGGAAGAGCCAAAATCCTCCACTGCCGGTGTCACCACGGCACCAGGCACCCTGTGTGTCTCCTCCTTCCTTGGGACCAACGAGAACCACCACCAGGACATGGGGGCTGAGGGTCAAGACATCGCTGAAACCACTGTGCACCCGGGATTTGTCCCCCTGGGGTGGGCAGGGGTGATGGGTGATGCCCAACTCTGCATCCCCGGGGCACCACCACCCACCGTTTTGCCACCTTTGCCTATCACATGGCCGGCTGCGAAGGAAGGCACCTTGATGTGGGCTTCAAGCTTCACTTCTTCTTTCGCGTTAAAGAAGTTTGCCTCTTTCAGCTTCCCAAATATTCACCCCTGGGCCTGGGGAGGAGACGGACGGGAAGGAAAACCATCAGGCAGCGCCCGCTGTGCCTCTCCATCCCCAAAGCTGATAATGTCCCCACGTCCAGCAGCATCAAAACCATGGTACCCAGCAAAGAACTCCCCCGGCGCTGAGGGAGGCCAAGCCAGGCTGGCAGCACAGTGGTGACCACAGGGATGCCCGCGACTTGTCCCTTACTGTTCCCCCCCCCATAGCCCCCACCCAGAGCACCCTGAACTGAGCCTCGGGTGGCCCTGTGATGATGACCATCCGCTCGCTGCCCTCGGGACCTTCTGCCGGGGCGATCTGGGGAGGGATGGGGGAGAGGGAGCATGAGCGCAGCCCCCACTTTGGCGAGACCTTCCCTCGGTGGCATTTCCCCCCCAGTGCAGGGCAACCCCCCCATGCAGGAGCATCCCCTCCCACCCGAGCCAGGGTGATAACCGGGTGCTGCAGGCCTGGCCTTCTACTAATGACAGGCTGGAGAGGTGGGCACATGCCAACCTCATGAAGTTCAATGAGGCCCAGTGCAAGCTCCTGCACATGGGTCGGGGCAATCTCCAGCACAAATCCAGGCTGGGCGGAGAATGGATGGAGCGCAGCCCTGGGGAGAAGGACCTGGGGGTGCTGATTGATGAGAAGCTCAACATGAGCCGGCAACACGTGATCACAGCCCAGAAAGCCATCTATATCCCAGGCTGCATCAGAAGTATGGTCAGCAGGGCAAGGGATGTGGTTCTGCCCCTCTGCTGCGTTCTGGTGAGACCCCACCTGGAGTACTGCGTCCAGCTCTGGAGCCCCCAACATAGGAAAGACATGGACCTGCTGGAGCGGGGCCAGAGGAGGCCACAGAGATGCTGAGAGGGTTGGAGCCCCTCTGCTGGGAGGACAGGCTGAGCGTTGGGGTTGTTCAGCCTGGAGCAGGCGCCGGCCGGGGGGGCTCCGTACAGACCCGAGAGGTACACCCAGGAGCTCCATGGTGGGAGAGAAAACAAGGGTCAGTGATGGCCCCAGTGTGCCAGACCCTTCCCCGCCACCCCCAGCCCGACGCAGAGCAGCGTGACACCACAGTGAGCCCGGCAGGGACACAGGGACAACCCTTCAGGCCCTGAAACCCCCCCCTCACAGAGCACGGGGGCACCCGAGGGTGCATTGGGGTGAGCTGCGGCCCCGACCCAGCACCCAGGTACCCTCAGTTCCTCCCCGCTGCCATCTTTCTGCCTGTGTCCTGCCTTTGTAGGGGAAAACCGGCCCCAACGGCCTTTCAGAGCAGCCGTAACCCCGCAAAGCTGAAACCGTGCTGTGACCACCATCGGTCCCCTGCGCAGAAAGTAGGGGGTTGGCGAGAACCGAGCACCATGTCTGGTTTGGCTCTGATTTCCATCATCATTTCACTTTTCCAGGTCCAAGAGAAGAGAAAGCCAAGGCTGAGGAAGATGTTCCCTCAAGACCTGGGCTGGGGACAGGGGGGAAAGCAGCAAGGGGTGCGTGCCAGCACCCCAACCCAAGTCAACCCAGCCCAAAGCCTCGTCAACTCTTTCATGTCTCAAATCCATCAGAAATCTCCCCTGGCAGTAGACACAACTCTCTCCTGCTCTGCATTCCAGCAAGTGCAACCAGATGCTACCTGCAAACCACCATTTCTCACATGGAGGACGAGCAGACCCAGCTCCCTTGCCCAGGCTGGACGCCGCTCTCGCTCCCAGCCCTCTAGTTAAACCTGCTGCGCCGAGGTTGTGCTCCCTCTCACATTGAGCCCATGCTCCCCGTGTCCACCCTCTGCTTCTGGCCACGGGCTGCTCCATGGCTCCTGCACCAACATGTCCTCTCCTGCCCAGCCAGTCCTCAAGGCCAGCGTGGACACCGCACCTCCTCACTTCCCTCCCTTCACCAGGAGCCTCATTCCTTCTCCTCCATCCTTGCCAGGTCTCTAGAGCTCCACAGTTGAAGCTACAGCCACCGGCCCCAGGTCCTGCTGAGGATGCAGTCAGAAATGACCACTCCACGGTGTGAAACGTAAAGTACTTGGGTGGAAGGAGCAGAGGCCTCACCAGGGTGGCTTCAATAAGGTCCCACAAAGTTTTGGGCTGAAGGGGGTCCCACCAAATGCTGCCCTTTGGGACACCTGCCCAGCTCTTCTCCAATACACCAACAAATGCTCAACCAGACGCTTCCCCAAGGCCGTGCTTGCTCGGGCAGTCGCCGCGGGCAGAGCATCCTCCCGCACAGCCAGACCAACCGACCCTTCTCAGTGCCTTCCGGGGCCACCGCGCACATCACACTCACATGCCCCTCCGCACCACCAGCCTGGCACTCACCCTTCTCCTCCGACGGCTCTGCTGCTGGCGTTGCCAGGAGAAGAAAACAGCACAAGTAAACTTCAGACAACAGCACAAGTGAACTTCAGAACTCAGCTTGGCCACTGCAGTTAAAGACAATAAGAAGAGATTCTTTGAGTATATCAATAGAAAAAGGAAGATTAGGGAAAATGTAGGCCCACTGGCGAATGAGACAGGTGCCCTAGTGGTGGAAGACACAGAGAAGGCAGAGTTCCTGAATGCCGCCTTTTCTTCGGTCTTCACTGCTAAAGCTGTCCCTCACGAATCCCATACTCTGAAGGCAAAGGAGAAGGTCTGGAGAGAGGAAGATTTTCCCTCAGTTGAGGAGGACTGGGTCAGAGACCACTTGGCCAAGCTGGACATTCATAAGTCCATGGGCCCTGACGAGATGCACCCGCGAGTGCTGAGAGAGCTGGCAGATGTTATTGCTGGACCACTCTCCATCATCTTTGAAAGGTCATGGAGAACAGGAGAGGTGCCTGAGGACTGGAGGAAGGCTGACATCACTCCGATCTTCAAAAAAGGCAAGAAGGAGGACCCAGGGAACTACAGACCAGTTAGTCTCACCTCTGTCCCTGGGAAAGTAATGGAGCGATTCATCTCCAAACACGTTGAGGAACAGGAAGTTATTGGAAGTGGTCAACATGGATTTACCAAGGGTAAATCATGCTTGGCCAATCTGATAGCTTTCTATGATGTTATAAGTGGTTGGCTGGATGAGGGGAGAGACGTAGATGTCACCTACCTTGACTTTAGCAAGGCTTTTGACACTGTCTCCCACAACATCCTCATTAGGAAGCTGAGGAAGTATGGGCTAGATGAGGTGACAGCGAGGTGGATCGAGAGTTGGCTGCGGGACAGAACTCAGAGGGTTGTGATCAGCAGCACAGAGTCTAGTTGGAGGCCTGTAACCAGTGGTGTCCCCCAGGGGTCAATACTGGGTCCAATTTTGTTTAATATATTCATTAATGACCTGGATGAGGGGGCAGAGTGTATCCTCAGCAAGTTTGCTGATGATACCAAACTGGGTGGGGTGGCTGACACCCCAGAAGGCCGTGCTGCCATCCAGCGTGACCTGGACAGGCTGGAGAGCTGGGTAGAGAAGAACCTAATGAGGTTCAACAAAAGCAAGTGCAAGGTCCTGCACCTGGGGAGGAAGAATGGAAAGCACCAGTATCGGTTAGGGGCGGACCTGCTGGGAAGTAGCTCTGAGGAGAAGGATCTGGGGGTCATGGTAGACAGTAAATTATCCATGGCCCAGCAATGTGCCCTTGTTGCCAAAAAGGCCAATGGCATCCTGGGCTGCATAGGGAAGAGTGTGGCCAGTAGGTCGAGGGAGGTCATTCTCCCCCTCTACTCTGCACTGGTGAGGCCACAACTGCAATACTGTGTCCAGTTTTGGGCTCCCCAGTTCAAGAGGGACAGGGAACTGCTGGAGCGAGTCCAGCGAAGGGCAACTAAGATGATGAAGGGATTGGAGCATCTCCCGTATGAGGAAAGGCTGAGAGCGCTGGGACTCTTTAGCCTGGAGAAGAGAAGGCTGAGGGGAGACCTTATTATGGCATATGAGTATCTAAAGGGTGGGTTGAAGGAGGATGGAGCCAGGCTCTTTTCAATGGTTCCCAGTGACAGGACGAGGGGCAATGGGCACAAGTTAGAACACAGGAAGTTCCGTTCAAATACACGGAAACAGTTCTTTACGGTGAGGGTGACAGAGCACTGGCCCAGGCTGCCCAGGGAGGTTGTGGAGTCCCCTTCTCTGGAGCTTTTCAAGACCCACCTGGATGCAGTCCTGAGTCATGTGCTCTGGGCAATCCTGCTTTAGCAGGGGAGTTGGTCTTGATTATCTCTAGAGGTCCCTTCCAACTCTTAAAACTCCGTGATTCTGTGATTCCATAGTGGAAATTGCTAAAATAGCATTAACTGCACGAGAGTCCAGGAGATCGGGCATCTCAGACTGAGTTCGTGGTTAAGGAAAGTTCAGAGTTACGAGATTGCCCTGATCCAATAAATTCTAACGCAGATGCTTCAAAACTTAAGCGACAGCCTCACTCTGATTTGCCAGGATGTTATGAATCACCTACGAAGAAGTCTAATACTGCAAGTTTCACAGGGGAAGGTACTATTTTAGCAGACTTTAACGAAGATGTCCCTTTTTGATATGTTCCAGTTGAAAAATGGAGGCAAATAAAGCAAAAGGCACTGGACAGTGGAGATACAGCATGTGGAAATGCAATAGCGTGTCCCGTCTTACGACGAACGGATCAGCCTAATGAGCACTCGCCTTTTCCTTATGGAGTAATTAAAGACTTGAGACAAACTCTTATGCAAAATGGGTTAAGTGCACCACATACTCAAAGTTTGCTACAAGGAATATTTGGGGGGAATGAGTTAACACCCTATGATATTTGGCAAATTACACGTTTAATACTTACTCCTACGCAAATGGTATTATTTGAGTCAATGTGGAAATCTGCTTGCCAAGCGGCAGCCCTTGCAAGCAGCGAATGCTGCTGCGAAAGAGTCTTTGT
Source organism: Vanellus vanellus (assembly GCF_965231255.1). Classification (NCBI taxonomy): domain Eukaryota; kingdom Metazoa; phylum Chordata; class Aves; order Charadriiformes; family Charadriidae; genus Vanellus; species Vanellus vanellus. Next base: position 893,084 of record NW_028127876.1, read on the forward strand.
GAACGCAGCTTGTTGTGGGAAATGCTAATTATGAATGTCAGTGTATTTTGCGTTCATTACAAAATCCAACGATAGTCCAAATGATTGAGACATGTCAAAGAATCGGTTCTAACTCTCATAACATGGAGATGTTGGCAACAACTTTTGCTGCAGCGGTGAAAGTACAAGGAAGTTGGTTTTTGTGTGGGCCGGCTATAGCCCAGCGGTTACTTTGGTCTTTCACAAGTGTGTCGTGTGAATCTGTCAGATCATTCAGAATCTGTGCGTAAAAACATTCAAATGTTAAAGGAGGGGGTCAGAAAGTTGCAAATAGACAATGAATGGAATTGGTTGAACGATTTGTTATCTGGTTGGGGAATTACAGGATGGATAGCTGCAATTATTAAGACAGGATTAATGATATTGATCATAATTTTTTTTATAGCATTAATTTTTCCATGTTTATACTCTTGTCTGCAAAGGGCCCTGCAGAAGATGATAAACTCGGCGTTTTTAATTGAAAAACAAAACAGGGGGAGATGTGGGGACTGAGGCAAAAGAAGGGTTAAGTGGGGTAGAACTAATAGGGAGGAATAAGCAGCTGCAGCACTGTTCTGGCAGACCACGAAGTTGTGTGTAGCTCCTCCCGAGATAAGGAGGTGCTGCTCACAGGGAGGAGAGATTCCCTTTTCGGTGGGAACGTGATCTTTTGGAGTACGCGATGGTGTAAACAAGCAAAGTAGGCAATTACTGGCCGTGGTAGAAAAGTATGTAAAGAGCACGCTTGCTTAATACAGCGGATGTCGGTTTCGATCCTGCATATCGCAGTCCGCGCGTTCCCACCGCCACACGCCCCCTCCCCCGCGGGCCGCCCCCCGGCCCCGGCAGCGCCCCGCTCCGCCCGCCCGCCCCCGCCCTGGGCAGGAGCTCCCCGAGCCCGCGCCGCCCCGCCGGAGCGCAGCGGGACGAGCAGCTGCAGCGCCCGGTGCCGCGGGGCCGGTTCCTGCGCGCCGTCACCCGCGGCGGGAGGAGCCGCACCGCGCCCGCGGGCACCGGCGGGGCTCGGCTCCGCTCGGATGGGGTCGGATGGGGTCGGCGGGGGTCGGATCTGTTCGGCCCATCCATCCCCCAGTGGTGGGAGGGGAGAAGGGAACCCCCCCGTCTTTGCCAGCGCCGCCTCCTCCCCACAGTGTCCCCCAGAGAAGGCTCTGAACTCGGGACGATGCCAACGCGGGGGGGGACTGCAGTCTCTGCCCTCCGGCACCCACTCCGAGGGGATCTTCCGCTCTCTGACCATCTCCTGCTCCCGCTGCGGGGAGTTCCTGCTCTGGATGGATCCAGCCGGTTATGGAGGTATCGAGGGAAGTTGGACTCTCGCGTCCGCTACGGGGAGGTCAGAGCTGGGAAGCGCTCCGTACCCCGGCAGCAGCGGGGGGGGGTCGAGCTGAGCAGGGAGGTGTTGGCCGGGCAGGAGGAACTGCTGCGCTGTCCCTGTGTCCCTCCAGAAGGACAGCGGCAAGAGAGGAGTGTGGGAGGAGGAGGTGGCGGGGGCAGAAGAGGAGGGGGAAGGGGAGCCGAACGCGGAGGAGCTGCGGGAGAAGAGCTGGACCATGGGGCTGTCCTGCCCCCCGCTGCCGGGCACGGGGGTCTGGGGGCACCGAGGGCTGGAGCTGTGCTCCGCAGGGCTGTGCTGGCCCCCAGGTGCGGTTTTAATGTTGAATTTCTGTAAATGACTGGCTTGTAGAAGGCATGTGTAGATTTGGGGAGGGGGGAAGCAGGAGCTGTGGCCGTGGGGGGGTGCATGCAGCTGAGGGGGTGGAGCTGTGACCTTGCTGGGCAGGAAGGACCACGGACCTGTCCGTGTCTGATCCCTGCAGCCCCCCGGCTGTCCCCCTGCAGCTCTAGGGGAAGGGGCTGCCAGCGTCGGACAGGCGGCTCCGGCTCCTGCCCCCTCCGGGGGAAAAGGGTCCCCGGGGCTGCGGGCAGAGCCCCTCCTGTGCTCCCCGGGGGCTCTCGGGAGGTGCCCGACAAGGTGCCGTCAGGGGCGACCTCCTCTTGCAGTAGCAGCGGGGGGGGCAGTGCCGCCCGAACCAAGGTGCCTGCCTGTGTCAGGTTCTGCAGGCAGCCTGTGGGCAGGGACGGTGCCCGGAGGGGGCTGGGGGGACCCCGCGCTCTTCCCACATGCCTGCAGCAGGGCAAGCAGCCCCAGGACCCTCCAGCTCCCCACGAGCGCTGGGGGATGTGCCTGTCCCCACCATGGCCTCGCTACGGGGAAACAACATCCAGAGAGACATTGCAACATGGCAAAATGCATAGCAAGAGTCGTAGCTGAGAGGTTCCTGAATGGTGACCCTGGGGCAGCTCTACCTTGGAAGTGGCAGAAAGCAGAGCCATCTGGAGCCATAGAGCAGCGGCTTTGGCAACCAGATAAGGACAGTTGACCAAAACAATACAGTGATTAAAAAGGAGTCAACGACTCCCAGAGGATTCTGAAGGACTATCCGAGAGACTATAATGCGCATACCGGGGTGGGTAGTAGCCTATGGTAATGAGTTCCCGGAAAAGTAACGAACATGTTAATCATTTCCCCAAAACCTTGTGAATGTGTATATATAGCATGTCTGTAAGCTGTATAACTAACCCTTTACGGTGTGTAAGTTTGGAGGAGCGATCCCCCTTGCACCAGCGCTGCAATAGACATAGCTGCTTTATAACGCTGTGTGAGTTGTGGACTTTGTTTCCGCACGTCAGCACTGCAGGGCTCAAGGATGGGGACACCCCCCCCTCCCCCGTCCCCTCCCTTCTGCCCGCAGGGAGCAGCCCCAGGCAGGGATGCTGAGCACGGGGGTTTCTTGACAGGCCTAGGGCTGGCAGCGGTGACACTTGGCTGTAGGACATGTCCCACCCAGGCAGGGGTGCAACTCCTTCAGGGGGCAGCATGTCACTCAGAGCTGGGGGGGACTTGGATGGTCTCGGGCAGAGTGAGTGTTACCCCAGCCTGCTACCATGGCCCTTTGCAGCTCCGGTGGTACCCGGGCAGGGACGGGATGGGCTGGCCTGAGGCTGGAGCACCCGAGGGTGATGCCCCCCCACCACAGAGCATCCTCAGACCAATGCGTGCTGTGGAGATGGTGGGGCAGGGCTGGATGAAGGATGCGGAGCAGCGGGGCCAGGGCAGGGCCAGGGCCATCACCTGTAGCTGTAGCCAAGGGGAAGCCGAAGTCCTTTTGGGGTGGAGGTGGTGGAAGGAGTAGCGAGGGCGGCACTCGCTGTCGGACAGGTCCAGGTTGCAGTTCCAGCCGATGGTCACACTGATCATCCAGTCCTGCAGCAGGGACCAGCAGACCTCACACAGTGCCAGCACGCTGCGGGCACAGCATCCCAACGTGCACGGCACCACCATGGTCACAGCATCTCCAGGGGCACGGCATCCCCATGGGTACAGCACCTACGTCCCTGCAGGCGTAGAATCTCCACAGACATGGCAATCCCCCAGGCACAGCACCCCAGTGGGCATGGGAACCCCCACGGGCATGGCATCCCTGCGGGCACAGCATGTCCACGGGTATGGCATCCCTGGGGGCATGCAGCATCCCCCCAACCCACACTGCTCCCGCCCGGCCACGAGCACAGCCCCATCCTCGCCCTCCCCAGCAGGACGGGGCTGGGTTGCCACAGGCGTTGGGCCACAGGCCCTTGCCAGGGACGCCGTTGGCACTGCCTGCTGGCCCAAGAGTGCCCGGGAAGGGGCTTCCCAGAGGAGCTGGCCGGGCAGCAAGGAGCAGGTCCCAAAGGACGGGAAGACGCTGGGGACGGGCAGGGGGGCAGAGAGCGGGGGAAGGATGGAACAGCGTCGAGTGCCTCTCCTGGGGGGGACTTGTCTGCTCCTGCAGGTGCAGAGGGCAGGGAGGGCCCTGCGGGGACGCTGCGCTGCTCGGCCACCCGCCCCCCCATCCCCGGCAGAGGCGGGAGGGAGTCCCGGGGAGGCGGCACTGCCTCGCTCCGGCCGCGCCTGCCGCCTGCTCCCCCCGCCCGGCTCGGCCCGGCTCTGCCCGCACGGCTGGCTGGATCGGCTCGGCTGGGCCGGGCTGGGCCGGGCTGGGCTCGGCTCGAGTGGGCTGCGACCCTGCGGGCCCGGGCCGGGCCGTGCGGCGGGAGCCCCGGCGGAGCGGCGGGGCAGGTGTGGGCGCGGAGGGGGCCGGGGGTCCCGGTGGGTGCGTGCGGGGGCTGCGGGCAGGGGGCGTGTGGGCCTCGCTCCGCGGAGGCTGCGGAGGCCGCGGCGGGGCCCGAGGGCAGAAGCGCGGGGCCGGCGGGCCCGTGAGCGGGTCCCCGCGGGAGCGGGCAGCGGCGCAGCCGTCGGGCGTCCCCCGGGCGCGGCCCCGCCCCTGCCCGCTGCTGCCGGGGGTCTGGCGGGGCGGCCGTCGGCGGGCAGCGGGGGTGCGGAGAGGGGCCGGGCTGCGGCCGCTGGCTGCGCTCCCCCCGGTGCCGGCGGGGTCGGGGACGGGGACGGGCCCGGGGAGAGGCGGGCTGGCGGCGGGGCAGAGGCTGCGGGGCTCCCCCGGGGCACAGGGTCGGGCCCGGGCCGGTGGAGACGCTCTCGGGCTGCGGCCGGGACAGACGAGGCACAGCCGGCGGCTCTGGCAGAGGAGACGGAGGCTCCGCTTCGATTGCCCGCTCCGTCCTGAGGTAGCATGGCGCCTGCAGCCTGTGCAAGCAGGCCGTGCCCGGCCCAGGGCAGAAGACCCCCGGGGGGCTCGTGCAGGGAGGTCCCGGAGGTGCCCCTGCCAAGCTGGCACAGGGAGGAGAGGCGGAGGGATGGAGGGCACCGCTGGACTCCCGCTCCTGCCAGGACAGGGAACCGCTGGCCACAACTGGCCCCGAGGAGCCCTGGCAAGGGGCCGTGCTCGGGGCTGCAGAGGAAGGCGAAAAACCCCCGGGGGCCCGTGCCAGTGTGCCCCGGGGAAAAAATTCCTTCCTGACCCCAAAAGTGGCTATGGGCTGTTCCCTGAGGACTCGAGCAAGACCTTTTGCGAGGCCTCCAGGGCAGCGGTGGCTCCAGGGGACACCAGCACTGCCCAACCCCTCCTCTGCTTCCACTGGGGGCACTTCAGGGCCATCTCAGCATGGAAAACTGACATGGTTTTCTCTACCAAAACACTCTTTTTCTATGAAAATGTATCCTCCAGGGTCCACACAAGACTCCTCCGAGGCAACTCCTGCAGGCTCTTGATCACAGCTTTAGGGACCTGAGATCCCAGGAAGCAACCCCAGACTCGTCCAGGGAAGATACCCGAGATGATTTTTCTCCTTGGACAATGCTCCATCCTCTGGGATGCACCCGAGACTTATCCCAGCTATGTCCCAGGTATGGCCCTGAGTCTTTTTTTCCAGTGTTTTGGTGACCTGTGATCCCGGGTAGCAACCCCAGACTCCTCCAGGGAAGATACCAAAGATGATTTCTCTACTTGGGAATGAGCTATCCTGCAGGAATCACTCAGAACTCCTCCCAGGCGTCTCCCACAGTCTTTATTCCGGTGGTTGAGGGTCTGGTCATCGCGGGTAGCAACCCCAGGCTCCGTCAGGGAAGATACCCAAGATGATTTACCTCCTTGGGCAATGCTCCGTCCTCTGGGATGCATCCGAGACTTATCGCGGCTATGTCCCTGAGACATTTATCCGGTGGTTTAGGGTCCTGTGATCCCAGGTAGCAACCCCAGACTCCTCCAGGGAAGATACCGGAGATGATTTTCCTCCTTGGACTATTGTCCATACTGCGGTATGCACCGGAGATTCCTCCCAGCTCTGTTTCTGAGTGTTTTCTTCCAGTGGTTTGGGGCCCTGTTATCCCAGGTAGCAACCCCAGACTCCTCCAGGGAAGATACCCGAGGTGATTTTTCTCCTTGGACAATGCTGCATCATCTGGGATGCACCCGAGACTCCTCGCAGGTATGTCCCTAAGTCTTTTTTCCGGTGGTTTAGGGTCCTGTCATCCTGGGTAGCAACCCCAGACTCCTCCAGGGAAGATACCCAAGATGATATTTCTGTCTTGACAGTGGTCCATCTTGCGGGATCTACCCAGAACTCTTCCCAGGCGTCTCCCGCAGAGGTTTCTCCAATGCTTTAGGGCCCTGTGATCCCGGGTAGCAACCCCAGACTCCTCCAGGGAAGATACCCGAGATGAATTTTCTCCTTAGAAAATGTTCCATCCTCTGGGATGCATCTGAGATTCTTCCCAGGCATCTCCCGCAGACTTTTCTCCAGTGGTTTGGGGCCCTGTTATCCCAGGTAGCAAGCCCAGACTCCTCCAGGGAAGATACCCCAGATGATTTTTCTCCTTGGGCAATGCTCCATCCTCTGGAATGCACCAGCGATTCTTCCCAGTCGTCTCCCGCAGATATTTTTCCTGTGGTTTGGGGCACTGTAATCCTGGGTAGCAACCCCAGACTCCTCCAGGGAAGATACCCGAGGTGATTTTTCTCCTTGGACAATGCTGCATCGTCTGGGATTCACCGGAGACTCCTCGCAGGTATGTCCCTGAGTCTTTTTTCCGGTGGTTTAGGGTCCCGTCATCCCGGGTAGCAACCCCAGACTCCTCCAGGGAAGATACCCGAGATGATATTTCTCTCTTGACAATGGTCCATCCTGCGGGATCTACCCAGAACTCCTCCTAGGCATCTCCCGCAGAGTTTTCTCCAATGCTTTAGGGCCCTGTGATCCCGGGTAGCAAACCCAGACTCCTCCAGGGAAGATACCCGAGATGACTCTTATCCTTGGACTATTGTCCATCCTTCGGGATGCACCCGAGACTCCTCCCAGCTCTGTTTCTGAGTGTTTTCTTCCTGGCGTTTAGGGCCCTGTGATCCCAGGTAGCAAGCCCAGACTCCTCCAGGGAAGATACCCAAGATGATATTTCTCTCTTGACAGTGGCCCATCCTGCGGGATCTACCCAGAACTCTTCCCAGGCGTCTCCTGCAGAGTTTTCTCCAATGCTTTAGGGCCCTGTGATCCCGGGTAGCAACCCCAGACTCCTCCAGGGAAGATACCCGAGATGATTTTTCTCCTTGGGCAATGCTCCATCCTCTGGGATTCACCGGAGACTCCTCGCAGGTATGTCCCTGAGTCTTTTTTCCGGTGGTTTAGGGTCCTGTGTTCCCGGGTAGCAACCCCAGACTCCTCCAGGGAAGGTACCCGAGATGATTTTTCTCCTTGGATAATTCTCCATCCTCTGGGATGCATCCGAGACTTATCGCAGCTATGTCCCTGAGACATTTTTCCGGTGTTTTAGGGTCCTGTCATCCCGGGTAGCAACCCCACAGTCCTCCAGGGAAGATACCCGAGATGATTTTTCTCCTTTGACAATGCTCCATCCTGCGGGATGCACCCGAGACTGCTCGCAGGTATGTCACCAAGTCTTATTTCCGGTGGTTTAGGGCCCTGTGATCCCGGGTAGCAACCCCAGACTCCTCCAGGGAAGATACCCGAGATGATTTTTCTCTTTAGAAAATGCTCCATCCTCTGGGATGCACCCGAGACTCCTCCCAGCTCTGTTTCTGATTGTTTTCTTATGGTGGTTTAGGGCCCTGTGATCCCGGGTAGCAAGCCCAGACTCCTCCAGGGAAGATACCCGAGATGATTTTTCTCTTTAGAAAATGCTCCATCCGCTGGGATGCATCCGAGACTTATCCCAGCTATGTCCCTGAGTCTTTATTCCGGTGATTTAGGGTCCTGTCATCTCGGGTAGCAACCCCAGACTCCTCCAGGGAAGATACCTGAGATGATTTTCCTCCTTGGGCAATGCTCCATCCTCTGGGATGCATCTGAGACATATCGCAGCTATGTCCCTGAGACATTTTTCCGGTGGTTTAGATACCTGTCATCCCAGGTAGCAACCCCAGACTCCTCCACGGAAGACACCCGAGATGATTTTTCTCTCTTGACAGTGGTCCATCCTGCGGGATCTACCCAGAACTCCTCCTAGGCATCTCCCGCAGAGTTTTCTCCAATGCTTTAGGGCCCTGTGATCCCGGGTAGCAAACCCAGACTCCTCCAGGGAAGATACCCGAGATGATTCTTATCCTTGGACTATTGTCCATCCTCTGGGATGCACCCGAGACTCCTCCCAGCTCTGTTTCTGAGTGTTTTCTTCCTGGCGTTTAGGGCCCTGTGATCCCAGGTAGCAAGCCCAGACTCCTCCAGGGAAGATACCCGAGATGATTTTTCTCCTTGGGCAATGCTCCATCCTCGGGGATGCACCAGAGATTATCCCAGTCGTCTCCCGCAGATATTTTTCCTGTGGTTTGGGGCCCTGTAATCCTGGGTAGCAACCCCAGACTCCTCCAGGGAAGATACCCGAGGTGATTTTTCTCCTTGGACAATGCTGCATCCTCTGGGATTCACCGGAGACTCCTCGCAGGTATGTCCCTGAGTCTTTTTTCCGGTGGTTTAGGGTCCTGTCATCCCAGGTAGCAACCCCAGACTCCTCCAGGGAAGACTCCCGAGATGATTTTTCTCTTTAGAATCTGCTCCATCCTCTGGGATGTACCCCTGACTCCTCCCAGGTGTCTCCCGCAGACTTTTCTCTAGTGGTTTAGGTATGTGAAATCCCAGGTAGCAACCCCACACTCCTCCAGGGAAGATACCCGAGATGATTTTTCTCCTTGGGCAATGCTCCATCCTCTGGGATGCACGTGAGATTTCTCCCAGGCATCTCCCACAGATATTTTTCCTGTGGTTTGGCGCACTGTAATCCTGGGTAGCAACCCCAGACTCCTCCAGGGAAGATACCTGAGATGATTTTTCTCCTTGGGCAATGCTTCATCCTCTGGAATTCACCGGAGGTTCCTCACAGGTATGTCCCTCAGTCTTTTTTCCAGTGGTTTAGGGTCCTGTCATCCCAGGTAGCAACCCCAGACTCCTCCAGGAAAGACACCCGAGATGATATTTCTCTCTTACAGTGGTCCATCCTGCGGGATCTACCCAGAACTCCTCCCAGGCATCTCCCGCAGAGTTTTCTCCAAAGCTTTAGGGCCCTGTGATCCCAGGTAGCAACCTCAGACTCCTCCAGGGAAGATACCCGAGATGATTTTTCTCCTTGGGCAATGCTCCATCCTCTGGGATTCACTGGAGATTCCTCACAGGTATGTCCCTCAGTCTTTTTTCTGGTGGTTTAGGGCCCTGTGATCCCAGGTGGCAACGCCAGACTCCTCCAGGGAAGATACCCGAGATGATTTTTCTCCTTGCGTAATTCTCCATGCTCTGGGATGCATCCGAGACTTATCGCAGCTATGTCCCTGAGACATTTTTCCGGTGGTTTAGGGTCCTGTCATCCCGGGTAGCAACCCCACACTCCTCCAGGGAAGATACCCGAGATGATTTTTCTCTTTAGAAAATGCTCCATCCTCTGGGATGCATCTGAGACTTATCACAGCTATGTCCCTGAGTCTTTATTCCGGTGGTTTAGGGTCCTGTCATCCCAGGTAGCAACCCCAGACTCCTACAGGAAAGATACCCGAGATTATATTTCTCTCTTGACTGTGGTCCATCCTGCGGGATCTACCCAGAACTCGTCCCAGGCATCTCCCGCAGAGTTTTCTCCAATGCTTTAGGGCCCTGTGATCCCGGGTAGCAACCCCAGACTCCTCCAGGGAAGATACCCGAGATGATTTTTATCCTTGGACCATTGTCCATCCTTCGGGATGCACCCGACACTCCTCCCAGCTGTGTTTCTGAGTGTTTTCTTCCTGGGGTTAAGGGCCCTGTGATCCCAGGTAGCAACCCCAGACTCCTCCAGGGAAAATACCCGAGATGATTTTTCTCCTTGGGCAATGCTCCATCCTCTGGGATTCACCGGAGATTCCTCACAGGTATGTCCCTCAGTCTTTTTTCTGGTGGTTTAGGGCCCTGTGATCCCAGGTGGCAACCCCAGACTCCTCCAGGGAAGATAACCAAGATGATTTTTCTCCTTGGACAATGCTCCATCCTCTGGGATGCACCCGAGACTCCTCGCAGGTATGTCACCGAGTCTTATTTCCGGTGGTTTAGGGTCCTGTGATCCCGGGTAGCAACCCCAGACTCCTCCACGGAAGATACCCGAGATGATTTTTCTCTTTAGAAAATGCTCCATCCTCTGGGATGCATCCGAGACTTATCCCAGCTATGTCCCTGAGTCTTTATTCCGGTGATTTAGGGTCCTGTCATCTCGGGTAGCAACCCCAGACTCCTCCAGGGAAGATACCTGAGATGATTTTCCTCCTTGGGCAATGCTCCATCCTCTGGGATGCATCTGAGACATATCGCAGCTATGTCCCTGAGACATTTTTCCGGTGGTTTAGGGTCCTGTCATCCCAGGTAGCAACCCCAGACTCCTCCAGGGAAGACACCCGAGATGATTTTTCTCTCTTGACAGTGGTCCATCCTGCGGGATCTACCCAGAACTCTTCCCAGGCATCTCCCGCAGAGTTTTCTCCAATGCTTTAGGGCCCTGTGATCTCAGGTGGCAACCCCAGACTCCTCCAGGGAAGATACCCGAGACGATTTTTCTCCTTGTGCAATGCTCCATCCTCTGGGATGCACCCGAGACTCCTCCCAGCTCTGTTTCTGAGTGTTTTCTTCCTGGCGTTTAGGGCCCTTTGATCCCAGGTAGCAACCCCGGACTCCTCCAGGGAAGATAACCAAGATGATTTTTCTCCTTGGACAATGCTCCATCCTCGGGGATGCACCCGAGACTCCTCGCAGGTATGTCACCGAGTCTTAATTCCGGTGGTTTAGGGTCCTGTGATCCCGGGTAGCAACCCCAGACTCCTCCACGGAAGGTACCCAAGATGATTTTTCTTCTTGGATAATACTCCATCGTCTGGGATGCATCCGAGACTTATCGCAGCTATGTTCCTGAGACATTTTTCCGGTGGTTTAGATACCTGTCATCCCAGGTAGCAACCCCAGACTCCTACAGGGAAGATACCCGAGATGATATTTCTCTCTTGACTGTGGTCCATCCTGCGGGATCTACCCAGAACTCCTCCCAGGCATCTCCCGCAGAGTTTTCTCCAATGCTTTAGGGCCCTGTGATCCCGGGTAGCAACCCCAGACTCCTCCAGGGAAGATACCCGAGATGATTTTTATCCTTGGACTATTGTCCATCCTTCGGGATGCACCCGAGACTCCTCCCAGCTCTGTTTCTGAGTGTTTTCTTCCTGGGGTTTAGGGCCCTGTGATCCCAGGTAGCAACCCCAGACTCCTCCAGGGAAGATACCCGAGATGATTTTTCTCCTTGGGCAATGCTCCATCCTCTGGGATTCACCGGAGATTCCTCACAGGTATGTCCCTCAGTCTTTTTTCCGGTGGTTTAGGGCCCTGTGATCCCAGGTGGCAACCCCAGACTCCTCCAGGGAAGATAACCAAGATGATTTTTCTCCTTGGATAATTCTCCATCCTCTGGGATGCATCCGAGACTTATCGCAGCTATGTCCCTGAGACATTTTTCCGGTGGTTTAGGGTCCTGTCATCCCGGGTAGCAACCCCACACTCCTCCAGGGAAGATACCCGAGATGATTTTTCTCTTTAGAAAATGCTCCATCCTCTGGGATGCCTCTGAGACTTATCACAGCTATGTCCCTGAGTCTTTATTCCGGTGGTTTAGGGTCCTGTCATCCCAGGTAGCAACCCCAGACTCCTCCAGGGAAGATAACCAAGATGATTTTTATCCTTGGGCAATTCTCCAACCTCTGGGATACATCCGAGATTCTTCCCAGTCGTCTCCCGCAGACATTTTTCCTGTGGTTTGGGGTACTATAATCCTGGATAGCAAGCCCAGACTCCTCCAGCGAAGATAGCCAAGATGATTTTTCTCCTTGGACAATGCTCCATCCTGCGAGATGCACCCGAGACTCCTCCCACGTCTGTTTCTGAGTGTTCTCTTCCTGGGTTTTAGGGCCCTGTGATCCCGGGTAGCAACCCCAGACTCCTCCATGGAAGATATCCAAGATGATTTTTCTCTTTAGAATCTGATCCATCCTCTGGGATGTACCCCTGACTCCTCCCAGGTGTCTCCCGCAGACTTTTCTCTAGTGGTTTAGGTATCTGAAATCCCAGGTAGCAACCCCAGACTCCTCCAGGGAAGATACCCGAGATGATTTTTCTCCTTGGGCAATGCTCCATCCTCTGGGATGCACGTGAGATTTCTCCCAGGCATCTCCCACAGATATTTTTCCTGTGGTTTGGCGCACTGTAATCCTGGGTAGCAACCCCAGACTCCTCCAGGGAAGATACCCAAGATGATTTTTCTCCTTGGGCAATGCTCCATCCTCTGGAATTCACCGGAGGTTCCTCACAGGTATGTCCCTAAGTCTTTTTTCCGGTGGTTTAGGGTCCTGTCATCCCAGGTAGCAACCCCAGACTGCTCCAGGGAAGATACTTGAGATGATTTTCCTCCTTTGGCAGTACTCCATCCTCTGGGATGCACCTGAGATTCCTCCCAGTCGTTTCCTGCAGACATTTTTCCTGTGGTTTGGGGCCCTATAATCCTGGATAGCAAGCCCAGACTCCTCCAGGGAAGATACCCGAGATGATTTTTCTCTTTAGAAAATGCTCCATCCGCTGGGATGCATCCGAGACTTATCCCAGCTATGTCCCTGAGTCTTTATTCCGGTGATTTAGGGTCCTGTCATCTCGGGTAGCAATCCCAGACTCCTCCAGGGAAGATACCCGAGATGATTTTTCTCCTTGGGCAATGCTCCATCCTCTGGGATGCTCCAGAGATTCTTCCCAGTCGTCTCCCGCAGATATTTTTCCTGTGGTTTGGGGCCCTGTAATCCTGGGTAGCAACCCCAGACTCCTCCAGGGAAGATACCTGAGGTGATTTTTCTCCTTGGAGAATGCTGCATCGTCTGGGATTCACCGGAGACTCCTCGCAGGTATGTCCCTGAGTCTTTATTCCGGTGGTTTAGGGTCCTGTCATCCCGGGTAGCAACCGCAGACTCCTCCAGGGAAGATACCCAAGATGATATTTCTCTCTTGACAGTGGCCCATCCTGCGGGATCTACCCAGAACTCTTCCCAGGCGTCTCCCGCAGAGGTTTCTCCAATGCTTTAGGGCCCTGTGATCCCAGGTAGCAACCCCAGACTCCTCCAGGGAAGATACCCGAGATGAATTTTCTCCTTAGAAAATGTTCCATCCTCTGGGATGCATCTGAGATTCTTCCCAGGCATCTCCCGCAGCCTTTTCTCCAGTGGTTTGGGGCCCTGTTAGCCCAGGTAGCAACCCCAGACTCCTCCAGGGAAGATACCCGAGATGAATTTTCTCCTTAGAAAATGTTCCATCCTCTGGGATGCATCTGAGATTCTTCCCAGGCATCTCCCGCAGCCTTTTCTCCAGTGGTTTGGGGCCCTCTTATCCCAGGTAGCAACCCCAGACTCCTCCAGGGAAGATACCCGAGATTATTTTTCTCTTTAGAATATGCTCCATCGTCTGGTATGTACCCCTGACTCCTCCCAGGTGTCTCCCGCAGACTTTTCTCTAGTGGTTTAGGTATCTGAAATCCCAGGTAGCAACCCCAGACTCCTCCAGGGAAGATACCCGAGATGATTTTTCTCCTTGGGCAATGCTCCATCCTCTGGGATGCACGTGAGATTTCTCCCAGGCATCTCCCACAGATATTTTTCCTGTGGTTTGGCGCACTGTAATCCTGGGTAGCAACCCCAGACTCCTCCAGGGAAGATACCCAAGATGATTTTTCTCCTTGGGCAATGCTCCATCCTCTGGAATTCACCGGAGGTTCCTCACAGGTATGTCCCTCAGTCTTTTTTCCGGTGGTTTAGGGTCCTGTCATCCCAGGTAGCAACCCCAGACTGCTCCAGGGAAGATACTTGAGATGATTTTCCTCCTTTGGCAGTACTCCATCCTCTGGGATGCACCTGAGATTCCTCCCAGTCGTCTCCTGCAGACATTTTTCCTGTGGTTTGGGGCCCTATAATCCTGGATAGCAAGACCAGACTTCTCCAGGGAAGATATCCGAGATGATTTTTCTCCTTGGACAATTCTCCATCCTGCGGGATGCACCCGAGACTCCTCCCAGCTCTGCTTCTGAGTGTTTTCTTCCTGGGGTTTAGGGCCCTGTGATCCCAGGTAGCAACTCCAGACTCCTCCAGGAAAGATACCCAAGATGATTTTTCTCCTTTGACAATGCTCCATCCTGCGGGATGCACCCGAGAGTGCTCGCAGGTATGTCACCGAGTCTTATTTCCGGTGGTTTAGGGCCCTGTGATCCCGGGTAGCAAGCCCAGACTCCTCCAGGGAACATACCCGAGATGATTTTTCTCTTTAGAAAAAGCTCCATCCACTGGGATGCATCCGAGACTTATCCCAGCTATGTCCCTGAGTATTTATTCCGGTGATTTATGGTCCTGTCATCTCGGGTAGCAACCCCAGACTCCTCCAGGGAAGATACCTGAGATGATTTTCCTCCTTGGGCAATGCTCCATCCTCTGGGATGCATCCGAGACATATCGCAGCTATGTCCCTGAGACATTTTTCCGGTGGTTTAGATACCTGTCATCCCAGGTAGCAACCCCAGACTCCTCCAGGGAAGACACCCGAGATGATTTTTCTCTCTTGACAGTGGTCCATCCTGCGGGATCTACCCAGAACTCCTCCTAGGCATCTCCCGCAGAGTTTTCTCCAATGCTTTAGGGCCCTGTGATCCCGGGTAGCAACCCCAGACTCCTCCAGGGAAGATACCCGAGATGATTCTTATCCTTGGACTATTGTCCATCCTCTGGGATGCACCCGAGACTCCTCCCAGCTCTGTTTCTGAGTGTTTTCTTATGGTGGTTTAGGGCCCTGTGATCCCGGGTAGCAAGCCCAGACTCCTCCAGGGAAGATACCCGAGATGATTTTTCTCTTTAGAAAAAGCTCCATCCGCTGGGATGCATCCGAGACTTATCCCAGCTATGTCCCTGAGTATTTATTCCGGTGATTTAGGGTCCTGTCATCTCGGGTAGCAACCCCAGACTCCTCCAGGGAAGATACCTGAGATGATTTTCCTCCTTGGGCAATGCTCCATCCTCTGGGATGCATCCGAGACATATCGCAGCTATGGCCCTGAGACATTTTTCCGGTGGTTTAGATACCTGTCATCCCAGGTAGCAACCCCAGACTCCTCCAGGGAAGACACCCGAGATGATTTTTCTCTCTTGACAGTGGTCCATCCTGCGGGATCTACCCAGAACTCCTCCTAGGCAACTCCCGCAGAGTTTTCTCCAATGCTTTAGGGCCCTGTGATCCCGGGTAGCAACCCCAGACTCCTCCAGGGAAGATACCCGAGATGATTCTTATCCTTGGACTATTGTCCATCCTTCGGGATGCACCCGAGACTCCTCCCAGCTCTGTTTCTGAGTGTTTTCTTCCTGGCGTTTAGGGCCCTGTGATCCCAGGTAGCAACCCCAGACTCCTCCAGGGAAGATACCCGAGATGATTTTTCTCCTTGGGCAATGCTCCATCCTCGGGGATGCACCAGAGATTCTTCCCAGTCGTCTCCCGCAGATATTTTTCCTGTGGTTTGGGGCCCTGTAATCCTGGGTAGCAACCCCAGACTCCTCCAGGGAAGATACCCGAGGTGATTTTTCTCCTTGGAGAATGCTGCATCGTCTGGGATTCACCGGAGACTCCTCGCAGGTATGTCCCTGAGTTTTTTCCGGTGGTTTAGGGTCCTGTCATCCCGGGTAGCAACCCCAGACTCCTCCAGGGAAGATACCCAAGATGATATTTCTCTCTTGACAGTGGTCCATCTTGCAGGATCTACCCAGAACTCTTCCCAGGCGTCTCCCGCAGAGGTTTCTCCAATGCTTTAGGGCTCTGTGATCCCGGGTAGCAACCCCAGACTCCTCCAGGGAAGATACCCGAGATGAATTTTCTCCTTAGAAAATGTTCCATCCTCTGGGATGCATCTGAGATTCTTCCCAGGCATCTCCCGCAGACTTTTCTCCAGTGGTTTGGGGCCCTTTTATCTCAGGTAGCAACCCCAGACTCCTCCAGGGAAGATACCCGAGATGATTTTTCTCTTTAGAATCTGCTCCATCCTCTGGGATGTACCCCTGACTCCTCCCAGGTGTCTCCCGCAGACTTTTCTCTAGTGGTTTAGGTATCTGAAATCCCAGGTAGCAACCCCAGACTCCTCCAGGGAAGATACCCGAGATGATTTTTCTCCTTGGGCAATGCTCCATCCTCTGGGATGCACGTGAGATTTCTCCCAGGCATCTCCCACAGATATTTTTCCTGTGGTTTGGCGCACTGTAATCCTGGGTAGCAACCCCAGACTCCTCCAGGGAAGATACCCAAGATGATTTTTCTCCTTGGGCAATGCTCCATCCTCTGGAATTCACCGGAGGTTCCTCACAGGTATGTCCCTCAGTCTTTTTTCCGGTGGTTTAGGGTCCTGTCATCCCAGGTAGCAACCCCAGACTTCTCCAGGGAAGGCACCCAAGATGATTTTTCTCCTTGCGTAATTCTCCATGCTCTGGGATGCATCCGAGACTTATCGCAGCTATGTCCCTGAGACATTTTTCCGGTGATTTAGGGTCCTATCATCCCGGGTAGCAACCACACTCCTCCAGGGAAGATACCCGAGATGATTTTTCTCTTTAGAAAATGCTCCATCCTCTGGGATGCATCTGAGACTTATCACAGCTATGTCCCTGAGTCTTTATTCCGGTGGTTTAGGGTCCTGTCATCCCAGGTAGCAACCCCAGACTCCTCCAGGGAAGATACCCGAGATGATTTTTCTCCTTGGGCTATGCTCCATCCTCTGGGATGCACCCGAGACTCCTCGCAGGTATGTCACCGAGTCTTATTTCCGGTGGTTTAGGGTCCTGTGATCCCGGGTAGCAACCCCAGACTCCTCCAGGGAAGATACCCGAGATGATTTTTCTCCTTGTGCAATGCTCCATCCTCTGGGATGCACCCGAGACTCCTCCCAGCTCTGTTTCTGAGTGTTTTCTTCCTGGCGTTTAGGGCCCTTTGATCCCAGGTGGCAACCCCAGACTCCTCCAGGGAAGATACCCGAGATGATTTTTCTCCTTGGGCAATGCTCCATCCTCTGGGATGCACCTGAGATTCTTCCCAGTCGTCTCCCGCAGATATTTTTCCTGTGGTTTGGCGCACTGTAATCCTGGGTAGCAACCCCAGACTCCTCCAGGGAAGATACCCGAGATGATTTTTCTCCTTGGGCAATGCTCCATCCTCTGGAATTCACCGGAGGTTCCTCACAGGTATGTCCCTCAGTCTTTTTTCCGGTGGTTTATGGTCCTGTCATCCCGGGTAGCAACCCCAGACTCCTCCAGGGAAGGTACCCTAGATGATTTTTCTCCTGTGATAATTCTCCATCCTCTGGGATGCATCCGAGACTTATCGCAGCTATGTCACTGAGACATTTTTCCGGTGGTTTAGGGTCCTGTCATCCCGGGTAGCAACCCCACACTCCTCCAGGGAAGATACCCGAGATGATTTTTCTCTTTAGAAAGTGCTCCATCCTCTGGGATGCATCTGAGACTTATCACAGCTATGTCCCTGAGTCTTTATTCCAGTGGTTTAGGGTCCTGTCATCCCAGGTAGCAACCCCAGACTCCTCCAGGGAAGATACCCAAGATGATTTTTATCCTTGGGCAATTCTCCAACCTCTGGGATACATCCGAGATTCTTCCCAGTCGTCTCCCGCAGACATTTTTCCTGTGGTTTGGGGTACTATAATCCTGGATAGCAAGCCCAGACTCCTCCAGCGAAGATAGCCAAGATGATTTTTCTCCTTGGACAATGCTCCATCCTGCGAGATGCACCCGAGACTCCTCCCACGTCTGTTTCTGAGTGTTCTCTTCCTGGGTTTTAGGGCCCTGTGATCCCGGGTAGCAACCCCAGACTCCTCCAGGGAAGATAGCCGAGATGATTTTTCTCTTTAGAATCTGCTCCATCCTCTGGGATGTACCCCTGACTCCTCCCAGGTGTCTCCCGCAGACTTTTCTCTAGTGGTTTAGGTATCTGAAATCCCAGGTAGCAACCCCAGACTCCTCCAGGGAAGATACCCGAGATGATTTTTCTCCTTGGGCAATGCTCCATCCTCTGGGATGCACCTGAGATTTCTCCCAGGCATCTCCCACAGATATTTTTCCTGTGGTTTGGCGCACTGTAATCCTGGGTAGCAACCCCAGACTCCTCCAGGGAAGATACCCAAGATGATTTTTCTCCTTGGGCAATGCTCCATCCTCTGGGATGCACCAGAGATTCTTCCCAGTCGTCTCCCGCAGATATTTTTCCTGTGGTTTGGGGCCCTGTAATCCTGGGTAGCAACCCCAGACTCCTCCAGGGAAGATACCCGAGGTGATTTTTCTCCTTGGACAATGCTGCATCGTCTGGGATTCACCGGAGACTCCTCGCAGGTATGTCCCTGAGTCTTTTTTCCGGTGGTTTAGGGTCCTGTCATCCCGGGTAGCAACCCCAGACTCCTCCAGGGAAGACACCCGAGATGATTTTTCTCTCTTGACAGTGGTCCATCCTGCGGGATCTACCCAGAACTCTTCCCAGGCATCTCCCGCAGAGTTTTCTCCAATGCTTTAGGGCCCTGTGATCCCAGGTGGCAACCCCAGACTCCTCCAGGGAAGATACCCGAGATGATTTTTATACTTGGACTATTGTCCATCCTTCGGGATGCACCCGAGACTCCTCCCAGCTCTGTTTCTGAGTGTTTTCTTCCTGGCGTTTAGGGCCCTGTGATCCCAGGTAGCAACGCCAGACTCCTCCAGGGAAGATACCCGAGATGATTTTTCTCCTTGGGCAATGCTCCATCCTCTGGGATGCACCCGAGACTCCTCGCAGGTATGTCATCGAGTCTTATTTCCGGTGGTTTAGGGTCCTGTGATCCCGGGTAGCAACCCCAGACTCCTCCACGGAAGATACCCGAGATGATTTTTCTCTTTAGAAAATGCTCCATCCTCTGGGATGCATCCGAGACTTATCCCAGCTATGTCCCTGAATCTTTATTCCGGTTATTTAGGGTCCTGTCATCTCGGGTAGCAACCCCAGACTCCTCCAGGGAAGATACCCGAGATGATTTTTATCCTTGGACTATTGTCCATCCTTCGGGATGCACCCGAGACTCCTCCCAGCTCTGTTTCTGAGTGTTTTCTTCCTGGCGTTTAGGGCCCTGTGATCCCAGGTAGCAACGCCAGACTCCTCCAGGGAAGATACCCGAGATGATTTTTCTCCTTGGGCAATGCTCCATCCTCTGGGATGCACCTGAGATTTCTCCCAGGCATCTCCCACAGATATTTTTCCTGTGGTTTGGCGCACTGTAATCCTGGGTAGCAACCCCAGACTCCTCCAGGGAAGATACCTGAGATGATTTTTCTCCTTGGGCAATGCTCCATCCTCTGGAATTCACCGGAGGTTTCTCACAGGTATGTCCCTCAGTCTTTTTTCCAGTGGTTTAGGGTCCTGTCATCCCAGGTAGCAACCCCAGACTCCTCCAGGGAAGACACCCGAGATGATATTTCTCTCTTGACAGTGGTCCATCCTGCGGGATCTACCCAGAACTCCTCCCAGGCATCTCCCGCAGAGTTTTCTCCAATGCTTTAGGGCCCTGTGATCCCGGGTAGCAACCCCAGACTCCTCCAGGGAAGATACCCGAGATGATTTTTCTCCTTGGGCAATGCTCCATCCTCTGGGATTCACTGGAGATTCCTCACAGGTATGTCCCTCAGTCTTTTTTCTGGTGGTTTAGGGCCCTGTGATCCCAGGTGGCAACCCCAGACTCCTCCAGGGAAGATACCCGAGATGATTTTTCTCCTTTGGCAATGCTCCATCCTCTGGGATGCACCAGAGAGTCTTCCCAGTCGTCTCCCGCAGATATTTTTCCTGTGGTTTGGGGCCCTGTAATCCTGGGTAGCAACCCCAGACTCCTCCAGGGAAGATACCCAAGATGATTTTTCTCCTTGGGCAATGCTCCATCCTCTGGAATTCACCGGAGGTTCCTCACAGGTATGTCCCTCAGTCTTTTTTCCGGTGGTTTAGGGTCCTGTCATCCCAGGTGGCAACCCCAGACTGCTCCAGGGAAGATACTTGAGATGATTTTCCTCCTTTGGCAGTACTCCATCCTCTGGGATGCACCTGAGATTCCTCCCAGTCGTCTCCTGCAGACATTTTTCCTGTGGTTTCTGGCCCTATAATCCTGGATAGCAAGACCAGACTTCTCCAGGGAAGATATCCGAGATGATTTTTCTCCTTGAACAATTCTCCATCCTGCGGGATGCACCGGAGACTCCTCCCAGCTCTGTTTCTGAGTGTTTTCTTCCTGGGGTTTAGGGCCCTGTGATCCCAGGTAGCAACTCCAGACTCCTCCAGGAAAGATACCCAAGATGATTTTTCTCCTTTGACAATGCTCCATCCTGCGGGATGCACCCGAGACTGCTCGCAGGTATGTCACCGAGTCTTATTTCCGGTGGTTTAGGGCCCTGTGATCCCGGGTAGCAAGCCCAGACTCCTCCAGGGAAGATACCCGAGATGATTTTTCTCCTTGAACAATGCTGCATCGTCTGGGATTCACCGGAGACTCCTCGCAGGTATGTCCCTGAGTCTTTTTTCCGGTGGTTTAGGGTCCTGTCATCCCGGGTAGCAACCCCAGACTCCTCCAGGGAAGATACCCAAGATGATATTTCTCTCTTGACAGTGGCCCATCCTGCGGGATCTACCCAGAACTCTTCCCAGGCGTCTCCCGCAGAGGTTTCTCCAATGCTTTAGGGCCCTGTGATCCCAGGTAGCAACCCCAGACTCCTCCAGGGAAGATACCCGAGATGAATTTTCTCCTTAGAAAATGTTCCGTCCTCTGGGATGCATCTGAGATTCTTCCCAGGCATCTCCCGCAGACTTTTCTCCAGTGGTTTGGGGCCCTGTTAGCCCAGGTAGCAACCCCAGACTCCTCCAGGGAAGATACCCGAGATGAATTTTCTCCTTAGAAAATGTTCCATCCTCTGGGATGCATCTGAGATTCTTCCCAGGCATCTCCCGCAGCCTTTTCTCCAGTGGTTTGGGGCCCTCTTATCCCAGGTAGCAACCCCAGACTCCTCCAGGGAAGATACTCGAGATGATTTTTCTCTTTAGAATATTCTCCATCGTCTGGGATGTACCCCTGACTCCTCCCAGGTGTCTCCCGCAGACTTTTCTCTAGTGGTTTAGGTATCTGAAATCCCAGGTAGCAACCCCGGACTCCTCCAGGGAAGATACCCGAGATGATTTTTCTCCTTGGGCAATGCTCCATCCTCTGGGATGCACCAGAGATTCTTCCCAGTCGTCTCCCGCAGATATTTTTCCTGTGGTTTGGGGCCCTGTAATCCTGGGTAGCAACCACAGACTCCTCCAGGGAAGATACCCGAGGTGATTTTTCTCCTTGGACAATGCTGCATCGTCTGGGATTCACCGGAGACTCCTCGCAGGTATGTCCCTGAGTCTTTTTTCCGGTGGTTTAGGGTCCTGTCATCCCGGGTAGCAACCCCAGACTCCTCCAGGGAAGACACCCGAGATGATTTTTCTCTCTTGACAGTGGTCCATCCTGCGGGATCTACCCAGAACTCTTCCCAGGCATCTCCCGCAGAGTTTTCTCCAATGCTTTAGGGCCCTTTGATCCCAGGTGGCAACCCCAGACTCCTCCAGGGAAGATACCCGAGATGATTTTTCTCCTTGGACTATTGTCCATCCTTCGGGATGCACCCGAGACTCCTCCCAGCTCTGTTTCTGAGTGTTTTCTTCCTGGCGTTTAGGGCCCTGTGATCCCAGGTAGCAACGCCAGACTCCTCCAGGGAAGATACCCGAGATGATTTTTCTCCTTGGGCAATGCTCCATCCTCTGGGATGCACCTGAGATTTCTCCCAGGCATCTCCCACAGATATTTTTCCTGTGGTTTGGCGCACTGTAATCCTGGGTAGCAACCCCAGACTCCTCCAGGGAAGATACCTGAGATGATTTTTCTCCTTGGGCAATGCTCCATCCTCTGGAATTCACCGGAGGTTCCTCACAGGTATGTCCCTCAGTCTTTTTTCCAGTGGTTTAGGGTCCTGTCATCCCAGGTAGCAACCCCAGACTCCTCCAGGGAAGACACCCGAGATTATATTTCTCTCTTGACAGTGGTCCATCCTGCGGGATCTACCCAGAACTCCTCCCAGGCATCTCCCGCAGAGTTTTCTCCAATGCTTTAGGGCCCTGTGATCCCGGGTAGCAAGCCCAGACTCCTCCAGGGAAGATACCCGAGATGATTTTTCTCCTTGGGCAATGCTCCATCCTCTGGGATTCACTGGAGATTCCTCACAGGTATGTCCCTCAGTCTTTTTTCTGGTGGTTTAGGGCCCTGTGATCCCAGGTGGCAACCCCAGACTCCTCCAGGGAAGATACCCGAGATGATTTTTCTCCTTTGGCAATGCTCCATCCTCTGGGATGCACCAGAGATTCTTCCCAGTCGTCTCCCGCAGATATTTTTCCTGTGGTTTGGGGCCCTGTAATCCTGGGTAGCAACCGCAGACTCCTCCAGGGAAGATACCCAAGATGATTTTTCTCCTTGGGCAATGCTCCATCCTCTGGAATTCACCGGAGGTTCCTCACAGGTATGTCCCTCAGTCTTTTTTCCGGTGGTTTAGGGTCCTGTCATCCCAGGTAGCAACCCCAGACTGCTCCAGGGAAGATACTTGAGATGATTTTCCTCCTTTGGCAGTACTCCATCTTCTGGGATGCACCTGAGATTCCTCCCAGTCGTCTCCTGCAGACATTTTTCCTGTGGTTTGGGGCCCTATAATCCTGGATAGCAAGACCAGACTTCTCCAGGGAAGATATCCGAGATGATTTTTCTCCTTGAACAATTCTCCATCCTGCGGGATGCACCGGAGACTCCTCCCAGCTCTGTTTCTGAGTGTTTTCTTCCTGGGGTTTAGGGCCCTGTGATCCCAGGTAGCAACTCCAGACTCCTCCAGGAAAGATACCCAAGATGATTTTTCTCCTTTGACAATGCTCCATCCTGCGGGATGCACCCGAGACTGCTCGCAGGTATGTCACCGAGTCTTATTTCCGGTGGTTTAGGGCCCTGTGATCCCGGGTAGCAAGCCCAGACTCCTCCAGGGAAGATACCCGAGATGAATTTTCTCCTTAGAAAATGTTCCATCCTCTGGGATGCATCTGAGATTCTTCCCAGGCATCTCCCGCAGCCTTTTCTCCAGTGGTTTGGGGCCCTGTTAGCCCAGGTAGCAACCCCAGACTCCTCCAGGGAAGATACCCGAGATGATTTTTCTCCTTGGGCAATGCTCCATCCTCTGGGATTCGCTGGAGATTCCTCACAGGTATGTCCCTCAGTCTTTTTTCTGGTGGTTTAGGGCCCTGTGATCCCAGGTAGCAACCCCAGACTCCTCCAGGGAAGATACCCGAGGTGATTTTTCTCCTTGGGCAATTCTCCATCCTCTGGGATGCACCAGAGATTCTTCCCAGTCGTCTCCCGCAGACATTTTTCCTGTGGTTTGGGGCCCTGTAATCCTGGGTAGCAACCGCAGACTCCTCCAGGGAAGATACCCGAGGTGATTTTTCTCCTTGGACAATGCTGCATCGTCTGGGATTCACCGGAGACTCCTCGCAGGTATGTCCCTGAGTCTTTTTTCCGGTGGTTTAGGGTCCTGTCATCCCGGGTAGCAACCCCAGACTCCTCCAGGGAAGATACCCAAGATGATATTTCTCTCTTGACAGTGGTCCATCCTGCGGGATCTACCCAGAACTCTTCCAAGGCGTCTCCCGCAGAGGTTTCTCCAATGCTTTAGGGCCCTGTCATCCCGGGTAGCAACCCCAGACTCCTCCAGGGAAGATACCCGAGATGATTTTTCTCCTTGGACTATTGTCCATCCTTCGGGATGCACCCGAGACTCCTCCCAGCTCTGTTTCTGAGTGTTTTCTTCCTGGCGTTTAGGGCCCTGTGATCCCAGGTAGCAACCCCAGACTCCTCCAGGGAAGATACCCGAGGTGATTTTTCTCCTTGGGCAATTCTCCATCCTCTGGGATGCACCAGAGATTCTTCCCAGTCGTCTCCCGCAGATATTTTTCCTGTGGTTTGGGGCCCTGTGATCCCAGGTAGCAACCCCAGACTCCTCCAGGGAAGATACCCGAGATGAATTTTCTCCTTAGAAAATGTTCCGTCCTCTGGGATGCATCTGAGATTCTTCCCAGGCATCTCCCGCAGACTTTTCTCCAGTGGTTTGGGGCCCTGTTAGCCCAGGTAGCAACCCCAGACTCCTCCAGGGAAGATACCCGAGATGAATTTTCTCCTTAGAAAATGTTCCATCCTCTGGGATGCATCTGAGATTCTTCACAGGCATCTCCCGCAGCCTTTTCTCCAGTGGTTTGGGGCCCTCTTATCCCAGGTAGCAACCCCAGACTCCTCCAGGGAAGATACTCGAGATGATTTTTCTCTTTAGAATATTCTCCATCGTCTGGGATGTACCCCTGACTCCTCCCAGGTGTCTCCCGCAGACTTTTCTCTAGTGGTTTAGGTATCTGAAATCCCAGGTAGCAACCCCGGACTCCTTCAGGGAAGATACCCGAGATGATTTTTCTCCTTGGGCAATGCTCCATCCTCTGGGATGCACCAGAGATTCTTCCCAGTCGTCTCCCGCAGATATTTTTCCTGTGGTTTGGGGCCCTGTAATCCTGGGTAGCAACCCCAGACTCCTGCAGGGAAGATACCCGAGGTGATTTTTCTCCTTGGACAATGCTGCATCGTCTGGGATTCACCGGAGACTCCTCGCAGGTATGTCCCTGAGTCTTTTTTCCGGTGGTTTAGGGTCCTGTCATCCCGGGTAGCAACCCCAGACTCCTCCAGGGAAGACACCCGAGATGATTTTTCTCTCTTGACAGTGGTCCATCCTGCGGGATCTACCCAGAACTCTTCCCAGGCATCTCCCGCAGAGTTTTCTCCAATGCTTTAGGGCCCTGTGATCCCAGGTGGCAACCCCAGACTCCTCCAGGGAAGATACCCGAGATGATTTTTATCCTTGGACTATTGTCCATCCTTCGGGATGCACCCGAGACTCCTCCCAGCTCTGTTTCTGAGTGTTTTCTTCCTGGCGTTTAGGGCCCTGTGATCCCAGGTAGCAACGCCAGACTCCTCCAGGGAAGATACCCGAGATGATTTTTCTCCTTGGGCAATGCTCCATCCTCTGGGATTCACCGGAGATTCCTCACAGGTATGCCCTCAGTCTTTTTTCTGGTGTTTTAGGGTCCTGTCATCCCGGGTAGCAACCCCAGACTCCTCCAGGGAAGATACCCAAGATGATATTTCTCTCTTGACAGTGGTCCATCCTGCGGGATCTACCCAGAACTCTTCCCAAGCGTCTCCCGCAGAGGTTTCTCCAATGCTTTAGGGCCCTGTGATCCCGGGTAGCAACCCCAGACTCCTCCAGGGAAGATACCCGAGATGAATTTTCTCCTTAGAAAATTTTCCATCCTCTGGGATGCATCTGAGATTCTTCCCAGGCATCTCCCGCAGACTTTTCTCCAGTGGTTTGGGGCCCTGTTATCCCAGGTAGCAACCCCAGTCTCCTCCAGGGAAGATACCCGAGATGATTTTTCTCTTTAGAATCTGCTCCATCCTCTGGGATGTACCCCTGACTCCTCCCAGGTGTCTCCCGCAGACTTTTCTCTAGTGGTTTAGGTATCTGAAATCCCAGGTAGCAACCCCAGACTCCTCCAGGGAAGATACCCGAGATGATTTTTCTCCTTGGGCAATGCTCCATCCTCTGGGATGCATGTGAGATTCTTCCCAGGCATCTCCCGCAGATAGTTTTCCTGTGGTTTGGGGCCCTGTAATCCCGGGTAGCAACCCCAGACTCCTCCAGGGAAGATACCCGAGATGAATTTTCTCCTTGGGCAATGCTCCATCCTCTGGGATTCACCGGAGACTCCTCGCAGGTATGTCCCTGAGTCTTTTTTCCGGTGGCTTAGGGTCCTGTGTTCCCGGGTAGCAACCCCAGACTCCTCCAGGGAAGGTACCTGAGATGATTTTTCTCCTTGGATAATGCTCCATCCTCTGGGATGCATCCGAGACTTATCCCAGCTATGTCCCTGAGTCTTTATTCCGGTGATTTAGGGTCCTGTCATCTCGGGTAGCAACCCCAGACTTCTCCAGGGAAGATACCTGAGATTATTTTCCTCCTTGGGCAATGCTCCATCCTTCGGGATGCACCCGAGACTCCTCCCAGCTCTGTTTCTGAGTGTTTTCTTCCTGGGGTTTAGGGCCCTGTGATCCCAGGTAGCAAGCCCAGACTCCTCCAGGGAAGATACCCGAGATGATTTTTCTCCTTGGGCAATGCTCCATCCTCTGGGATTCACTGGAGATTCCTCACAGGTATGTCCCTCAGTCTTTTTTCTGGTGGTTTAGGGCCCTGTGATCCCAGGTGGCAACCCCAGACTCCTCCAGGGAAGATACCCGAGATGATTTTTCTCCTTTGGCAATGCTCCATCCTCTGGGATGCACCAGAGATTCTTCCCAGTCGTCTCCCGCAGATATTTTTCCTGTGGTTTGGGGCCCTGTAATCCTGGGTAGCAACCCCAGACTCCTCCAGGGAAGATACCCAAGATGATTTTTCTCCTTGGGCAATGCTCCATCCTCTGGAATTCACCGGAGGTTCCTCACAGGTATGTCCCTCAGTCTTTTTTCCGGTGGTTTAGGGTCCTGTCATCCCAGGTAGCAACCCCAGACTGCTCCAGGGAAGATACTTGAGATGATTTTCCTCCTTTGGCAGTACTCCATCTTCTGGGATGCACCTGAGATTCCTCCCAGTCGTCTCCTGCAGACATTTTTCCTGTGGTTTGGGGCCCTATAATCCTGGATAGCAAGACCAGACTTCTCCAGGGAAGATATCCGAGATGATTTTTCTCCTTGAACAATTCTCCATCCTGCGGGATGCACCGGAGACTCCTCCCAGCTCTGTTTCTGAGTGTTTTCTTCCTGGGGTTTAGGGCCCTGTGATCCCAGGTAGCAACTCCAGACTCCTCCAGGAAAGATACCCAAGATGATTTTTCTCCTTTGACAATGCTCCATCCTGCGGGATGCACCCGAGACTGCTCGCAGGTATGTCACCGAGTCTTATTTCCGGTGGTTTAGGGCCCTGTGATCCCGGGTAGCAAGCCCAGACTCCTCCAGGGAAGATACCCGAGATGATTTTTCTCCTTGAACAATGCTGCATCGTCTGGGATTCACCGGAGACTCCTCGCAGGTATGTCCCTGAGTCTTTTTTCCGGTGGTTTAGGGTCCTGTCATCCCGGGTAGCAACCCCAGACTCCTCCAGGGAAGATACCCAAGATGATATTTCTCTCTTGACAGTGGCCCATCCTGCGGGATCTACCCAGAACTCTTCCCAGGCGTCTCCCGCAGAGGTTTCTCCAATGCTTTAGGGCCCTGTGATCCCAGGTAGCAACCCCAGACTCCTCCAGGGAAGATACCCGAGATGAATTTTCTCCTTAGAAAATGTTCCATCCTCTGGGATGCATCTGAGATTCTTCCCAGGCATCTCCCGCAGACTTTTCTCAAGTGGTTTGGGGCCCTGTTAGCCCAGGTAGCAACCCCAGACTCCTCCAGGGAAGATACCCGAGATGAATTTTCTCCTTAGAAAATGTTCCATCCTCTGGGATGCATCTGAGATTCTTCCCAGGCATCTCCCGCAGACTTTTCTCCAGTGGTTTGGGGCCCTGCTATCCCAGGTAGCAACCCCAGACTCCTCCAGGGAAGATACCCGAGATGATCTTTCTCTTTAGAATCTGCTCCATCCTCTGGGATGTATCCCTGACTCCTCCCAGTTGTCTCCCGCAGACTTTTCTCTAGTGGTTTAGGTATCTGAAATCCCAGGTAGCAACCCCAGACTCCTCCAGGGAAGATACCCGAGATGATTTTTCTACTTGGGCAATGCTCCATCCTCTGGGATGCACCAGAGATTCTTCCCAGTCGTCTCTCGCAGATATTTTTCCTGTGGTTTGGGGCCCTGTAATCCTGGGTAGCAACCCCAGACTCCTCCAGGGAAGATACCCGAGGTGATTTTTCTCCTTGGACAATGCTGCATCGTCAGGGATTCACCGGAGACTCCTCGCAGGTATGTCCCTGAGTCTTTTTTCCGGTGGTTTAGGGTCCTGTGTTCCCGGGTAGCAACCCCAGACTCCTCCAGGGAAGACACCCGAGATGATTTTTCTCTCTTGACAGTGGTCCATCCTGCGGGATCTACCCAGAACTCTTCCCAGGCATCTCCCGCAGAGTTTTCTCCAATGCTTTAGGGCCCTGTGATCCCAGGTGGCAACCCCAGACTCCTCCAGGGAAGATACCCGAGATGATTTTTATCCTTGGACTATTGTCCATCCTTCGGGATGCACCCGAGACTCCTCCCAGCTCTGTTTCTGAGTGTTTTCTTCCTGGCGTTTAGGGCCCTGTGATCCCAGGTAGCAACGCCAGACTCCTCCAGGGAAGATACCCGAGATGATTTTTCTCCTTGGGCAATGCTCCATCCTCTGGGATGCACCTGAGATTTCTCCCAGGCATCTCCCACAGATATTTTTCCTGTGGTTTGGCGCACTGTAATCCTGGGTAGCAACCCCAGACTCCTCCAGGGAAGATACCTGAGATGATTTTTCTCCTTGGGCAATGCTCCATCCTCTGGAATTCACCGGAGGTTCCTCACAGGTATGTCCCTCAGTCTTTTTTCCAGTGGTTTTGGGTCCTGTCATCCCAGGTAGCAACCCCAGACTCCTCCAGGGAAGACACCCGAGATGATATTTCTCTCTTGACAGTGGTCCATCCTGCGGGATCTACCCAGAACTCCTCCCAGGCATCTCCCGCAGAGTTTTCTCCAATGCTTTAGGGCCCTGTGATTCCGGGTAGCAACCCCAGACTCCTCCAGGGAAGATACCCGAGATGATTTTTCTCCTTGGGCAATGCTCCATCCTCTGGGATTCACTGGAGATTCCTCACAGGTATGTCCCTCAGTCTTTTTTCTGGTGGTTTAGGGCCCTGTGATCCCAGGTGGCAACCCCAGACTCCTCCAGGGAAGATACCCGAGATGATTTTTCTCCTTTGGCAATGCTCCATCCTCTGGGATGCACCAGAGATTCTTCCCAGTCGTCTCCCGCAGATATTTTTCCTGTGGTTTGGGGCCCTGTAATCCTGGGTAGCAACCCCAGACTCCTCCAGGGAAGATACCCAAGATGATTTTTCTCCTTGGGCAATGCTCCATCCTCTGGAATTCACCGGAGGTTCCTCACAGGTATGTCCCTCAGTCTTTTTTCCGGTGGTTTAGGGTCCTGTCATCCCAGGTAGCAACCCCAGACTGCTCCAGGGAAGATACTTGAGATGATTTTCCTCCTTTGGCAGTACTCCATCTTCTGGGATGCACCTGAGATTCCTCCCAGTCGTCTCCTGCAGACATTTTTCCTGTGGTTTGGGGCCCTATAATCCTGGATAGCAAGACCAGACTTCTCCAGGGAAGATATCCGAGATGATTTTTCTCCTTGAACAATTCTCCATCCTGCGGGATGCACCGGAGACTCCTCCCAGCTCTGTTTCTGAGTGTTTTCTTCCTGGGGTTTAGGGCCCTGTGATCCCAGGTAGCAACTCCAGACTCCTCCAGGAAAGATACCCAAGATGATTTTTCTCCTTTGACAATGCTCCATCCTGCGGGATGCACCCGAGACTGCTCGCAGGTATGTCACCGAGCCTTATTTCCGGTGGTTTAGGGCCCTGTGATCCCGGGTAGCAAGCCCAGACTCCTCCAGGGAAGATACCCGAGATGATTTTTCTCCCTGAACAATGCTGCATCGTCTGGGATTCACCGGAGACTCCTCGCAGGTATGTCCCTGAGTCTTTTTTCTGGTGGTTTAGGGTCCTGTCATCCCGGGTAGCAACCCCAGACTCCTCCAGGGAAGATACCCAAGATGATATTTCTCTCTTGACAGTGGCCCATCCTGCGGGATCTACCCAGAACTCTTCCCAGGCGTCTCCCGCAGAGGTTTCTCCAATGCTTTAGGGCCCTGTGATCCCAGGTAGCAACCCCAGACTCCTCCAGGGAAGATACCCGAGATGAATTTTCTCCTTAGAAAATGTTCCATCCTCTGGGATGCATCTGAGATTCTTCCCAGGCATCTCCCGCAGACTTTTCTCAAGTGGTTTGGGGCCCTGTTAGCCCAGGTAGCAACCCCAGACTCCTCCAGGGAAGATACCCGAGATGAATTTTCTCCTTAGAAAATGTTCCATCCTCTGGGATGCATCTGAGATTCTTCCCAGGCATCTCCCGCAGCCTTTTCTCCAGTGGTTTGGGGCCCTCTTATCCCAGGTAGCAACCCCAGACTCCTCCAGGGAAGATACCCGAGATGATTTTTCTCCTTGGGCAATGCTCCATCCTCTGGGATGCACCAGAGATTCTTCCCAGTCGTCTCCCGCAGATATTTTTCCTGTGGTTTGGGGCCCTGTAATCCTGGGTAGCAACCGCAGACTCCTCCAGGGAAGATACCCGAGGTGATTTTTCTCCTTGGACAATGCTGCATCGTCTGGGATTCACCGGAGACTCCTCGCAGGTATGTCCCTGAGTCTTTTTTCCGGTGGTTTAGGGTCCTGTCATCCCGGGTAGCAACCCCAGACTCCTCCAGGGAAGACACCTGAGATGATTTTTCTCTCTTGACAGTGGTCCATCCTGCGGGATCTACCCAGAACTCTTCCCAGGCATCTCCCGCAGAGTTTTCTCCAATGCTTTAGAGCCCTGTGATCCCAGGTGGCAACCCCAGACTCCTCCAGGGAAGATACCCGAGATGATTTTTATCCTTGGACTATTGTCCATCCTTCGGGATGCACCCGAGACTCCTCCCAGCTCTGTTTCTGAGTGTTTTCTTCCTGGCGTTTAGGGCCCTGTGATCCCAGGTAGCAACGCCAGACTCCTCCAGGGAAGATACCCGAGATGATTTTTCTCCTTGGGCAATGCTCCATCCTCTGGGATGCACCTGAGATTTCTCCCAGGCATCTCCCACAGATATTTTTCCTGTGGTTTGGCGCATTGTAATCCTGGGTAGCAACCCCAGACTCCTCCAGGGAAGATACCTGAGATGATTTTTCTCCTTGGGCAATGCTCCATCCTCTGGAATTCACCGGAGGTTCCTCACAGGTATGTCCCTCAGTCTTTTTTCCAGTGGTTTAGGGTCCTGTCATCCCAGGTAGCAACCCCAGACTCCTCCAGGGAAGACACCCGAGATGATATTTCTCTCTTGACAGTGGTCCATCCTGCGGGATCTACCCAGAACTCCTCCCAGGCATCTCCCGCAGAGTTTTCTCCAATGCTTTAGGGCCCTGTGATCCCAGGTGGCAACCCCAGACTCCTCCAGGGAAGATACCCGAGATGATTTTTCTCCTTGGACTATTGTCCATCCTTCGGGATGCACCCGAGACTCCTCCCAGCTCTGTTTCTGTGTTTTCTTCCTGGCGTTTAGGGCCCTGTGATCCCAGGTAGCAACCCCAGACTCCTCCAGGGAAGATACCCGAGGTGATTTTTCTCCTTGGGCAATTCTCCATCCTTTGGGATTCACCGGAGATTCCTCACAGGTATGTCCCTCAGTCTTTTCTCTGGTGGTTTAGGGCCCTGTGATCCCAGTTGGCAACCCCAGACTCCTCCAGGGAAGATACCCGAGATGATTTTTCTCCTTGGGCAATGCTCCATCCTCTGGGATGCACCAGAGATTCTTCCCAGTCGTCTCCCGCAGATATTTTTCCTGTGGTTTGGGGCCCTGTAATCCTGGGTAGCAACCCCAGACTCCTCCAGGGAAGATACCCGAGGTGATTTTTCTCCTTGGACAATGCTGCATCGTCTGGGATTCACCGGAGACTCCTCGCAGGTATGTCCCTGAGTCTTTTTTCCGGTGGTTTAGGGTCCTGTCATCCCGGGTAGCAACCCCAGACTCCTCCAGGGAAGACACCCGAGATGATTTTTCTCTCTTGACAGTGGTCCATCCTGCGGGATCTACCCAGAACTCTTCCAAGGCGTCTCCCGCAGAGTTTTCTCCAATGCTTTAGGGCCCTGTAATCCCGGGTAGCAACCCCAGACTCCTCCAGGGAAGATACCCGAGATGAATTTTCTCCTTAGAAAATGTTCCATCCTCTGGGATGCATCTGAGATTCTTCCCAGGCATCTCCCGCAGACTTTTCTCCAGTGGTTTGGGGCCCTGTTATCCCAGGTAGCAACCCCAGTCTCCTCCAGGGAAGATACCCGAGATGATTTTTCTCTTTAGAATCTGCTCCATCCTCTGGGATGTACCCCTGACTCCTCCCAGGTGTCTCCCGCAGACTTTTCTCTAGTGGTTTAGGTATCTGAAATCCCAGGTAGCAACCCCAGACTCCTCCAGGGAAGATACCCGAGATGATTTTTCTCCTTGGGCAATGCTCCATCCTCTGGGATGCATGTGAGATTCTTCCCAGGCATCTCCCGCAGATAGTTTTCCTGTGGTTTGGGGCCCTGTAATCCCGGGTAGCAACCCCAGACTCCTCCAGGGAAGATACCCGAGATGAATTTTCTCCTTGGGCAATGCTCCATCCTCTGGGATTCACCGGAGACTCCTCGCAGGTATGTCCCTGAGTCTTTTTTCCGGTGGTTTAGGGTCCTGTGTTCCCGGGTAGCAACCCCAGACTCCTCCAGGGAAGGTACCTGAGATGATTTTTCTCCTGGGATAATGCTCCATCCTCTGGGATGCATCCGAGACTTATCCCAGCTATGTCCCTGAGTCTTTATTCCGGTGATTTAGGGTCCTGTCATCTCGGGTAGCAACCCCAGACTTCTCCAGGGAAGATACCTGAGATTATTTTCCTCCTTGGGCAATGCTCCATCCTTCGGGATGCACCCGAGACTCCTCCCAGCTCTGTTTCTGAGTGTTTTCTTCCTGGGGTTTAGGGCCCTGTGATCCCAGGTAGCAAGCCCAGACTCCTCCAGGGAAGATACCCGAGATGATTTTTCTCCTTGGGCAATGCTCCATCCTCTGGGATTCACTGGAGATTCCTCACAGGTATGTCCCTCAGTCTTTTTTCTGGTGGTTTAGGGCCCTGTGATCCCAGGTGGCAACCCCAGACTCCTCCAGGGAAGATACCCGAGATGATTTTTCTCCTTTGGCAATGCTCCATCCTCTGGGATGCACCAGAGATTCTTCCCAGTCGTCTCCCGCAGATATTTTTCCTGTGGTTTGGGGCCCTGTAATCCTGGGTAGCAACCCCAGACTCCTCCAGGGAAGATACCCAAGATGATTTTTCTCCTTGGGCAATGCTCCATCCTCTGGAATTCACCGGAGGTTCCTCACAGGTATGTCCCTCAGTCTTTTTTCCGGTGGTTTAGGGTCCTGTCATCCCAGGTAGCAACCCCAGACTGCTCCAGGGAAGATACTTGAGATGATTTTCCTCCTTTGGCAGTACTCCATCTTCTGGGATGCACCTGAGATTCCTCCCAGTCGTCTCCTGCAGACATTTTTCCTGTGGTTTGGGGCCCTATAATCCTGGATAGCAAGACCAGACTTCTCCAGGGAAGATATCCGAGATGATTTTTCTCCTTGAACAATTCTCCATCCTGCGGGATGCACCGGAGACTCCTCCCAGCTCTGTTTCTGAGTGTTTTCTTCCTGGGGTTTAGGGCCCTGTGATCCCAGGTAGCAACTCCAGACTCCTCCAGGAAAGATACCCAAGATGATTTTTCTCCTTTGACAATGCTCCATCCTGCGGGATGCACCCGAGACTGCTCGCAGGTATGTCACCGAGTCTTATTTCCGGTGGTTTAGGGCCCTGTGATCCCGGGTAGCAAGCCCAGACTCCTCCAGGGAAGATACCCGAGATGATTTTTCTCCTTGAACAATGCTGCATCGTCTGGGATTCACCGGAGACTCCTCGCAGGTATGTCCCTGAGTCTTTTTTCCGGTGGTTTAGGGTCCTGTCATCCCGGGTAGCAACCCCAGACTCCTCCAGGGAAGATACCCAAGATGATATTTCTCTCTTGACAGTGGCCCATCCTGCGGGATCTACCCAGAACTCTTCCCAGGCGTCTCCCGCAGAGGTTTCTCCAATGCTTTAGGGCCCTGTGATCCCAGGTAGCAACCCCAGACTCCTCCAGGGAAGATACCCGAGATGAATTTTCTCCTTAGAAAATGTTCCATCCTCTGGGATGCATCTGAGATTCTTCCCAGGCATCTCCCGCAGACTTTTCTCAAGTGGTTTGGGGCCCTGTTAGCCCAGGTAGCAACCCCAGACTCCTCCAGGGAAGATACCCGAGATGAATTTTCTCCTTAGAAAATGTTCCATCCTCTGGGATGCATCTGAGATTCTTCCCAGGCATCTCCCGCAGACTTTTCTCCAGTGGTTTGGGGCCCTGCTATCCCAGGTAGCAACCCCAGACTCCTCCAGGGAAGATACCCGAGATGATCTTTCTCTTTAGAATCTGCTCCATCCTCTGGGATGTATCCCTGACTCCTCCCAGTTGTCTCCCGCAGACTTTTCTCTAGTGGTTTAGGTATCTGAAATCCCAGGTAGCAACCCCAGACTCCTCCAGGGAAGATACCCGAGATGATTTTTCTCCTTGGGCAATGCTCCATCCTCTGGGATGCACCAGAGATTCTTCCCAGTCGTCTCTCGCAGATATTTTTCCTGTGGTTTGGGGCCCTGTAATCCTGGGTAGCAACCCCAGACTCCTCCAGGGAAGATACCCGAGGTGATTTTTCTCCTTGGACAATGCTGCATCGTCAGGGATTCACCGGAGACTCCTCGCAGGTATGTCCCTGAGTCTTTTTTCCGGTGGTTTAGGGTCCTGTGTTCCCGGGTAGCAACCCCAGACTCCTCCAGGGAAGACACCCGAGATGATTTTTCTCTCTTGACAGTGGTCCATCCTGCGGGATCTACCCAGAACTCTTCCCAGGCATCTCCCGCAGAGTTTTCTCCAATGCTTTAGGGCCCTGTGATCCCAGGTGGCAACCCCAGACTCCTCCAGGGAAGATACCCGAGATGATTTTTATCCTTGGACTATTGTCCATCCTTCGGGATGCACCCGAGACTCCTCCCAGCTCTGTTTCTGAGTGTTTTCTTCCTGGCGTTTAGGGCCCTGTGATCCCAGGTAGCAACGCCAGACTCCTCCAGGGAAGATACCCGAGATGATTTTTCTCCTTGGGCAATGCTCCATCCTCTGGGATGCACCTGAGATTTCTCCCAGGCATCTCCCACAGATATTTTTCCTGTGGTTTGGCGCACTGTAATCCTGGGTAGCAACCCCAGACTCCTCCAGGGAAGATACCTGAGATGATTTTTCTCCTTGGGCAATGCTCCATCCTCTGGAATTCACCGGAGGTTCCTCACAGGTATGTCCCTCAGTCTTTTTTCCAGTGGTTTAGGGTCCTGTCATCCCAGGTAGCAACCCCAGACTCCTCCAGGGAAGACACCCGAGATGATATTTCTCTCTTGACAGTGGTCCATCCTGCGGGATCTACCCAGAACTCCTCCCAGGCATCTCCCGCAGAGTTTTCTCCAATGCTTTAGGGCCCCGTGATTCCGGGTAGCAACCCCAGACTCCTCCAGGGAAGATACCCGAGATGATTTTTCTCCTTGGGCAATGCTCCATCCTCTGGGATTCACTGGAGAT
Organism: Vanellus vanellus; assembly: GCF_965231255.1. Taxonomy (NCBI): domain Eukaryota; kingdom Metazoa; phylum Chordata; class Aves; order Charadriiformes; family Charadriidae; genus Vanellus; species Vanellus vanellus. Next base: position 928,744 of record NW_028127876.1, read on the forward strand.
TCCTCACAGGTATGTCCCTCAGTCTTTTTTCTGGTGGTTTAGGGCCCTGTGATCCCAGGTGGCAACCCCAGACTCCTCCAGGGAAGATACCCGAGATGATTTTTCTCCTTTGGCAATGCTCCATCCTCTGGGATGCACCAGAGATTCTTCCCAGTCGTCTCCCGCAGATATTTTTCCTGTGGTTTGGGGCCCTGTAATCCTGGGTAGCAACCCCAGACTCCTCCAGGGAAGATACCCAAGATGATTTTTCTCCTTGGGCAATGCTCCATCCTCTGGAATTCACCGGAGGTTCCTCACAGGTATGTCCCTCAGTCTTTTTTCCGGTGGTTTAGGGTCCTGTCATCCCAGGTAGCAACCCCAGACTGCTCCAGGGAAGATACTTGAGATGATTTTCCTCCTTTGGCAGTACTCCATCTTCTGGGATGCACCTGAGATTCCTCCCAGTCGTCTCCTGCAGACATTTTTCCTGTGGTTTGGGGCCCTATAATCCTGGATAGCAAGACCAGACTTCTCCAGGGAAGATATCCGAGATGATTTTTCTCCTTGAACAATTCTCCATCCTGCGGGATGCACCGGAGACTCCTCCCAGCTCTGTTTCTGAGTGTTTTCTTCCTGGGGTTTAGGGCCCTGTGATCCCAGGTAGCAACTCCAGACTCCTCCAGGAAAGATACCCAAGATGATTTTTCTCCTTTGACAATGCTCCATCCTGCGGGATGCACCCGAGACTGCTCGCAGGTATGTCACCGAGTCTTATTTCCGGTGGTTTAGGGCCCTGTGATCCCGGGTAGCAAGCCCAGACTCCTCCAGGGAAGATACCCGAGATGATTTTTCTCCCTGAACAATGCTGCATCGTCTGGGATTCACCGGAGACTCCTCGCAGGTATGTCCCTAAGTCTTTTTTCCGGTGGTTTAGGGTCCTGTCATCCCGGGTAGCAACCCCAGACTCCTCCAGGGAAGATACCCAAGATGATATTTCTCTCTTGACAGTGGCCCATCCTGCGGGATCTACCCAGAACTCTTCCCAGGCGTCTCCCGCAGAGGTTTCTCCAATGCTTTAGGGCCCTGTGATCCCAGGTAGCAACCCCAGACTCCTCCAGGGAAGATACCCGAGATGAATTTTCTCCTTAGAAAATGTTCCATCCTCTGGGATGCATCTGAGATTCTTCCCAGGCATCTCCCGCAGACTTTTCTCAAGTGGTTTGGGGCCCTGTTAGCCCAGGTAGCAACCCCAGACTCCTCCAGGGAAGATACCCGAGATGAATTTTCTCCTTAGAAAATGTTCCATCCTCTGGGATGCATCTGAGATTCTTCCCAGGCATCTCCCACAGCCTTTTCTCCAGTGGTTTGGGGCCCTCTTATCCCAGGTAGCAACCCCAGACTCCTCCAGGGAAGATACCCGAGATGATTTTTCTCCTTGGGCAATGCTCCATCCTCTGGGATGCACCAGAGATTCTTCCCAGTCGTCTCCCGCAGATATTTTTCCTGTGGTTTGGGGCCCTGTAATCCTGGGTAGCAACCGCAGACTCCTCCAGGGAAGATACCCGAGGTGATTTTTCTCCTTGGACAATGCTGCATCGTCTGGGATTCACCGGAGACTCCTCGCAGGTATGTCCCTGAGTCTTTTTTCCGGTGGTTTAGGGTCCTGTCATCCCGGGTAGCAACCCCAGACTCCTCCAGGGAAGACACCTGAGATGATTTTTCTCTCTTGACAGTGGTCCATCCTGCGGGATCTACCCAGAACTCTTCCCAGGCATCTCCCGCAGAGTTTTCTCCAATGCTTTAGGGCCCTGTGATCCCAGGTGGCAACCCCAGACTCCTCCAGGGAAGATACCCGAGATGATTTTTATCCTTGGACTATTGTCCATCCTTCGGGATGCACCCGAGACTCCTCCCAGCTCTGTTCCTGAGTGTTTTCTTCCTGGCTTTTAGGGCCCTGTGATCCCAGGTAGCAACGCCAGACTCCTCCAGGGAAGATACCCGAGATGATTTTTCTCCTTGGGCAATGCTCCATCCTCTGGGATGCACCTGAGATTTCTCCCAGGCATCTCCCACAGATATTTTTCCTGTGGTTTAGGGTCCTGTCATCCCAGGTAGCAACCCCAGACTCCTCCAGGGAAGACACCCGAGATGATATTTCTCTCTTGACAGTGGTCCATCCTGCGGGATCTACCCAGAACTCCTCCCAGGCATCTCCCGCAGAGTTTTCTCCAATGCTTTAGGGCCCTGTGATCCCAGGTGGCAACCCCAGACTCCTCCAGGGAAGATACCCGAGATGATGTTTCTCCTTGGGCAATGCTCCATCCTCTGGGATTCGCTGGAGATTCCTCACAGGTATGTCCCTCAGTCTTTTTTCTGGTGGTTTAGGGCCCTGTGATCCCAGGTGGCAACCCCAGACTCCTCCAGGGAAGATACCCGAGATGATTTTTCTCCTTGGGCAATGCTCCATCCTCTGGGATGCACCAGAGATTCTTCCCAGTCGTCTCCCGCAGATATTTTTCCTGTGGTTTGGGGCCCTGTAATCCTGGGTAGCAACCCCAGACTCCTCCAGGGAAGATACCCGAGGTGATTTTTCTCCTTGGACAATGCTGCATCGTCTGGGATTCACTGGAAACTCCTCGCAGGTATGTCCCTGAGTCTTTTTTCCGGTGGTTTAGGGTCCTGTCATCCCGGGTAGCAACCCCAGACTCCTCCAGGGAAGATACCCAAGATGATATTTCTCTCTTGACAGTGGTCCATCCTGCGGGATCTACCCAGAACTCTTCCAAGGCGTCTCCCGCAGAGGTTTCTCCAATGCTTTAGGGCCCTGTCATCCCGGGTAGCAACCCCAGACTCCTCCAGGGAAGATACCCGAGATGATTTTTCTCCTTGGACTATTGTCCATCCTTCGGGATGCACCCGAGACTCCTCCCAGCTCTGTTTCTGTGTTTTCTTCCTGGCGTTTAGGGCCCTGTGATCCCAGGTAGCAACCCCAGACTCCTCCAGGGAAGATACCCGAGGTGATTTTTCTCCTTGGGCAATTCTCCATCCTTTGGGATTCACCGGAGATTCCTCACAGGTATGTCCCTCAGTCTTTTCTCTGGTGGTTTAGGGCCCTGTGATCCCAGGTGGCAACCCCAGACTCCTCCAGGGAAGATACCCGAGATGATTTTTCTCCTTGGGCAATGCTCCATCCTCTGGGATGCACCAGAGATTCTTCCCAGTCGTCTCCCGCAGATATTTTTCCTGTGGTTTGGGGCCCTGTAATCCTGGGTAGCAACCCCAGACTCCTCCAGGGAAGATACCCGAGGTGATTTTTCTCCTTGGACAATGCTGCATCGTCTGGGATTCACCGGAGACTCCTCGCAGGTATGTCCCTGAGTCTTTTTTCCGGTGGTTTAGGGTCCTGTCATCCCGGGTAGCAACCCCAGACTCCTCCAGGGAAGACACCCGAGATGATTTTTCTCTCTTGACAGTGGTCCATCCTGCGGGATCTACCCAGAACTCTTCCCAGGCATCTCCCGCAGAGTTTTCTCCAATGCTTTAGGGCCCTGTGATCCCAGGTGGCAACCCCAGACTCCTCCAGGGAAGATACCCGAGATGATTTTTATCCTTGGACTATTGTCCATCCTTCGGGATGCACCCGAGACTCCTCCCAGCTCTGTTTCTGAGTGTTTTCTTCCTGGCGTTTAGGGCCCTGTGATCCCAGGTAGCAACGCCAGACTCCTCCAGGGAAGATACCCGAGATGATTTTTCTCCTTGGGCAATGCTCCATCCTCTGGGATTCACCGGAGATTCCTCACAGGTATGTCCCTCAGTCTTTTTTCTGGTGTTTTAGGGTCCTGTCATCCCGGGTAGCAACCCCAGACTCCTCCAGGGAAGATACCCAAGATGATATTTCTCTCTTGACAGTGGTCCATCCTGCGGGATCTACCCAGAACTCTTCCCAAGCGTCTCCCGCAGAGGTTTCTCCAATGCTTTAGGGCCCTGTGATCCCGGGTAGCAACCCCAGACTCCTCCAGGGAAGATACCCGAGATGAATTTTCTCCTTAGAAAATGTTCCATCCTCTGGGATGCATCTGAGATTCTTCCCAGGCATCTCCCGCAGACTTTTCTCCAGTGGTTTGGGGCCCTGTTATCCCAGGTAGCAACCCCAGTCTCCTCCAGGGAAGATACCCGAGATGATTTTTCTCTTTAGAATCTGCTCCATCCTCTGGGATGTACCCCTGACTCCTCCCAGGTGTCTCCCGCAGACTTTTCTCTAGTGGTTTAGGTATCTGAAATCCCAGGTAGCAACCCCAGACTCCTCCAGGGAAGATACCCGAGATGATTTTTCTCCTTGGGCAATGCTCCATCCTCTGGGATGCATGTGAGATTCTTCCCAGGCATCTCCCGCAGATAGTTTTCCTGTGGTTTGGGGCCCTGTAATCCCGGGTAGCAACCCCAGACTCCTCCAGGGAAGATACCCGAGATGAATTTTCTCCTTGGGCAATGCTCCATCCTCTGGGATTCACCGGAGACTCCTCGCAGGTATGTCCCTGAGTCTTTTTTCCAGTGGTTTAGGGTCCTGTGTTCCCGGGTAGCAACCCCAGACTCCTCCAGGGAAGGTACCTGAGATGATTTTTCTCCTTGGATAATGCTCCATCCTCTGGGATGCATCCGAGACTTATCCCAGCTATGTCCCTGAGTCTTTATTCCGGTGATTTAGGGTCCTGTCATCTCGGGTAGCAACCCCAGACTTCTCCAGGGAAGATACCTGAGATTATTTTCCTCCTTGGGCAATGCTCCATCCTTCGGGATGCACCCGAGACTCCTCCCAGCTCTGTTTCTGAGTGTTTTCTTCCTGGGGTTTAGGGCCCTGTGATCCCAGGTAGCAAGCCCAGACTCCTCCAGGGAAGATACCCGAGATGATTTTTCTCCTTGGGCAATGCTCCATCCTCTGGGATTCACTGGAGATTCCTCACAGGTATGTCCCTCAGTCTTTTTTCTGGTGGTTTAGGGCCCTGTGATCCCAGGTTGCAACCCCAGACTCCTCCAGGGAAGATACCCGAGATGATTTTTCTCCTTTGGCAATGCTCCATCCTCTGGGATGCACCAGAGATTCTTCTCAGTCGTCTCCCGCAGATATTTTTCCTGTGGTTTGGGGCCCTGTAATCCTGGGTAGCAACCCCAGACTCCTCCAGGGAAGATACCCAAGATGATTTTTCTCCTTGGGCAATGCTCCATCCTCTGGAATTCACCGGAGGTTCCTCACAGGTATGTCCCTCAGTCTTTTTTCCGGTGGTTTAGGGTCCTGTCATCCCAGGTAGCAACCCCAGACTGCTCCAGGGAAGATACTTGAGATGATTTTCCTCCTTTGGCAGTACTCCATCTTCTGGGATGCACCTGAGATTCCTCCCAGTCGTCTCCTGCAGACATTTTTCCTGTGGTTTGGGGCCCTATAATCCTGGATAGCAAGACCAGACTTCTCCAGGGAAGATATCCGAGATGATTTTTCTCCTTGAACAATTCTCCATCCTGCGGGATGCACCGGAGACTCCTCCCAGCTCTGTTTCTGAGTGTTTTCTTCCTGGGGTTTAGGGCCCTGTGATCCCAGGTAGCAACTCCAGACTCCTCCAGGAAAGATACCCAAGATGATTTTTCTCCTTTGACAATGCTCCATCCTGCGGGATGCACCCGAGACTGCTCGCAGGTATGTCACCGAGTCTTATTTCCGGTGGTTTAGGGCCCTGTGATCCCGGGTAGCAAGCCCAGACTCCTCCAGGGAAGATACCCGAGATGATTTTTCTCCTTGAACAATGCTGCATCGTCTGGGATTCACCGGAGACTCCTCGCAGGTATGTCCCTGAGTCTTTTTTCCGGTGGTTTAGGGTCCTGTCATCCCGGGTAGCAACCCCAGACTCCTCCAGGGAAGATACCCAAGATGATATTTCTCTCTTGACAGTGGCCCATCCTGCGGGATCTACCCAGAACTCTTCCCAGGCGTCTCCCGCAGAGGTTTCTCCAATGCTTTAGGGCCCTGTGATCCCAGGTAGCAACCCCAGACTCCTCCAGGGAAGATACCCGAGATGAATTTTCTCCTTAGAAAATGTTCCATCCTCTGGGATGCATCTGAGATTCTTCCCAGGCATCTCCCGCAGCCTTTTCTCCAGTGGTTTGGGGCCCTGTTAGCCCAGGTAGCAACCCCAGACTCCTCCAGGGAAGATACCCGAGATGAATTTTCTCCTTAGAAAATGTTCCATCCTCTGGGATGCATCTGAGATTCTTCCCAGGCATCTCCCGCAGCCTTTTCTCCAGTGGTTTGGGGCCCTCTTATCCCAGGTAGCAACCCCAGACTCCTCCAGGGAAGATACCCGAGATGATTTTTCTCTTTAGAATATGCTCCATCGTCTGGGATGTACCCCTGACTCCTCCCAGGTGTCTCCCGCAGACTTTTCTCTAGTGGTTTAGGTATCTGAAATCCCAGGTAGCAACCCCGGACTCCTCCAGGGAAGATACCCGAGATGATTTTTCTCCTTGGGCAATGCTCCATCCTCTGGGATGCACCAGAGATTCTTCCCAGTCGTCTCCCGCAGATATTTTTCCTGTGGTTTGGGGCCCTGTAATCCTGGGTAGCAACCGCAGACTCCTCCAGGGAAGATACCCGAGGTGATTTTTCTCCTTGGACAATGCTGCATCGTCTGGGATTCACCGGAGACTCCTCGCAGGTATGTCCCTGAGTCTTTTTTCCGGTGGTTTAGGGTCCTGTCATCCCGGGTAGCAACCCCAGACTCCTCCAGGGAAGACACCCGAGATGATTTTTCTCTCTTGACAGTGGTCCATCCTGCGGGATCTACCCAGAACTCTTCCCAGGCATCTCCCGCAGAGTTTTCTCCAATGCTTTAGGGCCCTGTGATCCCAGGTGGCAACCCCAGACTCCTCCAGGGAAGATACCCGAGATGATTTTTATCCTTGGACTATTGTCCATCCTTCGGGATGCACCCGAGACTCCTCCCAGCTCTGTTCCTGAGTGTTTTCTTCCTGGCGTTTAGGGCCCTGTGATCCCAGGTAGCAACGCCAGACTCCTCCAGGGAAGATACCCGAGATGATTTTTCTCCTTGGGCAATGCTCCATCCTCTGGGATGCACCTGAGATTTCTCCCAGGCATCTCCCACAGATATTTTTCCTGTGGTTTGGCGCACTGTAATCCTGGGTAGCAACCCCAGACTCCTCCAGGGAAGATACCTGAGATGATTTTTCTCCTTGGGCAATGCTCCATCCTCTGGAATTCACCGGAGGTTCCTCACAGGTATGTCCCTCAGTCTTTTTTCCAGTGGTTTAGGGTCCTGTCATCCCAGGTAGCAACCCCAGACTCCTCCAGGGAAGACACCCGAGATGATATTTCTCTCTTGACAGTGGTCCATCCTGCGGGATCTACCCAGAACTCCTCCCAGGCATCTCCCGCAGAGTTTTCTCCAATGCTTTAGGGCCCTGTGATCCCGGGTAGCAACCCCAGACTCCTCCAGGGAAGATACCCGAGATGATTTTTCTCCTTGGGCAATGCTCCATCCTCTGGGATTCGCTGGAGATTCCTCACAGGTATGTCCCTCAGTCTTTTTTCTGGTGGTTTAGGGCCCTGTGATCCCAGGTGGCAACCCCAGACTCCTCCAGGGAAGATACCCGAGATGATTTTTCTCTTTAGAATCTGCTCCATCCTCTGGGATGTACCCCTGACTCCTCACAGGTGTCTCCCGCAGACTTTTCTCTAGTGGTTTAGGTATCTGAAATCCCAGGTAGCAACCCCAGACTCCTCCAGGGAAGATACCCGAGATGATTTTTCTCCTTGGGCAATGCTCCATCCTCTGGGATGCATGTGAGATTCTTCCCAGGCATCTCCCGCAGATAGTTTTCCTGTGGTTTGGGGCCCTGTAATCCCGGGTAGCAACCCCAGACTCCTCCAGGGAAGATACCCGAGATGAATTTTCTCCTTGGGCAATGCTCCATCCTCTGGGATTCACCGGAGACTCCTCGCAGGTATGTCCCTGAGTCTTTTTTCCGGTGGTTTAGGGTCCTGTGTTCCCGGGTAGCAACCCCAGACTCCTCCAGGGAAGGTACCTGAGATGATTTTTCTCCTTGGATAATGCTCCATCCTCTGGGATGCATCCGAGACTTATCCCAGCTATGTCACTGAGTCTTTTTTCCGGTGATTTAGGGTCCTGTCATCTCGGGTAGCAACCCCAGACTTCTCCAGGGAAGATACCTGAGATTATTTTCCTCCTTGGGCAATGCTCCATCCTTCGGGATGCACCCGAGACTCCTCCCAGCTCTGTTTCTGAGTGTTTTCTTCCTGGGGTTTAGGGCCCTGTGATCCCAGGTAGCAAGCCCAGACTCCTCCAGGGAAGATACCCGAGATGATTTTTCTCCTTGGGCAATGCTCCATCCTCGGGGATGCACCAGAGATTCTTCCCAGTCGTCTCCCGCAGATATTTTTCCTGTGGTTTGGGGCCCTGTAATCCTGGGTAGCAACCCCAGACTCCTCCAGGGAAGATACCCGAGGTGATTTTTCTCCTTGGACAATGCTGCATCGTCTGGGATTCACCGGAGACTCCTCGCAGGTATGTCCCTGAGTCTTTTTTCTGGTGGTTTAGGGTCCTGTCATCCCGGGTAGCAACCCCAGACTCCTCCAGGGAAGATACCCAAGATGATATTTCTCTCTTGACAGTGGTCCATCCTGCGGGATCTACCCAGAAGTCTTCCCAAGCGTCTCCCGCAGAGTTTTCTCCAATGCTTTAGGGCCCCGTGATCCCGGATATAAACCCCAGACTCCTCCAGGGAAGATACCCGAGATGATTTTTCTCTTTAGAATCTGCTCCATCCTCTGGGATGTACCCCTGACTCCTCCCAGGTGTCTCCCGCAGACTATTCTCTAGTGGTTTAGGTATCTGAAATCCCAGGTAGCAACCCCAGACTCCTCCAGGGAAGATACCCGAGATGATTTTTCTCCTTGGGCAATGCTCCATCCTCTGGGATGCACCTGAGATTTCTCCCAGGCATCTCCCACAGATATCTTTCCTGTGGTTTGGCGCACTGTAATCCTGGGTAGCAACCCCAGACTCCTCCAGGGAAGATACTTGAGATGATTTTCCTCCTTTGGCAGTACTCCATCCTCTGGGATGCACCTGAGATTCCTCCCAGTCGTCTCCTGCAGACATTTTTCCTGTGGTTTGGGGCCCTATAATCCTGGATAGCAAGACCAGACTCCTCCAGGGAAGATATCCGAGATGATTTTTCTCCTTGGACAATTCTCCATCCTGCGGGATGCACCTGAGACTCCTCCCAGCTCTGTTTCTGAGTGTTTTCTTCCTGGGGTTTAGGGCCCTGTGATCCCAGGTAGCAACTCCAGACTCCTCCAGGAAAGATACCCAAGATGATTTTTCTCCTTTGACAATGCTCCATCCTGCGGGATGCACCCGAGACTGCTCGCAGGTATGTCACCGAGTCTTATTTCCGGTGGTTTAGGGCCCTGTGATCCCAGGTGGCAACCCCAGACTCCTCCAGGGAAGATACCCGAGATGATTTTTATCCTTGGACTATTGTCCATCCTTCGGGATGCACCCGAGACTCCTCCCAGCTCTGTTTCTGTGTGTTTTCTTCCTGGCGTTTAGGGCCCTGTGATCCCAGGTAGGAACCCCAGACTCCTCCAGGGAAGATCCCCGAGATGATTTTTCTCCTTGGGCAATGCTCCATCCTCTGGGATTCACCGGAGATTCCTCACAGGTATGTCCCTCAGTCTTTTTTCTGGCGGTTTAGGGCCCTGTGATCCCAGGTGGAAACCCCAGACTCCTCCAGGGAAGATACCCGAGATGATTTTTCTCTTTAGAAAATGCTCCATCCTCTGGGATGCATCCGAGACTTATCCCAGCTATGTCCCTGAGTCTTTATTCCGGTGATTTTGGGTCCTGTCATCTCGGGTAGCAACCCCAGACTCCTCCAGGGAAGATACCTGAGATTATTTTCCTCCTTGGGCAATGCTCCATCCTCTGGGATGCATCCAAGACATATCGCAGCTATGTCCCTGAGACATTTTTCCGGTGGTTTAGATACCTGTCATCCCAGGTAGCAACCCCAGACTCCTCCAGGGAAGACACCCGAGATGATTTTTCTCTCTTGACAGTGGTCCATCCTGCGGGATCTACCCAGAACTCCTCCTAGGCATCTCCCGCAGAGTTTTCTCCAATGCTTTAGGGCCCTGTGATCCCTGGTAGCAACCCCAGACTCCTCCAGGGAAGATACCCGAGATGATTCTTATCCTTGGGCAATGCTCCATCCTCGGGGATGCACGCGAGACTCCTCCTATGTCTGTTTCTGAGTGTTCTCTTCCTGGGTTTTAGGGCCCTGTGATCCCGGGTAGCAACCCCAGACTCCTCCAGGGAAGACAGCCGAGATGATTTTTCTCTTTAGAATCTGCTCCATCCTCTGGGATGTACCCCTGACTCCTCCCAGGTGTCTCTCGCAGACTTTTCTCTAGTGGTTTAGGTATCTGAAATCCCAGGAGGCAACCCCAGACTCCTCCAGGGAAGATACCCGAGATGATTTTTCTCCTTGGGCAATGCTCCATCCTCTGGGATGCACCTGAGATTTCTCCCAGGCATCTCCCGCAGATATTTTTCCTGTGGTTTGGCGCACTGTAATCCTGGGTAGCAACCCCAGACTCCTCCAGGGAAGATACCTGAGATGATTTTTCTCCTTGGGCAATGCTCCATCCTGCGGGATGCACCCGAGACTCCACCCACGTCTGTTTCTGAGTGTTCTCTTCCTGGGTTTTAGGGCCCTGTGATCCCAGGTAGCAACTCCAGACTCCTCCAGGAAAGATACCCAAGATGATTTTTCTCCATTGACAATGCTCCATCCTGCGGGATGCACCCGAAACTGCTCGCAGGTATGTCACCGAGTCTTATTTCCGGTGGTTTAGGGCCCTATGATCCCGGGTAGCAACCCCAGACTCCTCCAGGGAAGATACCCGAGATGATTTTTCTCCTTGGGCAATGCTCCATCCTCTGGGATGCATCCGAGACATATCTCAGCTATGTCCCTGAGACATTTTTCCGGTGGTTTAGGGTCCTGTCATCCCAGGTAGCAACCCCAGACTCCTCCAGGGAAGACACCCGGGATGATTTTTCTCTCTTGACAGTGGTCCATCCTGCGGGATCTACCCAGAACTCCTCCCAGGCATCTCCGCAGAGTTTTCTCCAATGCTTTAGGGCCCTGTGATCCCGGGTAGCAACCCCAGAGTCCTCCAGGGAAGATACCCGAGATGATTTTTCTCCTTGGACTCTTGTCCATCCTTCGGGATGCACCCGAGACTCCTCCCAGCTCTGTTTCTGAGTGTTTTCTTCCTGGCGTTTAGGGCCCTGTGATCCCAGGTAGCAACTCCAGACTCCTCCAGGGAAGATACCCAAGGTGATTTTTCTCCTTGGGCAATGCTCCATCCTTTGGGATTCACTGGAGATTCCTCACAGGTATGTCCCTCAGTCTTTTTTCTGGTGGTTTAGGGCCCTGTGATCCCAGGTGGCAACCCCAGACTCCTCCAGGGAAGATACCCGAGATGATTTTTCTCTTTAGAAAATGCTCCATCCTCTGGGATGTACCCCTGACTCCTCCCAGTTGTCTCCCGCATACTTTTCTCTAGTGGTTTAGGTATCTGAAATCCCAGGTAGCAACCCCAGACTCCTCCAGGGAAGATACCCGAGATGATTTTTCTCCTTGGGCAATGCTCCATCCTCTGGGATGCACCAGAGATTCTTCCCAGTCGTCTCCCGCAGATATTTTTCCTGTGGTTTGGGGCCCTGTAATCCTGGGTAGCAACCCCAGACTCCTGCAGGGAAGATACCCGAGGTGATTTTTCTCCTTGGACAATGCTGCATTGTCTGGGATTCACCGGAGACTCCTCGCAGGTATTTCCCTGAGTCTTTTTTCCGGTGGTTTAGGGTCCTGTCATCCCGGGTAGCAACCCCAGACTCCTCCAGGGAAGATACCCAAGATGATATTTCTCTCTTGACAGTGGTCCATCCTGCGGGATCTACCCAGAAGTCTTCCCAAGCGTCTCCCGCAGAGGTTTCTCCAATGCTTTAGGGCCCTGTGATCTCGGGTAGTAACCCCAGACTCCTCCAGGGAAGATACCCGAGATGAATTTTCTCCTTAGAAAATGTTCCATCCTCTGGGATGCATCTGAGATTCTTCCCAGGCATCTCCCGCAGACTTTTCTCCAGTGGTTTGGGGCCCTGCTATCCCAGGTAGCAACCCCAGACTCCTCCAGGGAAGACAGCCGAGATGATTTTTCTCTTTAGAATCTGCTCCATCCTCTGGGATGTACCCCTGACTCCTCCCAGGTGTCTCTCGCAGACTTTTCTCTAGTGGTTTAGGTATCTGAAATCCCAGGAGGCAACCCCAGACTCCTCCAGGGAAGATACCCGAGATGATTTTTCTCCTTGGGCAATGCTCCATCCTCTGGGATGCACCTGAGATTTCTCCCAGGCATCTCCCGCAGATATTTTTCCTGTGGTTTGGCGCACTGTAATCCTGGGTAGCAACCCCAGACTCCTCCAGGGAAGATACCTGAGATGATTTTTCTCCTTGGGCAATGCTCCATCCTGCGGGATGCACCCGAGACTCCTCCCACGTCTGTTTCTGAGTGTTCTCTTCCTGGGTTTTAGGGCCCTGTGATCCCAGGTAGCAACTCCAGACTCCTCCAGGAAAGATACCCAAGATGATTTTTCTCCTTTGACAATGCTCCATCCTGCGGGATGCACCCGAGACATATCTCAGCTATGTCCCTGAGACATTTTTCCGGTGGTTTAGGGTCCTGTCATCCCAGGTAGCAACCCCAGACTCCTCCAGGGAAGACACCCGGGATGATTTTTCTCTCTTGACAGTGGTCCATCCTGCGGGATCTACCCAGAACTCCTCCCAGGCATCTCCGCAGAGTTTTCTCCAATGCTTTAGGGCCCTGTGATCCCGGGTAGCAACCCCAGAGTCCTCCAGGGAAGATACCCGAGATGATTTTTCTCCTTGGACTCTTGTCCATCCCTCGGGATGCACCCGAGACTCCTCCCAGCTCTGTTTCTGAGTGTTTTCTTCCTGGCGTTTAGGGCCCTGTGATCCCAGGTAGCAACTCCAGACTCCTCCAGGGAAGATACCCAAGGTGATTTTTCTCCTTGGGCAATGCTCCATCCTTTGGGATTCACTGGAGATTCCTCACAGGTATGTCCCTCAGTCTTTTTTCTGGTGGTTTAGGGCCCTGTGATCCCAGGTGGCAACCCCAGACTCCTCCAGGGAAGATACCCGAGATGATTTTTCTCCTTGGGCAATGCTCCATCCTCTGGGATGCACCAGAGATTCTTCCCAGTCGTCTCCCGCAGATATTTTTCCTGTGGTTTGGGGCCCTGTAATCCTGGGTAGCAACCCCAGACTCCTCCAGGGAAGATACCCGAGGTGATTTTTCTCCTTGGAGAATGCTGCATTGTCTGGGATTCACCGGAGACTCCTCGCAGGTATTTCCCTGAGTCTTTTTTCCGGTGGTTTAGGGTCCTGTCCTCCCGGGTAGCAACCCCAGACTCCTCCAGGGAAGATACCCAAGATGATATTTCTCTCTTGACAGTGGTCCATCCTGCGGGATCTACCCAGAAGTCTTCCCAAGCGTCTCCCGCAGAGGTTTCTCCAATGCTTTAGGGCCCTGTGATCCCGGGTAGCAACCCCAGACTCCTCCAGGAAAGATACCCGAGATGAATTTTCTCCTTAGAAAACGTTCCATCCTCTGGGATGCATCTGAGATTCTTCCCAGGCATCTCCCGCAGACTTTTCTCCAGTGGTTTGGGGCCCTTTTATCCCAGGTAGCAACCCCAGACTCCTCCAGGGAAGATACCCGAGATGATTTTTCTCTTTAGAATCTGCTCCATCCTCTTGGATGTATCCCTGACTCCTCCCAGGTGTCTCCCGCAGACTTTTCTCTAGTGGTTTAGGTATCTGAAATCCCAGGTAGCAACCCCAGACTCCTCCAGGGAAGATACCCGAGATGATTTTTCTCCTTGGGCAATGCTCCATCCTCTGGGATGCACCAGAGATTCTTCCCAGTCGTCTCCCGCAGATAGTTTTCCTGTGGTCTGGGGCCCTGTAATCCCGGGTAGCAACCCCAGACTCCTCCAGGGAAGATACCCGAGGTGATTTTTCTCCTTGGACAATGCTGCATCGTCTGGGATTCACCGGAGACTCCTCGCAGGTATGTCCCTGAGTTTTTTCCGGTGGTTTAGGGTCCTGTCATCCCGGGTAGCAACCCCAGACTCCTCCAGGGAAGATACCCAAGATGATATTTCTCTCTTGACAGTGGTCCATCCTGCAGGATCTACCCAGAACTCTTCCCAGGCGTCTCCCGGAGAGGTTTCTCCAATGCTTTAGGGCCCTGTGATCCCGGGTAGCAACCCCAGACTCCTCCAGGGAAGATACCCGAGATGAATTTTCTCCTTAGAAAATGTTCCATCCTCTGGGATGCATCTGAGATTCTTCCCAGGCATCTCCCACAGACTTTTCTCCAGTGGTTTGGGGCCCTTTTATCCCAGGTAGCAACCCCAGACTCCTCCAGGGAAGATACCCGAGATGATTTTTCTCTTTAGAATCTGCTCCATCCTCTGGGATGTACCCCTGACTCCTCCCAGGTGTCTCCTGCAGACTTTTCTCTAGTGGTTTAGGTATCTGAAATCCCAGGTAGCAACCCCAGACTCCTCCAGGGAAGATATCCGAGATGATTTTTCTCCTTGGGCAATGCTCCATCCTCTGGGATGCACCAGAGATTCTTCCCAGTCGTCTCCCGCAGATAGTTTTCCTGTGGTCTGGGGCCCTGTAATCCCGGGTAGCAACCCCAGACTCCTCCAGGGAAGATACCCGAGGTGATTTTTCTCCTTGGAGAATGCTGCATCGTCTGGGATTCACCGGAGACTCCTCGCAGGTATGTCCCTGAGTTTTTTCCAGTGGTTTAGGGTCCTGTCATCCCGGGTAGCAACCCGAGACTCCTCCAGGGAAGATACCCAAGATGATATTTCTCTCTTGACAGTGGTCCATCCTGCGGGATCTACCCAGAAGTGTTCCCAGGCGTCTCCCGGAGAGGTTTCTCCAATGCTTTAGGGCCCTGTGATCCCGGGTAGCAACCCCAGACTCCTCCAGGGAAGATACCCGAGATGAATTTTCTCCTTAGAAAATGTTCCATCCTCTGGGATGCATCTGAGATTCTTCCCAGGCATCTCCCGCAGACTTTTCTCCAGTGGTTTGGGGCCCTTTTATCCCAGGTAGCAACCCCAGACTCCTCCAGGGAAGATACCCGAGATGATTTTTCTCTTTAGAAAATGCTCCATCCTCTGGGATGTACCCCTGACTCCTCCCAGTTGTCTCCCGCATACTTTTCTCTAGTGGTTTAGGTATCTGAAATCCCAGGTAGCAACCCCAGACTCCTCCAGGGAAGATACCTGAGATGATTTTTCTCCTTGGGCAATGCTCCATCCTCTGGGATGCACCAGAGATTCTTCCCAGTCGTCTCCCGCAGATATTTTTCCTGTGGTTTGGGGCCCTGTAATCCTGGGTAGCAACCCCAGACTCCTCCAGGGAAGATACCCGAGGTGATTTTTCTCCTTGGACAATGCTGCATTGTCTGGGATTCACCGGAGACTCCTCGCAGGTATTTCCCTGAGTCTTTTTTCCGGTGGTTTAGGGTCCTGTCATCCCGGGTAGCAACCCCAGACTCCTCCAGGGAAGATACCCAAGATGATATTTCTCTCTTGACAGTGGTCCATCCTGCGGGATCTACCCAGAAGTCTTCCCAAGCGTCTCCCGCAGAGGTTTCTCCAATGCTTTAGGGCCCTGTGATCTCGGGTAGCAACCCCAGACTCCTCCAGGGAAGATACCCGAGATGAATTTTCTCCTTAGAAAATGTTCCATCCTCTGGGATGCATCTGAGATTCTTCCCAGGCATCTCCCGCAGACTTTTCTCCAGTGGTTTGGGGCCCTTTTATCCCAGGTAGCAACCCCAGACTCCTCCAGGGAAGATACCCGAGATGATTTTTCTCTTTAGAATCTGCTCCATCCTCTGGGATGTACCCCTGACTCCTCCCAGTTGTCTCCCGCAGACTTTTCTCTAGTGGTTTAGGTATCTGAAATCCCAGGTAGCAACCCCAGACTCCTCCAGGGAAGATACCCGAGATGATTTTTCTCCTTGGGCAATGCTCCATCCTCTGGGATGCACCAGAGATTCTTCCCAGTCGTCTCCCGCAGGTAGTTTTCCTGTGGTCTGGGGCCCTGTAATCCCGGGTAGCAACCCCAGACTCCTCCAGGGAAGATACCCGAGGTGATTTTTCTCCTTGGACAATGCTGCATTGTCTGGGATTCACCGGAGACTCCTCGCAGGTATGTCCCTGAGTCTTTTTTCCGGTGGTTTAGGGTCCTGTCATCCCGGGTAGCAACCCCAGACTCCTCCAGGGAAGATACCCAAGATGATATTTCTCTCTTGACAGTGGTCCATCCTGCGGGATCTACCCAGAACTCTTCCCAAGCGTCTCCCGCAGAGGTTTCTCCAATGCTTTAGGGCCCTGTGATCCCGGGTAGCAACCCCAGACTCCTCCAGGGAAGATACCCGAGATGAATTTTCTCCTTAGAAAATGTTCCATCCTCTGGGATGCATCTGAGATTCTTCCCAGGCATCTCCCACAGACTTTTCTCCAGTGGTTTGGGGCCCTGTTATCCCAGGTAGCAACCCCAGACTCCTCCAGGGAAGATACCCGAGATGATTTTTCTCTTTAGAATCTGCTCCATCCTCTGGGATGTACCCCTGTCTCCCCCCAGGTGTCTCCCGCAGACTTTTCTCTAGTGGTTTAGGTATCTGAAATCCCAGGTAGCAACCCCAGACTCCTCCAGGGAAGATACCCGAGATGATTTTTCTCCTTGGGCAATGCTCCATCCTCTGGGATGCATGTGAGATTCTTCCCAGGCATCTCCCGCAGATAGTTTTCCTGTGGTTTGGGGCCCTGTAATCCCGGGTAGCAACCCCAGACTCCTCCAGGGAAGATACCCGAGATGAATTTTCTCCTTGGGCAATGCTCCATCCTCTGGGATTCACCGGAGACTCCTCGCAGGTATGTCCCTGAGTCTTTTTTCCGGTGGTTTAGGGTCCTGTCATCCCGGGTAGCAACCCCAGACTCCTCCAGGGAAGGTACCTGAGATGATTTTTCTCCTTGGATAATGCTCCATCCTCTGGGATGCATCCGAGACTTATCCCAGCTATGTCCCTGAGTCTTTATTCCGGTGATTTAGGGTCCTGTCATCTCGGGTAGCAACCCCAGACTTCTCCAGGGAAGATACCTGAGATTATTTTCCTCCTTGGGCAATGCTCCATCCTTCGGGATGCACCCGAGACTCCTCCCAGCTCTGTTTCTGAGTGTTTTCTTCCTGGGGTTTAGGGCCCTGTGATCCCAGGTAGCAAGCCCAGACTCCTCCAGGGAAGATACCCGAGATGATTTTTCTCCTTGGGCAATGCTCCATCCTCGGGGATGCACCAGAGATTCTTCCCAGTCGTCTCCCGCAGATATTTTTCCTGTGGTTTGGGGCCCTGTAATCCTGGGTAGCAACCCCAGACTCCTCCAGGGAAGATACCCGAGGTGATTTTTCTCCTTGGACAATGCTGCATCGTCTGGGATTCACCGGAGACTCCTCGCAGGTATGTCCCTGAGTCTTTTTTCTGGTGGTTTAGGGTCCTGTCATCCCGGGTAGCAACCCCAGACTCCTCCAGGAAAGATACCCAAGATGATATTTCTCTCTTGACAGTGGTCCATCCTGCGGGATCTACCCAGAAGTCTTCCCAAGCGTCTCCCGCAGAGGTTTCTCCAATGCTTTAGGGCCCTGTGATCCCGGGTAGCAACCCCAGACTCCTCCAGGGAAGATACCCGAGATGAATTTTCTCCTTAGAAAATGTTCCATCCTCTGGGATGCATCTGAGATTCTTCCCAGGCATCTCCCACAGACTTTTCTCCAGTGGTTTGGGGCCCTGTTATCCCAGGTAGCAACCCCAGACTCCTCCAGGGAAGATACCCGAGATGATTTTTCTCTTTAGAATCTGCTCCATCCTCTGGGATGTACCCCTGACTCCTCCCAGGTGTCTCCCGCAGACTTTTCTCTAGTGGTTTAGGTATCTGAAATCCCAGGTAGCAACCCCAGACTCCTCCAGGGAAGATACCCGAGATGATTTTTCTCCTTGGGCAATGCTCCATCCTCTGGGATTCACCGGAGACTCCTCGCAGGTATGTCCCTGACTCTTTTTTCCTGTGGTTTAGGGTCCTGTCATCCCGGGTAGCAACCCCAGACTCCTCCAGGGAAGATACCCAAGATGATTTTTATCCTTGGGTAATTCTCCAACCTCTGGGATACATCCGAGATTCTTCCCAGTCGTCTCCCGCAGACATTTTTCCTGTGGTTTGGGGTAGTATAATCCTGGATAGCAAGCCCAGACTCCTCCAGCGAAGATAGCCAAGATGATTTTTCTTCTTGGACAATGCTCCATCCTGCGAGATGCACCCGAGACTCCTCCCACGTCTGTTTCTGAGTGTTCTCTTCCTGGGTTTTAGGGCCCTGTGATCCCGGGTAGCAACCCCAGACTCCTCCAGGGAAGATACCCGAGATGATTTTTCTCTTTAGAATCTGCTCCATCCTCTGGGATGTACCCCTGACTCCTCCCAGGTGTCTCCCGCAGACTATTCTCTAGTGGTTTAGGTATCTGAAATCCCAGGTAGCAACCCCAGACTCCTCCAGGGAAGATACCCGAGATGATTTTTCTCCTTGGGCAATGCTCCATCCTCTGGGATGCACCTGAGATTCCTCCCAGTCGTCTCCTGCAGACATTTTTCCTGTGGTTTGGGGCCCTATAATCCTGGATAGCAAGACCAGACTTCTCCAGGGAAGATATCCGAGATGATTTTTCTCCTTGGACAATTCTCCATCCTGCGGGATGCACCTGAGACTCCTCCCAGCTCTGTTTCTGAGTGTTTTCTTCCTGGGGTTTAGGGCCCTGTGATCCCAGGTAGCAACTCCAGACTCCTCCAGGGAAGATATCTGAGATTATTTTCCTCCTTGGGCAATGCTCCATCCTCTGGGATGCATCCAAGACATATCGCAGCTATGTCCCTGAGACATTTTTCCGGTGGTTTAGATACCTGTCATCCCAGGTAGCAACCCCAGACTCCTCCAGGGAAGACACCCGAGATGATTTTTCTCTCTTGACAGTGGTCCATCCTGCGGGATCTACCCAGAACTCCTCCTAGGCATCTCCCGCAGAGTTTTCTCCAATGCTTTAGGGCCCTGTGATCCCGGGTAGCAACCCCAGACTCCTCCAGGGAAGATACCCGAGATGATTCTTATCCTTGGGCAATGCTCCATCCTCGGGGATGCACGCGAGACTCCTCCTTTGTCTGTTTCTGAGTGTTCTCTTCCTGGGTTTTAGGGCCCTGTGATCCCGGGTAGCAACCCCAGACTCCTCCAGGGAAGATAGCCGAGATGATTTTTCTCTTTAGAATCTGCTCCATCCTCTGGGATGTACCCCTGACTCCTCCCAGTTGTCTCCCGCAGACTTTTCTCTAGTGGTTTAGGTATCTGAAATCCCAGGTAGCAACCCCAGACTCCTCCAGGGAAGATACCCGAGATGATTTTTCTCCTTGGGCAATGCTCCATCCTCTGGGATGCACCAGAGATTCTTCCCAGTCGTGTCCCGCAGATAGTTTTCCTGTGGTCTGGGGCCCTGTAATCCCGGGTAGCAACCCCAGACTCCTCCAGGGAAGATACCCGAGGTGATTTTTCTCCTTGGACAATGCTGCATCGTCTGGGATTCACCGGAGACTCCTCGCAGGTATGTCCCTGAGTTTTTTCCGGTGGTTTAGGGTCCTGTCATCCCGGGTAGCAACCCGAGACTCCTCCAGGGAAGATACCCAAGATGATATTTCTCTCTTGACAGTGGTCCATCCTGCGGGATCTACCCAGAAGTCTTCCCAGGCGTCTCCCACAGAGGTTTCTCCAATGCTTTAGGGCCCTGTGATCCCGGGTAGCAACCCCAGACTCCTCCAGGGAAGATACCCGAGATGATTTTTCTCTTTAGAAAATGCTCCATCCTCTGGGATGTACCCCTGACTCCTCCCAGTTGTGTCCCGCATACTTTTCTCTAGTGGTTTAGGTATCTGAAATCCCAGGTAGCAACCCCAGACTCCTCCAGGGAAGATACCCGAGATGATTTTTCTCCTTGGGCAATGCTCCATCCTCTGGGATGCACCAGAGATTCTTCCCAGTCGTCTCCCGCAGATATTTTTCCTGTGGTTTGGGGCCCTGTAATCCTGGGTAGCAACCCCAGACTCCTGCCCGGAAGATACCCGAGGTGATTTTTCTCCTTGGACAATGCTGCATTGTCTGGGATTCACCGGAGACTCCTCGCAGGTATTTCCCTGAGTCTTTTTTCCGGTGGTTTAGGGTCCTGTCATCCCGGGTAGCAACCCCAGACTCCTCCAGGGAAGATACCCAAGATGATATTTCTCTCTTGACAGTGGTCCATCTTGCAGGATCTACCCAGAAGTCTTCCCAAGCGTCTCCCGCAGAGGTTTCTCCAATGCTTTAGGGCCCTGTGATCCCGGGTAGCAACCCCAGACTCCTCCAGGGAAGATACCCGAGATGAATTTTCTCCTTAGAAAATGTTCCATCCTCTGGGATGCATCTGAGATTCTTCCCAGGCATCTCCCGCAGACTTTTCTCCAGTGGTTTGGGGCCCTGCTATCCCAGGTAGCAACCCCAGACTCCTCCAGGGAAGATACCCGAGATGATTTTTCTCTTTAGAATCTGCTCCATCCTCTGGGATGTATCCCTGACTCCTCCCAGGTGTCTCCCGCAGACTTTTCTCTAGTGGTTTAGGTATCTGAAATCCCAGGTAGCAACCCCAGACTCCTCCAGGGAAGATACCCGAGATGATTTTTCTACTTGGGCAATGCTCCATCCTCTGGGATGCACCAGAGATTCTTCCCAGTCGTCTCCCGCAGATAGTTTTCCTGTGGTCTGGGGCCCTGTAATCACGGGTAGCAACCCCAGACTCCTCCAGGGAAGATACCCGAGGTGATTTTTCTCCTTGGACAATGCTGCATCGTCTGGGATTCACCGGAGACTCCTCGCAGGTATGTCCCTGAGTTTTTTCCGGTGGTTTAGGGTCCTGTCATCCCGGGTAGCAACCCCAGACTCCTCCAGGGAAGATACCCAAGATGATATTTCTCTCTTGACAGTGGTCCATCCTGCAGGATCTACCCAGAACTCTTCCCAGGCGTCTCCCGGAGAGGTTTCTCCAATGCTTTAGGGCCCTGTGATCCCGGGTAGCAACCCCAGACTCCTCCAGGGAAGATACCCGAGATGAATTTTCTCCTTAGAAAATGTTCCATCCTCTGGGATGCATCTGAGATTTTTCCCAGGCATCTCCCACAGACTTTTCTCCAGTGGTTTGGGGCCCTTTTATCCCAGGTAGCAACCCCAGAATCCTCCAGGGAAGATACCCGAGATGATTTTTCTCTTTAGAATCTGCTCCATCCTCTGGGATGTACCCCTGACTCCTCCCAGGTGTCTCCCGCAGACTTTTCTCTAGTGGTTTAGGTATCTGAAATCCCAGGTAGCAACCCCAGACTCCTCCAGGGAAGATACCCGAGATGATTTTTCTCCTTGGGCAATGCTCCATCCTCTGGGATGCACCAGAGATTCTTCCCAGTCGTGTCCCGCAGATAGTTTTCCTGTGGTCTGGGGCCCTGTAATCCCGGGTAGCAACCCCAGACTCCTCCAGGGAAGATACCCGAGGTGATTTTTCTCCTTGGACAATGCTGCATCGTCTGGGATTCACCGGAGACTCCTCGCAGGTATGTCCCTGAGTTTTTTCCTGTGGTTTAGGGTCCTGTCATCCCGGGTAGCAACCCCAGACTCCTCCAGGGAAGATACCCAAGATGATATTTCTCTCTTGACAGTGGTCCATCCTGCGGGATCTACCCAGAAGTCTTCCCAGGCGTCTCCCACAGAGGTTTCTCCAATGCTTTAGGGCCCTGTGATCCCGGGTAGCAACCCCAGACTCCTCCGGGGAAGATACCCGAGATGAATTTTCTCCTTAGAAAATGTTCCATCCTCTGGGATGCATCTGAGATTCTTCCCAGGCATCTCCCGCAGACTTTTCTCCAGTGGTTTGGGGCCCTTTTATCCCAGGTAGCAACCCCAGACTCCTCCAGGGAAGATACCCGAGATGATTTTTCTCCTTGGGCAATGCTCCATCCTCTGGGATTCACCGGAGACTCCTCGCAGGTATGTCCCTGACTCTTTTTTCCTGTGGTTTAGGGTCCTGTGTTCCCGGGTAGCAACCCCAGACTCCTCCAGGAAAGGTACCCGAGATGATTTTTCTCTTTAGAAAATGCTCCATCCTCTGGGATGCATCTGAGACTTATCACAACTATGTCCCTGAGTCTTTATTCCGGTGGTTTAGGGTCCTGTCATCCCAGGTAGCAACCCCAGACTCCTCCAGGGAAGATACCCAAGATGATTTTTATCCTTGGGCAATTCTCCAACCTCTGGGATACATCCGAGATTCTTCCCAGTCGTCTCCCGCAGACATTTTTCCTGTGGTTTGGGGTACTATAATCCTGGATAGCAAGCCCAGACTCCTCCAGCGAAGATAGCCAAGATGATTTTTCTCCTTGGACAATGCTCCATCCTGCGAGATGCACCCGAGACTCCTCCTACGTCTGTTTCTGAGTGTTCTCTTCCTGGGTTTTAGGGCCCTGTGATCCCGGGTAGCAACCCCAGACTCCTCCAGGGAAGATAGCCGAGATGATTTTTCTCTTTAGAATCTGCTCCATCCTCTGGGATGTACCCCTGACTCCTCCCAGGTGTCTCCCGCAGACTTTTCTCTAGTGGTTTAGGTATCTGAAATCCCAGGTATCAACCCCAGACTCCTCCAGGGAAGATACCCGAGATGATTTTTCTCCTTGGGCAATGCTCCATCCTCTGGGATGCACCTGAGATTTCTCCCAGCTCTGTTTCTGAGTGTTTTCTTCCTGGGGTTTAGAGCCTTTTAATCCCAGGTAGCAACTCCAGACTCCTCCAGGAAAGATACCCAAGATGATTTTTGTCCTTTGACAATGCTCCATCCTGCGGGATGCACCCGAGACTGCTCGCAGGTATGTCACCGAGTCTTATTTCCGGTGGTTTAGGGCCCTGTGATCCCGGGTAGCAACCCCAGACTCCTCCAGGACAGATACCCGAGATGATTTTTCTCTTTAGAAAATGCTCCATCCTCTGGGATGCATCCGAGACTTATCCCAGCTATGTCCCTGAGTCTTTATTCCGGTGATTTAGGGTCCTGTCATCTCGGGTAGCAACCCCAGACTCCTCCAGGGAAGATACCTGAGATGATTTTCCTCCTTGGGCAATGCTCCATCCTCTGGGATGCATCCGAGACATATCGCAGCTATGTCCCTGAGACATTTTTCCGGTGGTTTAGGGTCCTGTCATCCCAGGTAGCAACCCCAGACTCCTCCAGGGAAGACACCCGAGATGATTTTTCTCTCTTGACAGTGGTCCATCCTGCGGGATCTACCCAGAACTCCTCCCAGGCATCTCCCGCAGAGTTTTCTCCAATGCTTTAGGGCCCTGTGATCCCAGGTGGCAACCCCAGACTCCTCCAGGGAAGATACCCGAGATGATTTTTCTCCTTGGGCAATGGTCCATCCTCTGGGATGCACCCGAGACTCCTCCCAGCTCTGTTTCTGAGTGTTTTCTTCCTGGCGTTTAGGGCCCTGTGATCCCAGGTAGCAACCCCAGACTCCTCCAGGGAAGATACCCGAGATGATTTTTGTCTTTAGAATCTGCTCCATCCTCTGGGATGTACCCCTGACTCCTCCCAGGTGTCTCCCGCAGACTTTTCTCTAGTGGTTTAGGTATCTGAAATCCCAGGTGGCAACCCCAGACTCCTCCAGGGAAGATACTTGAGATGATTTTCCTCCTTTGGCAGTGCTCCGTTCTTTGGGATGCACCTGAGATTCCTCCCAGTCGTCTCCTGCAGACATTTTTCCTGTGGTTTGGGGCCCTATAATCCTGGATAGCAAGACCAGACTTCTCCAGGGAAGATATCCGAGATGATTTTTCTCCTTGGACAATTCTCCATCCTGCGGGATGCACCTGAGACTCCTCCCAGCTCTGTTTCTGAGTGTTTTCTTCCTGGGGTTTAGGGCCCTGTGATCCCAGGTAGCAACTCCAGACTCCTCCAGGAAAGATACCCAAGATGATTTTTCTCCTTGGGCAATGCTCCATCCTCTGGGATTCACCGGAGATTGCTCACAGGTATGTCCCTGAGTCTTTTTTCCGGTGGTTTAGGGTCCTGTGATCCCGGGTAGCAACACCAGACTCCTCCAGGGAAGATACCCGAGATGATTTTTCTCTTTAGAAAATGCTCCATCCTCTGGGATGCATCCGAGACTTATCCCAGCTATGTCCCTGAGTCTTTATTCCGGTGATTTAGGGTCCTGTCATCTCGGGTAACAACCCCAGACTCCTCCAGGGAAGATACCCGAGATGATTTTCCTCCTTGGGCAATGCTCCATCCTCTGGGATGCATCTGAGACATATCGCAGCTATGTCCCTGAGACATTTTTCCGGTGGTTTAGGGTCCTGTCATCCCAGGTAGCAACCCCAGACTCCTCCAGGGAAGTCACCCGAGATGATTTTTCTCTCTTGACAGTGGTGCATCCTGCGGGATCTACCCAGAACTCCTCCCAGGCATCTCCCGCAGAGTTTTCTCCAATGCTTTAGGGCTCTGTGATCCCAGGTGGCAACCCCAGACTCCTCCAGGGAAGATACCCGAGATGATTTTTCTCCTTGGGCAATGGTCCATCCTCTGGGATGCACCCGAGACTCCTCCCAGCTCTGTTTCTGATTGTTTTCTTCCGGGGGTTTACGGCCCTTTGATCCCAGGTAGCAACCCCGGACTCCTCCAGGGAAGATAACCAAGATGATTTTTCTCCTTGGACAATGCTCTATCCTGCAGGATGCACCCGAGACTCCTCGCAGGTATGTCACCGAGTCTTATTTCCGGTGGTTTAGGGTCCTGTGATCCCGGGTAGCAAACCCAGACTCCTCCACGGAAGGTACACAAGATGATTTTTCTCCTTGGATAATGCTCCATCGTCTGGGATGCATCCGAGACATATCGCAGCTATGTCCCTGAGACATTTTTCCGGTGGTTTAGATACCTGTCATCCCAGGTAGCAACCCCAGACTCCTCCAGGGAAGATACCCGAGATGATATTTCTCTCTTGACAGTGGTCCATCCTGTGGGATCTACCCAGAACTCCTCCCAGGCATCTCCCGCAGAGTTTTCTCCAATGCTTTAGGGCCCTGTGATCCCGGGTAGCAACCCCAGACTCCTCCAGGGAAGATACCCGAGATGATTTTTCTCCTTGGACTATTGTCCATCCTTCGGGATGCACCCGAGACTCCTCCCAGCTCTGTTTCTGAGTGTTTTCTTCCTGGCGTTTAGGGCCCTGTGATCCCAGGTAGCAACCCCAGACTCCTCCAGGGAAGATACCCGAGATGATTTTTCTCCTTGGGCAATGCTCCATCCTCTGGGATTCACTGGAGATTCCTCACAGGTATGTCCCTGAGTCTTTTTTCCGGTGGTTTACGGCCCTGTGATCCCAGGTGGCAACCCCAGACTCCTCCAGGGAAGATACCTGAGATGATTTTTCTCCTTGGGCAATGCTCCATCCTCTGGGATGCACCAGAGATTCTTCCCAGTCGTCTCCCGCAGATAGTTTTCCTGTGGTCTGGGGCCCTGTAATCACGGGTAGCAACCCCAGACTCCTCCAGGGAAGATACCCGAGGTGATTTTTCTCCTTGGACAATGCTGCATTGTCTGGGATTCACCGGAGACTCCTCGCAGGTATGTCCCTGAGTTTTTTCCGGTGGTTTAGGGTCCTGTCATCCCGGGTAGCAACCCCAGACTCCTCCAGGGAAGATACCCAAGATGATATTTCTCTCTTGACAGTGGTCCATCCTGCAGGATCTACCCAGAACTCTTCCCAGGCGTCTCCCGGAGAGGTTTTTCCAATGCTTTAGGGCCCTGTGATCCCGGGTAGCAACCCCAGACTCCTCCAGGGAAGATACCCGAGATGAATTTTCTCCTTAGAAAATGTTCCATCCTCTGGGATGCATCTGAGATTCTTCCCAGGCATCTCCCACAGACTTTTCTCCAGTGGTTTGGGGCCCTTTTATCCCAGGTAGCAACCCCAGACTCCTCCAGGGAAGATACCCGAGATGATTTTTCTCTTTAGAATCTGCTCCATCCTCTGGGATGTACCCCTGACTCCTCCCAGGTGTCTCCCGCAGACTTTTCTCTAGTGGTTTAGGTATCTGAAATCCCAGGTAGCAACCCCAGACTCCTCCAGGGAAGATACCCGAGATGATTTTTCTCCTTGGGCAATGCTCCATCCTCTGGGATGCACCAGAGATTCTTCCCAGTCGTGTCCCGCAGATAGTTTTCCTGTGGTCTGGGGCCCTGTAATCCCGGGTAGCAACCCCAGACTCCTCCAGGGAAGATACCCGAGGTGATTTTTCTCCTTGGAGAATGCTGCATCGTCTGGGATTCACCGGAGACTCCTCGCAGGTATGTCCCTGAGTTTTTTCCGGTGGTTTAGGGTCCTGTCATCCCGGGTAGCAACCCCAGACTCCTCCAGGGAAGATACCCAAGATGATATTTCTCTCTTGACAGTGGTCCATCCTGCGGGATCTACCCAGAAGTCTTCCCAGGCGTCTCCCGGAGAGTTTTCTCCAATGCTTTAGGGCCCTGTGATCCCGGGTAGCAACCCCAGACTCCTCCAGGGAAGATACCCGAGATGATTTTTCTCCTTGGACTATTGTCCATCCTTCGGGATGCACCCGAGACTCCTCCCAGCTCTGTTTCTGAGTGTTTTCTTCCTGGCGTTTAGGGCCCTGTTATCCCAGGTAGCAACCCCAGACTCCTCCAGGGAAGATACCCGAGATGATTTTTCTCCTTGGGCAATGCTCCATCCTCTGGGATTCACTGGAGATTCCTCACAGGTATGTCCCTGAGTCTTTTTTCCGGTGGTTTACGGCCCTGTGATCCCAGGTGGCAACCCCAGACTCCTCCAGGGAAGATACCTGAGATGATTTTTCTCCTTGGGCAATGCTCCATCCTCTGGGATGCACCAGAGATTCTTCCCAGTCGTCTCCCGCAGATATTTTTCCTGTGGCTTGGGGCCCTGTAATCCTGGGTAGCAACCCCAGACTCCTCCAGGGAAGATACCCGAGGTGATTTTTCTCCTTGGAGAATGCTGCATCGTCTGGGATTCACCGGAGACTCCTCGCAGGTATGTCCCTGAGTTTTTTCCGGTGGTTTAGGGTCCTGTCATCCCGGGTAGCAACCCCAGACTCCTCCAGGGAAGATACCCAAGATGATATTTCTCTCTTGACAGTGGTCCATCCTGCAGGATCTACCCAGAAGTCTTCCCAGGCGTCTCCCGGAGAGGTTTCTCCAATGCTTTAGGGCCCTGTGATCCCGGGTAGCAACCCCAGACTCCTCCAGGGAAGATACCCGAGATGAATTTTCTCCTTAGAAAATGTTCCATCCTCTGGGATGCATCTGAGATTCTTCCCAGGCATCTCCCACAGACTTTTCTCCAGTGGTTTGGGGCCCTTTTATCCCAGGTAGCAACCCCAGACTCCTCCAGGGAAGACACCCGAGATGATTTTTCTCTCTTGACAGTGGTGCATCCTGCGGGATCTACCCAGAACTCCTCCCAGGCATCTCCCGCAGAGTTTTCTCCAATGCTTTAGGGCTCTGTGATCCCAGGTGGCAACCCCAGACTCCTCCAGGGAAGATACCCGAGATGATTTTTCTCCTTGGGCAATGCTCCATCCTCTGGGA
Source organism: Vanellus vanellus (assembly GCF_965231255.1). NCBI lineage: Eukaryota > Metazoa > Chordata > Aves > Charadriiformes > Charadriidae > Vanellus > Vanellus vanellus. The sequence goes on from NW_028127876.1 coordinate 956,723, forward strand.
TGCACCCGAGACTCCTCCCAGCTCTGTTTCTGATTGTTTTCTTCCTGGGGTTTACGGCCCTTTGATCCCAGGTAGCAACCCCGGACTCCTCCAGGGAAGATAACCAAGATGATTTTTCTCCTTGGACAATGGTCCATCCTGCAGGATGCACCCGAGACTCCTCGCAGGTATGTCACCGAGTCTTATATCCGGTGGTTTAGGGTCCTGTGATCCCGGGTAGCAACCCCAGACTCCTCCACGGAAGGTACACAAGATGATTTTTCTCCTTGGATAATGCTCCATCGTCTGGGATGCATCCGAGACATATCGCAGCTATGTCCCTGAGACATTTTTCCGGTGGTTTAGATACCTGTCATCCCAGGTAGCAACCCCAGACTCCTCCAGGGAAGATACCCGAGATGATATTTCTCTCTTGACAGTGGTCCATCCTGTGGGATCTACCCAGAACTCCTCCCAGGCATCTCCCGCAGAGTTTTCTCCAATGCTTTAGGGCCCTGTGATCCCGGGTAGCAACCCCAGACTCCTCCAGGGAAGATACCCGAGATGATTTTTCTCCTTGGACTATTGTCCATCCTTCGGGATGCACCCGAGACTCCTCCCAGCTCTGTTTCTGAGTGTTTTCTTCCTGGCGTTTAGGGCCCTGTGATCCCAGGTAGCAACGCCAGACTCCTCCAGGGAAGATACCCGAGATGATTTTTCTCCTTGGGCAATGCTCCATCCTCTGGGATTCACTGGAGATTCCTCACAGGTATGTCCCTGAGTCTTTTTTCTGTTGGTTTACGGCCCTGTGATCCCAGGTGGCAACCCCAGACTCCTCCAGGGAAGATACCTGAGATGATTTTTCTCCTTGGGCAATGCTCCATCCTCTGGGATGCACCAGAGATTCTTCCCAGTCGTCTCCCGCAGATATTTTTCCTGTGGCTTGGGGCCCTGTAATCCTGGGTAGCAACCCCAGACTCCTCCAGGGAAGATACCCGAGGTGATTTTTCTCCTTGGAGAATGCTGCATCGTCTGGGATTCACCGGAGACTCCTCGCAGGTATGTCCCTGAGTTTTTTCCGGTGGTTTAGGGTCCTGTCATCCCGGGTAGCAACCCCAGACTCCTCCAGGGAAGATACCCAAGATGATATTTCTCTCTTGACAGTGGTCCATCCTGCAGGATCTACCCAGAACTCCTCCCAGGCATCTCCCGCAGAGTTTTTTCCAATGCTTTAGGGCCCTGTGATCCCGGGTAGCAACCCCAGACTCCTCCAGGGAAGATACCCGAGATGATTTTTCTCCTTGGACTATTGTCCATCCTTCGGGATGCTCCCGAGACTCCTCCCAGCTCTGTTTCTGAGTGTTTTCTTCCTGGCGTTTAGGGCCCTGTGATCCCAGGTAGCAACCCCAGACTCCTCCGGGGAAGATACCCGAGATGATTTTTCTCCTTGGGCAATGCTCCATCCTCTGGGATTCACTGGAGATTCCTCACAGGTATGTCCCTGAGTCTTTTTTCCGGTGGTTTACGCCCTGTGATCCCAGGTGGCAACCCCAGACTCCTCCAGGGAAGATACCTGAGATGATTTTTCTCCTTGGGCAATGCTCCATCCTCTGGGATGCACCAGAGATTCTTCCCAGTCGTCTCCCGCAGATATTTTTCCTGTGGCTTGGGGCCCTGTAATCCTGGGTAGCAACCCCAGACTCCTCCAGGGAAGATACCCGAGGTGATTTTTCTCCTTGGAGAATGCTGCATCGTCTGGGATTCACCGGAGACTCCTCGCAGGTATGTCCCTGAGTTTTTTCCGGTGGTTTAGGGTCCTGTCATCCCGGGTAGCAACCCCAGACTCCTCCAGGGAAGATACCCAAGATGATATTTCTCTCTTGACAGTGGTCCATCCTGCAGGATCTACCCAGAAGTCTTCCCAGGCGTCTCCCGGAGAGGTTTCTCCAATGCTTTAGGGCCCTGTGATCCCGGGTAGCAACCCCAGACTCCTCCAGGGAAGATACCAGAGATGAATTTTCTCCTTAGAAAATGTTCCATCCTCTGGGATGCATCTGAGATTCTTCCCAGGCATCTCCCACAGACTTTTCTCCAGTGGTTTGGGGCCCTTTTATCCCAGGTAGCAACCCCAGACTCCACCAGGGAAGACACCCGAGATGATTTTTCTCTCTTGACAGTGGTGCATCCTGCGGGATCTACCCAGAACTCCTCCCAGGCATCTCCCGCAGAGTTTTCTCCAATGCTTTAGGGCTCTGTGATCCCAGGTGGCAACCCCAGACTCCTCCAGGGAAGATACCCGAGATGATTTTTCTCCTTGGGCAATGCTCCATCCTCTGGGATGCACCCGAGACTCCTCCCAGCTCTGTTTCTGATTGTTTTCTTCCTGGGGTTTACGGCCCTTTGATCCCAGGTAGCAACCCCGGACTCCTCCAGGGAAGATAACCAAGATGATTTTTCTCCTTGGACAATGGTCCATCCTGCAGGATGCACCCGAGACTCCTCGCAGGTATGTCACCGAGTCTTATATCCGGTGGTTTAGGGTCCTGTGATCCCGGGTAGCAACCCCAGACTCCTCCACGGAAGGTACACAAGATGATTTTTCTCCTTGGATAATGCTCCATCGTCTGGGATGCATCCGAGACATATCGCAGCTATGTCCCTGAGACATTTTTCCGGTGGTTTAGATACCTGTCATCCCAGGTAGCAACCCCAGACTCCTCCAGGGAAGATACCCGAGATGATATTTCTCTCTTGACAGTGGTCCATCCTGTGGGATCTACCCAGAACTCCTCCCAGGCATCTCCCGCAGAGTTTTCTCCAATGCTTTAGGGCCCTGTGATCCCGGGTAGCAACCCCAGACTCCTCCAGGGAAGATACCCGAGATGATTTTTCTCCTTGGACTATTGTCCATCCTTCGGGATGCACCCGAGACTCCTCCCAGCTCTGTTTCTGAGTGTTTTCTTCCTGGCGTTTAGGGCCCTGTGATCCCAGGTAGCAACCCCAGACTCCTCCAGGGAAGATACCCGAGATGATTTTTCTCCTTGGGCAATGCTCCATCCTCTGGGATTCACTGGAGATTCCTCACAGGTATGTCCCTGAGTCTTTTTTCCGTTGGTTTACGGCCCTGTGATCCCAGGTGGCAACCCCAGACTCCTCCAGGGAAGATACCTGAGATGATTTTTCTCCTTGGGCAATGCTCCATCCTCTGGGATGCACCAGAGATTCTTCCCAGTCGTCTCCCGCAGATATTTTTCCTGTGGCTTGGGGCCCTGTAATCCTGGGTAGCAACCCCAGACTCCTCCAGGGAAGATACCCGAGGTGATTTTTCTCCTTGTAGAATGCTGCATCGTCTGGGATTCACCGGAGACTCCTCGCAGGTATGTCCCTGAGTTTTTTCCGGTGGTTTAGGGTCCTGTCATCCCGGGTAGCAACCCCAGACTCCTCCAGGGAAGATACCCAAGATGATATTTCTCTCTTGACAGTGGTCCATCCTGCAGGATCTACCCAGAACTCCTCCCAGGCATCTCCCGCAGAGTTTTCTCCAATGCTTTAGGGCCCTGTGATCCCGGGTAGCAACCCCAGACTCCTCCAGGGAAGATACCTGAGAGGATTTTTCTCCTTGGACTATTGTCCATCCTTCGGGATGCACCCGAGACTCCTCCCAGCTCTGTTTCTGAGTGTTTTCTTCCTGGCGTTTAGGGCCCTGTGATCCCAGGTAGCAACCCCAGACTCCTCCAGGGAAGATACCCGAGATGATTTTTCTCCTTGGGCAATGCTCCATCCTCTGGGATTCACTGGAGATTCCTCACAGGTATGTCCCTGAGTCTTTTTTCCGTTGGTTTACGGCCCTGTGATCCCAGGTGGCAACCCCAGACTCCTCCAGGGAAGATACCTGAGATGATTTTTCTCCTTGGGCAATGCTCCATCCTCTGGGATGCACCAGAGATTCTTCCCAGTCGTCTCCCGCAGATATTTTTCCTGTGGCTTGGGGCCCTGTAATCCTGGGTAGCAACCCCAGACTCCTCCAGGGAAGATACCCGAGGTGATTTTTCTCCTTGGAGAATGCTGCATCGTCTGGGATTCACCGGAGACTCCTCGCAGGTATGTCCCTGAGTTTTTTCCGGTGGTTTAGGGTCCTGTCATCCCGGGTAGCAACCCCAGACTCCTCCAGGGAAGATACCCAAGATGATATTTCTCTCTTGACAGTGGTCCATCCTGCAGGATCTACCCAGAACTCTTCCCAGGCGTCTCCCGGAGAGGTTTCTCCAATGCTTTAGGGCCCTGTGATCCCGGGTAGCAACCCCAGACTCCTCCAGGGAAGATACCCGAGATGAATTTTCTCCTTAGAAAATGTTCCATCCTCTGGGATGCATCTGAGATTCTTCCCAGGCATCTCCCACAGACTTTTCTCCAGTGGTTTGGGGCCCTTTTATCCCAGGTAGCAACCCCAGACTCCTCCAGGGAAGATACCCGAGATGATTTTTCTCTTTAGAATCTGCTAAATCCTCTGGGATGTACCCCTGACTCCTCCCAGGTGTCTCCCCAGACTTTTCTCTAGTGGTTTAGGTATCTGAAATCCCAGGTAGCAACCCCAGACTCCTCCAGGGAAGATACCCGAGATGATTTTTCTCCTTGGGCAATGCTCCATCCTCTGGGATGCACCAGAGATTCTTCCCAGTCGTGTCCCGCAGATAGTTTTCCTGTGGTCTGGGGCCCTGTAATCCCGGGTAGCAACCCCAGACTCCTCCAGGGAAGATACCCGAGATGATTTTTCTCTTTAGAAAATGCTCCATCCTCTGGGATGTACCCCTGACTCCTCCCAGTTGTCTCCCGCATACTTTTCTCTAGTGGTTTAGGTATCTGAAATCCCAGGTAGCAACCCCAGACTCCTCCAGGGAAGATACCCGAGATGATTTTTCTCCTTGGGCAATGCTCCATCCTCTGGGATGCACCTGAGATTTCTCCCAGCTCTGTTTCTGAGTGTTTTCTTCCTGGAGTTTAGAGCCTTTTAATCCCAGGTAGCAACTCCAGACTCCTCCAGGAAAGATACCCAAGATGATATTTCTCTCTTGACAGTGGTCCATCCTGCAGGATCTACCCAGAACTCTTCCCAGGCGTCTCCCGGAGAGGTTTCTCCAATGCTTTAGGGCCCTGTGATCCCGGGTAGCAACCCCAGACTCCTCCAGGGAAGATACCCGAGATGAATTTTCTCCTTAGAAAATGTTCCATCCTCTGGGATGCATCTGAGATTCTTCCCAGGCATCTCCCACAGACTTTTCTCCAGTGGTTTGGGGCCCTTTTATCCCAGGTAGCAACCCCAGACTCCTCCAGGGAAGATACCCGAGATGATTTTTCTCTTTAGAATCTGCTCCATCCTCTGGGATGTACCCCTGACTCCTCCCAGGTGTCTCCCGCAGACTTTTCTCTAGTGGTTTAGGTATCTGAAATCCCAGGTAGCAACCCCAGACTCCTCCAGGGAAGATACCCAAGATGATATTTCTCCTTGGGCAATGCTCCATCCTCTGGGATGCACCTGAGATTTCTCCCAGCTCTGTGCCTGAGTGTTTTCTTCCTGGAGTTTAGAGCCTTTTAATCCCAGTTAGCAACTCCAGACTCCTCCAGGAAAGATACCCAAGATGATATTTCTCTCTTGACAGTGGTCCATCCTGCGGGATCTACCCAGAACTCTTCCCAGGCGTCTCCCGGAGAGGTTTCTCCAATGCTTTAGGGCCCTGTGATCCCGGGTAGCAACCCCAGACTCCTCCAGGGAAGATACCCGAGATGAATTTTCTCCTTAGAAAATGTTCCATCCTCTGGGATGCATCTGAGATTCTTCCCAGGCATCTCCCGCAGACTTTTCTCCAGTGGTTTGGGGCCCTTTTATCCCAGGTAGCAACCCCAGACTCCTCCAGGGAAGATACCCGAGATGATTTTTCTCTTTAGAATCTGCTCCATCCTCTGGGATGTACCCCTGACTCCTCCCAGGTGTCTCCCGCAGACTTTTCTCTAGTGGTTTAGGTATCTGAAATCCCAGGTAGCAACCCCAGACTCCTCCAGGGAAGATACCCGAGATGATATTTCTCCTTGGGCAATGCTCCATCCTCTGGGATGCACCTGAGATTTCTCCCAGCTCTGTTTCTGAGTGTTTTCTTCCTGGAGTTTAGAGCCTTTTAATCCCAGGTAGCAACTCCAGACTCCTCCAGGAAAGATACCCAAGATGATATTTCTCTCTTGACAGTGGTCCATCCTGCAGGATCTACCCAGAACTCTTCCCAGGCGTCTCCCGGAGAGGTTTCTCCAATGCTTTAGGGCCCTGTGATCCCGGGTAGCAACCCCAGACTCCTCCAGGGAAGATACCCGAGATGAATTTTCTCCTTAGAAAATGTTCCATCCTCTGGGATGCATCTGAGATTCTTCCCAGGCATCTCCCACAGACTTTTCTCCAGTGGTTTGGGGCCCTTTTATCCCAGGTAGCAACCCCAGACTCCTCCAGGGAAGATACCCGAGATGATTTTTCTCTTTAGAATCTGCTCCATCCTCTGGGATGTACCCCTGACTCCTCCCAGGTGTCTCCCCAGACTTTTCTTTAGTGGTTTAGGTATCTGAAATCCCAGGTAGCAACCCCAGACTCCTCCAGGGAAGATACCCGAGATGATTTTTCTCCTTGGGCAATGCTCCATCCTCTGGGATGCACCAGAGATTCTTCCCAGTCGTCTCCCGCAGATAGTTTTCCTGTGGTCTGGGGCCCTGTAATCCCGGGTAGCAACCCCAGACTCCTCCAGGGAAGATACCCGAGGTGATTTTTCTCCTTGGAGAATGCTGCATCGTCTGGGATTCACCGGAGACTCCTCGCAGGTATGTCCCTGAGTTTTTTCCGGTGGTTTAGGGTCCTGTCATCCCGGGTAGCAACCCCAGACTCCTCCAGGGAAGATACCCAAGATGATATTTCTCTCTTGACAGTGGTCCATCCTGCGGGATCTACCCAGAAGTCTTCCCAGGCGTCTCCCGGAGAGGTTTCTCCAATGCTTTAGGGCCCTGTGATCCCGGGTAGCAACCCCAGACTCCTCCAGGGAAGATACCCGAGATGATTTTTCTCCTTGGACTATTGTCCATCCTTCGGGATGCACCCGAGACTCCTCCCAGCTCTGTTTCTGAGTGTTTTCTTCCTGGCGTTTAGGGCCCTGTTATCCCAGGTAGCAACCCCAGACTCCTCCAGGGAAGATACCCGAGATGATTTTTCTCCTTGGGCAATGCTCCATCCTCTGGGATTCACTGGAGATTCCTCACAGGTATGTCCCTGAGTCTTTTTTCCGGTGGTTTACGGCCCTGTGATCCCAGGTGGCAACCCCAGACTCCTCCAGGGAAGATACCTGAGATGATTTTTCTCCTTGGGCAATGCTCCATCCTCTGGGATGCACCAGAGATTCTTCCCAGTCGTCTCCCGCAGATATTTTTCCTGTGGCTTGGGGCCCTGTAATCCTGGGTAGCAACCCCAGACTCCTCCAGGGAAGATACCCGAGGTGATTTTTCTCCTTGGAGAATGCTGCATCGTCTGGGATTCACCGGAGACTCCTCGCAGGTATGTCCCTGAGTTTTTCCGGTGGTTTAGGGTCCTGTCATCCCGGGTAGCAACCCCAGACTCCTCCAGGGAAGATACCCAAGATGATATTTCTCTCTTGACAGTGGTCCATCCTGCGGGATCTACCCAGAAGTCTTCCCAGGCGTCTCCCACAGAGGTTTCTCCAATGCTTTAGGGCCCTGTGATCCCGGGTAGCAACCCCAGACTCCTCCAGGGAAGATACCCGAGATGATTTTTCTCCTTGGACTATTGTCCATCCTTCGGGATGCACCCAAGACTCCTCCCAGCTCTGTTTCTGAGTGTTTTCTTCCTGGCGTTTAGGGCCCTGTTATCCCAGGTAGCAACCCCAGACTCCTCCAGGGAAGATACCCGAGATGATTTTTCTCCTTGGGCAATGCTCCATCCTCTGGGATTCACTGGAGATTCCTCACAGGTATGTCCCTGAGTCTTTTTTCCGGTGGTTTACGGCCCTGTGATCCCAGGTGGCAACCCCAGACTCCTCCAGGGAAGATACCTGAGATGATTTTTCTCCTTGGGCAATGCTCCATCCTCTGGGATGCACCAGAGATTCTTCCCAGTCGTCTCCCGCAGATATTTTTCCTGTGGCTTGGGGCCCTGTAATCCTGGATAGCAACCCCAGACTCCTCCAGGGAAGATACCCGAGGTGATTTTTCTCCTTGGAGAATGCTGCATCGTCTGGGATTCACCGGAGACTCCTCGCAGGTATGTCCCTGAGTTTTTTCCGGTGGTTTAGGGTCCTGTCATCCCGGGTAGCAACTCCAGACTCCTCCAGGAAAGATACCCAAGATGATATTTCTCTCTTGACAGTGGTCCATCCTGCAGGATCTACCCAGAACTCTTCCCAGGCGTCTCCCGGAGAGGTTTCTCCAATGCTTTAGGGCCCTGTGATCCCGGGTAGCAACCCCAGACTCCTCCAGGGAAGATACCCGAGATGAATTTTCTCCTTAGAAAATGTTCCATCCTCTGGGATGCATCTGAGATTCTTCCCAGGCATCTCCCACAGACTTTTCTCCAGTGGTTTGGGGCCCTTTTATCCCAGGTAGCAACCCCAGACTCCTCCAGGGAAGATACCCGAGATGATTTTTCTCTTTAGAATCTGCTCCATCCTCTGGGATGTACCCCTGACTCCTCCCAGTTGTCTCCCGCAGACTTTTCTCTAGTGGTTTAGGTATCTGAAATCCCAGGTAGCAACCCCAGACTCCTCCAGGGAAGATACCCGAGATGATTTTTCTCCTTGGGCAATGCTCCATCCTCTGGGATGCACCAGAGATTCTTCCCAGTCGTGTCCCGCAGATAGTTTTCCTGTGGTCTGGGGCCCTGTAATCCCGGGTAGCAACCCCAGACTCCTCCAGGGAAGATACCCGAGGTGATTTTTCTCCTTGGAGAATGCTGCATCGTCTGGGATTCACCGGAGACTCCTCGCAGGTATGTCCCTGAGTTTTTTCCGGTGGTTTAGGGTCCTGTCATCCCGGGTAGCAACCCCAGACTCCTCCAGGGAAGATACCCAAGATGATATTTCTCTCTTGACAGTGGTCCATCCTGCGGGATCTACCCAGAAGTCTTCCCAGGCGTCTCCCGGAGAGGTTTCTCCAATGCTTTAGGGCCCTGTGATCCCGGGTAGCAACCCCAGACTCCTCCAGGGAAGATACCCGAGATGAATTTTCTCCTTAGAAAATGTTCCATCCTCTGGGATGCATCTGAGATTCTTCCCAGGCATCTCCCGCAGACTTTTCTCCAGTGGTTTGGGGCCCTTTTATCCCAGGTAGCAACCCCAGACTCCTCCAGGGAAGATACCCGAGATGATTTTTCTCTTTAGAAAATGCTCCATCCTCTGGGATGTACCCCTGACTCCTCCCAGGTGTCTCCCGCAGACTTTTCTCTAGTGGTTTAGGTATCTGAAATCCCAGGTAGCAACCCCAGACTCCTCCAGGGAAGATACCCGAGATGATTTTTCTCCTTGGGCAATGCTCCATCCTCTGGGATGCACCTGAGATTTCTCCCAGCTCTGTTTCTGAGTGTTTTCTTCCTGGAGTTTAGAGCCTTTTAATCCCAGGTAGCAACTCCAGACTCCTCCAGGAAAGATACCCAAGATGATATTTCTCTCTTGACAGTGGTCCATCCTGCAGGATCTACCCAGAACTCTTCCCAGGCGTCTCCCGGAGAGGTTTCTCCAATGCTTTAGGGCCCTGTGATCCCGGGTAGCAACCCCAGACTCCTCCAGGGAAGATACCCGAGATGAATTTTCTCCTTAGAAAATGTTCCATCCTCTGGGATGCATCTGAGATTCTTCCCAGGCATCTCCCACAGACTTTTCTCCAGTGGTTTGGGGCCCTTTTATCCCAGGTAGCAACCCCAGACTCCTCCAGGGAAGATACCCGAGATGATTTTTCTCTTTAGAATCTGCTCCATCCTCTGGGATGTACCCCTGACTCCTCCCAGGTGTCTCCCGCAGACTTTTCTCTAGTGGTTTAGGTATCTGAAATCCCAGGTAGCAACCCCAGACTCCTCCAGGGAAGATACCCGAGATGATTTTTCTCCTTGGGCAATGCTCCATCCTCTGGGATGCACCTGAGATTTCTCCCAGCTCTGTTTCTGAGTGTTTTCTTCCTGGAGTTTAGAGCCTTTTAATCCCAGGTAGCAACTCCAGACTCCTCCAGGAAAGATACCCAAGATGATATTTCTCTCTTGACAGTGGTCCATCCTGCAGGATCTACCCAGAACTCTTCCCAGGCGTCTCCCGGAGAGGTTTCTCCAATGCTTTAGGGCCCTGTGATCCCGGGTAGCAACCCCAGACTCCTCCAGGGAAGATACCCGAGATGAATTTTCTCCTTAGAAAATGTTCCATCCTCTGGGATGCATCTGAGATTCTTCCCAGGCATCTCCCACAGACTTTTCTCCAGTGGTTTGGGGCCCTTTTATCCCAGGTAGCAACCCCAGACTCCTCCAGGGAAGATACCCGAGATGATTTTTCTCTTTAGAATCTGCTCCATCCTCTGGGATGTACCCCTGACTCCTCCCAGGTGTCTCCCCAGACTTTTCTCTAGTGGTTTAGGTATCTGAAATCCCAGGTAGCAACCCCAGACTCCTCCAGGGAAGATACCCGAGATGATTTTTCTCCTTGGGCAATGCTCCATCCTCTGGGATGCACCAGAGATTCTTCCCAGTCGTGTCCCGCAGATAGTTTTCCTGTGGTCTGGGGCCCTGTAATCCCGGGTAGCAACCCCAGACTCCTCCAGGGAAGATACCCGAGGTGATTTTTCTCCTTGGAGAATGCTGCATCGTCTGGGATTCACCGGAGACTCCTCGCAGGTATGTCCCTGAGTTTTTCCGGTGGTTTAGGGTCCTGTCATCCCGGGTAGCAACCCCAGACTCCTCCAGGGAAGATACCCAAGATGATATTTCTCTCTTGACAGTGGTCCATCCTGCGGGATCTACCCAGAAGTCTTCCCAGGCGTCTCCCGGAGAGTTTTCTCCAATGCTTTAGGGCCCTGTGATCCCGGGTAGCAACCCCAGACTCCTCCAGGGAAGATACCCGAGATGATTTTTCTCCTTGGACTATTGTCCATCCTTCGGGATGCACCCGAGACTCCTCCCAGCTCTGTTTCTGAGTGTTTTCTTCCTGGCGTTTAGGGCCCTGTTATCCCAGGTAGCAACCCCAGACTCCTCCAGGGAAGATACCCGAGATGATTTTTCTCCTTGGGCAATGCTCCATCCTCTGGGATTCACTGGAGATTCCTCACAGGTATGTCCCTGAGTCTTTTTTCCAGTGGTTTACGGCCCTGTGATCCCAGGTGGCAACCCCAGACTCCTCCAGGGAAGATACCCGAGATGATTTTTCTCTTTAGAATCTGCTCCATCCTCTGGGATGTACCCCTGACTCCTCCCAGTTGTCTCCCGCAGACTTTTCTCTAGTGGTTTAGGTATCTGAAATCCCAGGTAGCAACCCCAGACTCCTCCAGGGAAGATACCCGAGATGATTTTTCTCCTTGGGCAATGCTCCATCCTCTGGGATGCACCAGAGATTCTTCCCAGTCGTGTCCCGCAGATAGTTTTCCTGTGGTCTGGGGCCCTGTAATCCCGGGTAGCAACCCCAGACTCCTCCAGGGAAGATACCCGAGGTGATTTTTCTCCTTGGAGAATGCTGCATCGTCTGGGATTCACCGGAGACTCCTCGCAGGTATGTCCCTGAGTTTTTTCCGGTGGTTTAGGGTCCTGTCATCCCGGGTAGCAACCCCAGACTCCTCCAGGGAAGATACCCAAGATGATATTTCTCTCTTGACAGTGGTCCATCCTGCGGGATCTACCCAGAAGTCTTCCCAGGCGTCTCCCACAGAGGTTTCTCCAATGCTTTAGGGCCCTGTGATCCCGGGTAGCAACCCCAGACTCCTCCAGGGAAGATACCCGAGATGAATTTTCTCCTTAGAAAATGTTCCATCCTCTGGGATGCATCTGAGATTCTTCCCAGGCATCTCCCGCAGACTTTTCTCCAGTGGTTTGGGGCCCTTTTATCCCAGGTAGCAACCCCAGACTCCTCCAGGGAAGATACCCGAGATGATTTTTCTCTTTAGAAAATGCTCCATCCTCTGGGATGTACCCCTGACTCCTCCCAGTTGTCTCCCGCAGACTTTTCTCTAGTGGTTTAGGTATCTGAAATCCCAGGTAGCAACCCCAGACTCCTCCAGGGAAGATACCCGAGATGATTTTTCTCCTTGGGCAATGCTCCATCCTCTGGGATGCACCTGAGATTTCTCCCAGCTCTGTTTCTGAGTGTTTTCTTCCTGGAGTTTAGAGCCTTTTAATCCCAGGTAGCAACTCCAGACTCCTCCAGGAAAGATACCCAAGATGATATTTCTCTCTTGACAGTGGTCCATCCTGCAGGATCTACCCAGAACTCTTCCCAGGCGTCTCCCGGAGAGGTTTCTCCAATGCTTTAGGGCCCTGTGATCCCGGGTAGCAACCCCAGACTCCTCCAGGGAAGATACCCGAGATGAATTTTCTCCTTAGAAAATGTTCCATCCTCTGGGATGCATCTGAGATTCTTCCCAGGCATCTCCCACAGACTTTTCTCCAGTGGTTTGGGGCCCTTTTATCCCAGGTAGCAACCCCAGACTCCTCCAGGGAAGATACCCGAGATGATTTTTCTCTTTAGAATCTGCTCCATCCTCTGGGATGTACCCCTGACTCCTCCCAGGTGTCTCCCGCAGACTTTTCTCTAGTGGTTTAGGTATCTGAAATCCCAGGTAGCAACCCCAGACTCCTCCAGGGAAGATACCCGAGATGATTTTTCTCCTTGGGCAATGCTCCATCCTCTGGGATGCACCTGAGATTTCTCCCAGCTCTGTTTCTGAGTGTTTTCTTCCTGGAGTTTAGAGCCTTTTAATCCCAGGTAGCAACTCCAGACTCCTCCAGGAAAGATACCCAAGATGATATTTCTCTCTTGACAGTGGTCCATCCTGCAGGATCTACCCAGAACTCTTCCCAGGCGTCTCCCGGAGAGGTTTCTCCAATGCTTTAGGGCCCTGTGATCCCGGGTAGCAACCCCAGACTCCTCCAGGGAAGATACCCGAGATGAATTTTCTCCTTAGAAAATGTTCCATCCTCTGGGATGCATCTGAGATTCTTCCCAGGCATCTCCCACAGACTTTTCTCCAGTGGTTTGGGGCCCTGTTATCGCAGGTAGCAACCCCAGACTCCTCCAGGGAAGATACCCGAGATGATTTTTCTCTTTAGAATCTGCTCCATCCTCTGGGATGTACCCCTGACTCCTCCCAGTTGTCTCCCGCAGACTTTTCTCTAGTGGTTTAGGTATCTGAAATCCCAGGTAGCAACCCCAGACTCCTCCAGGGAAGATACCCGAGATGATTTTTCTCCTTGGGCAATGCTCCATCCTCTGGGATGCACCAGAGATTCTTCCCAGTCGTGTCCCGCAGATAGTTTTCCTGTGGTCTGGGGCCCTGTAATCCCGGGTAGCAACCCCAGACTCCTCCAGGGAAGATACCCGAGGTGATTTTTCTCCTTGGAGAATGCTGCATCGTCTGGGATTCACCGGAGACTCCTCGCAGGTATGTCCCTGAGTTTTTCCGGTGGTTTAGGGTCCTGTCATCCCGGGTAGCAACCCCAGACTCCTCCAGGGAAGATACCCAAGATGATATTTCTCTCTTGACAGTGGTCCATCCTGCGGGATCTACCCAGAAGTCTTCCCAGGCGTCTCCCACAGAGGTTTCTCCAATGCTTTAGGGCCCTGTGATCCCGGGTAGCAACCCCAGACTCCTCCAGGGAAGATACCCGAGATGATTTTTCTCCTTGGACTATTGTCCATCCTTCGGGATGCACCCGAGACTCCTCCCAGCTCTGTTTCTGAGTGTTTTCTTCCTGGCGTTTAGGGCCCTGTTATCCCAGGTAGCAACCCCAGACTCCTCCAGGGAAGATCCCCGAGATGATTTTTCTCCTTGGGCAATGCTCCATCCTCTGGGATTCACTGGAGATTCCTCACAGGTATGTCCCTGAGTCTTTTTTCCGGTGGTTTACGGCCCTGTGATCCCAGGTGGCAACCCCAGACTCCTCCAGGGAAGATACCTGAGATGATTTTTCTCCTTGGGCAATGCTCCATCCTCTGGGATGCACCAGAGATTCTTCCCAGTCGTCTCCCGCAGATATTTTTCCTGTGGCTTGGGGCCCTGTAATCCTGGATAGCAACCCCAGACTCCTCCAGGGAAGATACCCGAGCTGATTTTTCTCCTTGGAGAATGCTGCATCGTCTGGGATTCACCGGAGACTCCTCGCAGGTATGTCCCTGAGTTTTTTCCGGTGGTTTAGGGTCCTGTCATCCCGGGTAGCAACCCCAGACTCCTCCAGGGAAGATACCCAAGATGATATTTCTCTCTTGACAGTGGTCCATCCTGCAGGATCTACCCAGAACTCTTCCCAGGCGTCTCCCGGAGAGGTTTCTCCAATGCTTTAGGGCCCTGTGATCCCGGGTAGCAACCCCAGACTCCTCCAGGGAAGATACCCGAGATGAATTTTCTCCTTAGAAAATGTTCCATCCTCTGGGATGCATCTGAGATTCTTCCCAGGCATCTCCCACAGACTTTTCTCCAGTGGTTTGGGGCCCTTTTATCCCAGGTAGCAACCCCAGACTCCTCCAGGGAAGATACCCGAGATGATTTTTCTCTTTAGAATCTGCTCCATCCTCTGGGATGTACCCCTGACTCCTCCCAGGTGTCTCCCGCAGACTTTTCTCTAGTGGTTTAGGTATCTGAAATCCCAGGTAGCAACCCCAGACTCCTCCAGGGAAGATACCCGAGATGATTTTTCTCCTTGGGCAATGCTCCATCCTCTGGGATGCACCAGAGATTCTTCCCAGTCGTGTCCCGCAGATAGTTTTCCTGTGGTCTGGGGCCCTGTAATCCCGGGTAGCAACCCCAGACTCCTCCAGGGAAGATACCCGAGGTGATTTTTCTCCTTGGGCAATGCTCCATCCTCTGGGATTCACTGGAGATTCCTCACAGGTATGTCCCTGAGTCTTTTTTCCGGTGGTTTACGGCCCTGTGATCCCAGGTGGCAACCCCAGACTCCTCCAGGGAAGATACCTGAGATGATTTTTCTCCTTGGGCAATGCTCCATCCTCTGGGATGCACCAGAGATTCTTCCCAGTCGTCTCCCGCAGATATTTTTCCTGTGGCTTGGGGCCCTGTAATCCTGGATAGCAACCCCAGACTCCTCCAGGGAAGATACCCGAGGTGATTTTTCTCCTTGGAGAATGCTGCATCGTCTGGGATTCACCGGAGACTCCTCACAGGTATGTCCCTGAGTTTTTCCGGTGGTTTAGGGTCCTGTCATCCCGGGTAGCAACCCCAGACTCCTCCAGGGAAGATACCCAAGATGATATTTCTCTCTTGACAGTGGTCCATCCTGCGGGATCTACCCAGAAGTCTTCTCAGGCGTCTCCCACAGAGGTTTCTCCAATGCTTTAGGGCCCTGTGATCCCGGGTAGCAACCCCAGACTCCTCCAGGGAAGATACCCGAGATGATTTTTCTCCTTGGACTATTGTCCATCCTTCGGGATGCACCCGAGACTCCTCCCAGCTCTGTTTCTGAGTGTTTTCTTCCTGGCGTTTAGGGCCCTGTTATCCCAGGTAGCAACCCCAGACTCCTCCAGGAAAGATACCCGAGATGATTTTTCTCCTTGGGCAATGCTCCATCCTCTGGGATTCACTGGAGATTCCTCACAGGTATGTCCCTGAGTCTTTTTTCCGGTGGTTTACGGCCCTGTGATCCCAGGTGGCAACCCCAGACTCCTCCAGGGAAGATACCTGAGATGATTTTTCTCCTTGGGCAATGCTCCATCCTCTGGGATGCACCAGAGATTCTTCCCAGTCGTCTCCCGCAGATATTTTTCCTGTGGCTTGGGGCCCTGTAATCCTGGGTAGCAACCCCAGACTCCTCCAGGGAAGATACCCGAGGTGATTTTTCTCCTTGGAGAATGCTGCATCGTCTGGGATTCACCGGAGACTCCTCGCAGGTATGTCCCTGAGTTTTTTCCGGTGGTTTAGGGTCCTGTCATCCCGGGTAGCAACACCAGACTCCTCCAGGGAAGATACCCAAGATGATATTTCTCTCTTGACAGTGGTCCATCCTGCAGGATCTACCCAGAACTCTTCCCAGGCGTCTCCCGGAGAGGTTTCTCCAATGCTTTAGGGCCCTGTGATCCCGGGTAGCAACCCCAGACTCCTCCAGGGAAGATACCCGAGATGAATTTTCTCCTTAGAAAATGTTCCATCCTCTGGGATGCATCTGAGATTCTTCCCAGGCATCTCCCACAGACTTTTCTCCAGTGGTTTGGGGCCCTTTTATCCCAGGTAGCAACCCCAGACTCCTCCAGGGAAGATACCCGAGATGATTTTTGTCTTTAGAATCTGCTCCATCCTCTGGGATGTACCCCTGACTCCTCCCAGGTGTCTCCCGCAGACTTTTCTCTAGTGGTTTAGGTATCTGAAATCCCAGGTAGCAACCCCAGACTCCTCCAGGGAAGATACCCGAGATGATTTTTCTCCTTGGGCAATGCTCCATCCTCTGGGATGCACCAGAGATTCTTCCCAGTCGTCTCCCGCAGATATTTTTCCTGTGGTTTGGGGCCCTGTAATCCTGGGTAGCAACCCCAGACTCCTCCAGGGAAGATACCCAAGATGATTTTTCTCCTTGGGCAATGCTCCATCCTCTGGAATTCACCGGAGGTTCCTCACAGGTATGTCCCTCAGTCTTTTTTCCGGTGGTTTAGGGTCCTGTCATCCCAGGTAGCAACCCCAGACTGCTCCAGGGAAGATACTTGAGATGATTTTCCTCCTTTGGCAGTACTCCATCTTCTGGGATGCACCTGAGATTCCTCCCAGTCGTCTCCTGCAGACATTTTTCGTGTGGTTTGGGGCCCTATAATCCTGGATAGCAAGACCAGACTTCTCCAGGGAAGATATCCGAGATGATTTTTCTCCTTGAACAATTCTCCATCCTGCGGGATGCACCGGAGACTCCTCCCAGCTCTGTTTCTGAGTGTTTTCTTCCTGGGGTTTAGGGCCCTGTGATCCCAGGTAGCAACTCCAGACTCCTCCAGGAAAGATACCCAAGATGATTTTTCTCCTTTGACAATGCTCCATCCTGCGGGATGCACCCGAGACTGCTCGCAGGTATGTCACCGAGTCTTATTTCCGGTGGTTTAGGGCCCTGTGATCCCGGGTAGCAAGCCCAGACTCCTCCAGGGAAGATACCCGAGATGATTTTTCTCCTTGAACAATGCTGCATCGTCTGGGATTCACCGGAGACTCCTCGCAGGTATGTCCCTGAGTCTTTTTTCCGGTGGTTTAGGGTCCTGTCATCCCGGGTAGCAACCCCAGACTCCTCTAGGGAAGATACCCAAGATGATATTTCTCTCTTGACAGTGGCCCATCCTGCGGGATCTACCCAGAACTCTTCCCAGGCGTCTCCCGCAGAGGTTTCTCCAATGCTTTAGGGCCCTGTGATCCCAGGTAGCAACCCCAGACTCCTCCAGGGAAGATACCCGAGATGAATTTTCTCCTTAGAAAATGTTCCATCCTCTGGGATGCATCTGAGATTCTTCCCAGGCATCTCCCGCAGACTTTTCTCAAGTGGTTTGGGGCCCTGTTAGCCCAGGTAGCAACCCCAGACTCCTCCAGGGAAGATACCCGAGATGAATTTTCTCCTTAGAAAATGTTCCATCCTCTGGGATGCATCTGAGATTCTTCCCAGGCATCTCCCGCAGACTTTTCTCCAGTGGTTTGGGGCCCTCTTATCCCAGGTAGCAACCCCAGACTCCTCCAGGGAAGATACCCGAGATGATTTTTCTCCTTGGGCAATGCTCCATCCTCTGGGATGCACCAGAGATTCTTCCCAGTCGTCTCCCGCAGATATTTTTCCTGTGGTTTGGGGCCCTGTAATCCTGGGTAGCAACCGCAGACTCCTCCAGGGAAGATACCCGAGGTGATTTTTCTCCTTGGACAATGCTGCATCGTCTGGGATTCACCGGAGACTCCTCGCAGGTATGTCCCTGAGTCTTTTTTCCGGTGTTTTTGGGTCCTGTCATCCCGGGTAGCAACCCCAGACTCCTCCAGGGAAGACACCTGAGATGATTTTTCTCTCTTGACAGTGGTCCATCCTGCGGGATCTACCCAGAACTCTTCCCAGGCATCTCCCGCAGAGTTTTCTCCAATGCTTTAGGGCCCTGTGATCCCAGGTGGCAACCCCAGACTCCTCCAGGGAAGATACCCGAGATGATTTTTATCCTTGGACTACTGTCCATCCTTCGGGATGCACCCGAGACTCCTCCCAGCTCTGTTCCTGAGTGTTTTCTTCCTGGCGTTTAGGGCCCTGTGATCCCAGGTAGCAACGCCAGACTCCTCCAGGGAAGATACCCGAGATGATTTTTCTCCTTGGGCAATGCTCCATCCTCTGGGATGCACCTGAGATTTCTCCCAGGCATCTCCCACAGATATTTTTCCTGTGGTTTGGCGCACTGTAATCCTGGGTAGCAACCCCAGACTCCTCCAGGGAAGATACCTGAGATGATTTTTCTCCTTGGGCAATGCTCCATCCTCTGGAATTCACCGGAGGTTCCTCACAGGTATGTCCCTCAGTCTTTTTTCCAGTGGTTTAGGGTCCTGTCATCCCAGGTAGCAACCCCAGACTCCTCCAGGGAAGACACCCGAGATGATATTTCTCTCTTGACAGTGGTCCATCCTGCGGGATCTACCCAGAACTCCTCCCAGGCATCTCCCGCAGAGTTTTCTCCAATGCTTTAGGGCCCTGTGATCCCAGGTGGCAACCCCAGACTCCTCCAGGGAAGATACCCGAGATGATGTTTCTCCTTGGGCAATGCTCCATCCTCTGGGATTCGCTGGAGATTCCTCACACGTATGTCCCTCAGTCTTTTTTCTGGTGGTTTAGGGCCCTGTGATCCCAGGTGGCAACCCCAGACTCCTCCAGGGAAGATACCCGAGATGATTTTTCTCCTTGGGCAATGCTCCATCCTCTGGGATGCACCAGAGATTCTTCCCAGTCGTCTCCCGCAGATATTTTTCCTGTGTTTTGGGGCCCTGTAATCCTGGGTAGCAACCCCAGACTCCTCCAGGGAAGATACCCGAGGTGATTTTTCTCCTTGGAGAATGCTGCATCGTCTGGGATTCACTGGAGACTCCTCGCAGGTATGTCCCTGAGTCTTTTTTCCGGTGGTTTAGGGTCCTGTCATCCCGGGTAGCAACCCCAGACTCCTCCAGGGAAGATACCCAAGATGATATTTCTCTCTTGACAGTGGTCCATCCTGCGGGATCTACCCAGAACTCTTCCAAGGCGTCTCCCGCAGAGGTTTCTCCAATGCTTTAGGGCCCTGTCATCCCGGGTAGCAACCCCAGACTCCTCCAGGGAAGATACCCGAGATGATTTTTCTCCTTGGACTATTGTCCATCCTTCGGGATGCACCCGAGACTCCTCCCAGCTCTGTTTCTGTGTTTTCTTCCTGGCGTTTAGGGCCCTGTGATCCCAGGTAGCAACCCCAGACTCCTCCAGGGAAGATACCCGAGGTGATTTTTCTCCTTGGGCAATTCTCCATCCTTTGGGATTCACCGGAGATTCCTCACAGGTATGTCCCTCAGTCTTTTCTCTGGTGGTTTAGGGCCCTGTGATCCCAGGTGGCAACCCCAGACTCCTCCAGGGAAGATACCCGAGATGATTTTTCTCCTTGGGCAATGCTCCATCCTCTGGGATGCACCAGAGATTCTTCCCAGTCGTCTCCCGCAGATATTTTTCCTGTGGTTTGGGGCCCTGTAATCCTGGGTAGCAACCGCAGACTCCTCCAGGGAAGATACCCGAGGTGATTTTTCTCCTTGGACAATGCTGCATCGTCTGGGATTCACCGGAGACTCCTCGCAGGTATGTCCCTGAGTTTTTTTTTTCCGGTGGTTTAGGGTCCTGTCATCCCGGGTAGCAACCCCAGACTCCTCCAGGGAAGACACCCGAGATGATTTTTCTCTCTTGACAGTGGTCCATCCTGCGGGATCTACCCAGAACTCTTCCCAGGCATCTCCCGCAGAGTTTTCTCCAATGCTTTAGGGCCCTGTGATCCCAGGTGGCAACCCCCAGACTCCTCCAGGGAAGATACCCGAGATGATTTTTATCCTTGGACTATTGTCCATCCTTCGGGATGCACCCGAGACTCCTCCCAGCTCTGTTTCTGAGTGTTTTCTTCCTGGCGTTTAGGGCCCTGTGATCCCAGGTAGCAACGCCAGACTCCTCCAGGGAAGATACCCGAGATGATTTTTCTCCTTGGGCAATGCTCCATCCTCTGGGATTCACCGGAGATTCCTCACAGGTATGTCCCTCAGTCTTTTTTCTGGTGTTTTAGGGTCCTGTCATCCCGGGTAGCAACCCCAGACTCCTCCAGGGAAGATACCCAAGATGATATTTCTCTCTTGACAGTGTTCCATCCTGCGGGATCTACCCAGAACTCTTCCCAAGCGTCTCCCGCAGAGGTTTCTCCAATGCTTTAGGGCCCTGTGATCCCGGGTAGCAACCCCAGACTCCTCCAGGGAAGATACCCGAGATGAATTTTCTCCTTAGAAAATGTTCCATCCTCTGGGATGCATCTGAGATTCTTCCCAGGCATCTCCCGCAGACTTTTCTCCAGTGGTTTGGGGCCCTGTTATCCCAGGTAGCAACCCCAGTCTCCTCCAGGGAAGATACCCGAGATGATTTTTCTCTTTAGAATCTGCTCCATCCTCTGGGATGTACCCCTGACTCCTCCCAGGTGTCTCCCGCAGACTTTTCTCTAGTGGTTTAGGTATCTGAAATCCCAGGTAGCAACCCCAGACTCCTCCAGGGAAGATACCCGAGATGATTTTTCTCCTTGGGCAATGCTCCATCCTCTGGGATGTATGTGAGATTCTTCCCAGGCATCTCCCGCAGATAGTTTTCCTGTGGTTTGGGGCCCTGTAATCCCGGGTAGCAACCCCAGACTCCTCCAGGGAAGATACCCGAGATGAATTTTCTCCTTGGGCAATGCTCCATCCTCTGGGATTCACCGGAGACTCCTCGCAGGTATGTCCCTGAGTCTTTTTTCCGGGCGTTTAGGGTCCTGTGTTCCCGGGTAGCAACCCCAGACTCCTCCAGGGAAGGTACCTGAGATGATTTTTCTCCTTGGATAATGCTCCATCCTCTGGGATGCATCCGAGACTTATCCCAGCTATGTCCCTGAGTCTTTATTCCGGTGATTTAGGGTCCTGTCATCTCGGGTAGCAACCCCAGACTTCTCCAGGGAAGATACCTGAGATTATTTTCCTCCTTGGGCAATGCTCCATCCTTCGGGATGCACCCGAGACTCCTCCCAGCTCTGTTTCTGAGTGTTTTCTTCCTGGGGTTTAGGGCCCTGTGATCCCAGGTAGCAAGCCCAGACTCCTCCAGGGAAGATACCCGAGATGATTTTTCTCCTTGGGCAATGCTCCATCCTCTGGGATTCACTGGAGATTCCTCACAGGTATGTCCCTCAGTCTTTTTTCTGGTGGTTTAGGGCCCTGTGATCCCAGGTGGCAACCCCAGACTCCTCCAGGGAAGATACCCGAGATGATTTTTCTCCTTTGGCAATGCTCCATCCTCTGGGATGCACCAGAGATTCTTCCCAGTCGTCTCCCGCAGATATTTTTCCTGTGGTTTGGGGCCCTGTAATCCTGGGTAGCAACCCCAGACTCCTCCAGGGAAGATACCCAAGATGATTTTTCTCCTTGGGCAATGCTCCATCCTCTGGAATTCACCGGAGGTTCCTCACAGGTATGTCCCTCAGTCTTTTTTCCGGTGGTTTAGGGTCCTGTCATCCCAGGTAGCAACCCCAGACTGCTCCAGGGAAGATACTTGAGATGATTTTCCTCCTTTGGCAGTACTCCATCTTCTGGG
The DNA here is from genome assembly GCF_965231255.1 of Vanellus vanellus. Lineage (NCBI taxonomy): Eukaryota > Metazoa > Chordata > Aves > Charadriiformes > Charadriidae > Vanellus > Vanellus vanellus. Next base: position 978,750 of record NW_028127876.1, read on the forward strand.
ATGCACCTGAGATTCCTCCCAGTCGTCTCCTGCAGACATTTTTCCTGTGGTTTGGGGCCCTATAATCCTGGATAGCAAGACCAGACTTCTCCAGGGAAGATATCCGAGATGATTTTTCTCCTTGAACAATTCTCCATCCTGCGGGATGCACCGGAGACTCCTCCCAGCTCTGTTTCTGAGTGTTTTCTTCCTGGGGTTTAGGGCCCTGTGATCCCAGGTAGCAACTCCAGACTCCTCCAGGAAAGATACCCAAGATGATTTTTCTCCTTTGACAATGCTCCATCCTGCGGGATGCACCCGAGACTGCTCGCAGGTATGTCACCGAGTCTTATTTCCGGTGGTTTAGGGCCCTGTGATCCCGGGTAGCAAGCCCAGACTCCTCCAGGGAAGATACCCGAGATGATTTTTCTCCTTGAACAATGCTGCATCGTCTGGGATTCACCGGAGACTCCTCGCAGGTATGTCCCTGAGTCTTTTTTCCGGTGGTTTAGGGTCCTGTCATCCCGGGTAGCAACCCCAGACTCCTCCAGGGAAGATACCCAAGATGATATTTCTCTCTTGACAGTGGCCCATCCTGCGGGATCTACCCAGAACTCTTCCCAGGCGTCTCCCGCAGAGGTTTCTCCAATGCTTTAGGGCCCTGTGATCCCAGGTAGCAACCCCAGACTCCTCCAGGGAAGATACCCGAGATGAATTTTCTCCTTAGAAAATGTTCCATCCTCTGGGATGCATCTGAGATTCTTCCCAGGCATCTCCCGCAGACTTTTCTCAAGTGGTTTGGGGCCCTGTTAGCCCAGGTAGCAACCCCAGACTCCTCCAGGGAAGATACCCGAGATGAATTTTCTCCTTAGAAAATGTTCCATCCTCTGGGATGCATCTGAGATTCTTCCCAGGCATCTCCCGCAGCCTCTTCTCCAGTGGTTTGGGGCCCTCTTATCCCAGGTAGCAACCCCAGACTCCTCCAGGGAAGATACCCGAGATGATTTTTCTCTTTAGAATATGCTCCATCGTCTGGGATGTACCCCTGACTCCTCCCAGGTGTCTCCCGCAGACTTTTCTCTAGTGGTTTAGGTATCTGAAATCCCAGGTAGCAACCCCGGACTCCTCCAGGGAAGATACCCGAGATGATTTTTCTCCTTGGGCAATGCTCCATCCTCTGGGATGCACCAGAGATTCTTCCCAGTCGTCTCCCGCAGATATTTTTCCTGTGGTTTGGGGCCCTGTAATCCTGGGTAGCAACCCCAGACTCCTCCAGGGAAGATACCCGAGGTGATTTTTCTCCTTGGACAATGCTGCATCGTCTGGGATTCACCGGAGACTCCTCGCAGGTATGTCCCTGAGTCTTTTTTCCGGTGGTTTAGGGTCCTGTCATCCCGGGTAGCAACCCCAGACTCCTCCAGGGAAGACACCCGAGGTGATTTTTCTCTCTTGACAGTGGTCCATCCTGCGGGATCTACCCAGAACTCTTCCCAGGCATCTCCCGCAGAGTTTTCTCCAATGCTTTAGGGCCCTGTGATCCCAGGTGGCAACCCCAGACTCCTCCAGGGAAGATACCCGAGATGATTTTTATCCTTGGACTATTGTCCATCCTTCGGGATGCACCCGAGACTCCTCCCAGCTCTGTTCCTGAGTGTTTTCTTCCTGGCGTTTAGGGCCCTGTGATCCCAGGTAGCAACGCCAGACTCCTCCAGGGAAGATACCCGAGATGATTTTTCTCCTTGGGCAATGCTCCATCCTCTGGGATGCACCTGAGATTTCTCCCAGGCATCTCCCACAGATATTTTTCCTGTGGTTTGGCGCACTGTAATCCTGGGTAGCAACCCCAGACTCCTCCAGGGAAGATACCTGAGATGATTTTTCTCCTTGGGCAATGCTCCATCCTCTGGAATTCACCGGAGGTTCCTCACAGGTATGTCCCTCAGTCTTTTTTCCAGTGGTTTAGGGTCCTGTCATCCCAGGTAGCAACCCCAGACTCCTCCAGGGAAGACACCCGAGATGATATTTCTCTCTTGACAGTGGTCCATCCTGCGGGATCTACCCAGAACTCCTCCCAGGCATCTCCCGCAGAGTTTTCTCCAATGCTTTAGGGCCCTGTGATCCCGGGTAGCAACCCCAGACTCCTCCAGGGAAGATACCCGAGATGATTTTTCTCCTTGGGCAATGCTCCATCCTCTGGGATTCGCTGGAGATTCCTCACAGGTATGTCCCTCAGTCTTTTTTCCGGTGGTTTAGGGCCCTGTGATCCCAGGTGGCAACCCCAGACTCCTCCAGGGAAGATACCCGAGATGATTTTTCTCCTTGGGCAATGCTCCATCCTCTGGGATGCACCAGAGATTCTTCCCAGTCGTCTCCCGCAGATATTTTTCCTGTGGTTTGGGGCCCTGTAATCCTGGGTAGCAACCCCAGACTCCTCCAGGGAAGATACCCGAGGTGATTTTTCTCCTTGGACAATGCTGCATCGTCTGGGATTCACCGGAGACTCCTCGCAGGTATGTCCCTGAGTCTTTTTTCCGGTGGTTTAGGGTCCTGTCATCCCGGGTAGCAACCCCAGACTCCTCCAGGGAAGATACCCAAGATGATATTTCTCTCTTGACAGTGGTCCATCCTGCGGGATCTACCCAGAACTCTTCCAAGGCGTCTCCCGCAGAGGTTTCTCCAATGCTTTAGGGCCCTGTGATCCCGGGTAGCAACCCCAGACTCCTCCAGGGAAGATACCCGAGATGATTTTTCTCCTTGGACTATTGTCCATCCTTCGGGATGCACCCGAGACTCCTCCCAGCTCTGTTTCTGAGTGTTTTCTTCCTGGCGTTTAGGGCCCTGTGATCCCAGGTAGCAACCCCAGACTCCTCCAGGGAAGATACCCGAGGTGATTTTTCTCCTTGGGCAATTCTCCATCCTTTGGGATTCACCGGAGATTCCTCACAGGTATGTCCCTCAGTCTTTTCTCTGGTGGTTTAGGGCCCTGTGATCCCAGGTGGCAACCCCAGACTCCTCCAGGGAAGATACCCGAGATGATTTTTCTCCTTGGGCAATGCTCCATCCTCGGGGATGCACCAGAGATTCTTCCCAGTCGTCTCCCGCAGATATTTTTCCTGTGGTTTGGGGCCCTGTAATCCTGGGTAGCAACCCCAGACTCCTGCAGGGAAGATACCCGAGGTGATTTTTCTCCTTGGACAATGCTGCATCGTCTGGGATTCACCGGAGACTCCTCGCAGGTATGTCCCTGAGTCTTTTTTCCGGTGGTTTAGGGTCCTGTCATCCCGGGTAGGAACCCCAGACTCCTCCAGGGAAGACACCCGAGATGATTTTTCTCTCTTGACAGTGGTCCATCCTGCGGGATCTACCCAGAACTCTTCCCAGGCATCTCCCGCAGAGTTTTCTCCAATACTTTAGGGCCCTGTGATCCCAGGTGGCAACACCAGACTACTCCAGGGAAGATACCCGAGATGATTTTTATCCTTGGACTATTGTCCATCCTTCGGGATGCACCCGAGACTCCTCCCAGCTCTGTTTCTGAGTGTTTTCTTCCTGGCGTTTAGGGCCCTGTGATCCCAGGTAGCAACGCCAGACTCCTCCAGGGAAGATACCCGAGATGATTTTTCTCCTTGGGCAATGCTCCATCCTCTGGGATTCACCGGAGATTCCTCACAGGTATGTCCCTCAGTCTTTTTTCTGGTGTTTTAGGGTCCTGTCATCCCGGGTAGCAACCCCAGACTCCTCCAGGGAAGATACCCAAGATGATATTTCTCTCTTGACAGTGGTCCATCCTGCGGGATCTACCCAGAAGTCTTCCCAAGCGTCTCCCGCAGAGGTTTCTCCAATGCTTTAGGGCCCTGTGATCCCGGGTAGCAACCCCAGACTCCTCCAGGGAAGATACCCGAGATGAATTTTCTCCTTAGAAAATGTTCCATCCTCTGGGATGCATCTGAGATTCTTCCCAGGCATCTCCCGCAGACTTTTCTCCAGTGGTTTGGGGCCCTGTTATCCCAGGTAGCAACCCCAGTCTCCTCCAGGGAAGATACCCGAGATGATTTTTCTCTTTAGAATCTGCTCCATCCTCTGGGATGTACCCCTGACTCCTCACAGGTGTCTCCCGCAGACTTTTCTCTAGTGGTTTAGGTATCTGAAATCCCAGGTAGCAACCCCAGACTCCTCCAGGGAAGATACCCGAGATGATTTTTCTCCTTGGGCAATGCTCCATCCTCTGGGATGCATGTGAGATTCTTCCCAGGCATCTCCCGCAGATAGTTTTCCTGTGGTTTGGGGCCCTGTAATCCCGGGTAGCAACCCCAGACTCCTCCAGGGAAGATACCCGAGATGAATTTTCTCCTTGGGCAATGCTCCATCCTCTGGGATTCACCGGAGACTCCTCGCAGTTATGTCCCTGAGTCTTTTTTCCGGTGGTTTAGGGTCCTGTGTTCCCGGGTAGCAACCCCAGACTCCTCCAGGGAAGGTACCTGAGATGATTTTTCTCCTTGGATAATGCTCCATCCTCTGGGATGCATCCGAGACTTATCCCAGCTATGTCCCTGAGTCTTTATTCCGGTGATTTAGGGTCCTGTCATCTCGGGTAGCAACCCCAGACTTCTCCAGGGAAGATACCTGAGATTATTTTCCTCCTTGGGCAATGCTCCATCCTTCGGGATGCACCCGAGACTCCTCCCAGCTCTGTTTCTGAGTGTTTTCTTCCTGGGGTTTAGGGCCCTGTGATCCCAGGTAGCAAGCCCAGACTCCTCCAGGGAAGATACCCGAGATGATTTTTCTCCTTGGGCAATGCTCCATCCTCGGGGATGCACCAGAGATTCTTCCCAGTCGTCTCCCGCAGATATTTTTCCTGTGGTTTGGGGCCCTGTAATCCTGGGTAGCAACCCCAGACTCCTCCAGGGAAGATACCCGAGGTGATTTTTCTCCTTGGACAATGCTGCATCGTCTGGGATTCACCGGAGACTCCTCGCAGGTATGTCCCTGAGTCTTTTTTCTGGTGGTTTAGGGTCCTGTCATCCCGGGTAGCAACCCCAGACTCCTCCAGGGAAGATACCCAAGATGATATTTCTCTCTTGACAGTGGTCCATCCTGCAGGATCTACCCAGAACTCTTCCCAGGCGTCTCCCGGAGAGGTTTCTCCAATGCTTTAGGGCCCTGTGATCCCGGGTAGCAACCCCAGACTCCTCCAGGGAAGATACCCGAGATGAATTTTCTCCTTAGAAAATGTTCCATCCTCTGGGATGCATCTGAGATTCTTCCCAGGCATCTCCCACAGACTTTTCTCCAGTGGTTTGGGGCCCTTTTATCCCAGGTAGCAACACCAGACTCCTCCAGGGAAGATACCCGAGATGATTTTTCTCTTTAGAATCTGCTAAATCCTCTGGGATGTACCCCTGACTCCTCCCAGGTGTCTCCCCAGACTTTTCTCTAGTGGTTTAGGTATTTGAAATCCCAGGTAGCAACCCCAGACTCCTCCAGGGAAGATACCCGAGAAGATTTTTCTCCTTGGGCAATGCTCCATCCTCTGGGATGCACCAGAGATTCTTCCCAGTCGTGTCCCGCAGATAGTTTTCCTGTGGTCTGGGGCCCTGTAATCCCGGGTAGCAACCCCAGACTCCTCCAGGGAAGATACCCGAGATGATTTTTCTCTTTAGAAAATGCTCCATCCTCTGGGATGTACCCCTGACTCCTCCCAGTTGTCTCCCGCATACTTTTCTCTAGTGGTTTAGGTATCTGAAATCCCAGGTAGCAACCCCAGACTCCTCCAGGGAAGATACCCGAGATGATTTTTCTCCTTGGGCAATGCTCCATCCTCTGGGATGCACCTGAGATTTCTCCCAGCTCTGTTTCTGAGTGTTTTCTTCCTGGAGTTTAGAGCCTTTTAATCCCAGGTAGCAACTCCAGACTCCTCCAGGAAAGATACCCAAGATGATATTTCTCTCTTGACAGTGGTCCATCCTGCAGGATCTACCCAGAACTCTTCCCAGGCGTCTCCCGGAGAGGTTTCTCCAATGCTTTAGGGCCCTGTGATCCCGGGTAGCAACCCCAGACTCCTCCAGGGAAGATACCCGAGATGAATTTTCTCCTTAGAAAATGTTCCATCCTCTGGGATGCATCTGAGATTCTTCCCAGGCATCTCCCACAGACTTTTCTCCAGTGGTTTGGGGCCCTGTTATCCCAGGTAGCAACCCCAGACTCCTCCAGGGAAGACACCCGAGATGATTTTTCTCTCTTGACAGTGGTGCATCCTGCGGGATCTACCCAGAACTCCTCCCAGGCATCTCCCGCAGAGTTTTCTCCAATGCTTTAGGGCTCTGTGATCCCAGGTGGCAACCCCAGACTCCTCCAGGGAAGATACCCGAGATGATTTTTCTCCTTGGGCAATGCTCCATCCTCTGGGATGCACCCGAGACTCCTCCCAGCTCTGTTTCTGATTGTTTTCTTCCTGGGGTTTACGGCCCTTTGATCCCAGGTAGCAACCCCGGACTCCTCCAGGGAAGATAACCAAGATGATTTTTCTCCTTGGACAATAGTCCATCCTGCAGCATGCACCCGAGACTCCTCGCAGGTATGTCACCGAGTCTTATATCCGGTGGTTTAGGGTCCTGTGATCCCGGGTAGCAACCCCAGACTCCTCCACGGAAGGTACACAAGATGATTTTTCTCCTTGGATAATGCTCCATCGTCTGGGATGCATCCGAGACATATCGCAGCTATGTCCCTGAGACATTTTTCCGGTGGTTTAGATACCTGTCATCCCAGGTAGCAACCCCAGACTCCTCCAGGGAAGATACCCAAGATGATATTTCTCTCTTGACAGTGGTCCATCCTGTGGGATCTACCCAGAACTCCTCCCAGGCATCTCCCGCAGAGTTTTCTCCAATGCTTTAGGGCCCTGTGATCCCGGGTAGCAACCCCAGACTCCTCCAGGGAAGATACCCGAGATGATTTTTCTCCTTGGACTATTGTCCATCCTTCGGGATGCACCCGAGACTCCTCCCAGCTCTGTTTCTGAGTGTTTTCTTCCTGGCGTTTAGGGCCCTGTGATCCCAGGTAGCAACCCCAGACTCCTCCAGGGAAGATACCCGAGATGATTTTTCTCCTTGGGCAATGCTCCATCCTCTGGGATTCACTGGAGATTCCTCACAGGTATGTCCCTGAGTCTTTTTTCCGGTGGTTTACGGCCCTGTGATCCCAGGTGGCAACCCCAGACTCCTCCAGGGAAGATACCTGAGATGATTTTTCTCCTTGGGCAATGCTCCATCCTCTGGGATGCACCAGAGATTCTTCCCAGTCGTCTCCCGCAGATATTTTTCCTGTGGCTTGGGGCCCTGTAATCCTGGGTAGCAACCCCAGACTCCTCCAGGGAAGATACCCGAGGTGATTTTTCTCCTTGGAGAATGCTGCATCGTCTGGGATTCACCGGAGACTCCTCGCAGGTATGTCCCTGAGTTTTTTCCGGTGGTTTAGGGTCCTGTCATCCCGGGTAGCAACCCCAGACTCCTCCAGGGAAGATACCCAAGATGATATTTCTCTCTTGACAGTGGTCCATCCTGCAGGATCTACCCAGAACTCCTCCCAGGCATCTCCCGCAGAGTTTTCTCCAATGCTTTAGGGCCCTGTGATCCCGGGTAGCAACCCCAGACTCCTCCAGGGAAGATACCCGAGATGATTTTTCTCCTTGGACTATTGTCCATCGTTCGGGATGCACCCGAGACTCCTCCCAGCTCTGTTTCTGAGTGTTTTCTTCCTGGCGTTTAGGGCCCTGTGATCCCAGGTAGCAACCCCAGACTCCTCCAGGGAAGATACCCGAGATGATTTTTCTCCTTGGGCAATGCTCCATCCTCTGGGATTCACTGGAGATTCCTCACAGGTATGTCCCTGAGTCTTTTTTCCGGTGGTTTACGGCCCTGTGATCCCAGGTGGCAACCCCAGACTCCTCCAGGGAAGATACCTGAGATGATTTTTCTCCTTGGGCAATGCTCCATCCTCTGGGATGCACCAGAGATTCTTCCCAGTCGTCTCCCGCAGATATTTTTCCTGTGGCTTGGGGCCCTGTAATCCTGGATAGCAACCCCAGACTCCTCCAGGGAAGATACCCGAGGTGATTTTTCTCCTTGGAGAATGCTGCATCGTCTGGGATTCACCGGAGACTCCTCGCAGGTATGTCCCTGAGTTTTTTCCGGTGGTTTAGGGTCCTGTCATCCCGGGTAGCAACCCCAGACTCCTCCAGGGAAGATACCCAAGATGATATTTCTCTCTTGACAGTGGTCCATCCTGCAGGATCTACCCAGAACTCTTCCCAGGCGTCTCCCGGAGAGGTTTCTCCAATGCTTTAGGGCCCTGTGATCCCGGGTAGCAACCCCAGACTCCTCCAGGGAAGATACCCGAGATGAATTTTCTCCTTAGAAAATGTTCCATCCTCTGGGATGCATCTGAGATTCTTCCCAGGCATCTCCCACAGACTTTTCTCCAGTGGTTTGGGGCCCTTTTATCCCAGGTAGCAACCCCAGACTCCTCCAGGGAAGATACCCGAGATGATTTTTCTCTTTAGAATCTGCTAAATCCTCTGGGATGTACCCCTGACTCCTCCCAGGTGTCTCCCCAGACTTTTCTCTAGTGGTTTAGGTATCTGAAATCCCAGGTAGCAACCCCAGACTCCTCCAGGGAAGATACCCGAGATGATTTTTCTCCTTGGGCAATGCTCCATCCTCTGGGATGCACCAGAGATTCTTCCCAGTCGTGTCCCGCAGATAGTTTTCCTGTGGTCTGGGGCCCTGTAATCCCGGGTAGCAACCCCAGACTCCTCCAGGGAAGATACCCGAGATGATTTTTCTCTTTAGAAAATGCTCCATCCTCTGGGATGTACCCCTGACTCCTCCCAGTTGTCTCCCGCATACTTTTCTCTAGTGGTTTAGGTATCTGAAATCCCAGGTAGCAACCCCAGACTCCTCCAGGGAAGATACCCGAGATGATTTTTCTCCTTGGGCAATGCTCCATCCTCTGGGATGCACCTGAGATTTCTCCCAGCTCTGTTTCTGAGTGTTTTCTTCCTGGAGTTTAGAGCCTTTTAATCCCAGGTAGCAACTCCAGACTCCTCCAGGAAAGATACCCAAGATGATATTTCTCTCTTGACAGTGGTCCATCCTGCAGGATCTACCCAGAACTCTTCCCAGGCGTCTCCCGGAGAGGTTTCTCCAATGCTTTAGGGCCCTGTGATCCCGGGTAGCAACCCCAGACTCCTCCAGGGAAGATACCCGAGATGAATTTTCTCCTTAGAAAATGTTCCATCCTCTGGGATGCATCTGAGATTCTTCCCAGGCATCTCCCACAGACTTTTCTCCAGTGGTTTGGGGCCCTTTTATCCCAGGTAGCAACCCCAGACTCCTCCAGGGAAGATACCCGAGATGATTTTTCTCTTTAGAATCTGCTCCATCCTCTGGGATGTACCCCTGACTCCTCCCAGGTGTCTCCCGCAGACTTTTCTCTAGTGGTTTAGGTATCTGAAATCCCAGGTAGCAACCCCAGACTCCTCCAGGGAAGATACCCAAGATGATATTTCTCCTTGGGCAATGCTCCATCCTCTGGGATGCACCTGAGATTTCTCCCAGCTCTGTTTCTGAGTGTTTTCTTCCTGGAGTTTAGAGCCTTTTAATCCCAGGTAGCAACTCCAGACTCCTCCAGGAAAGATACCCAAGATGATATTTCTCTCTTGACAGTGGTCCATCCTGCAGGATCTACCCAGAACTCTTCCCAGGCGTCTCCCGGAGAGGTTTCTCCAATGCTTTAGGGCCCTGTGATCCCGGGTAGCAACCCCAGACTCCTCCAGGGAAGATACCCGCGATGAATTTTCTCCTTAGAAAATGTTCCATCCTCTGGGATGCATCTGAGATTCTTCCCAGGCATCTCCCACAGACTTTTCTCCAGTGGTTTGGGGCCCTTTTATCCCAGGTAGCAACCCCAGACTCCTCCAGGGAAGATACCCGAGATGATTTTTCTCTTTAGAATCTGCTCCATCCTCTGGGATGTACCCCTGACTCCTCCCAGGTGTCTCCCCAGACTTTTCTTTAGTGGTTTAGGTATCTGAAATCCCAGGTAGCAACCCCAGACTCCTCCAGGGAAGATACCCGAGATGATTTTTCTCCTTGGGCAATGCTCCATCCTCTGGGATGCACCAGAGATTCTTCCCAGTCGTGTCCCGCAGATAGTTTTCCTGTGGTCTGGGGCCCTGTAATCCCGGGTAGCAACCCCAGACTCCTCCAGGGAAGATACCCGAGGTGATTTTTCTCCTTGGAGAATGCTGCATCGTCTGGGATTCACCGGAGACTCCTCGCAGGTATGTCCCTGAGTTTTTCCGGTGGTTTAGGGTCCTGTCATCCCGGGTAGCAACCCCAGACTCCTCCAGGGAAGATACCCAAGATGATATTTCTCTCTTGACAGTGGTCCATCCTGCGGGATCTACGCAGAAGTCTTCCCAGGCGTCTCCCGGAGAGGTTTCTCCAATGCTTTAGGGCCCTGTGATCCCGGGTAGCAACCCCAGACTCCTCCAGGGAAGATACCCGAGATGATTTTTCTCCTTGGACTATTGTCCATCCTTCGGGATGCACCCGAGACTCCTCCCAGCTCTGTTTCTGAGTGTTTTCTTCCTGGCGTTTAGGGCCCTGTTATCCCAGGTAGCAACCCCAGACTCCTCCAGGGAAGATACCCGAGATGATTTTTCTCCTTGGGCAATGCTCCATCCTCTGGGATTCACTGGAGATTCCTCACAGGTATGTCCCTGAGTCTTTTTTCCGGTGGTTTACGGCCCTGTGATCCCAGGTGGCAACCCCAGACTCCTCCAGGGAAGATACCTGAGATGATTTTTCTCCTTGGGCAATGCTCCATCCTCTGGGATGCACCAGAGATTCTTCCCAGTCGTCTCCCGCAGATATTTTTCCTGTGGCTTGGGGCCCTGTAATCCTGGGTAGCAACCCCAGACTCCTCCAGGGAAGATACCCGAGGTGATTTTTCTCCTTGGAGAATGCTGCATCGTCTGGGATTCACCGGAGACTCCTCGCAGGTATGTCCCTGAGTTTTTCCGGTGGTTTAGGGTCCTGTCATCCCGGGTAGCAACCCCAGACTCCTCCAGGGAAGATACCCAAGATGATATTTCTCTCTTGACAGTGGTCCATCCTGCGGGATCTACCCAGAAGTCTTCCCAGGCGTCTCCCACAGAGGTTTCTCCAATGCTTTAGGGCCCTGTGATCCCGGGTAGCAACCCCAGACTCCTCCAGGGAAGATACCCGAGATGATTTTTCTCCTTGGACTATTGTCCATCCTTCGGGATGCACCCAAGACTCCTCCCAGCTCTGTTTCTGAGTGTTTTCTTCCTGGCGTTTAGGGCCCTGTTATCCCAGGTAGCAACCCCAGACTCCTCCAGGGAAGATACCCGAGATGATTTTTCTCCTTGGGCAATGCTCCATCCTCTGGGATTCACTGGAGATTCCTCACAGGTATGTCCCTGAGTCTTTTTTCCGGTGGTTTAGGGCCCTGTGATCCCAGGTGGCAACCCCAGACTCCTCCAGGGAAGATACCTGAGATGATTTTTCTCCTTGGGCAATGCTCCATCCTCTGGGATGCACCAGAGATTCTTCCCAGTCGTCTCCCGCAGATATTTTTCCTGTGGCTTGGGGCCCTGTAATCCTGGATAGCAACCCCAGACTCCTCCAGGGAAGATACCCGAGGTGATTTTTCTCCTTGGAGAATGCTGCATCGTCTGGGATTCACCGGAGACTCCTCGCAGGTATGTCCCTGAGTTTTTTCCGGTGGTTTAGGGTCCTGTCATCCCGGGTAGCAACTCCAGACTCCTCCAGGAAAGATACCCAAGATGATATTTCTCTCTTGACAGTGGTCCATCCTGCAGGATCTACCCAGAACTCTTCCCAGGCGTCTCCCGGAGAGGTTTCTCCAATGCTTTAGGGCCCTGTGATCCCGGGTAGCAACCCCAGACTCCTCCAGGGAAGATACCCGAGATGAATTTTCTCCTTAGAAAATGTTCCATCCTCTGGGATGCATCTGAGATTCTTCCCAGGCATCTCCCACAGACTTTTCTCCAGTGGTTTGGGGCCCTTTTATCCCAGGTAGCAACCCCAGACTCCTCCAGGGAAGATACCCGAGATGATTTTTCTCTTTAGAATCTGCTCCATCCTCTGGGATGTACCCCTGACTCCTCCCAGGTGTCTCCCGCAGACTTTTCTCTAGTGGTTTAGGTATCTGAAATCCCAGGTAGCAACCCCAGACTCCTCCAGGGAAGATACCCGAGATGATTTTTCTCCTTGGGCAATGCTCCATCCTCTGGGATGCACCAGAGATTCTTCCCAGTCGTGTCCCGCAGATAGTTTTCCTGTGGTCTGGGGCCCTCTAATCCCGGGTAGCAACCCCAGACTCCTCCAGGGAAGATACCCGAGGTGATTTTTCTCCTTGGAGAATGCTGCATCGTCTGGGATTCACCGGAGACTCCTCGCAGGTATGTCCCTGAGTTTTTTCCGGTGGTTTAGGGTCCTGTCATCCCGGGTAGCAACCCCAGACTCCTCCAGGGAAGATACCCAAGATGATATTTCTCTCTTGACAGTGGTCCATCCTGCGGGATCTACCCAGAAGTCTTCCCAGGCGTCTCCCGGAGAGGTTTCTCCAATGCTTTAGGGCCCTGTGATCCCGGGTAGCAACCCCAGACTCCTCCAGGGAAGATACCCGAGATGAATTTTCTCCTTAGAAAATGTTCCATCCTCTGGGATGCATCTGAGATTCTTCCCAGGCATCTCCCACAGACTTTTCTCCAGTGGTTTGGGGCCCTTTTATCCCAGGTAGCAACCCCAGACTCCTCCAGGGAAGATACCCGAGATGATTTTTCTCTTTAGAAAATGCTCCATCCTCTGGGATGTACCCCTGACTCCTCCCAGTTGTCTCCCGCAGACTTTTCTCTAGTGGTTTAGGTATCTGAAATCCCAGGTAGCAACCCCAGACTCCTCCAGGGAAGATACCCGAGATGATTTTTCTCCTTGGGCAATGCTCCATCCTCTGGGATGCACCTGAGATTTCTCCCAGCTCTGTTTCTGAGTGTTTTCTTCCTGGAGTTTAGAGCCTTTTAATCCCAGGTAGCAACTCCAGACTCCTCCAGGAAAGATACCCAAGATGATATTTCTCTCTTGACAGTGGTCCATCCTGCAGGATCTACCCAGAACTCTTCCCAGGCGTCTCCCGGAGAGGTTTCTCCAATGCTTTAGGGCCCTGTGATCCCGGGTAGCAACCCCAGACTCCTCCAGGGAAGATACCCGAGATGAATTTTCTCCTTAGAAAATGTTCCATCCTCTGGGATGCATCTGAGATTCTTCCCAGGCATCTCCCACAGACTTTTCTCCAGTGGTTTGGGGCCCTTTTATCCCAGGTAGCAACCCCAGACTCCTCCAGGGAAGATACCCGAGATGATTTTTCTCTTTAGAATCTGCTCCATCCTCTGGGATGTACCCCTGACTCCTCCCAGGTGTCTCCCGCAGACTTTTCTCTAGTGGTTTAGGTATCTGAAATCCCAGGTAGCAACCCCAGACTCCTCCAGGGAAGATACCCGAGATGATTTTTCTCCTTGGGCAATGCTCCATCCTCTGGGATGCACCTGAGATTTCTCCCAGCTCTGTTTCTGAGTGTTTTCTTCCTGGAGTTTAGAGCCTTTTAATCCCAGGTAGCAACTCCAGACTCCTCCAGGAAAGATACCCAAGATGATATTTCTCTCTTGACAGTGGTCCATCCTGCAGGATCTACCCAGAACTCTTCCCAGGCGTCTCCCGGAGAGGTTTCTCCAATGCTTTAGGGCCCTGTGATCCCGGGTAGCAACCCCAGACTCCTCCAGGGAAGATACCCGAGATGAATTTTCTCCTTAGAAAATGTTCCATCCTCTGGGATGCATCTGAGATTCTTCCCAGGCATCTCCCACAGACTTTTCTCCAGTGGTTTGGGGCCCTTTTATCCCAGGTAGCAACCCCAGACTCCTCCAGGGAAGATACCCGAGATGATTTTTCTCTTTAGAATCTGCTCCATCCTCTGGGATGTACCCCTGACTCCTCCCAGGTGTCTCCCCAGACTTTTCTCTAGTGGTTTAGGTATCTGAAATCCCAGGTAGCAACCCCAGACTCCTCCAGGGAAGATACCCGAGATGATTTTTCTCCTTGGGCAATGCTCCATCCTCTGGGATGCACCAGAGATTCTTCCCAGTCGTGTCCCGCAGATAGTTTTCCTGTGGTCTGGGGCCCTGTAATCCCGGGTAGCAACCCCAGACTCCTCCAGGGAAGATACCCGAGGTGATTTTTCTCCTTGGAGAATGCTGCATCGTCTGGGATTCACCGGAGACTCCTCGCAGGTATGTCCCTGAGTTTTTCCGGTGGTTTAGGGTCCTGTCATCCCGGGTAGCAACCCCAGACTCCTCCAGGGAAGATACCCAAGATGATATTTCTCTCTTGACAGTGGTCCATCCTGCGGGATCTACCCAGAAGTCTTCCCAGGCGTCTCCCACAGAGGTTTCTCCAATGCTTTAGGGCCCTGTGATCCCGGGTAGCAACCCCAGACTCCTCCAGGGAAGATACCCGAGATGATTTTTCTCCTTGGACTATTGTCCATCCTTCGGGATGCACCCGAGACTCCTCCCAGCTCTGTTTCTGAGTGTTTTCTTCCTGGCGTTTAGGGCCCTGTTATCCCAGGTAGCAACCCCAGACTCCTCCAGGGAAGATACCCGAGATGATTTTTCTCCTTGGGCAATGCTCCATCCTCTGGGATTCACTGGAGATTCCTCACAGGTATGTCCCTGAGTCTTTTTTCCGGTGGTTTACGGCCCTGTGATCCCAGGTGGCAACCCCAGACTCCTCCAGGGAAGATACCTGAGATGATTTTTCTCCTTGGGCAATGCTCCATCCTCTGGGATGCACCAGAGATTCTTCCCAGTCGTCTCCCGCAGATATTTTTCCTGTGGCTTGGGGCCCTGTAATCCTGGATAGCAACCCCAGACTCCTCCAGGGAAGATACCCGAGGTGATTTTTCTCCTTGGAGAATGCTGCATCGTCTGGGATTCACCGGAGACTCCTCGCAGGTATGTCCCTGAGTTTTTTCCGGTGGTTTAGGGTCCTGTCATCCCGGGTAGCAACCCCAGACTCCTCCAGGGAAGATACCCAAGATGATATTTCTCTCTTGACAGTGGTCCATCCTGCAGGATCTACCCAGAACTCTTCCCAGGCGTCTCCCGGAGAGGTTTCTCCAATGCTTTAGGGCCCTGTGATCCCGGGTAGCAACCCCAGACTCCTCCAGGGAAGATACCCGAGATGAATTTTCTCCTTAGAAAATGTTCCATCCTCTGGGATGCATCTGAGATTCTTCCCAGGCATCTCCCACAGACTTTTCTCCAGTGGTTTGGGGCCCTTTTATCCCAGGTAGCAACCCCAGACTCCTCCAGGGAAGATACCCGAGATGATTTTTCTCTTTAGAATCTGCTCCATCCTCTGGGATGTACCCCTGACTCCTCCCAGGTGTCTCCCGCAGACTTTTCTCTAGTGGTTTAGGTATCTGAAATCCCAGGTAGCAACCCCAGACTCCTCCAGGGAAGATACCCGAGATGATTTTTCTCCTTGGGCAATGCTCCATCCTCTGGGATGCACCAGAGATTCTTCCCAGTCGTGTCCCGCAGATAGTTTTCCTGTGGTCTGGGGCCCTGTAATCCCGGGTAGCAACCCCAGACTCCTCCAGGGAAGATACCCGAGGTGATTTTTCTCCTTGGAGAATGCTGCATCGTCTGGGATTCACCGGAGACTCCTCGCAGGTATGTCCCTGAGTTTTTTCCGGTGGTTTAGGGTCCTGTCATCCCGGGTAGCAACCCCAGACTCCTCCAGGGAAGATACCCAAGATGATATTTCTCTCTTGACAGTGGTCCATCCTGCGGGATCTACCCAGAAGTCTTCCCAGGCGTCTCCCACAGAGGTTTCTCCAATGCTTTAGGGCCCTGTGATCCCGGGTAGCAACCCCAGACTCCTCCAGGGAAGATACCCGAGATGAATTTTCTCCTTAGAAAATGTTCCATCCTCTGGGATGCATCTGAGATTCTTCCCAGGCATCTCCCGCAGACTTTTCTCCAGTGGTTTGGGGCCCTTTTATCCCAGGTAGCAACCCCAGACTCCTCCAGGGAAGATACCCGAGATGATTTTTCTCTTTAGAAAATGCTCCATCCTCTGGGATGTACCCCTGACTCCTCCCAGTTGTCTCCCGCAGACTTTTCTCTAGTGGTTTAGGTATCTGAAATCCCAGGTAGCAACCCCAGACTCCTCCAGGGAAGATACCCGAGATGATTTTTCTCCTTGGGCAATGCTCCATCCTCTGGGATGCACCTGAGATTTCTCCCAGCTCTGTTTCTGAGTGTTTTCTTCCTGGAGTTTAGAGCCTTTTAATCCCAGGTAGCAACTCCAGACTCCTCCAGGAAAGATACCCAAGATGATATTTCTCTCTTGACAGTGGTCCATCCTGCAGGATCTACCCAGAACTCTTCCCAGGCGTCTCCCGGAGAGGTTTCTCCAATGCTTTAGGGCCCTGTGATCCCGGGTAGCAACCCCAGACTCCTCCAGGGAAGATACCCGAGATGAATTTTCTCCTTAGAAAATGTTCCATCCTCTGGGATGCATCTGAGATTCTTCCCAGGCATCTCCCACAGACTTTTCTCCAGTGGTTTGGGGCCCTTTTATCCCAGGTAGCAACCCCAGACTCCTCCAGGGAAGATACCCGAGATGATTTTTCTCTTTAGAATCTGCTCCATCCTCTGGGATGTACCCCTGACTCCTCCCAGGTGTCTCCCGCAGACTTTTCTCTAGTGGTTTAGGTATCTGAAATCCCAGGTAGCAACCCCAGACTCCTCCAGGGAAGATACCCGAGATGATTTTTCTCCTTGGGCAATGCTCCATCCTCTGGGATGCACCTGAGATTTCTCCCAGCTCTGTTTCTGAGTGTTTTCTTCCTGGAGTTTAGAGCCTTTTAATCCCAGGTAGCAACTCCAGACTCCTCCAGGAAAGATACCCAAGATGATATTTCTCTCTTGACAGTGGTCCATCCTGCAGGATCTACCCAGAACTCTTCCCAGGCGTCTCCCGGAGAGGTTTCTCCAATGCTTTAGGGCCCTGTGATCCCGGGTAGCAACCCCAGACTCCTCCAGGGAAGATACCCGAGATGAATTTTCTCCTTAGAAAATGTTCCATCCTCTGGGATGCATCTGAGATTCTTCCCAGGCATCTCCCACAGACTTTTCTCCAGTGGTTTGGGGCCCTGTTATCGCAGGTAGCAACCCCAGACTCCTCCAGGGAAGATACCCGAGATGATTTTTCTCTTTAGAATCTGCTCCATCCTCTGGGATGTACCCCTGACTCCTCCCAGTTGTCTCCCGCAGACTTTTCTCTAGTGGTTTAGGTATCTGAAATCCCAGGTAGCAACCCCAGACTCCTCCAGGGAAGATACCCGAGATGATTTTTCTCCTTGGGCAATGCTCCATCCTCTGGGATGCACCAGAGATTCTTCCCAGTCGTGTCCCGCAGATAGTTTTCCTGTGGTCTGGGGCCCTGTAATCCCGGGTAGCAACCCCAGACTCCTCCAGGGAAGATACCCGAGGTGATTTTTCTCCTTGGAGAATGCTGCATCGTCTGGGATTCACCGGAGACTCCTCGCAGGTATGTCCCTGAGTTTTTCCGGTGGTTTAGGGTCCTGTCATCCCGGGTAGCAACCCCAGACTCCTCCAGGGAAGATACCCAAGATGATATTTCTCTCTTGACAGTGGTCCATCCTGCGGGATCTACCCAGAAGTCTTCCCAGGCGTCTCCCGGAGAGGTTTCTCCAATGCTTTAGGGCCCTGTGATCCCGGGTAGCAACCCCAGACTCCTCCAGGGAAGATACCCGAGATGATTTTTCTCCTTGGACTATTGTCCATCCTTCGGGATGCACCCGAGACTCCTCCCAGCTCTGTTTCTGAGTGTTTTCTTCCTGGCGTTTAGGGCCCTGTTATCCCAGGTAGCAACCCCAGACTCCTCCAGGGAAGATCCCCGAGATGATTTTTCTCCTTGGGCAATGCTCCATCCTCTGGGATTCACTGGAGATTCCTCACAGGTATGTCCCTGAGTCTTTTTTCCGGTGGTTTACGGCCCTGTGATCCCAGGTGGCAACCCCAGACTCCTCCAGGGAAGATACCTGAGATGATTTTTCTCCTTGGGCAATGCTCCATCCTCTGGGATGCACCAGAGATTCTTCCCAGTCGTCTCCCGCAGATATTTTTCCTGTGGCTTGGGGCCCTGTAATCCTGGATAGCAACCCCAGACTCCTCCAGGGAAGATACCCGAGGTGATTTTTCTCCTTGGAGAATGCTGCATCGTCTGGGATTCACCGGAGACTCCTCGCAGGTATGTCCCTGAGTTTTTTCCGGTGGTTTAGGGTCCTGTCATCCCGGGTAGCAACCCCAGACTCCTCCAGGGAAGATACCCAAGATGATATTTCTCTCTTGACAGTGGTCCATCCTGCAGGATCTACCCAGAACTCTTCCCAGGCGTCTCCCGGAGAGGTTTCTCCAATGCTTTAGGGCCCTGTGATCCCGGGTAGCAACCCCAGACTCCTCCAGGGAAGATACCCGAGATGAATTTTCTCCTTAGAAAATGTTCCATCCTCTGGGATGCATCTGAGATTCTTCCCAGGCATCTCCCACAGACTTTTCTCCAGTGGTTTGGGGCCCTTTTATCCCAGGTAGCAACCCCAGACTCCTCCAGGGAAGATACCCGAGATGATTTTTCTCTTTAGAATCTGCTCCATCCTCTGGGATGTACCCCTGACTCCTCCCAGGTGTCTCCCGCAGACTTTTCTCTAGTGGTTTAGGTATCTGAAATCCCAGGTAGCAACCCCAGACTCCTCCAGGGAAGATACCCGAGATGATTTTTCTCCTTGGGCAATGCTCCATCCTCTGGGATGCACCAGAGATTCTTCCCAGTCGTGTCCCGCAGATAGTTTTCCTGTGGTCTGGGGCCCTGTAATCCCGGGTAGCAACCCCAGACTCCTCCAGGGAAGATACCCGAGGTGATTTTTCTCCTTGGGCAATGCTCCATCCTCTGGGATTCACTGGAGATTCCTCACAGGTATGTCCCTGAGTCTTTTTTCCGGTGGTTTACGGCCCTGTGATCCCAGGTGGCAACCCCAGACTCCTCCAGGGAAGATACCTGAGATGATTTTTCTCCTTGGGCAATGCTCCATCCTCTGGGATGCACCAGAGATTCTTCCCAGTCGTCTCCCGCAGATATTTTTCCTGTGGCTTGGGGCCCTGTAATCCTGGATAGCAACCCCAGACTCCTCCAGGGAAGATACCCGAGGTGATTTTTCTCCTTGGAGAATGCTGCATCGTCTGGGATTCACTGGAGACTCCTCACAGGTATGTCCCTGAGTTTTTCCGGTGGTTTAGGGTCCTGTCATCCCGGGTAGCAACCCCAGACTCCTCCAGGGAAGATACCCAAGATGATATTTCTCTCTTGACAGTGGTCCATCCTGCGGGATCTACCCAGAAGTCTTCCCAGGCGTCTCCCACAGAGGTTTCTCCAATGCTTTAGGGCCCTGTGATCCCGGGTAGCAACCCCAGACTCCTCCAGGGAAGATACCCGAGATGATTTTTATCCTTGGACTATTGTCCATCCTTCGGGATGCACCCGAGACTCCTCCCAGCTCTGTTTCTGAGTGTTTTCTTCCTGGCGTTTAGGGCCCTGTTATCCCAGGTAGCAACCCCAGACTCCTCCAGGAAAGATACCCGAGATGATTTTTCTCCTTGGGCAATGCTCCATCCTCTGGGATTCACTGGAGATTCCTCACAGGTATGTCCCTGAGTCTTTTTTCCGGTGGTTTACGGCCCTGTGATCCCAGGTGGCAACCCCAGACTCCTCCAGGGAAGATACCTGAGATGATTTTTCTCCTTGGGCAATGCTCCATCCTCTGGGATGCACCAGAGATTCTTCCCAGTCGTCTCCCGCAGATATTTTTCCTGTGGCTTGGGGCCCTGTAATCCTGGATAGCAACCCCAGACTCCTCCAGGGAAGATACCCGAGCTGATTTTTCTCCTTGGAGAATGCTGCATCGTCTGGGATTCACCGGAGACTCCTCGCAGGTATGTCCCTGAGTTTTTTCCGGTGGTTTAGGGTCCTGTCATCCCGGGTAGCAACCCCAGACTCCTCCAGGGAAGATACCCAAGATGATATTTTTCTCTTGACAGTGGTCCATCCTGCAGGATCTACCCAGAACTCTTCCCAGGCGTCTCCCGGAGAGGTTTCTCCAATGCTTTAGGGCCCTGTGATCCCGGGTAGCAACCCCAGACTCCTCCAGGGAAGATACCCGAGATGAATTTTCTCCTTAGAAAATGTTCCATCCTCTGGGATGCATCTGAGATTCTTCCCAGGCATCTCCCACAGACTTTTCTCCAGTGGTTTGGGGCCCTTTTATCCCAGGTAGCAACCCCAGACTCCTCCAGGGAAGATACCCGAGATGATTTTTCTCTTTAGAATCTGCTCCATCCTCTGGGATGTACCCCTGACTCCTCCCAGGTGTCTCCCGCAGACTTTTCTCTAGTGGTTTAGGTATCTGAAATCCCAGGTAGCAACCCCAGACTTTTCCAGGGAAGATACCCGAGATGATTTTTCTCCTTGGGCAATGCTCCATCCTCTGGGATGCACCAGAGATTCTTCCCAGTCGTCTCCCGCAGATATTTTTCCTGTGGTTTGGGGCCCTGTAATCCTGGGTAGCAACCCCAGACTCCTCCAGGGAAGATACCCAAGATGATTTTTCTCCTTGGGCAATGCTCCATCCTCTGGAATTCACCGGAGGTTCCTCACAGGTATGTCCCTCAGTCTTTTTTCCGGTGGTTTAGGGTCCTGTCATCCCAGGTAGCAACCCCAGACTGCTCCAGGGAAGATACTTGAGATGATTTTCCTCCTTTGGCAGTACTCCATCTTCTGGGATGCACCTGAGATTCCTCCCAGTCGTCTCCTGCAGACATTTTTCGTGTGGTTTGGGGCCCTATAATCCTGGATAGCAAGACCAGACTTCTCCAGGGAAGATATCCGAGATGATTTTTCTCCTTGAACAATTCTCCATCCTGCGGGATGCACCGGAGACTCCTCCCAGCTCTGTTTCTGAGTGTTTTCTTCCTGGGGTTTAGGGCCCTGTGATCCCAGGTAGCAACTCCAGACTCCTCCAGGAAAGATACCCAAGATGATTTTTCTCCTTTGACAATGCTCCATCCTGCGGGATGCACCCGAGACTGCTCGCAGGTATGTCACTGAGTCTTATTTCCGGTGGTTTAGGGCCCTGTGATCCCGGGTAGCAAGCCCAGACTCCTCCAGGGAAGATACCCGAGATGATTTTTCTCCTTGAACAATGCTGCATCGTCTGGGATTCACCGGAGACTCCTCGCAGGTATGTCCCTGAGTCTTTTTTCCGGTGGTTTAGGGTCCTGTCATCCCGGGTAGCAACCCCAGACTCCTCTAGGGAAGATACCCAAGATGATATTTCTCTCTTGACAGTGGCCCATCCTGCGGGATCTACCCAGAACTCTTCCCAGGCGTCTCCCGCAGAGGTTTCTCCAATGCTTTAGGGCCCTGTGATCCCAGGTAGCAACCCCAGACTCCTCCAGGGAAGATACCCGAGATGAATTTTCTCCTTAGAAAATGTTCCATCCTCTGGGATGCATCTGAGATTCTTCCCAGGCATCTCCCGCAGACTTTTCTCAAGTGGTTTGGGGCCCTGTTAGCCCAGGTAGCAACCCCAGACTCCTCCAGGGAAGATACCCGAGATGAATTTTCTCCTTAGAAAATGTTCCATCCTCTGGGATGCATCTGAGATTCTTCCCAGGCATCTCCCGCAGACTTTTCTCCAGTGGTTTGGGGCCCTCTTATCCCAGGTAGCAACCCCAGACTCCTCCAGGGAAGATACCCGAGATGATTTTTCTCCTTGGGCAATGCTCCATCCTCTGGGATGCACCAGAGATTCTTCCCAGTCGTCTCCCGCAGATATTTTTCCTGTGGTTTGGGGCCCTGTAATCCTGGGTAGCAACCGCAGACTCCTCCAGGGAAGATACCCGAGGTGATTTTTCTCCTTGAACAATGCTGCATCGTCTGGGATTCACCGGAGACTCCTCGCAGGTATGTCCCTGAGTCTTTTTTCCGGTGTTTTTGGGTCCTGTCATCCCGGGTAGCAACCCCAGACTCCTCCAGGGAAGACACCTGAGATGATTTTTCTCTCTTGACAGTGGTCCATCCTGCGGGATCTACCCAGAACTCTTCCCAGGCATCTCCCGCAGAGTTTTCTCCAATGCTTTAGGGCCCTGTGATCCCAGGTGGCAACCCCAGACTCCTCCAGGGAAGATACCCGAGATGATTTTTATCCTTGGACTACTGTCCATCCTTCGGGATGCACCCGAGACTCCTCCCAGCTCTGTTCCTGAGTGTTTTCTTCCTGGCGTTTAGGGCCCTGTGATCCCAGGTAGCAACGCCAGACTCCTCCAGGGAAGATACCCGAGATGATTTTTCTCCTTGGGCAATGCTCCATCCTCTGGGATGCACCTGAGATTTCTCCCAGGCATCTCCCACAGATATTTTTCCTGTGGTTTGGCGCACTGTAATCCTGGGTAGCAACCCCAGACTCCTCCAGGGAAGATACCTGAGATGATTTTTCTCCTTGGGCAATGCTCCATCCTCTGGAATTCACCGGAGGTTCCTCACAGGTATGTCCCTCAGTCTTTTTTCCAGTGGTTTAGGGTCCTGTCATCCCAGTTAGCAACCCCAGACTCCTCCAGGGAAGACACCCGAGATGATATTTCTCTCTTGACAGTGGTCCATCCTGCGGGATCTACCCAGAACTCCTCCCAGGCATCTCCCGCAGAGTTTTCTCCAATGATTTAGGGCCCTGTGATCCCAGGTGGCAACCCCAGACTCCTCCAGGGAAGATACCCGAGATGATGTTTCTCCTTGGGCAATGCTCCATCCTCTGGGATTCGCTGGAGATTCCTCACACGTATGTCCCTCAGTCTTTTTTCTGGTGGTTTAGGGCCCTGTGATCCCAGGTGGCAACCCCAGACTCCTCCAGGGAAGATACCCGAGATGATTTTTCTCCTTGGGCAATGCTCCATCCTCTGGGATGCACCAGAGATTCTTCCCAGTCGTCTCCCGCAGATATTTTTCCTGTGTTTTGGGGCCCTGTAATCCTGGGTAGCAACCCCAGACTCCTCCAGGGAAGATACCCGAGGTGATTTTTCTCCTTGGAGAATGCTGCATCGTCTGGGATTCACTGGAGACTCCTCGCAGGTATGTCCCTGAGTCTTTTTTCCGGTGGTTTAGGGTCCTGTCATCCCGGGTAGCAACCCCAGACTCCTCCAGGGAAGATACCCAAGATGATATTTCTCTCTTGACAGTGGTCCATCCTGCGGGATCTACCCAGAACTCTTCCAAGGCGTCTCCCGCAGAGGTTTCTCCAATGCTTTAGGGCCCTGTCATCCCGGGTAGCAACCCCAGACTCCTCCAGGGAAGATACCCGAGATGATTTTTCTCCTTGGACTATTGTCCATCCTTCGGGATGCACCCGAGACTCCTCCCAGCTCTGTTTCTGTGTTTTCTTCCTGGCGTTTAGGGCCCTGTGATCCCAGGTAGCAACCCCAGACTCCTCCAGGGAAGATACCCGAGGTGATTTTTCTCCTTGGGCAATTCTTCATCCTTTGGGATTCACCGGAGATTCCTCACAGGTATGTCCCTCAGTCTTTTCTCTGGTGGTTTAGGGCCCTGTGATCCCAGGTGGCAACCCCAGACTCCTCCAGGGAAGATACCCGAGATGATTTTTCTCCTTGGGCAATGCTCCATCCTCTGGGATGCACCAGAGATTCTTCCCAGTCGTCTCCCGCAGATATTTTTCCTGTGGTTTGGGGCCCTGTAATCCTGGGTAGCAACCCCAGACTCCTCCAGGGAAGATACCCGAGGTGATTTTTCTCCTTGGACAATGCTGCATCGTCTGGGATTCACCGGAGACTCCTCGCAGGTATGTCCCTGAGTTTTTTTTTTCCGGTGGTTTAGGGTCCTGTCATCCCGGGTAGCAACCCCAGACTCCTCCAGGGAAGACACCCGAGATGATTTTTCTCTCTTGACAGTGGTCCATCCTGCGGGATCTACCCAGAACTCTTCCCAGGCATCTCCCGCAGAGTTTTCTCCAATGCTTAAGGCCCTGTGATCCCAGGTGGCAACCCCCAGACTCCTCCAGGGAAGATACCCGAGATGATTTTTCTCCTTGGACTATTGTCCATCCTTCGGGATGCACCCGAGACTCCTCCCAGCTCTGTTTCTGAGTGTTTTCTTCCTGGCGTTTAGGGCCCTGTGATCCCAGGTAGCAACGCCAGACTCCTCCAGGGAAGATACCCGAGATGATTTTTCTCCTTGGGCAATGCTCCATCCTCTGGGATTCACCGGAGATTCCTCACAGGTATGTCCCTCAGTCTTTTTTCTGGTGTTTTAGGGTCCTGTCATCCCGGGTAGCAACCCCAGACTCCTCCAGGGAAGATACCCAAGATGATATTTCTCTCTTGACAGTGTTCCATCCTGCGGGATCTACCCAGAACTCTTCCCAAGCGTCTCCCGCAGAGGTTTCTCCAATGCTTTAGGGCCCTGTGATCCCGGGTAGCAACCCCAGACTCCTCCAGGGAAGATACCCGAGATGAATTTTCTCCTTAGAAAATGTTCCATCCTCTGGGATGCATCTGAGATTCTTCCCAGGCATCTCCCGCAGACTTTTCTCCAGTGGTTTGGGGCCCTGTTATCCCAGGTAGCAACCCCAGTCTCCTCCAGGGAAGATACCCGAGATGATTTTTCTCTTTAGAATCTGCTCCATCCTCTGGGATGTACCCCTGACTCCTCCCAGGTGTCTCCCGCAGACTTTTCTCTAGTGGTTTAGGTATCTGAAATCCCAGGTAGCAACCCCGGACTCCTCCAGGGAAGATACCCGAGATGATTTTTCTCCTTGGGCAATGCTCCATCCTCTGGAATTCACCGGAGGTTCCTCACAGGTATGTCCCTCAGTCTTTTTTCCGGTGGTTTAGGGTCCTGTCATCCCAGGTAGCAACCCCAGACTGCTCCAGGGAAGATACTTGAGATGATTTTCCTCCTTTGGCAGTACTCCATCTTCTGGGATGCACCTGAGATTCCTCCCAGTCGTCTCCTGCAGACATTTTTCCTGTGGTTTGGGGCCCTATAATCCTGGATAGCAAGACCAGACTTCTCCAGGGAAGATATCCGAGATGATTTTTCTCCTTGAACAATTCTCCATCCTGCGGGATGCACCGGAGACTCCTCCCAGCTCTGTTTCTGAGTGTTTTCTTCCTGGGGTTTAGGGCCCTGTGATCCCAGGTAGCAACTCCAGACTCCTCCAGGAAAGATACCCAAGATGATTTTTCTCCTTTGACAATGCTCCATCCTGCGGGATGCACCCGAGACTGCTCGCAGGTATGTCACCGAGTCTTATTTCCGGTGGTTTAGGGCCCTGTGATCCCGGGTAGCAAGCCCAGACTCCTCCAGGGAAGATACCCGAGATGATTTTTCTCCTTGAACAATGCTGCATCGTCTGGGATTCACCGGAGACTCCTCGCAGGTATGTCCCTGAGTCTTTTTTCCGGTGGTTTAGGGTCCTGTCATCCCGGGTAGCAACCCCAGACTCCTCCAGGGAAGATACCCAAGATGATATTTCTCTCTTGACAGTGGCCCATCCTGCGGGATCTACCCAGAACTCTTCCCAGGCGTCTCCCGCAGAGGTTTCTCCAATGCTTTAGGGCCCTGTGATCCCAGGTAGCAACCCCAGACTCCTCCAGGGAAGATACCCGAGATGAATTTTCTCCTTAGAAAATGTTCCATCCTCTGGGATGCATCTGAGATTCTTCCCAGGCATCTCCCGCAGACTTTTCTCCAGTGGTTTGGGGCCCTGTTAGCCCAGGTAGCAACCCCAGACTCCTCCAGGGAAGATACCCGAGATGAATTTTCTCCTTAGAAAATGTTCCATCCTCTGGGATGCATCTGAGATTCTTCCCAGGCATCTCCCGCAGCCTTTTCTCCAGTGGTTTGGGGCCCTCTTATCCCAGGTAGCAACCCCAGACTCCTCCAGGGAAGATACCCGAGATGATTTTTCTCTTTAGAATATGCTCCATCGTCTGGGATGTACCCCTGACTCCTCCCAGGTGTCTCCCGCAGACTTTTCTCTAGTGGTTTAGGTATCTGAAATCCCAGGTAGCAACCCCGGACTCCTCCAGGGAAGATACCCGAGATGATTTTTCTCCTTGGGCAATGCTCCATCCTCTGGGATGCACCAGAGATTCTTCCCAGTCGTCTCCCGCAGATATTTTTCCTGTGGTTTGGGGCCCTGTAATCCTGGGTAGCAACCGCAGACTCCTCCAGGGAAGATACCCGAGGTGATTTTTCTCCTTGGACAATGCTGCATCGTCTGGGATTCACCGGAGACTCCTCGCAGGTATGTCCCTGAGTCTTTTTTCCGGTGGTTTAGGGTCCTGTCATCCCGGGTAGCAACCCCAGACTCCTCCAGGGAAGACACCCGAGATGATTTTTCTCTCTTGACAGTGGTCCATCCTGCGGGATCTACCCAGAACTCTTCCCAGGCATCTCCCGCAGAGTTTTCTCCAATGCTTTAGGGCCCTGTGATCCCAGGTGGCAACCCCAGACTCCTCCAGGGAAGATACCCGAGATGATTTTTATCCTTGGACTATTGTCCATCCTTCGGGATGCACCCGAGACTCCTCCCAGCTCTGTTCCTGAGTGTTTTCTTCCTGGCGTTTAGGGCCCTGTGATCTCAGGTAGCAACGCCAGACTCCTCCAGGGAAGATACCCGAGATGATTTTTCTCCTTGGGCAATGCTCCATCCTCTGGGATGCACCTGAGATTTCTCCCAGGCATCTCCCACAGATATTTTTCCTGTGGTTTGGCGCACTGTAATCCTGGGTAGCAACCCCAGACTCCTCCAGGGAAGATACCTGAGATGATTTTTCTCCTTGGGCAATGCTCCATCCTCTGGAATTCACCGGAGGTTCCTCACAGGTATGTCCCTCAGTCTTTTTTCCAGTGGTTTAGGGTCCTGTCATCCCAGGTAGCAACCCCAGACTCCTCCAGGGAAGACACCCGAGATGATATTTCTCTCTTGACAGTGGTCCATCCTGCGGGATCTACCCAGAACTCCTCCCAGGCATCTCCCGCAGAGTTTTCTCCAATGCTTTAGGGCCCTGTGATCCCGGGTAGCAACCCCAGACTCCTCCAGGGAAGATACCCGAGATGATTTTTCTCCTTGGGCAATGCTCCATCCTCTGGGATTCGCTGGAGATTCCTCACAGGTATGTCCCTCAGTCTTTTTTCTGGTGGTTTAGGGCCCTGTGATCCCAGGTGGCAACCCCAGACTCCTCCAGGGAAGATACCCGAGATGATTTTTCTCTTTAGAATCTGCTCCATCCTCTGGGATGTACCCCTGACTCCTCACAGGTGTCTCCCGCAGACTTTTCTCTAGTGGTTTAGGTATCTGAAATCCCAGGTAGCAAGCCCAGACTCCTCCAGGGAAGATACCCGAGATGATTTTTCTCCTTGGGCAATGCTCCATCCTCTGGGATGCACCAGAGATTCTTCCCAGTCGTCTCCCGCAGATATTTTTCCTGTGGTTTGGGGCCCTGTAATCCTGGGTAGCAACCCCAGACTCCTCCAGGGAAGATACCCGAGGTGATTTTTCTCCTTGGACAATGCTGCATCGTCTGGGATTCACCGGAGACTCCTCGCAGGTATGTCCCTGAGTCTTTTTTCCGGTGGTTTAGGGTCCTGTCATCCCGGGTAGCAACCCCAGACTCCTCCAGGGAAGATACCCAAGATGATATTTCTCTCTTGACAGTGGTCCATCCTGCGGGATCTACCCAGAACTCTTCCAAGGCGTCTCCCGCAGAGGTTTCTCCAATGCTTTAGGGCCCTGTGATCCCGGGTAGCAACCCCAGACTCCTCCAGGGAAGATACCCGAGATGATTTTTCTCCTTGGACTATTGTCCATCCTTCGGGATGCACCCGAGACTCCTCCCAGCTCTGTTTCTGAGTGTTTTCTTCCTGGCGTTTAGGGCCCTGTGATCCCAGGTAGCAACCCCAGACTCCTCCAGGGAAGATACCCGAGGTGATTTTTCTCCTTGGGCAATTCTCCATCCTTTGGGATTCACCGGAGATTCCTCACAGGTATGTCCCTCAGTCTTTTCTCTGGTGGTTTAGGGCCCTGTGATCCCAGGTGGCAACCCCAGACTCCTCCAGGGAAGATACCCGAGATGATTTTTCTCCTTGGGCAATGCTCCATCCTCGGGGATGCACCAGAGATTCTTCCCAGTCGTCTCCCGCAGATATTTTTCCTGTGGTTTGGGGCCCTGTAATCCTGGGTAGCAACCCCAGACTCCTGCAGGGAAGATACCCGAGGTGATTTTTCTCCTTGGACAATGCTGCATCGTCTGGGATTCACCGGAGACTCCTCGCAGGTATGTCCCTGAGTCTTTTTTCCGGTGGTTTAGGGTCCTGTCATCCCGGGTAGGAACCCCAGACTCCTCCAGGGAAGACACCCGAGATGATTTTTCTCTCTTGACAGTGGTCCATCCTGCGGGATCTACCCAGAACTCTTCCCAGGCATCTCCCGCAGAGTTTTCTCCAATACTTTAGGGCCCTGTGATCCCAGGTGGCAACCCCAGACTACTCCAGGGAAGATACCCGAGATGATTTTTATCCTTGGACTATTGTCCATCCTTCGGGATGCACCCGAGACTCCTCCCAGCTCTGTTTCTGAGTGTTTTCTTCCTGGCGTTTAGGGCCCTGTGATCCCAGGTAGCAACGCCAGACTCCTCCAGGGAAGATACCCGAGATGATTTTTCTCCTTGGGCAATGCTCCATCCTCTGGGATTCACCGGAGATTCCTCACAGGTATGTCCCTCAGTCTTTTTTCTGGTGTTTTAGGGTCCTGTCATCCCGGGTAGCAACCCCAGACTCCTCCAGGGAAGATACCCAAGATGATATTTCTCTCTTGACAGTGGTCCATCCTGCGGGATCTACCCAGAAGTCTTCCCAAGCGTCTCCCGCAGAGGTTTCTCCAATGCTTTAGGGCCCTGTGATCCCGGGTAGCAACCCCAGACTCCTCCAGGGAAGATACCCGAGATGAATTTTCTCCTTAGAAAATGTTCCATCCTCTGGGATGCATCTGAGATTCTTCCCAGGCATCTCCCGCAGACTTTTCTCCAGTGGTTTGGGGCCCTGTTATCCCAGGTAGCAACCCCAGTCTCCTCCAGGGAAGATACCCGAGATGATTTTTCTCTTTAGAATCTGCTCCATCCTCTGGGATGTACCCCTGACTCCTCACAGGTGTCTCCCGCAGACTTTTCTCTAGTGGTTTAGGTATCTGAAATCCCAGGTAGCAAGCCCAGACTCCTCCAGGGAAGATACCCGAGATGATTTTTCTCCTTGGGCAATGCTCCATCCTCTGGGATGCATGTGAGATTCTTCCCAGGCATCTCCCGCAGATAGTTTTCCTGTGGTTTGGGGCCCTGTAATCCCGGGTAGCAACCCCAGACTCCTCCAGGGAAGATACCCGAGATGAATTTTCTCCTTGGGCAATGCTCCATCCTCTGGGATTCACCGGAGACTCCTCGCAGGTATGTCCCTGAGTCTTTTTTCCGGTGGTTTAGGGTCCTGTGTTCCCGGGTAGCAACCCCAGACTCCTCCAGGGAAGGTACCTGAGATGATTTTTCTCCTTGGATAATGCTCCATCCTCTGGGATGCATCCGAGACTTATCCCAGCTATGTCCCTGAGTCTTTATTCCGGTGATTTAGGGTCCTGTCATCTCGGGTAGCAACCCCAGACTTCTCCAGGGAAGATACCTGAGATTATTTTCCTCCTTGGGCAATGCTCCATCCTTCGGGATGCACCCGAGACTCCTCCCAGCTCTGTTTCTGAGTGTTTTCTTCCTGGGGTTTAGGGCCCTGTGATCCCAGGTAGCAAGCCCAGACTCCTCCAGGGAAGATACCCGAGATGATTTTTCTCCTTGGGCAATGCTCCATCCTCGGGGATGCACCAGAGATTCTTCCCAGTCGTCTCCCGCAGATATTTTTCCTGTGGTTTGGGGCCCTGTAATCCTGGGTAGCAACCCCAGACTCCTCCAGGGAAGATACCCGAGGTGATTTTTCTCCTTGGACAATGCTGCATCGTCTGGGATTCACCGGAGACTCCTCGCAGGTATGTCCCTGAGTCTTTTTTCTGGTGGTTTAGGGTCCTGTCATCCCGGGTAGCAACCCCAGACTCCTCCAGGGAAGATACCCAAGATGATATTTCTCTCTTGACAGTGGTCCATCCTGCGGGATCTACCCAGAAGTCTTCCCAAGCGTCTCCCGCAGAGTTTTCTCCAATGCTTTAGGGCCCCGTGATCCCGGATATCAACCCCAGACTCCTCCAGGGAAGATACCCGAGATGATTTTTCTCTTTAGAATCTGCTCCATCCTCTGGGATGTACCCCTGACTCCTCCCAGGTGTCTCCCGCAGACTATTCTCTAGTGGTTTAGGTATCTGAAATCCCAAGTAGCAACCCCAGACTCCTCCAGGGAAGATACCCGAGATGATTTTTCTCCTTGGGCAATGCTCCATCCTCTGGGATGCACCTGAGATTTCTCCCAGGCATCTCCCACAGATATCTTTCCTGTGGTTTGGCGCACTGTAATCCTGGGTAGCAACCCCAGACTCCTCCAGGGAAGATACTTGAGATGATTTTCCTCCTTTGGCAGTACTCCATCCTCTGGGATGCACCTGAGATTCCTCCCAGTCGTCTCCTGCAGACATTTTTCCTGTGGTTTGGGGCCCTATAATCCTGGATAGCAAGACCAGACTCCTCCAGGGAAGATATCCGAGATGATTTTTCTCCTTGGACAATTCTCCATCCTGCGGGATGCACCTGAGACTCCTCCCAGCTCTGTTTCTGAGTGTTTTCTTCCTGGGGTTTAGGGCCCTGTGATCCCAGGTAGCAACTCCAGACTCCTCCAGGAAAGATACCCAAGATGATTTTTCTCCTTTGACAATGCTACATCCTGCGGGATGCACCCGAGACTGCTCGCAGGTATGTCACCGAGTCTTATTTCCGGTGGTTTAGGGCCCTGTGATCCCAGGTGGCAACCCCAGACTCCTCCAGGGAAGATACCCGAGATGATTTTTCTCCTTGGACTATTGTCCATCCTTCGGGATGCACCCGAGACTCCTCCCAGCTCTGTTTCTGTGTGTTTTCTTCCTGGCGTTTAGGGCCCTGTGATCCCAGGTAGGAACCCCAGACTCCTCCAGGGAAGATCCCCGAGATGATTTTTCTCCTTGGGCAATGCTCCATCCTCTGGGATTCACCGGAGATTCCTCACAGGTATGTCCCTCAGTCTTTTTTCTGGTGGTTTAGGGCCCTGTGATCCCAGGTGGAAACCCCAGACTCCTCCAGGGAAGATACCCGAGATGATTTTTCTCTTTAGAAAATGCTCCATCCTCTGGGATGCATCCGAGACTTATCCCAGCTATGTCCCTGAGTCTTTATTCCGGTGATTTAGGGTCCTGTCATCTCGGGTAGCAACCCCAGACTCCTCCAGGGAAGATACCTGAGATTATTTTCCTCCTTGGGCAATGCTCCATCCTCTGGGATGCATCCAAGACATATCGCAGCTATGTCCCTGAGACATTTTTCCGGTGGTTTAGATACCTGTCATCCCAGGTAGCAACCCCAGACTCCTCCAGGGAAGACACCCGAGATGATTTATCTCTCTTGACAGTGGTCCATCCTGCGGGATCTACCCAGAACTCCTCCTAGGCATCTCCCGCAGAGTTTTCTCCAATGCTTTAGGGCCCTGTGATCCCGGGTAGCAACCCCAGACTCCTCCAGGGAAGATACCCGAGATGAATTTTCTCCTTAGAAAATGTTCCATCCTCTGGGATGCATCTGAGATTCTTCCCAGGCATCTCCCACAGACTTTTCTCCAGTGGTTTGGGGCCCTTTTATCCCAGGTAGCAACCCCAGACTCCTCCAGGGAAGACAGCCGAAATGATTTTTCTCTTTAGAATCTGCTCCATCCTCTGGGATGTACCCCTGACTCCTCCCAGGTGTCTCTCGCAGACTTTTCTCTAGTGGTTTAGGTATCTGAAATCCCAGGAGGCAACCCCAGACTCCTCCGGGGAAGATACCCGAGATGATTTTTCTCCTTGGGCAATGCTCCATCCTCTGGGATGCACCTGAGATTTCTCCCAGGCATCTCCCGCAGATATTTTTCCTGTGGTTTGGCGCACTGTAATCCTGGGTAGCAACCCCAGACTCCTCCAGGGAAGATACCTGAGATGATTTTTCTCCTTGGGCAATGCTCCATCCTGCGGGATGCACCCGAGACTCCTCCCACGTCTGTTTCTGAGTGTTCTCTTCCTGGGTTTTAGGGCCCTGTGATCCCAGGTAGCAACTCCAGACTCCTCCAGGAAAGATACCCGAGATGATTTTTCTCCATTGACAATGCTCCATCCTGCGGGATGCACCCGAAACTGCTCGCAGGTATGTCACCGAGTCTTATTTCCGGTGGTTTAGGGCCCTGTGATCCTGGGTAGCAACCCCAGACTCCTCCAGGGAAGATACCCGAGATGATTTTTCTCCTTGGGCAATGCTCCATCCTCTGGGATGCACCCGAGACATATCTCAGCTATGTCCCTGAGACATTTTTCCGGTGGTTTAGGGTCCTGTCATCCCAGGTAGCAACCCCAGACTCCTCCAGGGAAGACACCCGGGATGATTTTTCTCTCTTGACAGTGGTCCATCCTGCGGGATCTACCCAGAACTCCTCCCAGGCATCTCCGCAGAGTTTTCTCCAATGCTTTAGGGCCCTGTGATCCCGGGTAGCAACCCCAGAGTCCTCCAGGGAAGATACCCGAGATGATTTTTCTCCTTGGACTATTGTCCATCCCTCGGGATGCACCCGAGACTCCTCCCAGCTCTGTTTCTGAGTGTTTTCTTCCTGGCGTTTAGGGCCCTGTGATCCCAGGTAGCAACTCCAGACTCCTCCAGGGAAGATACCCAAGGTGATTTTTCTCCTTGGGCAATGCTCCATCCTTTGGGATTCACTGGAGATTCCTCACAGGTATGTCCCTCAGTCTTTTTTCTGGTGGTTTAGGGCCCTGTGATCCCAGGTGGCAACCCCAGACTCCTCCAGGGAAGATACCCGAGATGATTTTTCTCCTTGGGCAATGCTC
The DNA here is from genome assembly GCF_965231255.1 of Vanellus vanellus. NCBI lineage: Eukaryota > Metazoa > Chordata > Aves > Charadriiformes > Charadriidae > Vanellus > Vanellus vanellus. The sequence continues at coordinate 1,012,086 of NW_028127876.1, forward strand.
CATCCTCTGGGATGCACCAGAGATTCTTCCCAGTCGTCTCCCGCAGATATTTTTCCTGTGGTTTGGGGCCCTGTAATCCTGGGTAGCAACCCCAGACTCCTCCAGGGAAGATACCCGAGGTGATTTTTCTCCTTGGAGAATGCTGCATTGTCTGGGATTCACCGGAGACTCCTCGCAGGTATTTCCCTGAGTCTTTTTTCCGGTGGTTTAGGGTCCTGTCCTCCCGGGTAGCAACCCCAGACTCCTCCAGGGAAGATACCCAAGATGATATTTCTCTCTTGACAGTGGTCCATCCTGCGGGATCTACCCAGAAGTCTTCCCAAGCGTCTCCCGCAGAGGTTTCTCCAATGCTTTAGGGCCCTGTGATCCCGGGTAGCAACCCCAGACTCCTCCAGGGAAGATACCCGAGATGAATTTTCTCCTTAGAAAACGTTCCATCCTCTGGGATGCATCTGAGATTCTTCCCAGGCATCTCCCGCAGACTTTTCTCCAGTGGTTTGGGGCCCTTTTATCCCAGGTAGCAACCCCAGACTCCTCCAGGGAAGATACCCGAGATGATTTTTCTCTTTAGAATCTGCTCCATCCTCTGGGATGTATCCCTGACTCCTCCCAGGTGTCTCCCGCAGACTTTTCTCTAGTGGTTTAGGTATCTGAAATCCCAGGTAGCAACCCCAGACTCCTCCAGGGAAGATACCCGAGATGATTTTTCTCCTTGGGCAATGCTCCATCCTCTGGGATGCACCAGAGATTCTTCCCAGTCGTCTCCCGCAGATAGTTTTCCTGTGGTCTGGGGCCCTGTAATCCCGGGTAGCAACCCCAGACTCCTCCAGGGAAGATACCCGAGGTGATTTTTCTCCTTGGACAATGCTGCATCATCTGGGATTCACCGGAGACTCCTCGCAGGTATGTCCCTGAGTTTTTTCCGGTGGTTTAGGGTCCTGTCATCCCGGGTAGCAACCCCAGACTCCTCCAGGGAAGATACCCAAGATGATATTTCTCTCTTGACAGTGGTCCATCCTGCAGGATCTACCCAGAACTCTTCCCAGGCGTCTCCCGGAGAGGTTTCTCCAATGCTTTAGGGCCCTGTGATCCCGGGTAGCAACCCCAGACTCCTCCAGGGAAGATACCCAAGATGATATTTCTCTCTTGACAGTGGTCCATCCTGCGGGATCTACCCAGAAGTCTTCCCAGGCGTCTCCCGGAGAGGTTTCTCCAATGCTTTAGGGCCCTGTGATCCCGGGTAGCAACCCCAGACTCCTCCAGGGAAGATACCCGAGATGAATTTTCTCCTTAGAAAATGTTCCATCCTCTGGGATGCATCTGAGATTCTTCCCAGGCATCTCCCGCAGACTTTTCTCCAGTGGTTTGGGGCCCTGCTATCCCAGGTAGCAATCCCAGACTCCTCCAGGGAAGATACCCGAGATGATTTTTCTCTTTAGAATCTGCTCCATCCTCTGGGATGTATCCCTGACTCCTCCCAGGTGTCTCCCGCAGACTTTTCTCTAGTGGTTTAGGTATCTGAAATCCCAGGTAGCAAGCCCAGACTCCTCCAGGGAAGATACCCGAGATGATTTTTCTCCTTGGGCAATGCTCCATCCTCTGGGATGCACCAGAGATTCTTCCCAGTCGTGTCCCGCAGATAGTTTTCCTGTGGTCTGGGGCCCTGTAATCCCGGGTAGCAACCCCAGACTCCTCCAGGGAAGATACCCGAGGTGATTTTTCTCCTTGGACAATGCTGCATCGTATGGGATTCACCGGAGACTCCTCGCAGGTATGTCCCTGAGTTTTTTCCGGTGGTTTAGGGTCCTGTCATCCCGGGTAGCAACCCCAGACTCCTCCAGGGAAGATACCCAAGATGATATTTCTCTCTTGACAGTGGTCCATCCTGCGGGATCTACCCAGAACTCTTCCCAAGCGTCTCCCGCAGAGGTTTCTCCAATGCTTTAGGGCCCTGTGATCCCGGGTAGCAACCCCAGACTCCTCCAGGGAAGATACCCAAGATGAATTTTCTCCTTAGAAAATGTTCCATCCTCTGGGATGCATCTGAGATTCTTCCCAGGCATCTCCCACAGACTTTTCTCCAGTGGTTTGGGGCCCTGTTATCCCAGGTAGCAACCCCAGACTCCTCCAGGGAAGATACCCGAGATGATTTTTCTCTTTAGAATCTGCTCCATCCTCTGGGATGTACCCCTGACTCCTCCCAGGTGTCTCCCGCAGACTTTTCTCTAGTGGTTTAGGTATCTGAAATCCCAGGTAGCAACCCCAGACTCCTCCAGGGAAGATACCCGAGATGATTTTTCTCCTTGGGCAATGCTCCATCCTCTGGGATGCATGTGAGATTCTTCCCAGGCATCTCCCGCAGATAGGTTTCCTGTGGTTTGGGGCCCTGTAATCCCGGGTAGCAACCCCAGACTCCTCCAGGGAAGATACCCGAGATGAATTTTCTCCTTGGGCAATGCTCCATCCTCTGGGATTCACCGGAGACTCCTCGCAGGTATGTCCCTGAGTCTTTTTTCCGGTGGTTTAGGGTCCTGTCATCCCGGGTAGCAACCCCAGACTCCTCCAGGGAAGGTACCTGAGATGATTTTTCTCCTTGGATAATGCTCCATCCTCTGGGATGCATCCGAGACTTATCCCAGCTATGTCCCTGAGTCTTTATTCCGGTGATTTAGGGTCCTGTCATCTCGGGTAGCAACCCCAGACTTCTCCAGGGAAGATACCTGAGATTATTTTCCTCCTTGGGCAATGCTCCATCCTTCGGGATGCATCCGAGACTCCTCCCAGCTCTGTTTCTGTGTGTTTTCTTCCTGGGGTTTAGGGCCCTGTGATCCCAGGTAGCAAGCCCAGACTCCTCCAGGGAAGATACCCGAGATGATTTTTCTCCTTGGGCAATGCTCCATCCTCTGGGATTCACCGGAGATTCCTCACAGGTATGTCCCTCAGTCTTTTTTCTGGTGGTTTAGGGCCCTGTGATCCCAGGTGGAAACCCCAGACTCCTCCAGGGAAGATACCCGAGATGATTTTTCTCTTTAGAAAATGCTCCATCCTCTGGGATGCATCCGAGACTTATCCCAGCTATGTCCCTGAGTCTTTATTCCGGTGATTTAGGGTCCTGTCATCTCGGGTAGCAACCCCAGACTCCTCCAGGGAAGATATCTGAGATTATTTTCCTCCTTGGGCAATGCTCCATCCTCTGGGATGCATCCAAGACATATCGCAGCTATGTCCCTGAGACATTTTTCCGGTGGTTTAGATACCTGTCATCCCAGGTAGCAACCCCAGACTCCTCCAGGGAAGACACCCGAGATGATTTTTCTCTCTTGACAGTGGTCCATCCTGCGGGATCTACCCAGAACTCCTCCTAGGCATCTCCCGCAGAGTTTTCTCCAATGCTTTAGGGCCCTGTGATCCCGGGTAGCAACCCCAGACTCCTCCAGGGAAGATACCCGAGATGATTCTTATCCTTGGGCAATGCTCCATCCTCGGGGATGCACGCGAGACTCCTCCTTTGTCTGTTTCTGAGTGTTCTCTTCCTGGGTTTTAGGGCCCTGTGATCCCGGGTAGCAACCCCAGACTCCTCCAGGGAAGATACCCGAGATGATTTTTCTCTTTAGAATCTGCTCCATCCTCTGGGATGTACCCCTGACTCCTCCCAGTTGTCTCCCGCAGACTTTTCTCTAGTGGTTTAGGTATCTGAAATCCCAGGTAGCAACCCCAGACTCCTCCAGGGAAGATACCCGAGATGATTTTTCTACTTGGGCAATGCTCCATCCTCTGGGATGCACCAGAGATTCTTCCCAGTCGTCTCCCGCAGATAGTTTTCCTGTGGTCTGGGGCCCTGTAATCACGGGTAGCAACCCCAGACTCCTCCAGGGAAGATACCCGAGGTGATTTTTCTCCTTGGACAATGCTGCATCGTCTGGGATTCACCGGAGACTCCTCGCAGGTATGTCCCTGAGTTTTTTCCGGTGGTTTAGGGTCCTGTCATCCCGGGTAGCAACCCGAGACTCCTCCAGGGAAGATACCCAAGATGATATTTCTCTCTTGACATTGGTCCATCCTGCGGGATCTACCCAGAAGTCTTCCCAGGCGTCTCCCACAGAGGTTTCTCCAATGCTTTAGGGCCCTGTGATCCCGGGTAGCAACCCCAGACTCCTCCAGGGAAGATACCCGAGATGATTTTTCTCTTTAGAAAATGCTCCATCCTCTGGGATGTACCCCTGACTCCTCCCAGTTGTGTCCCGCATACTTTTCTCTAGTGGTTTAGGTATCTGAAATCCCAGGTAGCAACCCCAGACTCCTCCAGGGAAGATACCCGAGATGATTTTTCTCCTTGGGCAATGCTCCATCCTCTGGGATGCACCAGAGATTCTTCCCAGTCGTCTCCCGCAGATATTTTTCCTGTGGTTTGGGGCCCTGTAATCCTGGGTAGCAACCCCAGACTCCTCCAGGGAAGATACCCAAGATGATATTTCTCTCTTGACAGTGGTCCATCCTGCAGGATCTACCCAGAAGTCTTCCCAAGCGTCTCCCGCAGAGGTTTCTCCAATGCTTTAGGGCCCTGTGATCCCGGGTAGCAACCCCAGACTCCTCCAGGGAAGATACCCGAGATGAATTTTCTCCTTAGAAAATGTTCCATCCTCTGGGATGCATCTGAGATTCTTCCCAGGCATCTCCCGCAGACTTTTCTCCAGTGGTTTGGGGCCCTGCTATCCCAGGTAGCAACCCCAGACTCCTCCAGGGAAGATACCCGAGATGATTTTTCTCTTTAGAATCTGCTCCATCCTCTGGGATGTATCCCTGACTCCTCCCAGGTATCTCCCGCAGACTTTTCTCTAGTGGTTTAGGTATCTGAAATCCCAGGTAGCAACCCCAGACTCCTCCAGGGAAGATACCCGAGATGATTTTTCTACTTGGGCAATGCTCCATCCTCTGGGATGCACCAGAGATTCTTCCCAGTCGTCTCCCGCAGATAGTTTTCCTGTGGTCTGGGGCCCTGTAATCACGGGTAGCAACCCCAGACTCCTCCAGGGAAGATACCCGAGGTGATTTTTCTCCTTGGACAATGCTGCATCGTCTGGGATTCACCGGAGAGTCCTCGCAGGTATGTCCCTGAGTTTTTTCCGGTGGTTTAGGGTCCTGTCATCCCGGGTAGCAACCCCAGACTCCTCCAGGGAAGATACCCAAGATGATATTTCTCTCTTGACAGTGGTCCATCCTGCAGGATCTACCCAGAACTCTTCCCAGGCGTCTCCCGGAGAGGTTTCTCCAATGCTTTAGGGCCCTGTGATCCCGGGTAGCAACCCCAGACTCCTCCAGGGAAGATACCCGAGATGAATTTTCTCCTTAGAAAATGTTCCATCCTCTGGGATGCATCTGAGATTCTTCCCAGGCATCTCCCACAGACTTTTCTCCAGTGGTTTGGGGCCCTTTTATCCCAGGTAGCAACCCCAGACTCCTCCAGGGAAGATACCCGAGATGATTTTTCTCTTTAGAATCTGCTCCATCCTCTGGGATGTACCCCTGACTCCTCCCAGGTGTCTCCCGCAGACTTTTCTCTAGTGGTTTAGGTATCTGAAATCCCAGGTAGCAACCCCAGACTCCTCCAGGGAAGATACCCGAGATGATTTTTCTCCTTGGGCAATGCTCCATCCTCTGGGATGCACCAGAGATTCTTCCCAGTCGTGTCCCGCAGATAGTTTTCCTGTGGTCTGGGGCCCTGTAATCCCGGGTAGCAACCCCAGACTCCTCCAGGGAAGATACCCGAGGTGATTTTTCTCCTTGGAGAATGCTGCATCGTCTGGGATTCACCGGAGACTCCTCGCAGGTATGTCCCTGAGTTTTTTCCGGTGGTTTAGGGTCCTGTCATCCCGGGTAGCAACCCCAGACTCCTCCAGGGAAGATACCCAAGATGATATTTCTCTCTTGACAGTGGTCCATCCTGCGGGATCTACCCAGAAGTCTTCCCAGGCGTCTCCCACAGAGGTTTCTCCAATGCTTTAGGGCCCTGTGATCCCGGGTAGCAACCCCAGACTCCTCCGGGGAAGATACCCGAGATGAATTTTCTCCTTAGAAAATGTTCCATCCTCTGGGATGCATCTGAGATTCTTCCCAGGCATCTCCCGCAGACTTTTCTCCAGTGGTTTGGGGCCCTTTTATCCCAGGTAGCAACCCCAGACTCCTCCAGGGAAGATACCCGAGATGATTTTTCTCCTTGGGCAATGCTCCATCCTCTGGGATTCACCGGAGACTCCTCGCAGGTATGTCCCTGACTCTTTTTTCCTGTGGTTTAGGGTCCTGTGTTCCCGGGTAGCAACCCCAGACTCCTCCAGGAAAGGTACCCGAGATGATTTTTCTCTTTAGAAAATGCTCCATCCTCTGGGATGCATCTGAGACTTATCACAACTATGTCCCTGAGTCTTTATTCCGGTGGTTTAGGGTCCTGTCATCCCAGGTAGCAACCCCAGACTCCTCCAGGGAAGATACCCAAGATGATTTTTATCCTTGGGCAATTCTCCAACCTCTGGGATACATCCGAGATTCTTCCCAGTCGTCTCCCGCAGACATTTTTCCTGTGGTTTGGGGTACTATAATCCTGGATAGCAAGCCCAGACTCCTCCAGCGAAGATAGCCAAGATGATTTTTCTCCTTGGACAATGCTCCATCCTGCGAGATGCACCCGAGACTCCTCCTACGTCTGTTTCTGAGTGTTCTCTTCCTGGGTTTTAGGGCCCTGTGATCCCGGGTAGCAACCCCAGACTCCTCCAGGGAAGATAGCCGAGATGATTTTTCTCTTTAGAATCTGCTCCATCCTCTGGGATGTACCCCTGACTCCTCCCAGGTGTCTCCCGCAGACTTTTCTCTAGTGGTTTAGGTATCTGAAATCCCAGGTATCAACCCCAGACTCCTCCAGGGAAGATACCCGAGATGATTTTTCTCCTTGGGCAATGCTCCATCCTCTGGGATGCACCTGAGATTTCTCCCAGCTCTGTTTCTGAGTGTTTTCTTCCTGGGGTTTAGAGCCTTTTAATCCCAGGTAGCAACTCCAGACTCCTCCAGGAAAGATACCCAAGATGATTTTTGTCCTTTGACAATGCTCCATCCTGCGGGATGCACCCGAGACTGCTCGCAGGTATGTCACCGAGTCTTATTTCCGGTGGTTTAGGGCCCTGTGATCCCGGGTAGCAACCCCAGACTCCTCCAGGGAAGATACCCGAGATGATTTTTCTCTTTAGAAAATGCTCCATCCTCTGGGATGCATCCGAGACTTATCCCAGCTATGTCCCTGAGTCTTTATTCCGGTGATTTAGGGTCCTGTCATCTCGGGTAGCAACCCCAGACTCCTCCAGGGAAGATACCTGAGATGATTTTCCTCCTTGGGCAATGCTCCATCCTCTGGGATGCATCCGAGACATATCGCAGCTATGTCCCTGAGACATTTTTCCGGTGGTTTAGGGTCCTGTCATCCCAGGTAGCAACCCCAGACTCCTCCAGGGAAGACACCCGAGATGATTTTTCTCTCTTGACAGTGGTCCATCCTGCGGGATCTACCCAGAACTCTTCCCAGGCGTCTCCCGGAGAGGTTTCTCCAATGCTTTAGGGCCCTGTGATCCCGGGTAGCAACCCCAGACTCCTCCAGGGAAGATACCCGAGATGAATTTTCTCCTTAGAAAATGTTCCATCCTCTGGGATGCATCTGAGATTCTTCCCAGGCATCTCCCGCAGACTTTTCTCCAGTGGTTTGGGGCCCTTTTATCGCAGGTAGCAACCCCAGACTCCTCCAGGGAAGATACCCGAGATGATTTTTCTCTTTAGAAAATGCTCCATCCTCTGGGATGTACCCCTGACTCCTCCCAGTTGTCTCCCGCATACTTTTCTCTAGTGGTTTAGGTATCTGAAATCCCAGGTAGCAACCCCAGACTCCTCCAGGGAAGATACCTGAGATGATTTTTCTCCTTGGGCAATGCTCCATCCTCTGGGATGCACCAGAGATTCTTCCCAGTCGTCTCCCGCAGATATTTTTCCTGTGGTTTGGGGCCCTGTAATCCTGGGTAGCAACCCCAGACTCCTCCAGGGAAGATACCCGAGGTGATTTTTCTCCTTGGACAATGCTGCATTGTCTGGGATTCACCGGAGACTCCTCGCAGGTATTTCCCTGAGTCTTTTTTCCGGTGGTTTAGGGTCCTGTCATCCCGGGTAGCAACCCCAGACTCCTCCAGGGAAGATACCCAAGATGATATTTCTCTCTTGACAGTGGTCCATCCTGCGGGATCTACCCAGAAGTCTTCCCAAGCGTCTCCCGCAGAGGTTTCTCCAATGCTTTAGGGCCCTGTGATCTCGGGTAGCAACCCCAGACTCCTCCAGGGAAGATACCCGAGATGAATTTTCTCCTTAGAAAATGTTCCATCCTCTGGGATGCATCTGAGATTCTTCCCAGGCATCTCCCGCAGACTTTTCTCCAGTGGTTTGGGGCCCTGCTATCCCAGGTAGCAATCCCAGACTCCTCCAGGGAAGATACCCGAGATGATTTTTCTCTTTAGAATCTGCTCCATCCTCTGGGATGTATCCCTGACTCCTCCCAGGTGTCTCCCGCAGACTTTTCTCTAGTGGTTTAGGTATCTGAAATCCCAGGTAGCAAGCCCAGACTCCTCCAGGGAAGATACCCGAGATGATTTTTCTCCTTGGGCAATGCTCCATCCTCTGGGATGCACCAGAGATTCTTCCCAGTCGTGTCCCGCAGATAGTTTTCCTGTGGTCTGGGGCCCTGTAATCCCGGGTAGCAACCCCAGACTCCTCCAGGGAAGATACCCGAGGTGATTTTTCTCCTTGGACAATGCTGCATCGTATGGGATTCACCGGAGACTCCTCGCAGGTATGTCCCTGAGTTTTTTCCGGTGGTTTAGGGTCCTGTCATCCCGGGTAGCAACCCCAGACTCCTCCAGGGAAGATACCCAAGATGATATTTCTCTCTTGACAGTGGTCCATCCTGCAGGATCTACCCAGAAGTCTTCCCAGGCGTCTCCCACAGAGGTTTCTCCAATGCTTTAGGGCCCTGTAATCCCGGGTAGCAACCCCAGACTCCTCCAGGGAAGATACCCGAGATGAATTTTCTCCTTGGGCAATGCTCCATCCTCTGGGATTCACCGGAGACTCCTCGCAGGTATGTCCCTGAGTCTTTTTTCCGGTGGTTTAGGGTCCTGTCATCCCGGGTAGCAACCCCAGACTCCTCCAGGGAAGGTACCTGAGATGATTTTTCTCCTTGGATAATGCTCCATCCTCTGGGATGCATCCGAGACTTATCCCAGCTATGTCCCTGAGTCTTTATTCCGGTGATTTAGGGTCCTGTCATCTCGGGTAGCAACCCCAGACTTCTCCAGGGAAGATACCTGAGATTATTTTCCTCCTTGGACAATGCTCCATCCTTCGGGATGCACCCGAGACTCCTCCCAGCTCTGTTTCTGAGTGTTTTCTTCCTGGGGTTTAGGGCCCTGTGATCCCAGGTAGCAAGCCCAGACTCCTCCAGGGAAGATACCCGAGATGATTTTTCTCCTTGGGCAATGCTCCATCCTCGGGGATGCACCAGAGATTCTTCCCAGTCGTCTCCCGCAGATATTTTTCCTGTGGTTTGGGGCCCTGTAATCCTGGGTAGCAACCCCAGACTCCTCCAGGGAAGATACCCGAGGTGATTTTTCTCCTTGGACAATGCTGCATCGTATGGGATTCACCGGAGACTCCTCGCAGGTATGTCCCTGAGTCTTTTTTCTGGTGGTTTAGGGTCCTGTCATCCCGGGTAGCAACCCCAGACTCCTCCAGGGAAGATACCCAAGATGATATTTCTCTCTTGACAGTGGTCCATCCTGCGGGATCTACCCAGAAGTCTTCCCAATCGTCTCCCGCAGAGTTTTCTCCAATGCTTTAGGGCCCCGTGATCCCGGATATCAACCCCAGACTCCTCCAGGGAAGATACCCGAGATGAATTTTCTCCTTAGAAAATGTTCCATCCTCTGGGATGCATCTGAGATTCTTCCCAGGCATCTCCCGCAGCCTTTTCTCCAGTGGTTTGGGGCCCTGTTATCCCAGGTAGCAACCCCAGACTCCTCCAGGGAAGATACCCGAGATGATTTTTCTCTTTAGAATCTGCTCCATCCTCTGGGATGTACCCCTGACTCCTCCCAGGTGTCTCCCGCAGACTTTTCTCTAGTGGTTTAGGTATCTGAAATCCCAGGTAGCAACCCCAGACTCCTCCAGGGAAGATACCCGAGATGATTTTTCTCCTTGGGCAATGCTCCATCCTCTGGGATTCACCGGAGACTCCTCGCAGGTATGTCCCTGACTCTTTTTTCCTGTGGTTTAGGGTCCTGTCATCCCGGGTAGCAACCCCAGACTCCTCCAGGGAAGATACCCAAGATGATTTTTATCCTTGGGTAATTCTCCAACCTCTGGGATACATCCGAGATTCTTCCCAGTCGTCTCCCGCAGACATTTTTCCTGTGGTTTGGGGTAGTATAATCCTGGATAGCAAGCCCAGACTCCTCCAGCGAAGATAGCCAAGATGATTTTTCTTCTTGGACAATGCTCCATCCTGCGAGATGCACCCGAGACTCCTCCCACGTCTGTTTCTGAGTGTTCTCTTCCTGGGTTTTAGGGCCCTGTGATCCCGGGTAGCAACCCCAGACTCCTCCAGGGAAGATACCCGAGATGATTTTTCTCTTTAGAATCTGCTCCATCCTCTGGGATGTACCCCTGACTCCTCCCAAGTGTCTCCCGCAGACTATTCTCTAGTGGTTTAGGTATCTGAAATCCCAGGTAGCAACCCCAGACTCCTCCAGGGAAGATACCCGAGATGATTTTTCTCCTTGGGCAATGCTCCATCCTCTGGGATGCACCTGAGATTCCTCCCAGTCGTCTCCTGCAGACATTTTTCCTGTGGTTTGGGCCCCTATAATCCTGGATAGCAAGACCAGACTTCTCCAGGGAAGATATTCGAGATGATTTTTCTCCTTGGACAATTCTCCATCCTGCGGGATGCACCTGAGACTCCTCCCAGCTCTGTTTCTGAGTGTTTTCTTCCTGGGGTTTAGGGCCCTGTGATCCCGGGTAGCAACCCCAGACTCCTCCAGGGAAGATACCCGAGATGATTTTTCTCTTTAGAAAATGCTCCATCCTCTGGGATGTACCCCTGACTCCTCCCAGTTGTGTCCCGCATACTTTTCTCTAGTGGTTTAGGTATCTGAAATCCCAGGTAGCAACCCCAGACTCCTCCAGGGAAGATACCCGAGATGATTTTTCTCCTTGGGCAATGCTCCATCCTCTGGGATGCACCAGAGATTCTTCCCAGTCGTCTCCCGCAGATATTTTTCCTGTGGTTTGGGGCCCTGTAATCCTGGGTAGCAACCCCAGACTCCTCCAGGGAAGATACCCAAGATGATATTTCTCTCTTGACAGTGGTCCATCCTGCAGGATCTACCCAGAAGTCTTCCCAAGCGTCTCCCGCAGAGGTTTCTCCAATGCTTTAGGGCCCTGTGATCCCGGGTAGCAACCCCAGACTCCTCCAGGGAAGATACCCGAGATGAATTTTCTCCTTAGAAAATGTTCCATCCTCTGGGATGCATCTGAGATTCTTCCCAGGCATCTCCCGCAGACTTTTCTCCAGTGGTTTGGGGCCCTGCTATCCCAGGTAGCAACCCCAGACTCCTCCAGGGAAGATACCCGAGATGATTTTTCTCTTTAGAATCTGCTCCATCCTCTGGGATGTATCCCTGACTCCTCCCAGGTATCTCCCGCAGACTTTTCTCTAGTGGTTTAGGTATCTGAAATCCCAGGTAGCAACCCCAGACTCCTCCAGGGAAGATACCCGAGATGATTTTTCTACTTGGGCAATGCTCCATCCTCTGGGATGCACCAGAGATTCTTCCCAGTCGTCTCCCGCAGATAGTTTTCCTGTGGTCTGGGGCCCTGTAATCACGGGTAGCAACCCCAGACTCCTCCAGGGAAGATACCCGAGGTGATTTTTCTCCTTGGACAATGCTGCATCGTCTGGGATTCACCGGAGAGTCCTCGCAGGTATGTCCCTGAGTTTTTTCCGGTAGTTTAGGGTCCTGTCATCCCGGGTAGCAACCCCAGACTCCTCCAGGGAAGATACCCAAGATGATATTTCTCTCTTGACAGTGGTCCATCCTGCAGGATCTACCCAGAACTCTTCCCAGGCGTCTCCCGGAGAGGTTTCTCCAATGCTTTAGGGCCCTGTGATCCCGGGTAGCAACCCCAGACTCCTCCAGGGAAGATACCCGAGATGAATTTTCTCCTTAGAAAATGTTCCATCCTCTGGGATGCATCTGAGATTCTTCCCAGGCATCTCCCACAGACTTTTCTCCAGTGGTTTGGGGCCCTTTTATCCCAGGTAGCAACCCCAGACTCCTCCAGGGAAGATACCCGAGATGATTTTTCTCTTTAGAATCTGCTCCATCCTCTGGGATGTACCCCTGACTCCTCCCAGGTGTCTCCCGCAGACTTTTCTCTAGTGGTTTAGGTATCTGAAATCCCAGGTAGCAACCCCAGACTCCTCCAGGGAAGATACCCGAGATGATTTTTCTCCTTGGGCAATGCTCCATCCTCTGGGATGCACCAGAGATTCTTCCCAGTCGTGTCCCGCAGATAGTTTTCCTGTGGTCTGGGGCCCTGTAATCCCGGGTAGCAACCCCAGACTCCTCCAGGGAAGATACCCGAGGTGATTTTTCTCCTTGGAGAATGCTGCATCGTCTGGGATTCACCGGAGACTCCTCGCAGGTATGTCCCTGAGTTTTTTCCGGTGGTTTAGGGTCCTGTCATCCCGGGTAGCAACCCCAGACTCCTCCAGGGAAGATACCCAAGATGATATTTCTCTCTTGACAGTGGTCCATCCTGCGGGATCTACCCAGAAGTCTTCCCAGGCGTCTCCCACAGAGGTTTCTCCAATGCTTTAGGGCCCTGTGATCCCGGGTAGCAACCCCAGACTCCTCCGGGGAAGATACCCGAGATGAATTTTCTCCTTAGAAAATGTTCCATCCTCTGGGATGCATCTGAGATTCTTCCCAGGCATCTCCCGCAGACTTTTCTCCAGTGGTTTGGGGCCCTTTTATCCCAGGTAGCAACCCCAGACTCCTCCAGGGAAGATACCCGAGATGATTTTTCTCCTTGGGCAATGCTCCATCCTCTGGGATTCACCGGAGACTCCTCGCAGGTATGTCCCTGACTCTTTTTTCCTGTGGTTTAGGGTCCTGTGTTCCCGGGTAGCAACCCCAGACTCCTCCAGGAAAGGTACCCGAGATGATTTTTCTCTTTAGAAAATGCTCCATCCTCTGGGATGCATCTGAGACTTATCACAACTATGTCCCTGAGTCTTTATTCCGGTGGTTTAGGGTCCTGTCATCCCAGGTAGCAACCCCAGACTCCTCCAGGGAAGATACCCAAGATGATTTTTATCCTTGGGCAATTCTCCAACCTCTGGGATACATCCGAGATTCTTCCCAGTCGTCTCCCGCAGACATTTTTCCTGTGGTTTGGGGTACTATAATCCTGGATAGCAAGCCCAGACTCCTCCAGCGAAGATAGCCAAGATGATTTTTCTCCTTGGACAATGCTCCATCCTACGAGATGCACCCGAGACTCCTCCTACGTCTGTTTCTGAGTGTTCTCTTCCTGGGTTTTAGGGCCCTGTGATCCCGGGTAGCAACCCCAGACTCCTCCAGGGAAGATAGCCGAGATGATTTTTCTCTTTAGAATCTGCTCCATCCTCTGGGATGTACCCCTGACTCCTCCCAGGTGTCTCCCGCAGACTTTTCTCTAGTGGTTTAGGTATCTGAAATCCCAGGTATCAACCCCAGACTCCTCCAGGGAAGATACCCGAGATGATTTTTCTCCTTGGGCAATGCTCCATCCTCTGGGATGCACCTGAGATTTCTCCCAGCTCTGTTTCTGAGTGTTTTCTTCCTGGGGTTTAGAGCCTTTTAATCCCAGGTAGCAACTCCAGACTCCTCCAGGAAAGATACCCAAGATGATTTTTGTCCTTTGACAATGCTCCATCCTGCGGGATGCACCCGAGACTGCTCGCAGGTATGTCACCGAGTCTTATTTCCGGTGGTTTAGGGCCCTGTGATCCCGGGTAGCAACCCCAGACTCCTCCAGGGAAGATACCCGAGATGATTTTTCTCTTTAGAAAATGCTCCATCCTCTGGGATGCATCCGAGACTTATCCCAGCTATGTCCCTGAGTCTTTATTCCGGTGATTTAGGGTCCTGTCATCTCGGGTAGCAACCCCAGACTCCTCCAGGGAAGATACCTGAGATGATTTTCCTCCTTGGGCAATGCTCCATCCTCTGGGATGCATCCGAGACATATCGCAGCTATGTCCCTGAGACATTTTTCCGGTGGTTTAGGGTCCTGTCATCCCAGGTAGCAACCCCAGACTCCTCCAGGGAAGACACCCGAGATGATTTTTCTCTCTTGACAGTGGTCCATCCTGCGGGATCTACCCAGAACTCTTCCCAGGCGTCTCCCGGAGAGGTTTCTCCAATGCTTTAGGGTCCTGTGATCCCGGGTAGCAACCCCAGACTCCTCCAGGGAAGATACCCGAGATGAATTTTCTCCTTAGAAAATGTTCCATCCTCTGGGATGCATCTGAGATTCTTCCCAGGCATCTCCCGCAGACTTTTCTCCAGTGGTTTGGGGCCCTTTTATCGCAGGTAGCAACCCCAGACTCCTCCAGGGAAGATACCCGAGATGATTTTTCTCTTTAGAAAATGCTCCATCCTCTGGGATGTACCCCTGACTCCTCCCAGTTGTCTCCCGCATACTTTTCTCTAGTGGTTTAGGTATCTGAAATCCCAGGTAGCAACCCCAGACTCCTCCAGGGAAGATACCTGAGATGATTTTTCTCCTTGGGCAATGCTCCATCCTCTGGGATGCACCAGAGATTCTTCCCAGTCGTCTCCCGCAGATATTTTTCCTGTGGTTTGGGGCCCTGTAATCCTGGGTAGCAACCCCAGACTCCTCCAGGGAAGATACCCGAGGTGATTTTTCTCCTTGGACAATGCTGCATTGTCTGGGATTCACCGGAGACTCCTCGCAGGTATTTCCCTGAGTCTTTTTTCCGGTGGTTTAGGGTCCTGTCATCCCGGGTAGCAACCCCAGACTCCTCCAGGGAAGATACCCAAGATGATATTTCTCTCTTGACAGTGGTCCATCCTGCGGGATCTACCCAGAAGTCTTCCCAAGCGTCTCCCGCAGAGGTTTCTCCAATGCTTTAGGGCCCTGTGATCTCGGGTAGCAACCCCAGACTCCTCCAGGGAAGATACCCGAGATGAATTTTCTCCTTAGAAAATGTTCCATCCTCTGGGATGCATCTGAGATTCTTCCCAGGCATCTCCCGCAGACTTTTCTCCAGTGGTTTGGGGCCCTGCTATCCCAGGTAGCAATCCCAGACTCCTCCAGGGAAGATACCCGAGATGATTTTTCTCTTTAGAATCTGCTCCATCCTCTGGGATGTATCCCTGACTCCTCCCAGGTGTCTCCCGCAGACTTTTCTCTAGTGGTTTAGGTATCTGAAATCCCAGGTAGCAAGCCCAGACTCCTCCAGGGAAGATACCCGAGATGATTTTTCTCCTTGGGCAATGCTCCATCCTCTGGGATGCACCAGAGATTCTTCCCAGTCGTGTCCCGCAGATAGTTTTCCTGTGGTCTGGGGCCCTGTAATCCCGGGTAGCAACCCCAGACTCCTCCAGGGAAGATACCCGAGGTGATTTTTCTCCTTGGACAATGCTGCATCGTATGGGATTCACCGGAGACTCCTCGCAGGTATGTCCCTGAGTTTTTTCCGGTGGTTTAGGGTCCTGTCATCCTGGGTAGCAACCCCAGACTCCTCCAGGGAAGATACCCAAGATGATATTTCTCTCTTGACAGTGGTCCATCCTGCAGGATCTACCCAGAAGTCTTCCCAGGCGTCTCCCACAGAGGTTTCTCCAATGCTTTAGGGCCCTGTAATCCCGGGTAGCAACCCCAGACTCCTCCAGGGAAGATACCCGAGATGAATTTTCTCCTTGGGCAATGCTCCATCCTCTGGGATTCACCGGAGACTCCTCGCAGGTATGTCCCTGAGTCTTTTTTCCGGTGGTTTAGGGTCCTGTCATCCCGGGTAGCAACCCCAGACTCCTCCAGGGAAGGTACCTGAGATGATTTTTCTCCTTGGATAATGCTCCATCCTCTGGGATGCATCCGAGACTTATCCCAGCTATGTCCCTGAGTCTTTATACCGGTGATTTAGGGTCCTGTCATCTCGGGTAGCAACCCCAGACTTCTCCAGGGAAGATACCTGAGATTATTTTCCTCCTTGGACAATGCTCCATCCTTCGGGATGCACCCGAGACTCCTCCCAGCTCTGTTTCTGAGTGTTTTCTTCCTGGGGTTTAGGGCCCTGTGATCCCAGGTAGCAAGCCCAGACTCCTCCAGGGAAGATACCCGAGATGATTTTTCTCCTTGGGCAATGCTCCATCCTCGGGGATGCACCAGAGATTCTTCCCAGTCGTCTCCCGCAGATATTTTTCCTGTGGTTTGGGGCCCTGTAATCCTGGGTAGCAACCCCAGACTCCTCCAGGGAAGATACCCGAGGTGATTTTTCTCCTTGGACAATGCTGCATCGTATGGGATTCACCGGAGACTCCTCGCAGGTATGTCCCTGAGTCTTTTTTCTGGTGGTTTAGGGTCCTGTCATCCCGGGTAGCAACCCCAGACTCCTCCAGGGAAGATACCCAAGATGATATTTCTCTCTTGACAGTGGTCCATCCTGCGGGATCTACCCAGAAGTCTTCCCAATCGTCTCCCGCAGAGTTTTCTCCAATGCTTTAGGGCCCCGTGATCCCGGATATCAACCCCAGACTCCTCCAGGGAAGATACCCGAGATGAATTTTCTCCTTAGAAAATGTTCCATCCTCTGGGATGCATCTGAGATTCTTCCCAGGCATCTCCCGCAGCCTTTTCTCCAGTGGTTTGGGGCCCTGTTATCCCAGGTAGCAACCCCAGACTCCTCCAGGGAAGATACCCGAGATGATTTTTCTCTTTAGAATCTGCTCCATCCTCTGGGATGTACCCCTGACTCCTCCCAGGTGTCTCCCGCAGACTTTTCTCTAGTGGTTTAGGTATCTGAAATCCCAGGTAGCAACCCCAGACTCCTCCAGGGAAGATACCCGAGATGATTTTTCTCCTTGGGCAATGCTCCATCCTCTGGGATTCACCGGAGACTCCTCGCAGGTATGTCCCTGACTCTTTTTTCCTGTGGTTTAGGGTCCTGTCATCCCGGGTAGCAACCCCAGACTCCTCCAGGGAAGATACCCAAGATGATTTTTATCCTTGGGTAATTCTCCAACCTCTGGGATACATCCGAGATTCTTCCCAGTCGTCTCCCGCAGACATTTTTCCTGTGGTTTGGGGTAGTATAATCCTGGATAGCAAGCCCAGACTCCTCCAGCGAAGATAGCCAAGATGATTTTTCTTCTTGGACAATGCTCCATCCTGCGAGATGCACCCGAGACTCCTCCCACGTCTGTTTCTGAGTGTTCTCTTCCTGGGTTTTAGGGCCCTGTGATCCCGGGTAGCAACCCCAGACTCCTCCAGGGAAGATACCCGAGATGATTTTTCTCTTTAGAATCTGCTCCATCCTCTGGGATGTACCCCTGACTCCTCCCAAGTGTCTCCCGCAGACTATTCTCTAGTGGTTTAGGTATCTGAAATCCCAGGTAGCAACCCCAGACTCCTCCAGGGAAGATACCCGAGATGATTTTTCTCCTTGGGCAATGCTCCATCCTCTGGGATGCACCTGAGATTCCTCCCAGTCGTCTCCTGCAGACATTTTTCCTGTGGTTTGGGCCCCTATAATCCTGGATAGCAAGACCAGACTTCTCCAGGGAAGATATCCGAGATGATTTTTCTCCTTGGACAATTCTCCATCCTGCGGGATGCACCTGAGACTCCTCCCAGCTCTGTTTCTGAGTGTTTTCTTCCTGGGGTTTAGGGCCCTGTGATCCCAGGTAGCAACTCCAGACTCCTCCAGCAAAGATACCCAAGATGATTTTTCTCCTTTGACAATGCTACATCCTGAGGGATGCACCCGAGACTGCTCGCAGGTATGTCACCGAGTCTTATTTCCGGTGGTTTAGGGCCCTGTGATCCCAGGTGGTAACCCCAGACTCCTCCAGGGAAGATACCCGAGATGATTTTTATCCTTGGACTATTGTCCATCCTTCGGGATGCACCCGAGACTCCTCCCAGCTCTGTTTCTGTGTGTTTTCTTCCTGGCGTTTAGGGCCCTGTGATCCCAGGTAGGAACCCCAGACTCCTCCAGGGAAGATACCCGAGATGATTTTTCTCCTTGGGCAATGCTCCATCCTCTGGGATTCACCGGAGATTCCTCACAGGTATGTCCCTCAGTCTTTTTTCTGGTGGTTTAGGGCCCTGTGATCCCAGGTGGAAACCCCAGACTCCTCCAGGGAAGATACCCGAGATGATTTTTCTCTTTAGAAAATGCTCCATCCTCTGGGATGCATCCGAGACTTATCCCAGCTATGTCCCTGAGTCTTTATTCCGGTGATTTAGGGTCCTGTCATCTCGGGTAGCAACCCCAGACTCCTCCAGGGAAGATATCTGAGATTATTTTCCTCCTTGGGCAATGCTCCATCCTCTGGGATGCATCCAAGACATATCGCAGCTATGTCCCTGAGACATTTTTCCGGTGGTTTAGATACCTGTCATCCCAGGTAGCAACCCCAGACTCCTCCAGGGAAGACACCCGAGATGATTTTTCTCTCTTGACAGTGGTCCATCCTGCGGGATCTACCCAGAACTCCTCCTAGGCATCTCCCGCAGAGTTTTCTCCAATGCTTTAGGGCCCTGTGATCCCGGGTAGCAACCCCAGACTCCTCCAGGGAAGATACCCGAGATGATTCTTATCCTTGGGCAATGCTCCATCCTCGGGGATGCACGCGAGACTCCTCCTTTGTCTGTTTCTGAGTGTTCTCTTCCTGGGTTTTAGGGCCCTGTGATCCCGGGTAGCAACCCCAGACTCCTCCAGGGAAGATACCCGAGATGATTTTTCTCTTTAGAATCTGCTCCATCCTCTGGGATGTACCCCTGACTCCTCCCAGTTGTCTCCCGCAGACTTTTCTCTAGTGGTTTAGGTATCTGAAATCCCAGGTAGCAACCCCAGACTCCTCCAGGGAAGATACCCGAGATGATTTTTCTACTTGGGCAATGCTCCATCCTCTGGGATGCACCAGAGATTCTTCCCAGTCGTCTCCCGCAGATAGTTTTCCTGTGGTCTGGGGCCCTGTAATCACGGGTAGCAACCCCAGACTCCTCCAGGGAAGATACCCGAGGTGATTTTTCTCCTTGGACAATGCTGCATCGTCTGGGATTCACCGGAGACTCCTCGCAGGTATGTCCCTGAGTTTTTTCCGGTGGTTTAGGGTCCTGTCATCCCGGGTAGCAACCCGAGACTCCTCCAGGGAAGATACCCAAGATGATATTTCTCTCTTGACATTGGTCCATCCTGCGGGATCTACCCAGAAGTCTTCCCAGGCGTCTCCCACAGAGGTTTCTCCAATGCTTTAGGGCCCTGTGATCCCAGGTAGCAACCCCAGACTCCTCCAGGGAAGATACCCGAGATGATTTTTCTCTTTAGAAAATGCTCCATCCTCTGGGATGTACCCCTGACTCCTCCCAGTTGTGTCCCGCATACTTTTCTCTAGTGGTTTAGGTATCTGAAATCCCAGGTAGCAACCCCAGACTCCTCCAGGGAAGATACCCGAGATGATTTTTCTCCTTGGGCAATGCTCCATCCTCTGGGATGCACCAGAGATTCTTCCCAGTCGTCTCCCGCAGATATTTTTCCTGTGGTTTGGGGCCCTGTAATCCTGGGTAGCAACCCCAGACTCCTCCAGGGAAGATACCCAAGATGATATTTCTCTCTTGACAGTGGTCCATCCTGCAGGATCTACCCAGAAGTCTTCCCAAGCGTCTCCCGCAGAGGTTTCTCCAATGCTTTAGGGCCCTGTGATCCCGGGTAGCAACCCCAGACTCCTCCAGGGAAGATACCCGAGATGAATTTTCTCCTTAGAAAATGTTCCATCCTCTGGGATGCATCTGAGATTCTTCCCAGGCATCTCCCGCAGACTTTTCTCCAGTGGTTTGGGGCCCTGCTATCCCAGGTAGCAACCCCAGACTCCTCCAGGGAAGATACCCGAGATGATTTTTCTATTTAGAATCTGCTCCATCCTCTGGGATGTATCCCTGACTCCTCCCAGGTGTCTCCCGCAGACTTTTCTCTAGTGGTTTAGGTATCTGAAATCCCAGGTAGCAACCCCAGACTCCTCCAGGGAAGATACCCGAGATGATTTTTCTACTTGGGCAATGCTCCATCCTCTGGGATGCACCAGAGATTCTTCCCAGTCGTCTCCCGCAGATAGTTTTCCTGTGGTCTGGGGCCCTGTAATCACGGGTAGCAACCCCAGACTCCTCCAGGGAAGATACCCGAGGTGATTTTTCTCCTTGGACAATGCTGCATCGTCTGGGATTCACCGGAGAGTCCTCGCAGGTATGTCCCTGAGTTTTTTCCGGTGGTTTAGGGTCCTGTCATCCCGGGTAGCAACCCCAGACTCCTCCAGGGAAGATACCCAAGATGATATTTCTCTCTTGACAGTGGTCCATCCTGCAGGATCTACCCAGAACTCTTCCCAGGCGTCTCCCGGAGAGGTTTCTCCAATGCTTTAGGGCCCTGTGATCCCGGGTAGCAACCCCAGACTCCTCCAGGGAAGATACCCGAGATGAATTTTCTCCTTAGAAAATGTTCCATCCTCTGGGATGCATCTGAGATTCTTCCCAGGCATCTCCCACAGACTTTTCTCCAGTGGTTTGGGGCCCTTTTATCCCAGGTAGCAACCCCAGACTCCTCCAGGGAAGATACCCGAGATGATTTTTCTCTTTAGAATCTGCTCCATCCTCTGGGATGTACCCCTGACTCCTCCCAGGTGTCTCCCGCAGACTTTTCTCTAGTGGTTTAGGTATCTGAAATCCCAGGTAGCAACCCCAGACTCCTCCAGGGAAGATACCCGAGATGATTTTTCTCCTTGGGCAATGCTCCATCCTCTGGGATGCACCAGAGATTCTTCCCAGTCGTGTCCCGCAGATAGTTTTCCTGTGGTCTGGGGCCCTGTAATCCCGGGTAGCAACCCCAGACTCCTCCAGGGAAGATACCCGAGGTGATTTTTCTCCTTGGAGAATGCTGCATCGTCTGGGATTCACCGGAGACTCCTCGCAGGTATGTCCCTGAGTTTTTTCCGGTGGTTTAGGGTCCTGTCATCCCGGGTAGCAACCCCAGACTCCTCCAGGGAAGATACCCAAGATGATATTTCTCTCTTGACAGTGGTCCATCCTGCGGGATCTACCCAGAAGTCTTCCCAGGCGTCTCCCACAGAGGTTTCTCCAATGCTTTAGGGCCCTGTGATCCCGGGTAGCAACCCCAGACTCCTCCGGGGAAGATACCCGAGATGAATTTTCTCCTTAGAAAATGTTCCATCCTCTGGGATGCATCTGAGATTCTTCCCAGGCATCTCCCGCAGACTTTTCTCCAGTGGTTTGGGGCCCTTTTATCCCAGGTAGCAACCCCAGACTCCTCCAGGGAAGATACCCGAGATGATTTTTCTCCTTGGGCAATGCTCCATCCTCTGGGATTCACCGGAGACTCCTCGCAGGTATGTCCCTGACTCTTTTTTCCTGTGGTTTAGGGTCCTGTGTTCCCGGGTAGCAACCCCAGACTCCTCCAGGAAAGGTACCCGAGATGATTTTTCTCTTTAGAAAATGCTCCATCCTCTGGGATGCATCTGAGACTTATCACAACTATGTCCCTGAGTCTTTATTCCGGTGGTTTAGGGTCCTGTCATCCCAGGTAGCAACCCCAGACTCCTCCAGGGAAGATACCCAAGATGATTTTTATCCTTGGGCAATTCTCCAACCTCTGGGATACATCCGAGATTCTTCCCAGTCGTCTCCCGCAGACATTTTTCCTGTGGTTTGGGGTACTATAATCCTGGATAGCAAGCCCAGACTCCTCCAGCGAAGATAGCCAAGATGATTTTTCTCCTTGGACAATGCTCCATCCTGCGAGATGCACCCGAGACTCCTCCTACGTCTGTTTCTGAGTGTTCTCTTCCTGGGTTTTAGGGCCCTGTGATCCCGGGTAGCAACCCCAGACTCCTCCAGGGAAGATAGCCGAGATGATTTTTCTCTTTAGAATCTGCTCCATCCTCTGGGATGTACCCCTGACTCCTCCCAGGTGTCTCCCGCAGACTTTTCTCTAGTGGTTTAGGTATCTGAAATCCCAGGTATCAACCCCAGACTCCTCCAGGGAAGATACCCGAGATGATTTTTCTCCTTGGGCAATGCTCCATCCTCTGGGATGCACCTGAGATTTCTCCCAGCTCTGTTTCTGAGTGTTTTCTTCCTGGGGTTTAGAGCCTTTTAATCCCAGGTAGCAACTCCAGACTCCTCCAGGAAAGATACCCAAGATGATTTTTGTCCTTTGACAATGCTCCATCCTGCGGGATGCACCCGAGACTGCTCGCAGGTATGTCCCTGAGTCTTATTTCCGGTGGTTTAGGGCCCTGTGATCCCGGGTAGCAACCCCAGACTCCTCCAGGGAAGATACCCGAGATGATTTTTCTCTTTAGAAAATGCTCCATCCTCTGGGATGCATCCGAGACTTATCCCAGCTATGTCCCTGAGTCTTTATTCCGGTGATTTAGGGTCCTGTCATCTCGGGTAGCAACCCCAGACTCCTCCAGGGAAGATACCTGAGATGATTTTCCTCCTTGGGCAATGCTCCATCCTCTGGGATGCATCCGAGACATATCGCAGCTATGTCCCTGAGACATTTTTCCGGTGGTTTAGGTTCCTGTCATCCCAGGTAGCAACCCCAGACTCCTCCAGGGAAGACACCCGAGATGATTTTTCTCTCTTGACAGTGGTCCATCCTGCGGGATCTACCCAGAACTCTTCCCAGGCGTCTCCCGGAGAGGTTTCTCCAATGCTTTAGGGCCCTGTGATCCCGGGTAGCAACCCCAGACTCCTCCAGGGAAGATACCCGAGATGAATTTTCTCCTTAGAAAATGTTCCATCCTCTGGGATGCATCTGAGATTCTTCCCAGGCATCTCCCGCAGACTTTTCTCCAGTGGTTTGGGGCCCTTTTATCGCAGGTAGCAACCCCAGACTCCTCCAGGGAAGATACCCGAGATGATTTTTCTCTTTAGAAAATGCTCCATCCTCTGGGATGTACCCCTGACTCCTCCCAGTTGTCTCCCGCATACTTTTCTCTAGTGGTTTAGGTATCTGAAATCCCAGGTAGCAACCCCAGACTCCTCCAGGGAAGATACCTGAGATGATTTTTCTCCTTGGGCAATGCTCCATCCTCTGGGATGCACCAGAGATTCTTCCCAGTCGTCTCCCGCAGATATTTTTCCTGTGGTTTGGGGCCCTGTAATCCTGGGTAGCAACCCCAGACTCCTCCAGGGAAGATACCCGAGGTGATTTTTCTCCTTGGACAATGCTGCATTGTCTGGGATTCACCGGAGACTCCTCGCAGGTATTTCCCTGAGTCTTTTTTCCGGTGGTTTAGGGTCCTGTCATCCCGGGTAGCAACCCCAGACTCCTCCAGGGAAGATACCCAAGATGATATTTCTCTCTTGACAGTGGTCCATCCTGCGGGATCTACCCAGAAGTCTTCCCAAGCGTCTCCCGCAGAGGTTTCTCCAATGCTTTAGGGCCCTGTGATCTCGGGTAGCAACCCCAGACTCCTCCAGGGAAGATACCCGAGATGAATTTTCTCCTTAGAAAATGTTCCATCCTCTGGGATGCATCTGAGATTCTTCCCAGGCATCTCCCGCAGACTTTTCTCCAGTGGTTTGGGGCCCTGCTATCCCAGGTAGCAATCCCAGACTCCTCCAGGGAAGATACCCGAGATGATTTTTCTCTTTAGAATCTGCTCCATCCTCTGGGATGTATCCCTGACTCCTCCCAGGTGTCTCCCGCAGACTTTTCTCTAGTGGTTTAGGTATCTGAAATCCCAGGTAGCAAGCCCAGACTCCTCCAGGGAAGATACCCGAGATGATTTTTCTCCTTGGGCAATGCTCCATCCTCTGGGATGCACCAGAGATTCTTCCCAGTCGTGTCCCGCAGATAGTTTTCCTGTGGTCTGGGGCCCTGTAATCCCGGGTAGCAACCCCAGACTCCTCCAGGGAAGATACCCGAGGTGATTTTTCTCCTTGGACAATGCTGCATCGTATGGGATTCACCGGAGACTCCTCGCAGGTATGTCCCTGAGTTTTTTCCGGTGGTTTAGGGTCCTGTCATCCCGGGTAGCAACCCCAGACTCCTCCAGGGAAGATACCCAAGATGATATTTCTCTCTTGACAGTGGTCCATCCTGCAGGATCTACCCAGAAGTCTTCCCAGGCGTCTCCCGGAGAGGTTTCTCCAATGCTTTAGGGCCCTGTGATCCCGGGTAGCAACCCCAGACTCCTCCAGGGAAGATACCCGAGATGAATTTTCTCCTTAGAAAATGTTCCATCCTCTGGGATGCATCTGAGATTCTTCCCAGGCATCTCCCGCAGACTTTTCTCCAGTGGTTTGGGGCCCTGCTATCCCAGGTAGCAACCCCAGACTCCTCCAGGGAAGATACCCGAGATGATTTTTCTCTTTAGAATCTGCTCCATCCTCTGGGATGTATCCCTGACTCCTCCCAGGTGTCTCCCGCAGACTTTTCTCTAGTGGTTTAGGTATCTGAAATCCCAGGTAGCAACCCCAGACTCCTCCAGGGAAGATACCCGAGATGATTTTTCTACTTGGGCAATGCTCCATCCTCTGGGATGCACCAGAGATTCTTCCCAGTCGTCTCCCGCAGATAGTTTTCCTGTGGTCTGGGGCCCTGTAATCCCGGGTAGCAACCCCAGACTCCTCCAGGGAAGATACCCGAGGTGATTTTTCTCCTTGGACAATGCTGCATCGTCTGGGATTCACCGGAGACTCCTCGCAGGTATGTCCCTGAGTCTTTTTTCCGGTGGTTTAGGGTCCTGTCATCCCGGGTAGCAACCCCAGACTCCTCCAGGGAAGATACCCAAGATGATATTTCTCTCTTGACAGTGGTCCATCCTGCGGGATCTACCCAGAACTCTTCCCAAGCGCCTCCCGCAGAGGTTTCTCCAATGCTTTAGGGCCCTGTGATCCCGGGTAGCAACCCCAGACTCCTCCAGGGAAGATACCCGAGATGAATTTTCTCCTTAGAAAATGTTCCATCCTCTGGGATGCATCTGAGATTCTTCCCAGGCATCTCCCACAGACTTTTCTCCAGTGGTTTGGGGCCCTGCTATCCCAGGTAGCAACCCCAGACTCCTCCAGGGAAGATACCCGAGATGATTTTTCTCTTTAGAATCTGCTCCATCCTCTGGGATGTACCCCTGACTCCTCCCAGGTGTCTCCCGCAGACTTTTCTCTAGTGGTTTAGGTATCTGAAATCCCAGGTAGCAACCCCAGACTCCTCCAGGGAAGATACCCGAGATGATTTTTCTCCTTGGGCAATGCTCCATCCTCTGGGATGCATGTGAGATTCTTCCCAGGCATCTCCCGCAGATAGGTTTCCTGTGGTTTGGGGCCCTGTAATCCCGGGTAGCAACCCCAGACTCCTCCAGGGAAGATACCCGAGATGAATTTTCTCCTTGGGCAATGCTCCATCCTCTGGGATTCACCGGAGACTCCTCGCAGGTATGTCCCTGAGTCTTTTTTCCGGTGGTTTAGGGTCCTGTGTTCCCGGGTAGCAACCCCAGACTCCTCCAGGGAAGGTACCTGAGATGATTTTTCTCCTTGGATAATGCTCCATCCTCTGGGATGCATCCGAGACTTATCCCAGCTATGTCCCTGAGTCTTTATTCCGGTGATTTAGGGTCCTGTCATCTCGGGTAGCAACCCCAGACTTCTCCAGGGAAGATACCTGAGATTATTTTCCTCCTTGGGCAATGCTCCATCCTTCGGGATGCACCCGAGACTCCTCCCAGCTCTGTTTCTGAGTGTTTTCTTCCTGGGGTTTAGGGCCCTGTGATCCCAGGTAGCAAGCCCAGACTCCTCCAGGGAAGATACCCGAGATGATTTTTCTCCTTGGGCAATGCTCCATCCTCGGGGATGCACCAGAGATTCTTCCCAGTCGTCTCCCGCAGATATTTTTCCTGTGGTTTGGGGCCCTGTAATCCTGGGTAGCAACCCCAGACTCCTCCAGGGAAGATACCCGAGGTGATTTTTCTCCTTGGACAATGCTGCATCGTCTGGGATTCACCGGAGACTCCTCGCAGGTATGTCCCTGAGTCTTTTTTCTGGTGGTTTAGGGTCCTGTCATCCCGGGTAGCAACCCCAGACTCCTCCAGGGAAGATACCCAAGATGATATTTCTCTCTTGACAGTGGTCCATCCTGCGGGATCTACCCAGAACTCTTCCCAAGCGTCTCCCGCAGAGGTTTCTCCAATGCTTTAGGGCCCTGTGATCCCGGGTAGCAACCCCAGACTCCTCCAGGGAAGATACCCGAGATGAATTTTCTCCTTAGAAAATGTTCCATCCTCTGGGATGCATCTGAGATTCTTCCCAGGCATCTCCCACAGACTTTTCTCCAGTGGTTTGGGGCCCTGTTATCCCAGGTAGCAACCCCAGACTCCTCCAGGGAAGATACCCGAGATGATTTTTCTCTTTAGAATCTGCTCCATCCTCTGGGATGTACCCCTGACTCCTCCCAGGTGTCTCCCGCAGACTTTTCTCTAGTGGTTTAGGTATCTGAAATCCCAGGTAGCAACCCCAGACTCCTCCAGGGAAGATACCCGAGATGATTTTTCTCCTTGGGCAATGCTCCATCCTCTGGGATGCATGTGAGATTCTTCCCAGTCGTGTCCCGCAGATATTTTTCCTGTGGTTTGGGGCCCTGTAATCCCGGGTAGCAACCCCAGACTCCTCCAGGGAAGATACCCGAGATGAATTTTCTCCTTGGGCAATGCTCCATCCTCTGGGATTCACCGGAGACTCCTCGCAGGTATGTCCCTGAGTCTTTTTTCCGGTGGTTTAGGGTCCTGTCATCCCGGGTAGCAACCCCAGACTCCTCCAGGGAAGATACCCAAGATGATATTTCTCTCTTGACAGTGGTCCATCCTGCAGGATCTACCCAGAACTCTTCCCAGGCGTCTCCCGGAGAGGTTTCTCCAATGCTTTAGGGCCCTGTGATCCCGGGTAGCAACCCCAGACTCCTCCAGGGAAGATACCCGAGATGAATTTTCTCCTTAGAAAATGTTCCATCCTCTGGGATGCATCTGAGATTCTTCCCAGGCATCTCCCACAGACTTTTCTCCAGTGGTTTGGGGCCCTTTTATCCCAGGTAGCAACCCCAGACTCCTCCAGGGAAGACACCCGAGATGATTTTTCTCTCTTGACAGTGGTGCATCCTGCGGGATCTACCCAGAACTCCTCCCAGGCATCTCCCGCAGAGTTTTCTCCAATGCTTTAGGGCTCTGTGATCCCAGGTGGCAACCCCAGACTCCTCCAGGGAAGATACCCGAGATGATTTTTCTCCTTGGGCAATGCTCCATCCTCTGGGATGCACCCGAGACTCCTCCCAGCTCTGTTTCTGATTGTTTTCTTCCTGGGGTTTACGGCCCTTTGATCCCAGGTAGCAACCCCGGACTCCTCCAGGGAAGATAACCAAGATGATTTTTCTCCTTGGACAATGGTCCATCCTGCAGGATGCACCCGAGACTCCTCGCAGGTATGTCACCGAGTCTTATATCCGGTGGTTTAGGGTCCTGTGATCCCGGGTAGCAACCCCAGACTCCTCCACGGAAGGTACACAAGATGATTTTTCTCCTTGGATAATGCTCCATCGTCTGGGATGCATCCGAGACATATCGCAGCTATGTCCCTGAGACATTTTTCCGGTGGTTTAGATACCTGTCATCCCAGGTAGCAACCCCAGACTCCTCCAGGGAAGATACCCGAGATGATATTTCTCTCTTGACAGTGGTCCATCCTGTGGGATCTACCCAGAACTCCTCCCAGGCATCTCCCGCAGAGTTTTCTCCAATGCTTTAGGGCCCTGTGATCCCGGGTAGCAACCCCAGACTCCTCCAGGGAAGATACCCGAGATGATTTTTCTCCTTGGACTATTGTCCATCCTTCGGGATGCACCCGAGACTCCTCCCAGCTCTGTTTCTGAGTGTTTTCTTCCTGGCGTTTAGGGCCCTGTGATCCCAGGTAGCAACCCCAGACTCCTCCAGGGAAGATACCCGAGATGATTTTTCTCCTTGGGCAATGCTCCATCCTCTGGGATTCACTGGAGATTCCTCACAGGTATGTCCCTGAGTCTTTTTTCCGTTGGTTTACGGCCCTGTGATCCCAGGTGGCAACCCCAGACTCCTCCAGGGAAGATACCTGAGATGATTTTTCTCCTTGGGCAATGCTCCATCCTCTGGGATGCACCAGAGATTCTTCCCAGTCGTCTCCCGCAGATATTTTTCCTGTGGCTTGGGGCCCTGTAATCCTGGGTAGCAACCCCAGACTCCTCCAGGGAAGATACCCGAGGTGATTTTTCTCCTTGGAGAATGCTGCATCGTCTGGGATTCACCGGAGACTCCTCGCAGGTATGTCCCTGAGTTTTTTCCGGTGGTTTAGGGTCCTGTCATCCCGGGTAGCAACCCCAGACTCCTCCAGGGAAGATACCCAAGATGATATTTCTCTCTTGACAGTGGTCCATCCTGCAGGATCTACCCAGAACTCCTCCCAGGCATCTCCCGCAGAGTTTTCTCCAATGCTTTAGGGCCCTGTGATCCCGGGTAGCAACCCCAGACTCCTCCAGGGAAGATACCCGAGATGATTTTTCTCCTTGGACTATTGTCCATCCTTCGGGATGCACCCGAGACTCCTCCCAGCTCTGTTTCTGAGTGTTTTCTTCCTGGCGTTTAGGGCCCTGTGATCCCAGGTAGCAACCCCAGACTCCTCCAGGGAAGATACCCGAGATGATTTTTCTCCTTGGGCAATGCTCCATCCTCTGGGATTCACTGGAGATTCCTCACAGGTATGTCCCTGAGTCTTTTTTCCGTTGGTTTACGGCCCTGTGATCCCAGGTGGCAACCCCAGACTCCTCCAGGGAAGATACCTGAGATGATTTTTCTCCTTGGGCAATGCTCCATCCTCTGGGATGCACCAGAGATTCTTCCCAGTCGTCTCCCGCAGATATTTTTCCTGTGGCTTGGGGCCCTGTAATCCTGGGTAGCAACCCCAGACTCCTCCAGGGAAGATACCCGAGGTGATTTTTCTCCTTGGAGAATGCTGCATCGTCTGGGATTCACCGGAGACTCCTCGCAGGTATGTCCCTGAGTTTTTTCCGGTGGTTTAGGGTCCTGTCATCCCGGGTAGCAACCCCAGACTCCTCCAGGGAAGATACCCAAGATGATATTTCTCTCTTGACAGTGGTCCATCCTGCAGGATCTACCCAGAACTCTTCCCAGGCGTCTCCCGGAGAGGTTTCTCCAATGCTTTAGGGCCCTGTGATCCCGGGTAGCAACCCCAGACTCCTCCAGGGAAGATACCCGAGATGAATTTTCTCCTTAGAAAATGTTCCATCCTCTGGGATGCATCTGAGATTCTTCCCAGGCATCTCCCACAGACTTTTCTCCAGTGGTTTGGGGCCCTTTTATCCCAGGTAGCAACCCCAGACTCCTCCAGGGAAGATACCCGAGATGATTTTTCTCTTTAGAATCTGCTAAATCCTCTGGGATGTACCCCTGACTCCTCCCAGGTGTCTCCCCAGACTTTTCTCTAGTGGTTTAGGTATCTGAAATCCCAGGTAGCAACCCCAGACTCCTCCAGGGAAGATACCCGAGATGATTTTTCTCCTTGGGCAATGCTCCATCCTCTGGGATGCACCAGAGATTCTTCCCAGTCGTGTCCCGCAGATAGTTTTCCTGTGGTCTGGGGCCCTGTAATCCCGGGTAGCAACCCCAGACTCCTCCAGGGAAGATACCCGAGATGATTTTTCTCTTTAGAAAATGCTCCATCCTCTGGGATGTACCCCTGACTCCTCCCAGTTGTCTCCCGCAGACTTTTCTCTAGTGGTTTAGGTATCTGAAATCCCAGGTAGCAACCCCAGACTCCTCCAGGGAAGATACCCGAGATGATTTTTCTCCTTGGGCAATGCTCCATCCTCTGGGATGCACCTGAGATTTCTCCCAGCTCTGTTTCTGAGTGTTTTCTTCCTGGAGTTTAGAGCCTTTTAATCCCAGGTAGCAACTCCAGACTCCTCCAGGAAAGATACCCAAGATGATATTTCTCTCTTGACAGTGGTCCATCCTGCAGGATCTACCCAGAACTCTTCCCAGGCGTCTCCCGGAGAGGTTTCTCCAATGCTTTAGGGCCCTGTGATCCCGGGTAGCAACCCCAGACTCCTCCAGGGAAGATACCCGAGATGAATTTTCTCCTTAGAAAATGTTCCATCCTCTGGGATGCATCTGAGATTCTTCCCAGGCATCTCCCACAGACTTTTCTCCAGTGGTTTGGGGCCCTTTTATCCCAGGTAGCAACCCCAGACTCCTCCAGGGAAGATACCCGAGATGATTTTTCTCTTTAGAATCTGCTCCATCCTCTGGGATGTACCCCTGACTCCTCCCAGGTGTCTCCCGCAGACTTTTCTCTAGTGGTTTAGGTATCTGAAATCCCAGGTAGCAACCCCAGACTCCTCCAGGGAAGATACCCAAGATGATATTTCTCCTTGGGCAATGCTCCATCCTCTGGGATGCACCTGAGATTTCTCCCAGCTCTGTGTCTGAGTGTTTTCTTCCTGGAGTTTAGAGCCTTTTAATCCCAGTTAGCAACTCCAGACTCCTCCAGGAAAGATACCCAAGATGATATTTCTCTCTTGACAGTGGTCCATCCTGCAGGATCTACCCAGAACTCTTCCCAGGCGTCTCCCGGAGAGGTTTCTCCAATGCTTTAGGGCCCTGTGATCCCGGGTAGCAACCCCAGACTCCTCCAGGGAAGATACCCGAGATGAATTTTCTCCTTAGAAAATGTTCCATCCTCTGGGATGCATCTGAGATTCTTCCCAGGCATCTCCCACAGACTTTTCTCCAGTGGTTTGGGGCCCTTTTATCCCAGGTAGCAACCCCAGACTCCTCCAGGGAAGATACCCGAGATGATTTTTCTCTTTAGAATCTGCTCCATCCTCTGGGATGTACCCCTGACTCCTCCCAGGTGTCTCCCCAGACTTTTCTCTAGTGGTTTAGGTATCTGAAATCCCAGGTAGCAACCCCAGACTCCTCCAGGGAAGATACCCGAGATGATTTTTCTCCTTGGGCAATGCTCCATCCTCTGGGATGCACCTGAGATTTCTCCCAGCTCTGTTTCTGAGTGTTTTCTTCCTGGAGTTTAGAGCCTTTTAATCCCAGGTAGCAACTCCAGACTCCTCCAGGAAAGATACCCAAGATGATATTTCTCTCTTGACAGTGGTCCATCCTGCAGGATCTACCCAGAACTCTTCCCAGGCGTCTCCCGGAGAGGTTTCTCCAATGCTTTAGGGCCCTGTGATCCCGGGTAGCAACCCCAGACTCCTCCAGGGAAGATACCCGAGATGAATTTTCTCCTTAGAAAATGTTCCATCCTCTGGGATGCATCTGAGATTCTTCCCAGGCATCTCCCACAGACTTTTCTCCAGTGGTTTGGGGCCCTTTTATCCCAGGTAGCAACCCCAGACTCCTCCAGGGAAGATACCCGAGATGATTTTTCTCTTTAGAATCTGCTCCATCCTCTGGGATGTACCCCTGACTCCTCCCAGGTGTCTCCCCAGACTTTTCTTTAGTGGTTTAGGTATCTGAAATCCCAGGTAGCAACCCCAGACTCCTCCAGGGAAGATACCCGAGATGATTTTTCTCCTTGGGCAATGCTCCATCCTCTGGGATGCACCAGAGATTCTTCCCAGTCGTGTCCCGCAGATAGTTTTCCTGTGGTCTGGGGCCCTGTAATCCCGGGTAGCAACCCCAGACTCCTCCAGGGAAGATACCCGAGGTGATTTTTCTCCTTGGAGAATGCTGCATCGTCTGGGATTCACCGGAGACTCCTCGCAGGTATGTCCCTGAGTTTTTTCCGGTGGTTTAGGGTCCTGTCATCCCGGGTAGCAACCCCAGACTCCTCCAGGGAAGATACCCAAGATGATATTTCTCTCTTGACAGTGGTCCATCCTGCGGGATCTACCCAGAAGTCTTCCCAGGCGTCTCCCACAGAGGTTTCTCCAATGCTTTAGGGCCCTGTGATCCCGGGTAGCAACCCCAGACTCCTCCAGGGAAGATACCCGAGATGATTTTTCTCCTTGGACTATTGTCCATCCTTCGGGATGCACCCGAGACTCCTCCCAGCTCTGTTTCTGAGTGTTTTCTTCCTGGCGTTTAGGGCCCTGTTATCCCAGGTAGCAACCCCAGACTCCTCCAGGGAAGATACCCGAGATGATTTTTCTCCTTGGGCAATGCTCCATCCTCTGGGATTCACTGGAGATTCCTCACAGGTATGTCCCTGAGTCTTTTTTCCGGTGGTTTACGGCCCTGTGATCCCAGGTGGCAACCCCAGACTCCTCCAGGGAAGATACCTGAGATGATTTTTCTCCTTGGGCAATGCTCCATCCTCTGGGATGCACCAGAGATTCTTCCCAGTCGTCTCCCGCAGATATTTTTCCTGTGGCTTGGGGCCCTGTAATCCTGGGTAGCAACCCCAGACTCCTCCAGGGAAGATACCCGAGGTGATTTTTCTCCTTGGACAATGCTGCATCGTCTGGGATTCACCGGAGACTCCTCGCAGGTATGTCCCTGAGTTTTTTCCGGTGGTTTAGGGTCCTGTCATCCCGGGTAGCAACCCCAGACTCCTCCAGGGAAGATACCCAAGATGATATTTCTCTCTTGACAGTGGTCCATCCTGCAGGATCTACCCAGAACTCTTCCCAGGCGTCTCCCGGAGAGGTTTCTCCAATGCTTTAGGGCCCTGTGATCCCGGGTAGCAACCCCAGACTCCTCCAGGGAAGATACCCGAGATGAATTTTCTCCTTAGAAAATGTTCCATCCTCTGGGATGCATCTGAGATTCTTCCGAGGCATCTCCCACAGACTTTTCTCCAGTGGTTTGGGGCCCTTTTATCCCAGGTAGCAACCCCAGACTCCTCCAGGGAAGATACCCGAGATGATTTTTCTCTTTAGAATCTGCTCCATCCTCTGGGATGTACCCCTGACTCCTCCCAGGTGTCTCCCGCAGACTTTTCTCTAGTGGTTTAGGTATCTGAAATCCCAGGTAGCAACCCCAGACTCCTCCAGGGAAGATACCCGAGATGATTTTTCTCCTTGGGCAATGCTCCATCCTCTGGGATGCACCAGAGATTCTTCCCAGTCGTCTCCCGCAGATATTTTTCCTGTGGCTTGGGGCCCTGTAATCCTGGGTAGCAACCCCAGACTCCTCCAGGGAAGATACCCGAGGTGATTTTTCTCCTTGGAGAATGCTGCATCGTCTGGGATTCACCGGAGACTCCTCGCAGGTATGTCCCTGAGTTTTTTCCGGTGGTTTAGGGTCCTGTCATCCCGGGTAGCAACCCCAGACTCCTCCAGGGAAGATACCCAAGATGATATTTCTCTCTTGACAGTGGTCCATCCTGCAGGATCTACCCAGAACTCTTCCCAGGCGTCTCCCGGAGAGGTTTCTCCAATGCTTTAGGGCCCTGTGATCCCGGGTAGCAACCCCAGACTCCTCCAGGGAAGATACCCGAGATGAATTTTCTCCTTAGAAAATGTTCCATCCTCTGGGATGCATCTGAGATTCTTCCCAGGCATCTCCCACAGACTTTTCTCCAGTGGTTTGGGGCCCTTTTATCCCAGGTAGCAACCCCAGACTCCTCCAGGGAAGATACCCGAGATGATTTTTCTCTTTAGAATCTGCTAAATCCTCTGGGATGTACCCCTGACTCCTCCCAGGTGTCTCCCCAGACTTTTCTCTAGTGGTTTAGGTATCTGAAATCCCAGGTAGCAACCCCAGACTCCTCCAGGGAAGATACCCGAGATGATTTTTCTCCTTGGGCAATGCTCCATCCTCTGGGATGCACCTGAGATTTCTCCCAGCTCTGTTTCTGAGTGTTTTCTTCCTGGAGTTTAGAGCCTTTTAATCCCAGGTAGCAACTCCAGACTCCTCCAGGAAAGATACCCAAGATGATATTTCTCTCTTGACAGTGGTCCATCCTGCAGGATCTACCCAGAACTCTTCCCAGGCGTCTCCCGGAGAGGTTTCTCCAATGCTTTAGGGCCCTGTGATCCCGGGTAGCAACCCCAGACTCCTCCAGGGAAGATACCCGAGATGAATTTTCTCCTTAGAAAATGTTCCATCCTCTGGGATGCATCTGAGATTCTTCCCAGGCATCTCCCACAGACTTTTCTCCAGTGGTTTGGGGCCCTTTTATCCCAGGTAGCAACCCCAGACTCCTCCAGGGAAGACACCCGAGATGATTTTTCTCTCTTGACAGTGGTGCATCCTGCGGGATCTACCCAGAACTCCTCCCAGGCATCTCCCGCAGAGTTTTCTCCAATGCTTTAGGGCTCTGTGATCCCAGGTGGCAACCCCAGACTCCTCCAGGGAAGATACCCGAGATGATTTTTCTCCTTGGGCAATGCTCCATCCTCTGGGATTCACTGGAGATTCCTCACAGGTATGTCCCTGAGTCTTTTTTCCGGTGGTTTACGGCCCTGTGATCCCAGGTGGCAACCCCAGACTCCTCCAGGGAAGATACCTGAGATGATTTTTCTCCTTGGGCAATGCTCCATCCTCTGGGATGCACCAGAGATTCTTCCCAGTCGTCTCCCGCAGATATTTTTCCTGTGGCTTGGGGCCCTGTAATCCTGGGTAGCAACCCCAGACTCCTCCAGGGAAGATACCCGAGGTGATTTTTCTCCTTGGACAATGCTGCATCGTCTGGGATTCACCGGAGACTCCTCGCAGGTATGTCCCTGAGTTTTTTCCGGTGGTTTAGGGTCCTGTCATCCCGGGTAGCAACCCCAGACTCCTCCAGGGAAGATACCCAAGATGATATTTCTCTCTTGACAGTGGTCCATCCTGCAGGATCTACCCAGAACTCTTCCCAGGCGTCTCCCGGAGAGGTTTCTCCAATGCTTTAGGGCCCTGTGATCCCGGGTAGCAACCCCAGACTCCTCCAGGGAAGATACCCGAGATGAATTTTCTCCTTAGAAAATGTTCCATCCTCTGGGATGCATCTGAGATTCTTCCCAGGCATCTCCCACAGACTTTTCTCCAGTGGTTTGGGGCCCTTTTATCCCAGGTAGCAACCCCAGACTCCTCCAGGGAAGATACCCGAGATGATTTTTCTCTTTAGAATCTGCTCCATCCTCTGGGATGTACCCCTGACTCCTCCCAGGTGTCTCCCGCAGACTTTTCTCTAGTGGTTTAGGTATCTGAAATCCCAGGTAGCAACCCCAGACTCCTCCAGGGAAGATACCCGAGATGATTTTTCTCCTTGGGCAATGCTCCATCCTCTGGGATGCACCAGAGATTCTTCCCAGTCGTGTCCCGCAGATAGTTTTCCTGTGGTCTGGGGCCCTGTAATCCCGGGTAGCAACCCCAGACTCCTCCAGGGAAGATACCCGAGGTGATTTTTCTCCTTGGAGAATGCTGCATCGTCTGGGATTCACCGGAGACTCCTCGCAGGTATGTCCCTGAGTTTTTTCCGGTGGTTTAGGGTCCTGTCATCCCGGGTAGCAACCCCAGACTCCTCCAGGGAAGATACCCAAGATGATATTTCTCTCTTGACAGTGGTCCATCCTGCAGGATCTACCCAGAACTCTTCCCAGGCGTCTCCCGGAGAGGTTTCTCCAATGCTTTAGGGCCCTGTGATCCCGGGTAGCAACCCCAGACTCCTCCAGGGAAGATACCCGAGATGAATTTTCTCCTTAGAAAATGTTCCATCCTCTGGGATGCATCTGAGATTCTTCCCAGGCATCTCCCACAGACTTTTCTCCAGTGGTTTGGGGCCCTTTTATCCCAGGTAGCAACCCCAGACTCCTCCAGGGAAGATACCCGAGATGATTTTTCTCTTTAGAATCTGCTAAATCCTCTGGGATGTACCCCTGACTCCTCCCAGGTGTCTCCCCAGACTTTTCTCTAGTGGTTTAGGTATCTGAAATCCCAGGTAGCAACCCCAGACTCCTCCAGGGAAGATACCCGAGATGATTTTTCTCCTTGGGCAATGCTCCATCCTCTGGGATGCACCTGAGATTTCTCCCAGCTCTGTTTCTGAGTGTTTTCTTCCTGGAGTTTAGAGCCTTTTAATCCCAGGTAGCAACTCCAGACTCCTCCAGGAAAGATACCCAAGATGATATTTCTCTCTTGACAGTGGTCCATCCTGCAGGATCTACCCAGAACTCTTCCCAGGCGTCTCCCGGAGAGGTTTCTCCAATGCTTTAGGGCCCTGTGATCCCGGGTAGCAACCCCAGACTCCTCCAGGGAAGATACCCGAGATGAATTTTCTCCTTAGAAAATGTTCCATCCTCTGGGATGCATCTGAGATTCTTCCCAGGCATCTCCCACAGACTTTTCTCCAGTGGTTTGGGGCCCTTTTATCCCAGGTAGCAACCCCAGACTCCTCCAGGGAAGACACCCGAGATGATTTTTCTCTCTTGACAGTGGTGCATCCTGCGGGATCTACCCAGAACTCCTCCCAGGCATCTCCCGCAGAGTTTTCTCCAATGCTTTAGGGCTCTGTGATCCCAGGTGGCAACCCCAGACTCCTCCAGGGAAGATACCCGAGATGATTTTTCTCCTTGGGCAATGCTCCATCCTCTGGGATGCACCCGAGACTCCTCCCAGCTCTGTTTCTGATTGTTTTCTTCCTGGGGTTTACGGCCCTTTGATCCCAGGTAGCAACCCCGGACTCCTCCAGGGAAGATAACCAAGATGATTTTTCTCCTTGGACAATGGTCCATCCTGCAGGATGCACCCGAGACTCCTCGCAGGTATGTCACCGAGTCTTATATCCGGTGGTTTAGGGTCCTGTGATCCCGGGTAGCAACCCCAGACTCCTCCACGGAAGGTACACAAGATGATTTTTCTCCTTGGATAATGCTCCATCGTCTGGGATGCATCCGAGACATATCGCAGCTATGTCCCTGAGACATTTTTCCGGTGGTTTAGATACCTGTCATCCCAGGTAGCAACCCCAGACTCCTCCAGGGAAGATACCCGAGATGATATTTCTCTCTTGACAGTGGTCCATCCTGTGGGATCTACCCAGAACTCCTCCCAGGCATCTCCCGCAGAGTTTTCTCCAATGCTTTAGGGCCCTGTGATCCCGGGTAGCAACCCCAGACTCCTCCAGGGAAGATACCCGAGATGATTTTTCTCCTTGGACTATTGTCCATCCTTCGGGATGCACCCGAGACTCCTCCCAGCTCTGTTTCTGAGTGTTTTCTTCCTGGCGTTTAGGGCCCTGTGATCCCAGGTAGCAACCCCAGACTCCTCCAGGGAAGATACCCGAGATGATTTTTCTCCTTGGGCAATGCTCCATCCTCTGGGATTCACTGGAGATTCCTCACAGGTATGTCCCTGAGTCTTTTTTCCGTTGGTTTACGGCCCTGTGATCCCAGGTGGCAACCCCAGACTCCTCCAGGGAAGATACCTGAGATGATTTTTCTCCTTGGGCAATGCTCCATCCTCTGGGATGCACCAGAGATTCTTCCCAGTCGTCTCCCGCAGATATTTTTCCTGTGGCTTGGGGCCCTGTAATCCTGGGTAGCAACCCCAGACTCCTCCAGGGAAGATACCCGAGGTGATTTTTCTCCTTGGAGAATGCTGCATCGTCTGGGATTCACCGGAGACTCCTCGCAGGTATGTCCCTGAGTTTTTTCCGGTGGTTTAGGGTCCTGTCATCCCGGGTAGCAACCCCAGACTCCTCCAGGGAAGATACCCAAGATGATATTTCTCTCTTGACAGTGGTCCATCCTGCAGGATCTACCCAGAACTCCTCCCAGGCATCTCCCGCAGAGTTTTCTCCAATGCTTTAGGGCCCTGTGATCCCGGGTAGCAACCCCAGACTCCTCCAGGGAAGATACCCGAGATGATTTTTCTCCTTGGACTATTGTCCATCCTTCGGGATGCACCCGAGACTCCTCCCAGCTCTGTTTCTGAGTGTTTTCTTCCTGGCGTTTAGGGCCCTGTGATCCCAGGTAGCAACCCCAGACTCCTCCAGGGAAGATACCCGAGATGATTTTTCTCCTTGGGCAATGCTCCATCCTCTGGGATTCACTGGAGATTCCTCACAGGTATGTCCCTGAGTCTTTTTTCCGTTGGTTTACGGCCCTGTGATCCCAGGTGGCAACCCTAGACTCCTCCAGGGAAGATACCTGAGATGATTTTTCTCCTTGGGCAATGGTCCATCCTCTGGGATGCACCAGAGATTCTTCCCAGTCGTCTCCCGCAGATATTTTTCCTGTGGCTTGGGGCCCTGTAATCCTGGGTAGCAACCCCAGACTCCTCCAGGGAAGATACCCGAGGTGATTTTTCTCCTTGGAGAATGCTGCATCGTCTGGGATTCACCGGAGACTCCTCGCAGGTATGTCCCTGAGTTTTTTCCGGTGGTTTAGGGTCCTGTCATCCCGGGTAGCAACCCCAGACTCCTCCAGGGAAGATACCCAAGATGATATTTCTCTCTTGACAGTGGTCCATCCTGCAGGATCTACCCAGAACTCTTCCCAGGCGTCTCCCGGAGAGGTTTCTCCAATGCTTTAGGGCCCTGTGATCCCGGGTAGCAACCCCAGACTCCTCCAGGGAAGATACCCGAGATGAATTTTCTCCTTAGAAAATGTTCCATCCTCTGGGATGCATCTGAGATTCTTCCCAGGCATCTCCCACAGACTTTTCTCCAGTGGTTTGGGGCCCTTTTATCCCAGGTAGCAACCCCAGACTCCTCCAGGGAAGATACCCGAGATGATTTTTCTCTTTAGAATCTGCTAAATCCTCTGGGATGTACCCCTGACTCCTCCCAGGTGTCTCCCCAGACTTTTCTCTAGTGGTTTAGGTATCTGAAATCCCAGGTAGCAACCCCAGACTCCTCCAGGGAAGATACCCGAGATGATTTTTCTCCTTGGGCAATGCTCCATCCTCTGGGATGCACCAGAGATTCTTCCCAGTCGTTTCCCGCAGATAGTTTTCCTGTGGTCTGGGGCCCTGTAATCCCGGGTAGCAACCCCAGACTCCTCCAGGGAAGATACCCGAGATGATTTTTCTCTTTAGAAAATGCTCCATCCTCTGGGATGTACCCCTGACTCCTCCCAGTTGTCTCCCGCAGACTTTTCTCTAGTGGTTTAGGTATCTGAAATCCCAGGTAGCAACCCCAGACTCCTCCAGGGAAGATACCCGAGATGATTTTTCTCCTTGGGCAATGCTCCATCCTCTGGGATGCACCTGAGATTTCTCCCAGCTCTGTTTCTGAGTGTTTTCTTCCTGGAGTTTAGAGCCTTTTAATCCCAGGTAGCAACTCCAGACTCCTCCAGGAAAGATACCCAAGATGATATTTCTCTCTTGACAGTGGTCCATCCTGCAGGATCTACCCAGAACTCTTCCCAGGCGTCTCCCGGAGAGGTTTCTCCAATGCTTTAGGGCCCTGTGATCCCGGGTAGCAACCCCAGACTCCTCCAGGGAAGATACCCGAGATGAATTTTCTCCTTAGAAAATGTTCCATCCTCTGGGATGCATCTGAGATTCTTCCCAGGCATCTCCCACAGACTTTTCTCCAGTGGTTTGGGGCCCTTTTATCCCAGGTAGCAACCCCAGACTCCTCCAGGGAAGATACCCGAGATGATTTTTCTCTTTAGAATCTGCTCCATCCTCTGGGATGTACCCCTGACTCCTCCCAGGTGTCTCCCGCAGACTTTTCTCTAGTGGTTTAGGTATCTGAAATCCCAGGTAGCAACCCCAGACTCCTCCAGGGAAGATACCCAAGATGATATTTCTCCTTGGGCAATGCTCCATCCTCTGGGATGCACCTGAGATTTCTCCCAGCTCTGTGTCTGAGTGTTTTCTTCCTGGAGTTTAGAGCCTTTTAATCCCAGTTAGCAACTCCAGACTCCTCCAGGAAAGATACCCAAGATGATATTTCTCTCTTGACAGTGGTCCATCCTGCAGGATCTACCCAGAACTCTTCCCAGGCGTCTCCCGGAGAGGTTTCTCCAATGCTTTAGGGCCCTGTGATCCCGGGTAGCAACCCCAGACTCCTCCAGGGAAGATACCCGAGATGAATTTTCTCCTTAGAAAATGTTCCATCCTCTGGGATGCATCTGAGATTCTTCCCAGGCATCTCCCACAGACTTTTCTCCAGTGGTTTGGGGCCCTTTTATCCCAGGTAGCAACCCCAGACTCCTCCAGGGAAGATACCCGAGATGATTTTTCTCTTTAGAATCTGCTCCATCCTCTGGGATGTACCCCTGACTCCTCCCAGGTGTCTCCCCAGACTTTTCTCTAGTGGTTTAGGTATCTGAAATCCCAGGTAGCAACCCCAGACTCCTCCAGGGAAGATACCCGAGATGATTTTTCTCCTTGGGCAATGCTCCATCCTCTGGGATGCACCTGAGATTTCTCCCAGCTCTGTTTCTGAGTGTTTTCTTCCTGGAGTTTAGAGCCTTTTAATCCCAGGTAGCAACTCCAGACTCCTCCAGGAAAGATACCCAAGATGATATTTCTCTCTTGACAGTGGTCCATCCTGCAGGATCTACCCAGAACTCTTCCCAGGCGTCTCCCGGAGAGGTTTCTCCAATGCTTTAGGGCCCTGTGATCCCGGGTAGCAACCCCAGACTCCTCCAGGGAAGATACCCGAGATGAATTTTCTCCTTAGAAAATGTTCCATCCTCTGGGATGCATCTGAGATTCTTCCCAGGCATCTCCCACAGACTTTTCTCCAGTGGTTTGGGGCCCTTTTATCCCAGGTAGCAACCCCAGACTCCTCCAGGGAAGATACCCGAGATGATTTTTCTCTTTAGAATCTGCTCCATCCTCTGGGATGTACCCCTGACTCCTCCCAGGTGTCTCCCCAGACTTTTCTTTAGTGGTTTAGGTATCTGAAATCCCAGGTAGCAACCCCAGACTCCTCCAGGGAAGATACCCGAGATGATTTTTCTCCTTGGGCAATGCTCCATCCTCTGGGATGCACCAGAGATTCTTCCCAGTCGTGTCCCGCAGATAGTTTTCCTGTGGTCTGGGGCCCTGTAATCCCGGGTAGCAACCCCAGACTCCTCCAGGGAAGATACCCGAGGTGATTTTTCTCCTTGGAGAATGCTGCATCGTCTGGGATTCACCGGAGACTCCTCGCAGGTATGTCCCTGAGTTTTTTCCGGTGGTTTAGGGTCCTGTCATCCCGGGTAGCAACCCCAGACTCCTCCAGGGAAGATACCCAAGATGATATTTCTCTCTTGACAGTGGTCCATCCTGCGGGATCTACCCAGAAGTCTTCCCAGGCGTCTCCCACAGAGGTTTCTCCAATGCTTTAGGGCCCTGTGATCCCGGGTAGCAACCCCAGACTCCTCCAGGGAAGATACCCGAGATGATTTTTCTCCTTGGACTATTGTCCATCCTTCGGGATGCACCCGAGACTCCTCCCAGCTCTGTTTCTGAGTGTTTTCTTCCTGGCGTTTAGGGCCCTGTTATCCCAGGTAGCAACCCCAGACTCCTCCAGGGAAGATACCCGAGATGATTTTTCTCCTTGGGCAATGCTCCATCCTCTGGGATTCACTGGAGATTCCTCACAGGTATGTCCCTGAGTCTTTTTTCCGGTGGTTTACGGCCCTGTGATCCCAGGTGGCAACCCCAGACTCCTCCAGGGAAGATACCTGAGATGATTTTTCTCCTTGGGCAATGCTCCATCCTCTGGGATGCACCAGAGATTCTTCCCAGTCGTCTCCCGCAGATATTTTTCCTGTGGCTTGGGGCCCTGTAATCCTGGGTAGCAACCCCAGACTCCTCCAGGGAAGATACCCGAGGTGATTTTTCTCCTTGGAGAATGCTGCATCGTCTGGGATTCACCGGAGACTCCTCGCAGGTATGTCCCTGAGTTTTTTCCGGTGGTTTAGGGTCCTGTCATCCCGGGTAGCAACCCCAGACTCCTCCAGGGAAGATACCCAAGATGATATTTCTCTCTTGACAGTGGTCCATCCTGCAGGATCTACCCAGAACTCTTCCCAGGCGTCTCCCGGAGAGGTTTCTCCAATGCTTTAGGGCCCTGTGATCCCGGGTAGCAACCCCAGACTCCTCCAGGGAAGATACCCGAGATGAATTTTCTCCTTAGAAAATGTTCCATCCTCTGGGATGCATCTGAGATTCTTC
Organism: Vanellus vanellus; assembly: GCF_965231255.1. Classification (NCBI taxonomy): domain Eukaryota; kingdom Metazoa; phylum Chordata; class Aves; order Charadriiformes; family Charadriidae; genus Vanellus; species Vanellus vanellus. The sequence goes on from NW_028127876.1 coordinate 1,054,577, forward strand.
CCAGGCATCTCCCACAGACTTTTCTCCAGTGGTTTGGGGCCCTTTTATCCCAGGTAGCAACCCCAGACTCCTCCAGGGAAGATACCCGAGATGATTTTTCTCTTTAGAATCTGCTCCATCCTCTGGGATGTACCCCTGACTCCTCCCAGGTGTCTCCCGCAGACTTTTCTCTAGTGGTTTAGGTATCTGAAATCCCAGGTAGCAACCCCAGACTCCTCCAGGGAAGATACCCGAGATGATTTTTCTCCTTGGGCAATGCTCCATCCTCTGGGATGCACCAGAGATTCTTCCCAGTCGTCTCCCGCAGATATTTTTCCTGTGGCTTGGGGCCCTGTAATCCTGGGTAGCAACCCCAGACTCCTCCAGGGAAGATACCCGAGGTGATTTTTCTCCTTGGAGAATGCTGCATCGTTTGGGATTCACCGGAGACTCCTCGCAGGTATGTCCCTGAGTTTTTTCCGGTGGTTTAGGGTCCTGTCATCCCGGGTAGCAACCCCAGACTCCTCCAGGGAAGATACCCAAGATGATATTTCTCTCTTGACAGTGGTCCATCCTGCAGGATCTACCCAGAACTCTTCCCAGGCGTCTCCCGGAGAGGTTTCTCCAATGCTTTAGGGCCCTGTGATCCCGGGTAGCAACCCCAGACTCCTCCAGGGAAGATACCCGAGATGAATTTTCTCCTTAGAAAATGTTCCATCCTCTGGGATGCATCTGAGATTCTTCCCAGGCATCTCCCACAGACTTTTCTCCAGTGGTTTGGGGCCCTTTTATCCCAGGTAGCAACCCCAGACTCCTCCAGGGAAGATACCCGAGATGATTTTTCTCTTTAGAATCTGCTAAATCCTCTGGGATGTACCCCTGACTCCTCCCAGGTGTCTCCCCAGACTTTTCTCTAGTGGTTTAGGTATCTGAAATCCCAGGTAGCAACCCCAGACTCCTCCAGGGAAGATACCCGAGATGATTTTTCTCCTTGGGCAATGCTCCATCCTCTGGGATGCACCTGAGATTTCTCCCAGCTCTGTTTCTGAGTGTTTTCTTCCTGGAGTTTAGAGCCTTTTAATCCCAGGTAGCAACTCCAGACTCCTCCAGGAAAGATACCCAAGATGATATTTCTCTCTTGACAGTGGTCCATCCTGCAGGATCTACCCAGAACTCTTCCCAGGCGTCTCCCGGAGAGGTTTCTCCAATGCTTTAGGGCCCTGTGATCCCGGGTAGCAACCCCAGACTCCTCCAGGGAAGATACCCGAGATGAATTTTCTCCTTAGAAAATGTTCCATCCTCTGGGATGCATCTGAGATTCTTCCCAGGCATCTCCCACAGACTTTTCTCCAGTGGTTTGGGGCCCTTTTATCCCAGGTAGCAACCCCAGACTCCTCCAGGGAAGATACCCGAGATGATTTTTCTCTTTAGAATCTGCTCCATCCTCTGGGATGTACCCCTGACTCCTCCCAGGTGTCTCCCCAGACTTTTCTTTAGTGGTTTAGGTATCTGAAATCCCAGGTAGCAACCCCAGACTCCTCCAGGGAAGATACCCGAGATGATTTTTCTCCTTGGGCAATGCTCCATCCTCTGGGATGCACCAGAGATTCTTCCCAGTCGTCTCCCGCAGATATTTTTCCTGTGGCTTGGGGCCCTGTAATCCTGGGTAGCAACCCCAGACTCCTCCAGGGAAGATACCCGAGGTGATTTTTCTCCTTGGAGAATGCTGCATCGTCTGGGATTCACCGGAGACTCCTCGCAGGTATGTCCCTGAGTTTTTTCCGGTGGTTTAGGGTCCTGTCATCCCGGGTAGCAACCCCAGACTCCTCCAGGGAAGATACCCAAGATGATATTTCTCTCTTGACAGTGGTCCATCCTGCAGGATCTACCCAGAACTCTTCCCAGGCGTCTCCCGGAGAGGTTTCTCCAATGCTTTAGGGCCCTGTGATCCCGGGTAGCAACCCCAGACTCCTCCAGGGAAGATACCCGAGATGAATTTTCTCCTTAGAAAATGTTCCATCCTCTGGGATGCATCTGAGATTCTTCCCAGGCATCTCCCACAGACTTTTCTCCAGTGGTTTGGGGCCCTTTTATCCCAGGTAGCAACCCCAGACTCCTCCAGGGAAGATACCCGAGATGATTTTTCTCTTTAGAATCTGCTAAATCCTCTGGGATGTACCCCTGACTCCTCCCAGGTGTCTCCCCAGACTTTTCTCTAGTGGTTTAGGTATCTGAAATCCCAGGTAGCAACCCCAGACTCCTCCAGGGAAGATACCCGAGATGATTTTTCTCCTTGGGCAATGCTCCATCCTCTGGGATGCACCTGAGATTTCTCCCAGCTCTGTTTCTGAGTGTTTTCTTCCTGGAGTTTAGAGCCTTTTAATCCCAGGTAGCAACTCCAGACTCCTCCAGGAAAGATACCCAAGATGATATTTCTCTCTTGACAGTGGTCCATCCTGCAGGATCTACCCAGAACTCTTCCCAGGCGTCTCCCGGAGAGGTTTCTCCAATGCTTTAGGGCCCTGTGATCCCGGGTAGCAACCCCAGACTCCTCCAGGGAAGATACCCGAGATGAATTTTCTCCTTAGAAAATGTTCCATCCTCTGGGATGCATCTGAGATTCTTCCCAGGCATCTCCCACAGACTTTTCTCCAGTGGTTTGGGGCCCTTTTATCCCAGGTAGCAACCCCAGACTCCTCCAGGGAAGATACCCGAGATGATTTTTCTCTTTAGAATCTGCTCCATCCTCTGGGATGTACCCCTGACTCCTCCCAGGTGTCTCCCCAGACTTTTCTTTAGTGGTTTAGGTATCTGAAATCCCAGGTAGCAACCCCAGACTCCTCCAGGGAAGATACCCGAGATGATTTTTCTCCTTGGGCAATGCTCCATCCTCTGGGATGCACCAGAGATTCTTCCCAGTCGTCTCCCGCAGATATTTTTCCTGTGGCTTGGGGCCCTGTAATCCTGGGTAGCAACCCCAGACTCCTCCAGGGAAGATACCCGAGGTGATTTTTCTCCTTGGACAATGCTGCATCGTCTGGGATTCACCGGAGACTCCTCGCAGGTATGTCCCTGAGTTTTTTCCGGTGGTTTAGGGTCCTGTCATCCCGGGTAGCAACCCCAGACTCCTCCAGGGAAGATACCCAAGATGATATTTCTCTCTTGACAGTGGTCCATCCTGCAGGATCTACCCAGAACTCTTCCCAGGCGTCTCCCGGAGAGGTTTCTCCAATGCTTTAGGGCCCTGTGATCCCGGGTAGCAACCCCAGACTCCTCCAGGGAAGATACCCGAGATGAATTTTCTCCTTAGAAAATGTTCCATCCTCTGGGATGCATCTGAGATTCTTCCCAGGCATCTCCCACAGACTTTTCTCCAGTGGTTTGGGGCCCTTTTATCCCAGGTAGCAACCCCAGACTCCTCCAGGGAAGATACCCGAGATGATTTTTCTCTTTAGAATCTGCTCCATCCTCTGGGATGTACCCCTGACTCCTCCCAGGTGTCTCCCGCAGACTTTTCTCTAGTGGTTTAGGTATCTGAAATCCCAGGTAGCAACCCCAGACTCCTCCAGGGAAGATACCCGAGATGATTTTTCTCCTTGGGCAATGCTCCATCCTCTGGGATGCACCTGAGATTTCTCCCAGCTCTGTTTCTGAGTGTTTTCTTCCTGGAGTTTAGAGCCTTTTAATCCCAGGTAGCAACTCCAGACTCCTCCAGGGAAGATACCCAAGATGATATTTCTCTCTTGACAGTGGTCCATCCTGCAGGATCTACCCAGAACTCTTCCCAGGCGTCTCCCGGAGAGGTTTCTCCAATGCTTTAGGGCCCTGTGATCCCGGGTAGCAACCCCAGACTCCTCCAAGGAAGATACCCGAGATGAATTTTTTCCTTAGAAAATGTTCCATCCTCTGGGATGCATCTGAGATTCTTCCCAGGCATCTCCCACAGACTTTTCTCCAGTGGTTTGGGGCCCTTTTATCCCAGGTAGCAACCCCAGACTCCTCCAGGGAAGATACCCGAGATGATTTTTCTCTTTAGAATCTGCTCCATCCTCTGGGATGTACCCCTGACTCCTCCCAGGTGTCTCCCGCAGACTTTTCTCTAGTGGTTTAGGTATCTGAAATCCCAGGTAGCAACCCCAGACTCCTCCAGGGAAGATACCCGAGATGATTTTTCTCCTTGGGCAATGCTCCATCCTCTGGGATGCACCAGAGATTCTTCCCAGTCGTGTCCCGCAGATAGTTTTCCTGTGGTCTGGGGCCCTGTAATCCCGGGTAGCAACCCCAGACTCCTCCAGGGAAGATACCCGAGGTGATTTTTCTCCTTGGAGAATGCTGCATCGTCTGGGATTCACCGGAGACTCCTCGCAGGTATGTCCCTGAGTTTTTTCCGGTGGTTTAGGGTCCTGTCATCCCGGGTAGCAACCCCAGACTCCTCCAGGGAAGATACCCAAGATGATATTTCTCTCTTGACAGTGGTCCATCCTGCGGGATCTACCCAGAAGTCTTCCCAGGCGTCTCCCACAGAGGTTTCTCCAATGCTTTAGGGCCCTGTGATCCCGGGTAGCAACCCCAGACTCCTCCAGGGAAGATACCCGAGATGATTTTTCTCCTTGGACTATTGTCCATCCTTCGGGATGCACCCGAGACTCCTCCCAGCTCTGTTTCTGAGTGTTTTCTTCCTGGCGTTTAGGGCCCTGTTATCCCAGGTAGCAACCCCAGACTCCTCCAGGGAAGATACCCGAGATGATTTTTCTCCTTGGGCAATGCTCCATCCTCTGGGATTCACTGGAGATTCCTCACAGGTATGTCCCTGAGTCTTTTTTCCGGTGGTTTACGGCCCTGTGATCCCAGGTGGCAACCCCAGACTCCTCCAGGGAAGATACCTGAGATGATTTTTCTCCTTGGGCAATGCTCCATCCTCTGGGATGCACCAGAGATTCTTCCCAGTCGTCTCCCGCAGATATTTTTCCTGTGGCTTGGGGCCCTGTAATCCTGGGTAGCAACCCCAGACTCCTCCAGGGAAGATACCCGAGGTGATTTTTCTCCTTGGACAATGCTGCATCGTCTGGGATTCACCGGAGACTCCTCGCAGGTATGTCCCTGAGTTTTTTCCGGTGGTTTAGGGTCCTGTCATCCCGGGTAGCAACCCCAGACTCCTCCAGGGAAGATACCCAAGATGATATTTCTCTCTTGACAGTGGTCCATCCTGCAGGATCTACCCAGAACTCTTCCCAGGCGTCTCCCGGAGAGGTTTCTCCAATGCTTTAGGGCCCTGTGATCCCGGGTAGCAACCCCAGACTCCTCCAGGGAAGATACCCGAGATGAATTTTCTCCTTAGAAAATGTTCCATCCTCTGGGATGCATCTGAGATTCTTCCCAGGCATCTCCCACAGACTTTTCTCCAGTGGTTTGGGGCCCTTTTATCCCAGGTAGCAACCCCAGACTCCTCCAGGGAAGATACCCGAGATGATTTTTCTCTTTAGAATCTGCTCCATCCTCTGGGATGTACCCCTGACTCCTCCCAGGTGTCTCCCGCAGACTTTTCTCTAGTGGTTTAGGTATCTGAAATCCCAGGTAGCAACCCCAGACTCCTCCAGGGAAGATACCCGAGATGATTTTTCTCCTTGGGCAATGCTCCATCCTCTGGGATGCACCAGAGATTCTTCCCAGTCGTCTCCCGCAGATATTTTTCCTGTGGCTTGGGGCCCTGTAATCCTGGGTAGCAACCCCAGACTCCTCCAGGGAAGATACCCGAGGTGATTTTTCTCCTTGGAGAATGCTGCATCGTTTGGGATTCACCGGAGACTCCTCGCAGGTATGTCCCTGAGTTTTTTCCGGTGGTTTAGGGTCCTGTCATCCCGGGTAGCAACCCCAGACTCCTCCAGGGAAGATACCCAAGATGATATTTCTCTCTTGACAGTGGTCCATCCTGCAGGATCTACCCAGAACTCTTCCCAGGCGTCTCCCGGAGAGGTTTCTCCAATGCTTTAGGGCCCTGTGATCCCGGGTAGCAACCCCAGACTCCTCCAGGGAAGATACCCGAGATGAATTTTCTCCTTAGAAAATGTTCCATCCTCTGGGATGCATCTGAGATTCTTCCCAGGCATCTCCCACAGACTTTTCTCCAGTGGTTTGGGGCCCTTTTATCCCAGGTAGCAACCCCAGACTCCTCCAGGGAAGATACCCGAGATGATTTTTCTCTTTAGAATCTGCTAAATCCTCTGGGATGTACCCCTGACTCCTCCCAGGTGTCTCCCCAGACTTTTCTCTAGTGGTTTAGGTATCTGAAATCCCAGGTAGCAACCCCAGACTCCTCCAGGGAAGATACCCGAGATGATTTTTCTCCTTGGGCAATGCTCCATCCTCTGGGATGCACCTGAGATTTCTCCCAGCTCTGTTTCTGAGTGTTTTCTTCCTGGAGTTTAGAGCCTTTTAATCCCAGGTAGCAACTCCAGACTCCTCCAGGAAAGATACCCAAGATGATATTTCTCTCTTGACAGTGGTCCATCCTGCAGGATCTACCCAGAACTCTTCCCAGGCGTCTCCCGGAGAGGTTTCTCCAATGCTTTAGGGCCCTGTGATCCCGGGTAGCAACCCCAGACTCCTCCAGGGAAGATACCCGAGATGAATTTTCTCCTTAGAAAATGTTCCATCCTCTGGGATGCATCTGAGATTCTTCCCAGGCATCTCCCACAGACTTTTCTCCAGTGGTTTGGGGCCCTTTTATCCCAGGTAGCAACCCCAGACTCCTCCAGGGAAGATACCCGAGATGATTTTTCTCTTTAGAATCTGCTCCATCCTCTGGGATGTACCCCTGACTCCTCCCAGGTGTCTCCCCAGACTTTTCTTTAGTGGTTTAGGTATCTGAAATCCCAGGTAGCAACCCCAGACTCCTCCAGGGAAGATACCCGAGATGATTTTTCTCCTTGGGCAATGCTCCATCCTCTGGGATGCACCAGAGATTCTTCCCAGTCGTCTCCCGCAGATATTTTTCCTGTGGCTTGGGGCCCTGTAATCCTGGGTAGCAACCCCAGACTCCTCCAGGGAAGATACCCGAGGTGATTTTTCTCCTTGGAGAATGCTGCATCGTCTGGGATTCACCGGAGACTCCTCGCAGGTATGTCCCTGAGTTTTTTCCGGTGGTTTAGGGTCCTGTCATCCCGGGTAGCAACCCCAGACTCCTCCAGGGAAGATACCCAAGATGATATTTCTCTCTTGACAGTGGTCCATCCTGCAGGATCTACCCAGAACTCTTCCCAGGCGTCTCCCGGAGAGGTTTCTCCAATGCTTTAGGGCCCTGTGATCCCGGGTAGCAACCCCAGACTCCTCCAGGGAAGATACCCGAGATGAATTTTCTCCTTAGAAAATGTTCCATCCTCTGGGATGCATCTGAGATTCTTCCCAGGCATCTCCCACAGACTTTTCTCCAGTGGTTTGGGGCCCTTTTATCCCAGGTAGCAACCCCAGACTCCTCCAGGGAAGATACCCGAGATGATTTTTCTCTTTAGAATCTGCTAAATCCTCTGGGATGTACCCCTGACTCCTCCCAGGTGTCTCCCCAGACTTTTCTCTAGTGGTTTAGGTATCTGAAATCCCAGGTAGCAACCCCAGACTCCTCCAGGGAAGATACCCGAGATGATTTTTCTCCTTGGGCAATGCTCCATCCTCTGGGATGCACCTGAGATTTCTCCCAGCTCTGTTTCTGAGTGTTTTCTTCCTGGAGTTTAGAGCCTTTTAATCCCAGGTAGCAACTCCAGACTCCTCCAGGAAAGATACCCAAGATGATATTTCTCTCTTGACAGTGGTCCATCCTGCAGGATCTACCCAGAACTCTTCCCAGGCGTCTCCCGGAGAGGTTTCTCCAATGCTTTAGGGCCCTGTGATCCCGGGTAGCAACCCCAGACTCCTCCAGGGAAGATACCCGAGATGAATTTTCTCCTTAGAAAATGTTCCATCCTCTGGGATGCATCTGAGATTCTTCCCAGGCATCTCCCACAGACTTTTCTCCAGTGGTTTGGGGCCCTTTTATCCCAGGTAGCAACCCCAGACTCCTCCAGGGAAGATACCCGAGATGATTTTTCTCTTTAGAATCTGCTCCATCCTCTGGGATGTACCCCTGACTCCTCCCAGGTGTCTCCCCAGACTTTTCTTTAGTGGTTTAGGTATCTGAAATCCCAGGTAGCAACCCCAGACTCCTCCAGGGAAGATACCCGAGATGATTTTTCTCCTTGGGCAATGCTCCATCCTCTGGGATGCACCAGAGATTCTTCCCAGTCGTCTCCCGCAGATATTTTTCCTGTGGCTTGGGGCCCTGTAATCCTGGGTAGCAACCCCAGACTCCTCCAGGGAAGATACCCGAGGTGATTTTTCTCCTTGGACAATGCTGCATCGTCTGGGATTCACCGGAGACTCCTCGCAGGTATGTCCCTGAGTTTTTTCCGGTGGTTTAGGGTCCTGTCATCCCGGGTAGCAACCCCAGACTCCTCCAGGGAAGATACCCAAGATGATATTTCTCTCTTGACAGTGGTCCATCCTGCAGGATCTACCCAGAACTCTTCCCAGGCGTCTCCCGGAGAGGTTTCTCCAATGCTTTAGGGCCCTGTGATCCCGGGTAGCAACCCCAGACTCCTCCAGGGAAGATACCCGAGATGAATTTTCTCCTTAGAAAATGTTCCATCCTCTGGGATGCATCTGAGATTCTTCCCAGGCATCTCCCACAGACTTTTCTCCAGTGGTTTGGGGCCCTTTTATCCCAGGTAGCAACCCCAGACTCCTCCAGGGAAGATACCCGAGATGATTTTTCTCTTTAGAATCTGCTCCATCCTCTGGGATGTACCCCTGACTCCTCCCAGGTGTCTCCCGCAGACTTTTCTCTAGTGGTTTAGGTATCTGAAATCCCAGGTAGCAACCCCAGACTCCTCCAGGGAAGATACCCGAGATGATTTTTCTCCTTGGGCAATGCTCCATCCTCTGGGATGCACCTGAGATTTCTCCCAGCTCTGTTTCTGAGTGTTTTCTTCCTGGAGTTTAGAGCCTTTTAATCCCAGGTAGCAACTCCAGACTCCTCCAGGGAAGATACCCAAGATGATATTTCTCTCTTGACAGTGGTCCATCCTGCAGGATCTACCCAGAACTCTTCCCAGGCGTCTCCCGGAGAGGTTTCTCCAATGCTTTAGGGCCCTGTGATCCCGGGTAGCAACCCCAGACTCCTCCAAGGAAGATACCCGAGATGAATTTTTTCCTTAGAAAATGTTCCATCCTCTGGGATGCATCTGAGATTCTTCCCAGGCATCTCCCACAGACTTTTCTCCAGTGGTTTGGGGCCCTTTTATCCCAGGTAGCAACCCCAGACTCCTCCAGGGAAGATACCCGAGATGATTTTTCTCTTTAGAATCTGCTCCATCCTCTGGGATGTACCCCTGACTCCTCCCAGGTGTCTCCCGCAGACTTTTCTCTAGTGGTTTAGGTATCTGAAATCCCAGGTAGCAACCCCAGACTCCTCCAGGGAAGATACCCGAGATGATTTTTCTCCTTGGGCAATGCTCCATCCTCTGGGATGCACCAGAGATTCTTCCCAGTCGTCTCCCGCAGATATTTTTCCTGTGGCTTGGGGCCCTGTAATCCTGGGTAGCAACCCCAGACTCCTCCAGGGAAGATACCCGAGGTGATTTTTCTCCTTGGAGAATGCTGCATCGTCTGGGATTCACCGGAGACTCCTCGCAGGTATGTCCCTGAGTTTTTTCCGGTGGTTTAGGGTCCTGTCATCCCGGGTAGCAACCCCAGACTCCTCCAGGGAAGATACCCAAGATGATATTTCTCTCTTGACAGTGGTCCATCCTGCAGGATCTACCCAGAACTCTTCCCAGGCGTCTCCCGGAGAGGTTTCTCCAATGCTTTAGGGCCCTGTGATCCCGGGTAGCAACCCCAGACTCCTCCAGGGAAGATACCCGAGATGAATTTTCTCCTTAGAAAATGTTCCATCCTCTGGGATGCATCTGAGATTCTTCCCAGGCATCTCCCACAGACTTTTCTCCAGTGGTTTGGGGCCCTTTTATCCCAGGTAGCAACCCCAGACTCCTCCAGGGAAGATACCCGAGATGATTTTTCTCTTTAGAATCTGCTAAATCCTCTGGGATGTACCCCTGACTCCTCCCAGGTGTCTCCCCAGACTTTTCTCTAGTGGTTTAGGTATCTGAAATCCCAGGTAGCAACCCCAGACTCCTCCAGGGAAGATACCCGAGATGATTTTTCTCCTTGGGCAATGCTCCATCCTCTGGGATGCACCTGAGATTTCTCCCAGCTCTGTTTCTGAGTGTTTTCTTCCTGGAGTTTAGAGCCTTTTAATCCCAGGTAGCAACTCCAGACTCCTCCAGGGAAGATACCCAAGATGATATTTCTCTCTTGACAGTGGTCCATCCTGCAGGATCTACCCAGAACTCTTCCCAGGCGTCTCCCGGAGAGGTTTCTCCAATGCTTTAGGGCCCTGTGATCCCGGGTAGCAACCCCAGACTCCTCCAAGGAAGATACCCGAGATGAATTTTCTCCTTAGAAAATGTTCCATCCTCTGGGATGCATCTGAGATTCTTCCCAGGCATCTCCCACAGACTTTTCTCCAGTGGTTTGGGGCCCTTTTATCCCAGGTAGCAACCCCAGACTCCTCCAGGGAAGATACCCGAGATGATTTTTCTCTTTAGAATCTGCTCCATCCTCTGGGATGTACCCCTGACTCCTCCCAGGTGTCTCCCGCTGACTTTTCTCTAGTGGTTTAGGTATCTGAAATCCCAGGTAGCAACCCCAGACTCCTCCAGGGAAGATACCCGAGATGATTTTTCTCCTTGGGCAATGCTCCATCCTCTGGGATGCACCAGAGATTCTTCCCAGTCGTGTCCCGCAGATAGTTTTCCTGTGGTCTGGGGCCCTGTAATCCCGGGTAGCAACCCCAGACTCCTCCAGGGAAGATACCCGAGGTGATTTTTCTCCTTGGAGAATGCTGCATCGTCTGGGATTCACCGGAGACTCCTCGCAGGTATGTCCCTGAGTTTTTCCGGTGGTTTAGGGTCCTGTCATCCCGGGTAGCAACCCCAGACTCCTCCAGGGAAGATACCCAAGATGATATTTCTCTCTTGACAGTGGTCCATCCTGCGGGATCTACCCAGAAGTCTTCCCAGGCGTCTCCCACAGAGGTTTCTCCAATGCTTTAGGGCCCTGTGATCCCGGGTAGCAACCCCAGACTCCTCCAGGGAAGATACCCGAGATGATTTTTCTCCTTGGACTATTGTCCATCCTTCGGGATGCACCCAAGACTCCTCCCAGCTCTGTTTCTGAGTGTTTTCTTCCTGGCGTTTAGGGCCCTGTTATCCCAGGTAGCAACCCCAGACTCCTCCAGGGAAGATACCCGAGATGATTTTTCTCCTTGGGCAATGCTCCATCCTCTGGGATTCACTGGAGATTCCTCACAGGTATGTCCCTGAGTCTTTTTTCCGGTGGTTTACGGCCCTGTGATCCCAGGTGGCAACCCCAGACTCCTCCAGGGAAGATACCTGAGATGATTTTTCTCCTTGGGCAATGCTCCATCCTCTGGGATGCACCAGAGATTCTTCCCAGTCGTCTCCCGCAGATATTTTTCCTGTGGCTTGGGGCCCTGTAATCCTGGATAGCAACCCCAGACTCCTCCAGGGAAGATACCCGAGGTGATTTTTCTCCTTGGAGAATGCTGCATCGTCTGGGATTCACCGGAGACTCCTCGCAGGTATGTCCCTGAGTTTTTTCCGGTGGTTTAGGGTCCTGTCATCCCGGGTAGCAACTCCAGACTCCTCCAGGAAAGATACCCAAGATGATATTTCTCTCTTGACAGTGGTCCATCCTGCAGGATCTACCCAGAACTCTTCCCAGGCGTCTCCCGGAGAGGTTTCTCCAATGCTTTAGGGCCCTGTGATCCTGGGTAGCAACCCCAGACTCCTCCAGGGAAGATACCCGAGATGATTTTTCTCTTTAGAATCTGCTCCATCCTCTGGGATGTACCCCTGACTCCTCCCAGGTGTCTCCCGCAGACTTTTCTCTAGTGGTTTAGGTATCTGAAATCCCAGGTAGCAACCCCAGACTCCTCCAGGGAAGATACCCGAGATGATTTTTCTCCTTGGGCAATGCTCCATCCTCTGGGATGCACCAGAGATTCTTCCCAGTCGTGTCCCGCAGATAGTTTTCCTGTGGTCTGGGGCCCTCTAATCCCGGGTAGCAACCCCAGACTCCTCCAGGGAAGATACCCGAGGTGATTTTTCTCCTTGGAGAATGCTGCATCGTCTGGGATTCACCGGAGACTCCTCGCAGGTATGTCCCTGAGTTTTTTCCGGTGGTTTAGGGTCCTGTCATCCCGGGTAGCAACCCCAGACTCCTCCAGGGAAGATACCCAAGATGATATTTCTCTCTTGACAGTGGTCCATCCTGCGGGATCTACCCAGAAGTCTTCCCAGGCGTCTCCCGGAGAGGTTTCTCCAATGCTTTAGGGCCCTGTGATCCCGGGTAGCAACCCCAGACTCCTCCAGGGAAGATACCCGAGATGAATTTTCTCCTTAGAAAATGTTCCATCCTCTGGGATGCATCTGAGATTCTTCCCAGGCATCTCCCGCAGACTTTTCTCCAGTGGTTTGGGGCCCTTTTATCCCAGGTAGCAACCCCAGACTCCTCCAGGGAAGATACCCGAGATGATTTTTCTCTTTAGAAAATGCTCCATCCTCTGGGATGTACCCCTGACTCCTCCCAGTTGTCTCCCGCAGACTTTTCTCTAGTGGTTTAGGTATCTGAAATCCCAGGTAGCAACCCCAGACTCCTCCAGGGAAGATACCCGAGATGATTTTTCTCCTTGGGCAATGCTCCATCCTCTGGGATGCACCTGAGATTTCTCCCAGCTCTGTTTCTGAGTGTTTTCTTCCTGGAGTTTAGAGCCTTTTAATCCCAGGTAGCAACTCCAGACTCCTCCAGGAAAGATACCCAAGATGATATTTCTCTCTTGACAGTGGTCCATCCTGCAGGATCTACCCAGAACTCTTCCCAGGCGTCTCCCGGAGAGGTTTCTCCAATGCTTTAGGGCCCTGTGATCCCGGGTAGCAACCCCAGACTCCTCCAGGGAAGATACCCGAGATGAATTTTCTCCTTAGAAAATGTTCCATCCTCTGGGATGCATCTGAGATTCTTCCCAGGCATCTCCCACAGACTTTTCTCCAGTGGTTTGGAGCCCTTTTATCCCAGGTAGCAACCCCAGACTCCTCCAGGGAAGATACCCGAGATGATTTTTCTCTTTAGAATCTGCTCCATCCTCTGGGATGTACCCCTGACTCCTCCCAGGTGTCTCCCGCAGACTTTTCTCTAGTGGTTTAGGTATCTGAAATCCCAGGTAGCAACCCCAGACTCCTCCAGGGAAGATACCCGAGATGATTTTTCTCCTTGGGCAATGCTCCATCCTCTGGGATGCACCTGAGATTTCTCCCAGCTCTGTTTCTGAGTGTTTTCTTCCTGGAGTTTAGAGCCTTTTAATCCCAGGTAGCAACTCCAGACTCCTCCAGGAAAGATACCCAAGATGATATTTCTCTCTTGACAGTGGTCCATCCTGCAGGATCTACCCAGAACTCTTCCCAGGCGTCTCCCGGAGAGGTTTCTCCAATGCTTTAGGGCCCTGTGATCCCGGGTAGCAACCCCAGACTCCTCCAGGGAAGATACCCGAGATGAATTTTCTCCTTAGAAAATGTTCCATCCTCTGGGATGCATCTGAGATTCTTCCCAGGCATCTCCCACAGACTTTTCTCCAGTGGTTTGGGGCCCTTTTATCCCAGGTAGCAACCCCAGACTCCTCCAGGGAAGATACCCGAGATGATTTTTCTCTTTAGAATCTGTTCCATCCTCTGGGATGTACCCCTGACTCCTCCCAGGTGTCTCCCCAGACTTTTCTCTAGTGGTTTAGGTATCTGAAATCCCAGGTAGCAACCCCAGACTCCTCCAGGGAAGATACCCGAGATGATTTTTCTCCTTGGGCAATGCTCCATCCTCTGGGATGCACCAGAGATTCTTCCCAGTCGTGTCCCGCAGATAGTTTTCCTGTGGTCTGGGGCCCTGTAATCCCGGGTAGCAACCCCAGACTCCTCCAGGGAAGATACCCGAGGTGATTTTTCTCCTTGGAGAATGCTGCATCGTCTGGGATTCACCGGAGACTCCTCGCAGGTATGTCCCTGAGTTTTTCCGGTGGTTTAGGGTCCTGTCATCCCGGGTAGCAACCCCAGACTCCTCCAGGGAAGATACCCAAGATGATATTTCTCTCTTGACAGTGGTCCATCCTGCGGGATCTACCCAGAAGTCTTCCCAGGCGTCTCCCACAGAGGTTTCTCCAATGCTTTAGGGCCCTGTGATCCCGGGTAGCAACCCCAGACTCCTCCAGGGAAGATACCCGAGATGATTTTTCTCCTTGGACTATTGTTCATCCTTCGGGATGCACCCGAGACTCCTCCCAGCTCTGTTTCTGAGTGTTTTCTTCCTGGCGTTTAGGGCCCTGTTATCCCAGGTAGCAACCCCAGACTCCTCCAGGGAAGATACCCGAGATGATTTTTCTCCTTGGGCAATGCTCCATCCTCTGGGATTCACTGGAGATTCCTCACAGGTATGTCCCTGAGTCTTTTTTCCGGTGGTTTACGGCCCTGTGATCCCAGGTGGCAACCCCAGACTCCTCCAGGGAAGATACCTGAGATGATTTTTCTCCTTGGGCAATGCTCCATCCTCTGGGATGCACCAGAGATTCTTCCCAGTCGTCTCCCGCAGATATTTTTCCTGTGGCTTGGGGCCCTGTAATCCTGGATAGCAACCCCAGACTCCTCCAGGGAAGATACCCGAGCTGATTTTTCTCCTTGGAGAATGCTGCATCGTCTGGGATTCACCGGAGACTCCTCGCAGGTATGTCCCTGAGTTTTTTCCGGTGGTTTAGGGTCCTGTCATCCCGGGTAGCAACCCCAGACTCCTCCAGGGAAGATACCCAAGATGATATTTCTCTCTTGACAGTGGTCCATCCTGCAGGATCTACCCAGAACTCTTCCCAGGCGTCTCCCGGAGAGGTTTCTCCAATGCTTTAGGGCCCTGTGATCCCGGGTAGCAACCCCAGACTCCTCCAGGGAAGATACCCGAGATGAATTTTCTCCTTAGAAAATGTTCCATCCTCTGGGATGCATCTGAGATTCTTCCCAGGCATCTCCCACAGACTTTTCTCCAGTGGTTTGGGGCCCTTTTATCCCAGGTAGCAACCCCAGACTCCTCCAGGGAAGATACCCGAGATGAATTTTCTCTTTAGAATCTGCTCCATCCTCTGGGATGTACCCCTGACTCCTCCCAGGTGTCTCCCGCAGACTTTTCTCTAGTGGTTTAGGTATCTGAAATCCCAGGTAGCAACCCCAGACTCCTCCAGGGAAGATACCCGAGATGATTTTTCTCCTTGGGCAATGCTCCATCCTCTGGGATGCACCAGAGATTCTTCCCAGTCGTGTCCCGCAGATAGTTTTCCTGTGGTCTGGGGCCCTGTAATCCCGGGTAGCAACCCCAGACTCCTCCAGGGAAGATACCCGAGGTGATTTTTCTCCTTGGAGAATGCTGCATCGTCTGCGATTCACCGGAGACTCCTCGCAGGTATGTCCCTGAGTTTTTTCCTGTGGTTTAGGGTCCTGTCATCCCGGGTAGCAACCCCAGACTCCTCCAGGGAAGATACCCAAGATGATATTTCTCTCTTGACAGTGGTCCATCCTGCGGGATCTACCCAGAAGTCTTCCCAGGCGTCTCCCACAGAGGTTTCTCCAATGCTTTAGGGCCCTGTGATCCCGGGTAGCAACCCCAGACTCCTCCAGGGAAGATACCCGAGATGAATTTTCTCCTTAGAAAATGTTCCATCCTCTGGGATGCATCTGAGATTCTTCCCAGGCATCTCCCGCAGACTTTTCTCCAGTGGTTTGGGGCCCTTTTATCCCAGGTAGCAACCCCAGACTCCTCCAGGGAAGATACCCGAGATGATTTTTCTCTTTAGAAAATGCTCCATCCTCTGGGATGTACCCCTGACTCCTCCCAGGTGTCTCCCGCAGACTTTTCTCTAGTGGTTTAGGTATCTGAAATCCCAGGTAGCAACCCCAGACTCCTCCAGGGAAGATACCCGAGATGATTTTTCTCCTTGGGCAATGCTCCATCCTCTGGGATGCACCTGAGATTTCTCCCAGCTCTGTTTCTGAGTGTTTTCTTCCTGGAGTTTAGAGCCTTTTAATCCCAGGTAGCAACTCCAGACTCCTCCAGGAAAGATACCCAAGATGATATTTCTCTCTTGACAGTGGTCCATCCTGCAGGATCTACCCAGAACTCTTCCCAGGCGTCTCCCGGAGAGGTTTCTCCAATGCTTTAGGGCCCTGTGATCCCGGGTAGCAACCCCAGACTCCTCCAGGGAAGATACCCGAGATGAATTTTCTCCTTAGAAAATGTTCCATCCTCTGGGATGCATCTGAGATTCTTCCCAGGCATCTCCCACAGACTTTTCTCCAGTGGTTTGGGGCCCTTTTATCCCAGGTAGCAACCCCAGACTCCTCCAGGGAAGATACCCGAGATGATTTTTCTCTTTAGAATCTGCTCCATCCTCTGGGATGTACCCCTGACTCCTCCCAGGTGTCTCCCCAGACTTTTCTCTAGTGGTTTAGGTATCTGAAATCCCAGGTAGCAACCCCAGACTCCTCCAGGGAAGATACCCGAGATGATTTTTCTCCTTGGGCAATGCTCCATCCTCTGGGATGCACCAGAGATTCTTCCCAGTCGTGTCCCGCAGATAGTTTTCCTGTGGTCTGGGGCCCTGTAATCCCGGGTAGCAACCCCAGACTCCTCCAGGGAAGATACCCGAGGTGATTTTTCTCCTTGGAGAATGCTGCATCGTCTGGGATTCACCGGAGACTCCTCGCAGGTATGTCCCTGAGTTTTTCCGGTGGTTTAGGGTCCTGTCATCCCGGGTAGCAACCCCAGACTCCTCCAGGGAAGATACCCAAGATGATATTTCTCTCTTGACAGTGGTCCATCCTGCGGGATCTACCCAGAAGTCTTCCCAGGCGTCTCCCACAGAGGTTTCTCCAATGCTTTAGGGCCCTGTGATCCCGGGTAGCAACCCCAGACTCCTCCAGGGAAGATACCCGAGATGATTTTTCTCCTTGGACTATTGTCCATCCTTCGGGATGCACCCGAGACTCCTCCCAGCTCTGTTTCTGAGTGTTTTCTTCCTGGCGTTTAGGGCCCTGTTATCCCAGGTAGCAACCCCAGACTCCTCCAGGGAAGATACCCGAGATGATTTTTCTCCTTGGGCAATGCTCCATCCTCTGGGATTCACTGGAGATTCCTCACAGGTATGTCCCTGAGTCTTTTTTCCGGTGGTTTACGGCCCTGTGATCCCAGGTGGCAACCCCAGACTCCTCCAGGGAAGATACCTGAGATGATTTTTCTCCTTGGGCAATGCTCCATCCTCTGGGATGCACCAGAGATTCTTCCCAGTCGTCTCCCGCAGATATTTTTCCTGTGGCTTGGGGCCCTGTAATCCTGGATAGCAACCCCAGACTCCTCCAGGGAAGATACCCGAGGTGATTTTTCTCCTTGGAGAATGCTGCATCGTCTGGGATTCACCGGAGACTCCTCGCAGGTATGTCCCTGAGTTTTTTCCGGTGGTTTAGGGTCCTGTCATCCCGGGTAGCAACCCCAGACTCCTCCAGGGAAGATACCCAAGATGATATTTCTCTCTTGACAGTGGTCCATCCTGCAGGATCTACCCAGAACTCTTCCCAGGCGTCTCCCGGAGAGGTTTCTCCAATGCTTTAGGGCCCTGTGATCCCGGGTAGCAACCCCAGACTCCTCCAGGGAAGATACCCGAGATGAATTTTCTCCTTAGAAAATGTTCCATCCTCTGGGATGCATCTGAGATTCTTCCCAGGCATCTCCCACAGACTTTTCTCCAGTGGTTTGGGGCCCTTTTATCCCAGGTAGCAACCCCAGACTCCTCCAGGGAAGATACCCGAGATGATTTTTCTCTTTAGAATCTGCTCCATCCTCTGGGATGTACCCCTGACTCCTCCCAGTTGTCTCCCGCAGACTTTTCTCTAGTGGTTTAGGTATCTGAAATCCCAGGTAGCAACCCCAGACTCCTCCAGGGAAGATACCCGAGATGATTTTTCTCCTTGGGCAATGCTCCATCCTCTGGGATGCACCAGAGATTCTTCCCAGTCGTGTCCCGCAGATAGTTTTCCTGTGGTCTGGGGCCCTGTAATCCCGGGTAGCAACCCCAGACTCCTCCAGGGAAGATACCCGAGGTGATTTTTCTCCTTGGAGAATGCTGCATCGTCTGGGATTCACCGGAGACTCCTCGCAGGTATGTCCCTGAGTTTTTCCGGTGGTTTAGGGTCCTGTCATCCCGGGTAGCAACCCCAGACTCCTCCAGGGAAGATACCCAAGATGATATTTCTCTCTTGACAGTGGTCCATCCTGCGGGATCTACCCAGAAGTCTTCCCAGGCGTCTCCCACAGAGGTTTCTCCAATGCTTTAGGGCCCTGTGATCCCGGGTAGCAACCCCAGACTCCTCCAGGGAAGATACCCGAGATGATTTTTCTCCTTGGACTATTGTCCATCCTTCGGGATGCACCCGAGACTCCTCCCAGCTCTGTTTCTGAGTGTTTTCTTCCTGGCGTTTAGGGCCCTGTTATCCCAGGTAGCAACCCCAGACTCCTCCAGGGAAGATACCCGAGATGATTTTTCTCCTTGGGCAATGCTCCATCCTCTGGGATGCACCAGAGATTCTTCCCAGTCGTCTCCCGCAGATATTTTTCCTGTGGCTTGGGGCCCTGTAATCCTGGATAGCAACCCCAGACTCCTCCAGGGAAGATACCCGAGCTGATTTTTCTCCTTGGAGAATGCTGCATCGTCTGGGATTCACCGGAGACTCCTCGCAGGTATGTCCCTGAGTTTTTTCCGGTGGTTTAGGGTCCTGTCATCCCGGGTAGCAACCCCAGACTCCTCCAGGGAAGATACCCAAGATGATATTTCTCTCTTGACAGTGGTCCATCCTGCAGGATCTACCCAGAACTCTTCCCAGGCGTCTCCCGGAGAGGTTTCTCCAATGCTTTAGGGCCCTGTGATCCCGGGTAGCAACCCCAGACTCCTCCAGGGAAGATACCCGAGATGAATTTTCTCCTTAGAAAATGTTCCATCCTCTGGGATGCATCTGAGATTCTTCCCAGGCATCTCCCACAGACTTTTCTCCAGTGGTTTGGGGCCCTTTTATCCCAGGTAGCAACCCCAGACTCCTCCAGGGAAGATACCCGAGATGATTTTTCTCTTTAGAATCTGCTCCATCCTCTGGGATGTACCCCTGACTCCTCCCAGGTGTCTCCCGCAGACTTTTCTCTAGTGGTTTAGGTATCTGAAATCCCAGGTAGCAACCCCAGACTCCTCCAGGGAAGATACCCGAGATGATTTTTCTCCTTGGGCAATGCTCCATCCTCTGGGATGCACCAGAGATTCTTCCCAGTCGTGTCCCGCAGATAGTTTTCCTGTGGTCTGGGGCCCTGTAATCCCGGGTAGCAACCCCAGACTCCTCCAGGGAAGATACCCGAGGTGATTTTTCTCCTTGGGCAATGCTCCATCCTCTGGGATTCACTGGAGATTCCTCACAGGTATGTCCCTGAGTCTTTTTTCCGGTGGTTTACGGCCCTGTGATCCCAGGTGGCAACCCCAGACTCCTCCAGGGAAGATACCCGAGATGATTTTTCTCCTTGGGCAATGCTCCATCCTCTGGGATGCACCAGAGATTCTTCCCAGTCGTGTCCCGCAGATAGTTTTCCTGTGGTCTGGGGCCCTCTAATCCCGGGTAGCAACCCCAGACTCCTCCAGGGAAGATACCCGAGGTGATTTTTCTCCTTGGAGAATGCTGCATCGTCTGGGATTCACCGGAGACTCCTCGCAGGTATGTCCCTGAGTTTATTCCGGTGGTTTAGGGTCCTGTCATCCCGGGTAGCAACCCCAGACTCCTCCAGGGAAGATACCCAAGATGATATTTCTCTCTTGACAGTGGTCCATCCTGCGGGATCTACCCAGAAGTCTTCCCAGGCGTCTCCCACAGAGGTTTCTCCAATGCTTTAGGGCCCTGTGATCCCGGGTAGCAACCCCAGACTCCTCCAGGGAAGATACCCGAGATGAATTTTCTCCTTAGAAAATGTTCCATCCTCTGGGATGCATCTGAGATTCTTCCCAGGCATCTCCCGCAGACTTTTCTCCAGTGGTTTGGGGCCCTTTTATCCCAGGTAGCAACCCCAGACTCCTCCAGGGAAGATACCCGAGATGATTTTTCTCTTTAGAAAATGCTCCATCCTCTGGGATGTACCCCTGACTCCTCCCAGTTGTCTCCCGCAGACTTTTCTCTAGTGGTTTAGGTATCTGAAATCCCAGGTAGCAACCCCAGACTCCTCCAGGGAAGATACCCGAGATGATTTTTCTCCTTGGGCAATGCTCCATCCTCTGGGATGCACCTGAGATTTCTCCCAGCTCTGTTTCTGAGTGTTTTCTTCCTGGAGTTTAGAGCCTTTTAATCCCAGGTAGCAACTCCAGACTCCTCCAGGAAAGATACCCAAGATGATATTTCTCTCTTGACAGTGGTCCATCCTGCAGGATCTACCCAGAACTCTTCCCAGGCGTCTCCCGGAGAGGTTTCTCCAATGCTTTAGGGCCCTGTGATCCCGGGTAGCAACCCCAGACTCCTCCAGGGAAGATACCCGAGATGAATTTTCTCCTTAGAAAATGTTCCATCCTCTGGGATGCATCTGAGATTCTTCCCAGGCATCTCCCACAGACTTTTCTCCAGTGGTTTGGGGCCCTTTTATCCCAGGTAGCAACCCCAGACTCCTCCAGGGAAGATACCCGAGATGATTTTTCTCTTTAGAATCTGCTCCATCCTCTGGGATGTACCCCTGACTCCTCCCAGGTGTCTCCCGCAGACTTTTCTCTAGTGGTTTAGGTATCTGAAATCCCAGGTAGCAACCCCAGACTCCTCCAGGGAAGATACCCGAGATGATTTTTCTCCTTGGGCAATGCTCCATCCTCTGGGATGCACCTGAGATTTCTCCCAGCTCTGTTTCTGAGTGTTTTCTTCCTGGAGTTTAGAGCCTTTTAATCCCAGGTAGCAACTCCAGACTCCTCCAGGGAAGATACCCAAGATGATATTTCTCTCTTGACAGTGGTCCATCCTGCAGGATCTACCCAGAACTCTTCCCAGGCGTCTCCCGGAGAGGTTTCTCCAATGCTTTAGGGCCCTGTGATCCCGGGTAGCAACCCCAGACTCCTCCAGGGAAGATACCCGAGATGAATTTTCTCCTTAGAAAATGTTCCATCCTCTGGGATGCATCTGAGATTCTTCCCAGGCATCTCCCACAGACTTTTCTCCAGTGGTTTGGGGCCCTTTTATCCCAGGTAGCAACCCCAGACTCCTCCAGGGAAGATACCCGAGATGATTTTTCTCTTTAGAATCTGCTCCATCCTCTGGGATGTACCCCTGACTCCTCCCAGGTGTCTCCCCAGACTTTTCTCTAGTGGTTTAGGTATCTGAAATCCCAGGTAGCAACCCCAGACTCCTCCAGGGAAGATACCCGAGATGATTTTTCTCCTTGGGCAATGCTCCATCCTCTGGGATGCACCAGAGATTCTTTCCAGTCGTGTCCCGCAGATAGTTTTCCTGTGGTCTGGGGCCCTGTAATCCCGGGTAGCAACCCCAGACTCCTCCAGGGAAGATACCCGAGGTGATTTTTCTCCTTGGAGAATGCTGCATCGTCTGGGATTCACCGGAGACTCCTCGCAGGTATGTCCCTGAGTTTTTCCGGTGGTTTAGGGCCCTGTGATCCCGGGTAGCAACCCCAGACTCCTCCAGGGAAGATACCCGAGATGATTTTTCTCCTTGGACTATTGTCCATCCTTCGGGATGCACCCGAGACTCCTCCCAGCTCTGTTTCTGAGTGTTTTCTTCCTGGCGTTTAGGGCCCTGTTATCCCAGGTAGCAACCCCAGACTCCTCCAGGGAAGATACCCGAGATGATTTTTCTCCTTGGGCAATGCTCCATCCTCTGGGATTCACTGGAGATTCCTCACAGGTATGTCCCTGAGTCTTTTTTCCGGTGGTTTACGGCCCTGTGATCCCAGGTGGCAACCCCAGACTCCTCCAGGGAAGATACCTGAGATGATTTTTCTCCTTGGGCAATGCTCCATCCTCTGGGATGCACCAGAGATTCTTCCCAGTCGTCTCCCGCAGATATTTTTCCTGTGGCTTGGGGCCCTGTAATCCTGGATAGCAACCCCAGACTCCTCCAGGGAAGATACCCGAGGTGATTTTTCTCCTTGGAGAATGCTGCATCGTCTGGGATTCACCGGAGACTCCTCGCAGGTATGTCCCTGAGTTTTTTCCGGTGGTTTAGGGTCCTGTCATCCCGGGTAGCAACCCCAGACTCCTCCAGGGAAGATACCCAAGATGATATTTCTCTCTTGACAGTGGTCCATCCTGCAGGATCTACCCAGAACTCTTCCCAGGCGTCTCCCGGAGAGGTTTCTCCAATGCTTTAGGGCCCTGTGATCCCGGGTAGCAACCCCAGACTCCTCCAGGGAAGATACCCGAGATGAATTTTCTCCTTAGAAAATGTTCCATCCTCTGGGATGCATCTGAGATTCTTCCCAGGCATCTCCCACAGACTTTTCTCCAGTGGTTTGGGGCCCTTTTATCCCAGGTAGCAACCCCAGACTCCTCCAGGGAAGATACCCGAGATGATTTTTCTCTTTAGAATCTGCTCCATCCTCTGGGATGTACCCCTGACTCCTCCCAGGTGTCTCCCGCAGACTTTTCTCTAGTGGTTTAGGTATCTGAAATCCCAGGTAGCAACCCCAGACTCCTCCAGGGAAGATACCCGAGATGATTTTTCTCCTTGGGCAATGCTCCATCCTCTGGGATGCACCAGAGATTCTTCCCAGTCGTGTCCCGCAGATAGTTTTCCTGTGGTCTGGGGCCCTCTAATCCCGGGTAGCAACCCCAGACTCCTCCAGGGAAGATACCCGAGGTGATTTTTCTCCTTGGAGAATGCTGCATCGTCTGGGATTCACCGGAGACTCCTCGCAGGTATGTCCCTGAGTTTTTTCCTGTGGTTTAGGGTCCTGTCATCCCGTGTAGCAACCCCAGACTCCTCCAGGGAAGATACCCAAGATGATATTTCTCTCTTGACAGTGGTCCATCCTGCGGGATCTACCCAGAAGTCTTCCCAGGCGTCTCCCACAGAGGTTTCTCCAATGCTTTAGGGCCCTGTGATACCGGGTAGCAACCCCAGACTCCTCCAGGGAAGATACCCGAGATGAATTTTCTCCTTAGAAAATGTTCCATCCTCTGGGATGCATCTGAGATTCTTCCCAGGCATCTCCCGCAGACTTTTCTCCAGTGGTTTGGGGCCCTGTTATCCCAGGTAGCAACCCCAGACTCCTCCAGGGAAGATACCCGAGATGATTTTTCTCTTTAGAAAATGCTCCATCCTCTGGGATGTACCCCTGACTCCTCCCAGTTGTCTCCCGCAGACTTTTCTCTAGTGGTTTAGGTATCTGAAATCCCAGGTAGCAACCCCAGACTCCTCCAGGGAAGATACCCGAGATGATTTTTCTCCTTGGGCAATGCTCCATCCTCTGGGATGCACCTGAGATTTCTCCCAGCTCTGTTTCTGAGTGTTTTCTTCCTGGAGTTTAGAGCCTTTTAATCCCAGGTAGCAACTCCAGACTCCTCCAGGAAAGATACCCAAGATGATATTTCTCTCTTGACAGTGGTCCATCCTGCAGGATCTACCCAGAACTCTTCCCAGGCGTCTCCCGGAGAGGTTTCTCCAATGCTTTAGGGCCCTGTGATCCCGGGTAGCAACCCCAGACTCCTCCAGGGAAGATACCCGAGATGAATTTTCTCCTTAGAAAATGTTCCATCCTCTGGGATGCATCTGAGATTCTTCCCAGGCATCTCCCACAGACTTTTCTCCAGTGGTTTGGGGCCCTTTTATCCCAGGTAGCAACCCCAGACTCCTCCAGGGAAGATACCCGAGATGATTTTTCTCTTTAGAATCTGCTCCATCCTCTGGGATGTACCCCTGACTCCTCCCAGGTGTCTCCCGCAGACTTTTCTCTAGTGGTTTAGGTATCTGAAATCCCAGGTAGCAACCCCAGACTCCTCCAGGGAAGATACCCGAGATGATTTTTCTCCTTGGGCAATGCTCCATCCTCTGGGATGCACCAGAGATTCTTCCCAGTCGTGTCCCGCAGATAGTTTTCCTGTGGTCTGGGGCCCTGTAATCCCGGGTAGCAACCCCAGACTCCTCCAGGGAAGATACCCGAGGTGATTTTTCTCCTTGGAGAATGCTGCATCGTCTGGGATTCACCGGAGACTCCTCGCAGGTATGTCCCTGAGTTTTTTCCTGTGGTTTAGGGTCCTGTCATCCCGTGTAGCAACCCCAGACTCCTCCAGGGAAGATACCCAAGATGATATTTCTCTCTTGACAGTGGTCCATCCTGCGGGATCTACCCAGAAGTCTTCCCAGGCGTCTCCCACAGAGGTTTCTCCAATGCTTTAGGGCCCTGTGATCCCGGGTAGCAACCCCAGACTCCTCCAGGGAAGATACCCGAGATGAATTTTCTCCTTAGAAAATGTTCCATCCTCTGGGATGCATCTGAGATTCTTCCCAGGCATCTCCCGCAGACTTTTCTCCAGTGGTTTGGGGCCCTTTTATCCCAGGTAGCAACCCCAGACTCCTCCAGGGAAGATACCCGAGATGATTTTTCTCTTTAGAAAATGCTCCATCCTCTGGGATGTACCCCTGACTCCTCCCAGTTGTCTCCCGCAGACTTTTCTCTAGTGGTTTAGGTATCTGAAATCCCAGGTAGCAACCCCAGACTCCTCCAGGGAAGATACCCGAGATGATTTTTCTCCTTGGGCAATGCTCCATCCTCTGGGATGCACCTGAGATTTCTCCCAGCTCTGTTTCTGAGTGTTTTCTTCCTGGAGTTTAGAGCCTTTTAATCCCAGGTAGCAACTCCAGACTCCTCCAGGAAAGATACCCAAGATGATATTTCTCTCTTGACAGTGGTCCATCCTGCAGGATCTACCCAGAACTCTTCCCAGGCGTCTCCCGGAGAGGTTTCTCCAATGCTTTAGGGCCCTGTGATCCCGGGTAGCAACCCCAGACTCCTCCAGGGAAGATACCCGAGATGAATTTTCTCCTTAGAAAATGTTCCATCCTCTGGGATGCATCTGAGATTCTTCCCAGGCATCTCCCACAGACTTTTCTCCAGTGGTTTGGGGCCCTTTTATCCCAGGTAGCAACCCCAGACTCCTCCAGGGAAGATACCCGAGATGATTTTTCTCTTTAGAATCTGCTCCATCCTCTGGGATGTACCCCTGACTCCTCCCAGGTGTCTCCCGCAGACTTTTCTCTAGTGGTTTAGGTATCTGAAATCCCAGGTAGCAACCCCAGACTCCTCCAGGGAAGATACCCGAGATGATTTTTCTCCTTGGGCAATGCTCCATCCTCTGGGATGCACCAGAGATTCTTCCCAGTCGTGTCCCGCAGATAGTTTTCCTGTGGTCTGGGGCCCTGTAATCCCGGGTAGCAACCCCAGACTCCTCCAGGGAAGATACCCGAGGTGATTTTTCTCCTTGGAGAATGCTGCATCGTCTGGGATTCACCGGAGACTCCTCGCAGGTATGTCCCTGAGTTTTTCCGGTGGTTTAGGGTCCTGTCATCCCGGGTAGCAACCCCAGACTCCTCCAGGGAAGATACCCAAGATGATATTTCTCTCTTGACAGTGGTCCATCCTGCGGGATCTACCCAGAAGTCTTCCCAGGCGTCTCCCACAGAGGTTTCTCCAATGCTTTAGGGCCCTGTGATCCCGGGTAGCAACCCCAGACTCCTCCAGGGAAGATACCCGAGATGATTTTTCTCCTTGGACTATTGTCCATCCTTCGGGATGCACCCGAGACTCCTCCCAGCTCTGTTTCTGAGTGTTTTCTTCCTGGCGTTTAGGGCCCTGTTATCCCAGGTAGCAACCCCAGACTCCTCCAGGGAAGATACCGAGATGATTTTTCTCCTTGGGCAATGCTCCATCCTCTGGGATTCACTGGAGATTCCTCACAGGTATGTCCCTGAGTCTTTTTTCCGGTGGTTTACGGCCCTGTGATCCCAGGTGGCAACCCCAGACTCCTCCAGGGAAGATACCTGAGATGATTTTTCTCCTTGGGCAATGCTCCATCCTCTGGGATGCACCAGAGATTCTTCCCAGTCGTCTCCCGCAGATATTTTTCCTGTGGCTTGGGGCCCTGTAATCCTGGATAGCAACCCCAGACTCCTCCAGGGAAGATACCCGAGGTGATTTTTCTCCTTGGAGAATGCTGCATCGTCAGGGATTCACCGGAGACTCCTCGCAGGTATGTCCCTGAGTTTTTTCCGGTGGTTTAGGGTCCTGTCATCCCGGGTAGCAACCCCAGACTCCTCCAGGGAAGATACCCAAGATGATATTTCTCTCTTGACAGTGGTCCATCCTGCAGGATCTACCCAGAACTCTTCCCAGGCGTCTCCCGGAGAGGTTTCTCCAATGCTTTAGGGCCCTGTGATCCCGGGTAGCAACCCCAGACTCCTCCAGGGAAGATACCCGAGATGAATTTTCTCCTTAGAAAATGTTCCATCCTCTGGGATGCATCTGAGATTCTTCCCAGGCATCTCCCACAGACTTTTCTCCAGTGGTTTGGGGCCCTTTTATCCCAGGTAGCAACCCCAGACTCCTCCAGGGAAGATACCCGAGATGATTTTTCTCTTTAGAATCTGCTCCATCCTCTGGGATGTACCCCTGACTCCTCCCAGGTGTCTCCCGCAGACTTTTCTCTAGTGGTTTAGGTATCTGAAATCCCAGGTAGCAACCCCAGACTCCTCCAGGGAAGATACCCGAGATGATTTTTCTCCTTGGGCAATGCTCCATCCTCTGGGATGCACCAGAGATTCTTCCCAGTCGTGTCCCGCAGATAGTTTTCCTGTGGTCTGGGGCCCTCTAATCCCGGGTAGCAACCCCAGACTCCTCCAGGGAAGATACCCGAGGTGATTTTTCTCCTTGGAGAATGCTGCATCGTCTGGGATTCACCGGAGACTCCTCGCAGGTATGTCCCTGAGTTTTTTCCTGTGGTTTAGGGTCCTGTCATCCCGTGTAGCAACCCCAGACTCCTCCAGGGAAGATACCCAAGATGATATTTCTCTCTTGACAGTGGTCCATCCTGCGGGATCTACCCAGAAGTCTTCCCAGGCGTCTCCCACAGAGGTTTCTCCAATGCTTTAGGGCCCTGTGATCCCGGGTAGCAACCCCAGACTCCTCCAGGGAAGATACCCGAGATGAATTTTCTCCTTAGAAAATGTTCCATCCTCTGGGATGCATCTGAGATTCTTCCCAGGCATCTCCCGCAGACTTTTCTCCAGTGGTTTGGGGCCCTTTTATCCCAGGTAGCAACCCCAGACTCCTCCAGGGAAGATACCCGAGATGATTTTTCTCTTTAGAAAATGCTCCATCCTCTGGGATGTACCCCTGACTCCTCCCAGTTGTCTCCCGCAGACTTTTCTCTAGTGGTTTAGGTATCTGAAATCCCAGGTAGCAACCCCAGACTCCTCCAGGAAAGATACCCGAGATGATTTTTCTCCTTGGGCAATGCTCCATCCTCTGGGATGCACCTGAGATTTCTCCCAGCTCTGTTTCTGAGTGTTTTCTTCCTGGAGTTTAGAGCCTTTTAATCCCAGGTAGCAACCCCAGACTCCTCCAGGAAAGATACCCAAGATGATATTTCTCTCTTGACAGTGGTCCATCCTGCAGGATCTACACAGAACTCTTCCCAGGCGTCTCCCGGAGAGGTTTCTCCAATGCTTTAGGGCCCTGTGATCCCGGGTAGCAACCCCAGACTCCTCCAGGGAAGATACCCGAGATGAATTTTCTCCTTAGAAAATGTTCCATCCTCTGGGATGCATCTGAGATTCTTCCCAGGCATCTCCCACAGACTTTTCTCCAGTGGTTTGGGGCCCTTTTATCCCAGGTAGCAACCCCAGACTCCTCCAGGGAAGATACCCGAGATGATTTTTCTCTTTAGAATCTGCTCCATCCTCTGGGATGTACCCCTGACTCCTCCCAGGTGTCTCCCGCAGACTTTTCTCAAGTGGTTTAGGTATCTGAAATCCCAGGTAGCAACCCCAGACTCCTCCAGGGAAGATACCCGAGATGATTTTTCTCCTTGGGCAATGCTCCATCCTCTGGGATGCACCAGAGATTCTTCCCAGTCGTGTCCCGCAGATAGTTTTCCTGTGGTCTGGGGCCCTGTAATCCCGGGTAGCAACCCCAGACTCCTCCAGGGAAGATACCCGAGGTGATTTTTCTCCTTGGGCAATGCTCCATCCTCTGGGATTCACTGGAGATTCCTCACAGGTATGTCCCTGAGTCTTTTTTCCGGTGGTTTACGGCCCTGTGATCCCAGGTGGCAACCCCAGACTCCTCCAGGGAAGATACCTGAGATGATTTTTCTCCTTGGGCAATGCTCCATCCTCTGGGATGCACCAGAGATTCTTCCCAGTCGTCTCCCGCAGATATTTTTCCTGTGGCTTGGGGCCCTGTAATCCTGGATAGCAACCCCAGACTCCTCCAGGGAAGATACCCGAGGTGATTTTTCTCCTTGGAGAATGCTGCATCGTCTGGGATTCACCGGAGACTCCTCGCAGGTATGTCCCTGAGTTTTTCCGGTGGTTTAGGGTCCTGTCATCCCGGGTAGCAACCCCAGACTCCTCCAGGGAAGATACCCAAGATGATATTTCTCTCTTGACAGTGGTCCATCCTGCGGGATCTACCCAGAAGTCTTCCCAGGCGTCTCCCGGAGAGGTTTCTCCAATGCTTTAGGGCCCTGTGATCCCGGGTAGCAACCCCAGACTCCTCCAGGGAAGATACCCGAGATGATTTTTCTCCTTGGACTATTGTCCATCCTTCGGGATGCACCCGAGACTCCTCCCAGCTCTGTTTCTGAGTGTTTTCTTCCTGGCGTTTAGGGCCCTGTTATCCCAGGTAGCAACCCCAGACTCCTCCAGGAAAGATACCCGAGATGATTTTTCTCCTTGGGCAATGCTCCATCCTCTGGGATTCACTGGAGATTCCTCACAGATATGTCCCTGAGTCTTTTTTCCGGTGGTTTATGGCCCTGTGATCCCAGGTGGCAACCCCAGACTCCTCCAGGGAAGATACCTGAGATGATTTTTCTCCTTGGGCAATGCTCCATCCTCTGGGATGCACCAGAGATTCTTCCCAGTCGTCTCCCGCAGATATTTTTCCTGTGGCTTGGGGCCCTGTAATCCTGGATAGCAACCCCAGACTCCTCCAGGGAAGATACCCGAGCTGATTTTTCTCCTTGGAGAATGCTGCATCGTCTGGGATTCACCGGAGACTCCTCGCAGGTATGTCCCTGAGTTTTTTCCGGTGGTTTAGGGTCCTGTCATCCCGGGTAGCAACCCCAGACTCCTCCAGGGAAGATACCCAAGATGATATTTCTCTCTTGACAGTGGTCCATCCTGCAGGATCTACCCAGAACTCTTCCCAGGCGTCTCCCACAGAGGTTTCTCCAATGCTTTAGGGCCCTGTGATCCCGGGTAGCAACCCCAGACTCCTCCAGGGAAGATACCCGAGATGAATTTTCTCCTTAGAAAATGTTCCATCCTCTGGGATGCATCTGAGATTCTTCCCAGGCATCTCCCACAGACTTTTCTCCAGTGGTTTGGGGCCCTTTTATCCCAGGTAGCAACCCCAGACTCCTCCAGGGAAGATACCCGAGATGATTTTTCTCCTTGGGCAATGCTCCATCCTCTGGGATGCACCAGAGATTCTTCCCAGTCGTGTCCCGCAGATAGTTTTCCTGTGGTCTGGGGCCCTGTAATCCCGGGTAGCAACCCCAGACTCCTCCAGGGAAGATACCCGAGGTGATTTTTCTCCTTGGGCAATGCTCCATCCTCTGGGATTCACTGGAGATTCCTCACAGGTATGTCCCTGAGTCTTTTTTCCGGTGGTTTACGGCCCTGTGATCCCAGGTAGCAACCCCAGACTCCTCCAGGGAACATACCCGAGATGATTTTTCTCCTTGGGCAATGCTCCATCCTCTGGGATGCACCAGAGATTCTTCCCAGTCGTGTCCCGCAGATAGTTTTCCTGTGGTCTGGGGCCCTCTAATCCCGGGTAGCAACCCCAGACTCCTCCAGGGAAGATACCCGAGGTGATTTTTCTCCTTGGAGAATGCTGCATCGTCTGGGATTCACCGGAGACTCCTCGCAGGTATGTCCCTGAGTTTTTTCCGGTGGTTTAGGGTCCTGTCATCCCGGGTAGCAACCCCAGACTCCTCCAGGGAAGATACCCAAGATGATATTTCTCTCTTGACAGTGGTCCATCCTGCGGGATCTACCCAGAAGTCTTCCCAGGCGTCTCCCACAGAGGTTTCTCCAATGCTTTAGGGCCCTGTGATCCCGGGTAGCAACCCCAGACTCCTCCAGGGAAGATACCCGAGATGAATTTTCTCCTTGGACTATTGTCCATCCTTCGGGATGCACCCGAGACTCCTCCCAGCTCTGTTTCTGAGTGTTTTCTTCCTGGCGTTTAGGGCCCTGTTATCCCAGGTAGCAACCCCAGACTCCTCCAGGGAAGATACCCGAGATGATTTTTCTCCTTGGGCAATGCTCCATCCTCTGGGATTCACTGGAGATTCCTCACAGGTATGTCCCTGAGTCTTTTTTCCGGTGGTTTACGGCCCTGTGATCCCAGGTGGCAACCCCAGACTCCTCCAGGGAAGATACCCGAGATGATTTTTCTCCTTGGGCAATGCTCCATCCTCTGGGATGCACCAGAGATTCTTCCCAGTCGTGTCCCGCAGATAGTTTTCCTGTGGTCTGGGGCCCTCTAATCCCGGGTAGCAACCCCAGACTCCTCCAGGGAAGATACCCGAGGTGATTTTTCTCCTTGGAGAATGCTGCATCGTCTGGGATTCACCGGAGACTCCTCGCAGGTATGTCCCTGAGTTTTTTCCGGTGGTTTAGGGTCCTGTCATCCCGGGTAGCAACCCCAGACTCCTCCAGGGAAGATACCCAAGATGATATTTCTCTCTTGACAGTGGTCCATCCTGCGGGATCTACCCAGAAGTCTTCCCAGGCGTCTCCCACAGAGGTTTCTCCAATGCTTTAGGGCCCTGTGATCCCGGGTAGCAACCCCAGACTCCTCCAGGGAAGATACCCGAGATGAATTTTCTCCTTAGAAAATGTTCCATCCTCTGGGATGCATCTGAGATTCTTCCCAGGCATCTCCCGCAGACTTTTCTCCAGTGGTTTGGGGCCCTTTTATCCCAGGTAGCAACCCCAGACTCCTCCAGGGAAGATACCCGAGATGATTTTTCTCTTTAGAAAATGCTCCATCCTCTGGGATGTACTCCTGACTCCTCCCAGTTGTCTCCCGCAGACTTTTCTCTAGTGGTTTAGGTATCTGAAATCCCAGGTAGCAACCCCAGACTCCTCCAGGGAAGATACCCGAGATGATTTTTCTCCTTGGGCAATGCTCCATCCTCTGGGATGCACCTGAGATTTCTCCCAGCTCTGTTTCTGAGTGTTTTCTTCCTGGAGTTTAGAGCCTTTTAATCCCAGGTAGCAACTCCAGACTCCTCCAGGAAAGATACCCAAGATGATATTTCTCTCTTGACAGTGGTCCATCCTGCAGGATCTACCCAGAACTCTTCCCAGGCGTCTCCCGGAGAGGTTTCTCCAATGCTTTAGGGCCCTGTGATCCCGGGTAGCAACCCCAGACTCCTCCAGGGAAGATACCCGAGATGAATTTTCTCCTTAGAAAATGTTCCATCCTCTGGGATGCATCTGAGATTCTTCCCAGGCATCTCCCACAGACTTTTCTCCAGTGGTTTGGGGCCCTTTTATCCCAGGTAGCAACCCCAGACTCCTCCAGGGAAGATACCCGAGATGATTTTTCTCTTTAGAATCTGCTCCATCCTCTGGGATGTACCCCTGACTCCTCCCAGGTGTCTCCCGCAGACTTTTCTCTAGTGGTTTAGGTATCTGAAATCCCAGGTAGCAACCCCAGACTCCTCCAGGGAAGATACCCGAGATGATTTTTCTCCTTGGGCAATGCTCCATCCTCTGGGATGCACCTGAGATTTCTCCCAGCTCTGTTTCTGAGTGTTTTCTTCCTGGAGTTTAGAGCCTTTTAATCCCAGGTAGCAACTCCAGACTCCTCCAGGGAAGATACCCAAGATGATATTTCTCTCTTGACAGTGGTCCATCCTGCAGGATCTACCCAGAACTCTTCCCAGGCGTCTCCCGGAGAGGTTTCTCCAATGCTTTAGGGCCCTGTGATCCCGGGTAGCAACCCCAGACTCCTCCAGGGAAGATACCCGAGATGAATTTTCTCCTTAGAAAATGTTCCATCCTCTGGGATGCATCTGAGATTCTTCCCAGGCATCTCCCACAGACTTTTCTCCAGTGGTTTGGGGCCCTTTTATCCCAGGTAGCAACCCCAGACTCCTCCAGGGAAGATACCCGAGATGATTTTTCTCTTTAGAATCTGCTCCATCCTCTGGGATGTACCCCTGACTCCTCCCAGGTGTCTCCCCAGACTTTTCTCTAGTGGTTTAGGTATCTGAAATCCCAGGTAGCAACCCCAGACTCCTCCAGGGAAGATACCCGAGATGATTTTTCTCCTTGGGCAATGCTCCATCCTCTGGGATGCACCAGAGATTCTTCCCAGTCGTGTCCCGCAGATAGTTTTCCTGTGGTCTGGGGCCCTGTAATCCCGGGTAGCAACCCCAGACTCCTCCAGGGAAGATACCCGAGGTGATTTTTCTCCTTGGAGAATGCTGCATCGTCTGGGATTCACCGGAGACTCCTCGCAGGTATGTCCCTGAGTTTTTCCGGTGGTTTAGGGTCCTGTCATCCCGGGTAGCAACCCCAGACTCCTCCAGGGAAGATACCCAAGATGATATTTCTCTCTTGACAGTGGTCCATCCTGCGGGATCTACCCAGAAGTCTTCCCAGGCGTCTCCCACAGAGGTTTCTCCAATGCTTTAGGGCCCTGTGATCCTGGGTAGCAACCCCAGACTCCTCCAGGGAAGATACCCGAGATGATTTTTCTCCTTGGACTATTGTCCATCCTTCGGGATGCACCCGAGACTCCTCCCAGCTCTGTTTCTGAGTGTTTTCTTCCTGGCGTTTAGGGCCCTGTTATCCCAGGTAGCAACCCCAGACTCCTCCAGGGAAGATACCCGAGATGATTTTTCTCCTTGGGCAATGCTCCATCCTCTGGGATTCACTGGAGATTCCTCACAGGTATGTCCCTGAGTCTTTTTTCCGGTGGTTTACGGCCCTGTGATCCCAGGTGGCAACCCCAGACTCCTCCAGGGAAGATACCTGAGATGATTTTTCTCCTTGGGCAATGCTCCATCCTCTGGGATGCACCAGAGATTCTTCCCAGTCGTCTCCCGCAGATATTTTTCCTGTGGCTTGGGGCCCTGTAATCCTGGATAGCAACCCCAGACTCCTCCAGGGAAGATACCCGAGGTGATTTTTCTCCTTGGAGAATGCTGCATCGTCTGGGATTCACCGGAGACTCCTCGCAGGTATGTCCCTGAGTTTTTTCCGGTGGTTTAGGGTCCTGTCATCCCGGGTAGCAACCCCAGACTCCTCCAGGGAAGATACCCAAGATGATATTTCTCTCTTGACAGTGGTCCATCCTGCAGGATCTACCCAGAACTCTTCCCAGGCGTCTCCCGGAGAGGTTTCTCCAATGCTTTAGGGCCCTGTGATCCCGGGTAGCAACCCCAGACTCCTCCAGGGAAGATACCCGAGATGAATTTTCTCCTTAGAAAATGTTCCATCCTCTGGGATGCATCTGAGATTCTTCCCAGGCATCTCCCACAGACTTTTCTCCAGTGGTTTGGGGCCCTTTTATCCCAGGTAGCAACCCCAGACTCCTCCAGGGAAGATACCCGAGATGATTTTTCTCTTTAGAATCTGCTCCATCCTCTGGGATGTACCCCTGACTCCTCCCAGGTGTCTCCCGCAGACTTTTCTCAAGTGGTTTAGGTATCTGAAATCCCAGGTAGCAACCCCAGACTCCTCCAGGGAAGATACCCGAGATGATTTTTCTCCTTGGGCAATGCTCCATCCTCTGGGATGCACCTGAGATTTCTCCCAACTCTGTTTCTGAGTGTTTTCTTCCTGGAGTTTAGAGCCTTTTAATCCCAGGTAGCAACTCCAGACTCCTCCAGGAAAGATACCCAAGATGATATTTCTCTCTTGACAGTGGTCCATCCTGCAGGATCTACCCAGAACTCTTCCCAGGCGTCTCCCGGAGAGGTTTCTCCAATGCTTTAGGGCCCTGTGATCCCGGGTAGCAACCCCAGACTCCTCCAGGGAAGATACCCGAGATGAATTTTCTCCTTAGAAAATGTTCCATCCTCTGGGATGCATCTGAGATTCTTCCCAGGCATCTCCCACAGACTTTTCTCCAGTGGTTTGGGGCCCTTTTATCCCAGGTAGCAACCCCAGACTCCTCCAGGGAAGATACCCGAGATGATTTTTCTCTTTAGAATCTGCTCCATCCTCTGGGATGTACCCCTGACTCCTCCCAGGTGTCTCCCGCAGACTTTTCTCTAGTGGTTTAGGTATCTGAAATCCCAGGTAGCAACCCCAGACTCCTCCAGGGAAGATACCCGAGATGATTTTTCTCCTTGGGCAATGCTCCATCCTCTGGGATGCACCTGAGATTTCTCCCAGCTCTGTTTCTGAGTGTTTTCTTCCTGGAGTTTAGAGCCTTTTAATCCCAGGTAGCAACTCCAGACTCCTCCAGGGAAGATACCCAAGATGATATTTCTCTCTTGACAGTGGTCCATCCTGCAGGATCTACCCAGAACTCTTCCCAGGCGTCTCCCGGAGAGGTTTCTCCAATGCTTTAGGGCCCTGTGATCCCGGGTAGCAACCCCAGACTCCTCCAGGGAAGATACCCGAGATGAATTTTCTCCTTAGAAAATGTTCCATCCTCTGGGATGCATCTGAGATTCTTCCCAGGCATCTCCCACAGACTTTTCTCCAGTGGTTTGGGGCCCTTTTATCCCAGGTAGCAACCCCAGACTCCTCCAGGGAAGATACCCGAGATGATTTTTCTCTTTAGAATCTGCTCCATCCTCTGGGATGTACCCCTGACTCCTACCAGGTGTCTCCCCAGACTTTTCTCTAGTGGTTTAGGTATCTGAAATCCCAGGTAGCAACCCCAGACTCCTCCAGGGAAGATACCCGAGATGATTTTTCTCCTTGGGCAATGCTCCATCCTCTGGGATGCACCAGAGATTCTTCCCAGTCGTGTCCCGCAGATAGTTTTCCTGTGGTCTGGGGCCCTGTAATCCCGGGTAGCAACCCCAGACTCCTCCAGGGAAGATACCCGAGGTGATTTTTCTCCTTGGAGAATGCTGCATCGTCTGGGATTCACCGGAGACTCCTCGCAGGTATGTCCCTGAGTTTTTCCGGTGGTTTAGGGTCCTGTCATCCCGGGTAGCAACCCCAGACTCCTCCAGGGAAGATACCCAAGATGATATTTCTCTCTTGACAGTGGTCCATCCTGCGGGATCTACCCAGAAGTCTTCCCAGGCGTCTCCCACAGAGGTTTCTCCAATGCTTTAGGGCCCTGTGATCCCGGGTAGCAACCCCAGACTCCTCCAGGGAAGATACCCGAGATGATTTTTCTCCTTGGACTATTGTCCATCCTTCGGGATGCACCCGAGACTCCTCCCAGCTCTGTTTCTGAGTGTTTTCTTCCTGGCGTTTAGGGCCCTGTTATCCCAGGTAGCAACCCCAGACTCCTCCAGGGAAGATACCCGAGATGATTTTTCTCCTTGGGCAATGCTCCATCCTCTGGGATGCACCAGAGATTCTTCCCAGTCGTGTCCCGCAGATAGTTTTCCTGTAGTCTGGGGCCCTGTAATCCCGGGTAGCAACCCCAGACTCCTCCAGGGAAGATACCCGAGATGATTTTTCTCTTTAGAATCTGCTCCATCCTCTGGGATGTACCCCTGACTCCTCCCAGGTGTCTCCCGCAGACTTTTCTCTAGTGGTTTAGGTATCTGAAATCCCAGGTAGCAACCCCAGACTCCTCCAGGGAAGATACCCGAGATGATTTTTCTCCTTGGGCAATGCTCCATCCTCTGGGATGCACCAGAGATTCTTCCCAGTCGTCTCCCGCAGATATTTTTCCTGTGGCTTGGGGCCCTGTAATCCTGGATAGCAACCCCAGACTCCTCCAGGGAAGATACCCGAGGTGATTTTTCTCCTTGGAGAATGCTGCATCGTCTGGGATTCACCGGAGACTCCTCGCAGGTATGTCCCTGAGTTTTTTCCGGTGGTTTAGGGTCCTGTCATCCCGGGTAGCAACCCCAGACTCCTCCAGGGAAGATACCCAAGATGATATTTCTCTCTTGACAGTGGTCCATCCTGCAGGATCTACCCAGAACTCTTCCCAGGCGTCTCCCGGAGAGGTTTCTCCAATGCTTTAGGGCCCTGTGATCCCGGGTAGCAACCCCAGACTCCTCCAGGGAAGATACCCGAGATGAATTTTCTCCTTAGAAAATGTTCCATCCTCTGGGATGCATCTGAGATTCTTCCCAGGCATCTCCCACAGACTTTTCTCCAGTGGTTTGGGGCCCTTTTATCCCAGGTAGCAACCCCAGACTCCTCCAGGGAAGATACCCGAGATGATTTTTCTCTTTAGAATCTGCTCCATCCTCTGGGATGTACCCCTGACTCCTCCCAGGTGTCTCCCGCAGACTTTTCTCTAGTGGTTTAGGTATCTGAAATCCCAGGTAGCAACCCCAGACTCCTCCAGGGAAGATACCCGAGATGATTTTTCTCCTTGGGCAATGCTCCATCCTCTGGGATGCACCTGAGATTTCTCCCAGCTCTGTTTCTGAGTGTTTTCTTCCTGGAGTTTAGAGCCTTTTAATCCCAGGTAGCAACTCCAGACTCCTCCAGGAAAGATACCCAAGATGATATTTCTCTCTTGACAGTGGTCCATCCTGCAGAATCTACCCAGAACTCTTCCCAGGCGTCTCCCGGAGAGGTTTCTCCAATGCTTTAGGGCCCTGTGATCCCGGGTAGCAACCCCAGACTCCTCCAGGGAAGATACCCGAGATGAATTTTCTCCTTAGAAAATGTTCCATCCTCTGGGATGCATCTGAGATTCTTCCCAGGCATCTCCCACAGACTTTTCTCCAGTGGTTTGGGGCCCTTTTATCCCAGGTAGCAACCCCAGACTCCTCCAGGGAAGATACCCGAGATGATTTTTCTCTTTAGAATCTGCTCCATCCTCTGGGATGTACCCCTGACTCCTCCCAGGTGTCTCCCGCAGACTTTTCTCTAGTGGTTTAGGTATCTGAAATCCCAGGTAGCAACCCCAGACTCCTCCAGGGAAGATACCCGAGATGATTTTTCTCCTTGGGCAATGCTCCATCCTCTGGGATGCACCTGAGATTTCTCCCAGCTCTGTTTCTGAGTGTTTTCTTCCTGGAGTTTAGAGCCTTTTAATCCCAGGTAGCAACTCCAGACTCCTCCAGGGAAGATACCCAAGATGATATTTCTCTCTTGACAGTGGTCCATCCTGCAGGATCTACCCAGAACTCTTCCCAGGCGTCTCCCGGAGAGGTTTCTCCAATGCTTTAGGGCCCTGTGATCCCGGGTAGCAACCCCAGACTCCTCCAGGGAAGATACCCGAGATGAATTTTCTCCTTAGAAAATGTTCCATCCTCTGGGATGCATCTGAGATTCTTCCCAGGCATCTCCCACAGACTTTTCTCCAGTGGTTTGGGGCCCTTTTATCCCAGGTAGCAACCCCAGACTCCTCCAGGGAAGATACCCGAGATGATTTTTCTCTTTAGAATCTGCTCCATCCTCTGGGATGTACCCCTGACTCCTCCCAGGTGTCTCCCCAGACTTTTCTCTAGTGGTTTAGGTATCTGAAATCCCAGGTAGCAACCCCAGACTCCTCCAGGGAAGATACCCGAGATGATTTTTCTCCTTGGGCAATGCTCCATCCTCTGGGATGCACCAGAGATTCTTCCCAGTCGTGTCCCGCAGATAGTTTTCCTGTGGTCTGGGGCCCTGTAATCCCGGGTAGCAACCCCAGACTCCTCCAGGGAAGATACCCGAGGTGATTTTTCTCCTTGGAGAATGCTGCATCGTCTGGGATTCACCGGAGACTCCTCGCAGGTATGTCCCTGAGTTTTTCCGGTGGTTTAGGGTCCTGTCATCCCGGGTAGCAACCCCAGACTCCTCCAGGGAAGATACCCAAGATGATATTTCTCTCTTGACAGTGGTCCATCCTGCGGGATCTACCCAGAAGTCTTCCCAGGCGTCTCCCACAGAGGTTTCTCCAATGCTTTAGGGCCCTGTGATCCCAGGTAGCAACCCCAGACTCCTCCAGGGAAGATACCCGAGATGATTTTTCTCCTTGGACTATTGTCCATCCTTCGGGATGCACCCGAGACTCCTCCCAGCTCTGTTTCTGAGTGTTTTCTTCCTGGCGTTTAGGGCCCTGTTATCCCAGGTAGCAACCCCAGACTCCTCCAGGGAAGATACCCGAGATGATTTTTCTCCTTGGGCAATGCTCCATCCTCTGGGATTCACTGGAGATTCCTCACAGGTATGTCCCTGAGTCTTTTTTCCGGTGGTTTACGGCCCTGTGATCCCAGGTGGCAACCCCAGACTCCTCCAGGGAAGATACCTGAGATGATTTTTCTCCTTGGGCAATGCTCCATCCTCTGGGATGCACCAGAGATTCTTCCCAGTCGTCTCCCGCAGATATTTTTCCTGTGGCTTGGGGCCCTGTAATCCTGGATAGCAACCCCAGACTCCTCCAGGGAAGATACCCGAGGTGATTTTTCTCCTTGGAGAATGCTGCATCGTCTGGGATTCACCGGAGACTCCTCGCAGGTATGTCCCTGAGTTTTTTCCGGTGGTTTAGGGTCCTGTCATCCCGGGTAGCAACCCCAGACTCCTCCAGGGAAGATACCCAAGATGATATTTCTCTCTTGACAGTGGTCCATCCTGCAGGATCTACCCAGAACTCTTCCCAGGCGTCTCCCGGAGAGGTTTCTCCAATGCTTTAGGGCCCTGTGATCCCGGGTAGCAACCCCAGACTCCTCCAGGGAAGATACCCGAGATGAATTTTCTCCTTAGAAAATGTTCCATCCTCTGGGATGCATCTGAGATTCTTCCCAGGCATCTCCCACAGACTTTTCTCCAGTGGTTTGGGGCCCTTTTATCCCAGGTAGCAACCCCAGACTCCTCCAGGGAAGATACCCGAGATGATTTTTCTCTTTAGAATCTGCTCCATCCTCTGGGATGTACCCCTGACTCCTCCCAGGTGTCTCCCGCAGACTTTTCTCTAGTGGTTTAGGTATCTGAAATCCCAGGTAGCAACCCCAGACTCCTCCAGGGAAGATACCCGAGATGATTTTTCTCCTTGGGCAATGCTCCATCCTCTGGGATGCACCAGAGATTCTTCCCAGTCGTGTCCCGCAGATAGTTTTCCTGTGGTCTGGGGCCCTCTAATCCCGGGTAGCAACCCCAGACTCCTCCAGGGAAGATACCCGAGGTGATTTTTCTCCTTGGAGAATGCTGCATCGTCTGGGATTCACCGGAGACTCCTCGCAGGTATGTCCCTGAGTTTTTTCCTGTGGTTTAGGGTCCTGTCATCCCGTGCAGCAACCCCAGACTCCTCCAGGGAAGATACCCAAGATGATATTTCTCTCTTGACAGTGGTCCATCCTGCGGGATCTACCCAGAAGTCTTCCCAGGCGTCTCCCACAGAGGTTTCTCCAATGCTTTAGGGCCCTGTGATCCCGGGTAGCAACCCCAGACTCCTCCAGGGAAGATACCCGAGATGAATTTTCTCCTTAGAAAATGTTCCATCCTCTGGGATGCATCTGAGATTCTTCCCAGGCATCTCCCGCAGACTTTTCTCCAGTGGTTTGGGGCCCTTTTATCCCAGGTAGCAACCCCAGACTCCTCCAGGGAAGATACCCGAGATGATTTTTCTCTTTAGAAAATGCTCCATCCTCTGGGATGTACCCCTGACTCCTCCCAGTTGTCTCCCGCAGACTTTTCTCTAGTGGTTTAGGTATCTGAAATCCCAGGTAGCAACCCCAGACTCCTCCAGGGAAGATACCCGAGATGATTTTTCTCCTTGGGCAATGCTCCATCCTCTGGGATGCACCTGAGATTTCTCCCAGCTCTGTTTCTGAGTGTTTTCTTCCTGGAGTTTAGAGCCTTTTAATCCCAGGTAGCAACTCCAGACTCCTCCAGGAAAGATACCCAAGATGATATTTCTCTCTTGACAGTGGTCCATCCTGCAGGATCTACCCAGAACTCTTCCCAGGCGTCTCCCGGAGAGGTTTCTCCAATGCTTTAGGGCCCTGTGATCCCGGGTAGCAACCCCAGACTCCTCCAGGGAAGATACCCGAGATGAATTTTCTCCTTAGAAAATGTTCCATCCTCTGGGATGCATCTGAGATTCTTCCCAGGCATCTCCCACAGACTTTTCTCCAGTGGTTTGGGGCCCTTTTATCCCAGGTAGCAACCCCAGACTCCTCCAGGGAAGATACCCGAGATGATTTTTCTCTTTAGAATCTGCTCCATCCTCTGGGATGTACCCCTGACTCCTCCCAGGTGTCTCCCGCAGACTTTTCTCTAGTGGTTTAGGTATCTGAAATCCCAGGTAGCAACCCCAGACTCCTCCAGGGAAGATACCCGAGATGATTTTTCTCCTTGGGCAATGCTCCATCCTCTGGGATGCACCAGAGATTCTTCCCAGTCGTGTCCCGCAGATAGTTTTCCTGTGGTCTGGGGCCCTGTAATCCCGGGTAGCAACCCCAGACTCCTCCAGGGAAGATACCCGAGGTGATTTTTCTCCTTGGAGAATGCTGCATCGTCTGGGATTCACCGGAGACTCCTCGCAGGTATGTCCCTGAGTTTTTTCCTGTGGTTTAGGGTCCTGTCATCCCGTGTAGCAACCCCAGACTCCTCCAGGGAAGATACCCAAGATGATATTTCTCTCTTGACAGTGGTCCATCCTGCGGGATCTACCCAGAAGTCTTCCCAGGCGTCTCCCACAGAGGTTTCTCCAATGCTTTAGGGCCCTGTGATCCCGGGTAGCAACCCCTGACTCCTCCAGGGAAGATACCCGAGATGAATTTTCTCCTTAGAAAATGTTCCATCCTCTGGGATGCATCTGAGATTCTTCCCAGGCATCTCCCGCAGACTTTTCTCCAGTGGTTTGGGGCCCTTTTATCCCAGGTAGCAACCCCAGACTCCTCCAGGGAAGATACCCGAGATGATTTTTCTCTTTAGAAAATGCTCCATCCTCTGGGATGTACCCCTGACTCCTCCCAGTTGTCTCCCGCAGACTTTTCTCTAGTGGTTTAGGTATCTGAAATCCCAGGTAGCAACCCCAGACTCCTCCAGGGAAGATACCCGAGATGATTTTTCTCCTTGGGCAATGCTCCATCCTCTGGGATGCACCTGAGATTTCTCCCAGCTCTGTTTCTGAGTGTTTTCTTCCTGGAGTTTAGAGCCTTTTAATCCCAGGTAGCAACTCCAGACTCCTCCAGGAAAGATACCCAAGATGATATTTCTCTCTTGACAGTGGTCCATCCTGCAGGATCTACCCAGAACTCTTCCCAGGCGTCTCCCGGAGAGGTTTCTCCAATGCTTTAGGGCCCTGTGATCCCGGGTAGCAACCCCAGACTCCTCCAGGGAAGATACCCGAGATGAATTTTCTCCTTAGAAAATGTTCCATCCTCTGGGATGCATCTGAGATTCTTCCCAGGCATCTCCCACAGACTTTTCTCCAGTGGTTTGGGGCCCTTTTATCCCAGGTAGCAACCCCAGACTCCTCCAGGGAAGATACCCGAGATGATTTTTCTCTTTAGAATCTGCTCCATCCTCTGGGATGTACCCCTGACTCCTCCCAGGTGTCTCCCGCAGACTTTTCTCTAGTGGTTTAGGTATCTGAAATCCCAGGTAGCAACCCCAGACTCCTCCAGGGAAGATACCCGAGATGATTTTTCTCCTTGGGCAATGCTCCATCCTCTGGGATGCACCAGAGATTCTTCCCAGTCGTGTCCCGCAGATAGTTTTCCTGTGGTCTGGGGCCCTGTAATCCCGGGTAGCAACCCCAGACTCCTCCAGGGAAGATACCCGAGGTGATTTTTCTCCTTGGAGAATGCTGCATCGTCTGGGATTCACCGGAGACTCCTCGCAGGTATGTCCCTGAGTTTTTCCGGTGGTTTAGGGTCCTGTCATCCCGGGTAGCAACCCCAGACTCCTCCAGGGAAGATACCCAAGATGATATT
Source organism: Vanellus vanellus (assembly GCF_965231255.1). NCBI lineage: Eukaryota > Metazoa > Chordata > Aves > Charadriiformes > Charadriidae > Vanellus > Vanellus vanellus. The sequence continues at coordinate 1,097,088 of NW_028127876.1, forward strand.
TCTCTCTTGACAGTGGTCCATCCTGCGGGATCTACCCAGAAGTCTTCCCAGGCGTCTCCCACAGAGGTTTCTCCAATGCTTTAGGGCCCTGTGATCCCGGGTAGCAACCCCAGACTCCTCCAGGGAAGATACCCGAGATGATTTTTCTCCTTGGACTATTGTCCATCCTTCGGGATGCACCCGAGACTCCTCCCAGCTCTGTTTCTGAGTGTTTTCTTCCTGGCGTTTAGGGCCCTGTTATCCCAGGTAGCAACCCCAGACTCCTCCAGGGAAGATACCCGAGATGATTTTTCTCCTTGGGCAATGCTCCATCCTCTGGGATTCACTGGAGATTCCTCACAGGTATGTCCCTGAGTCTTTTTTCCGGTGGTTTACGGCCCTGTGATCCCAGGTGGCAACCCCAGACTCCTCCAGGGAAGATACCTGAGATGATTTTTCTCCTTGGGCAATGCTCCATCCTCTGGGATGCACCAGAGATTCTTCCCAGTCGTCTCCCGCAGATATTTTTCCTGTGGCTTGGGGCCCTGTAATCCTGGATAGCAACCCCAGACTCCTCCAGGGAAGATACCCGAGCTGATTTTTCTCCTTGGAGAATGCTGCATCGTCTGGGATTCACCGGAGACTCCTCGCAGGTATGTCCCTGAGTTTTTTCCGGTGGTTTAGGGTCCTGTCATCCCGGGTAGCAACCCCAGACTCCTCCAGGGAAGATACCCAAGATGATATTTCTCTCTTGACAGTGGTCCATCCTGCAGGATCTACCCAGAACTCTTCCCAGGCGTCTCCCGGAGAGGTTTCTCCAATGCTTTAGGGCCCTGTGATCCCGGGTAGCAACCCCAGACTCCTCCAGGGAAGATACCCGAGATGAATTTTCTCCTTAGAAAATGTTCCATCCTCTGGGATGCATCTGAGATTCTTCCCAGGCATCTCCCACAGACTTTTCTCCAGTGGTTTGGGGCCCTTTTATCCCAGGTAGCAACCCCAGACTCCTCCAGGGAAGATACCCGAGATGATTTTTCTCTTTAGAATCTGCTCCATCCTCTGGGATGTACCCCTGACTCCTCCCAGGTGTCTCCCGCAGACTTTTCTCTAGTGGTTTAGGTATCTGAAATCCCAGGTAGCAACCCCAGACTCCTCCAGGGAAGATACCCGAGATGATTTTTCTCCTTGGGCAATGCTCCATCCTCTGGGATGCACCAGAGATTCTTCCCAGTCGTGTCCCGCAGATAGTTTTCCTGTGGTCTGGGGCCCTGTAATCCCGGGTAGCAACCCCAGACTCCTCCAGGGAAGATACCCGAGGTGATTTTTCTCCTTGGGCAATGCTCCATCCTCTGGGATTCACTGGAGATTCCTCACAGGTATGTCCCTGAGTCTTTTTTCCGGTGGTTTACGGCCCTGTGATCCCAGGTGGCAACCCCAGACTCCTCCAGGGAAGATACCTGAGATGATTTTTCTCCTTGGGCAATGCTCTATCCTCTGGGATGCACCAGAGATTCTTCCCAGTCGTCTCCCGCAGATATTTTTCCTGTGGCTTGGGGCCCTGTAATCCTGGATAGCAACCCCAGACTCCTCCAGGGAAGATACCCGAGGTGATTTTTCTCCTTGGAGAATGCTGCATCGTCTGGGATTCACCGGAGACTCCTCGCAGGTATGTCCCTGAGTTTTTCCGGTGGTTTAGGGTCCTGTCATCCCGGGTAGCAACCCCAGACTCCTCCAGGGAAGATACCCAAGATGATATTTCTCTCTTGACAGTGGTCCATCCTGCGGGATCTACCCAGAAGTCTTCCCAGGCGTCTCCCACAGAGGTTTCTCCAATGCTTTAGGGCCCTGTGATCCCGGGTAGCAACCCCAGACTCCTCCAGGGAAGATACCCGAGATGATTTTTCTCCTTGGACTATTGTCCATCCTTCGGGATGCACCCGAGACTCCTCCCAGCTCTGTTTCTGAGTGTTTTCTTCCTGGCGTTTAGGGCCCTGTTATCCCAGGTAGCAACCCCAGACTCCTCCAGGGAAGATACCCGAGATGATTTTTCTCCTTGGGCAATGCTCCATCCTCTGGGATTCACTGGAGATTCCTCACAGGTATGTCCCTGAGTCTTTTTTCCGGTGGTTTACGGCCCTGTGATCCCAGGTGGCAACCCCAGACTCCTCCAGGGAAGATACCTGAGATGATTTTTCTCCTTGGGCAATGCTCCATCCTCTGGGATGCACCAGAGATTCTTCCCAGTCTTCTCCCCGCAGATATTTTTCCTGTGGCTTGGGGCCCTGTAATCCTGGATAGCAACCCCAGACTCCTCCAGGGAAGATACCCGAGCTGATTTTTCTCCTTGGAGAATGCTGCATCGTCTGGGATTCACCGGAGACTCCTCGCAGGTATGTCCCTGAGTTTTTTCCGGTGGTTTAGGGTCCTGTCATCCCGGGTAGCAACCCCAGACTCCTCCAGGGAAGATACCCAAGATGATATTTCTCTCTTGACAGTGGTCCATCCTGCAGGATCTACCCAGAACTCTTCCCAGGCGTCTCCCACAGAGGTTTCTCCAATGCTTTAGGGCCCTGTGATCCCGGGTAGCAACCCCAGACTCCTCCAGGGAAGATACCCGAGATGAATTTTCTCCTTAGAAAATGTTCCATCCTCTGGGATGCATCTGAGATTCTTCCCAGGCATCTCCCACAGACTTTTCTCCAGTGGTTTGGGGCCCTTTTATCCCAGGTAGCAACCCCAGACTCCTCCAGGGAAGATACCCGAGATGATTTTTCTCTTTAGAATCTGCTCCATCCTCTGGGATGTACCCCTGACTCCTCCCAGGTGTCTCCCGCAGACTTTTCTCTAGTGGTTTAGGTATCTGAAATCCCAGGTAGCAACCCCAGACTCCTCCAGGGAAGATACCCGAGATGATTTTTCTCCTTGGGCAATGCTCCATCCTCTGGGATGCACCAGAGATTCTTCCCAGTCGTGTCCCGCAGATAGTTTTCCTGTGGTCTGGGGCCCTGTAATCCCGGGTAGCAACCCCAGACTCCTCCAGGGAAGATACCCGAGGTGATTTTTCTCCTTGGGCAATGCTCCATCCTCTGGGATTCACTGGAGATTCCTCACAGGTATGTCCCTGAGTCTTTTTTCCGGTGGTTTACGGCCCTGTGATCCCAGGTGGCAACCCCAGACTCCTCCAGGGAAGATACCTGAGATGATTTTTCTCCTTGGGCAATGCTCCATCCTCTGGGATGCACCAGAGATTCTTCCCAGTCGTCTCCCGCAGATATTTTTCCTGTGGCTTGGGGCCCTGTAATCCTGGATAGCAACCCCAGACTCCTCCAGGGAAGATACCCAAAATGATATTTCTCTCTTGACAGTGGTCCATCCTGCAGGATCTACCCAGAACTCTTCCCAGGCGTCTCCCGGAGAGGTTTCTCCAATGCTTTAGGGCCCTGTGATCCCGGGTAGCAACCCCAGACTCCTCCAGGGAAGATACCCGAGATGATTTTTCTCTTTAGAATCTGCTCCATCCTCTGGGATGTACCCCTGACTCCTCCCAGGTGTCTCCCGCAGACTTTTCTCTAGTGGTTTAGGTATCTGAAATCCCAGGTAGCAACCCCAGACTCCTCCAGGGAAGATACCCGAGATGATTTTTCTCCTTGGGCAATGCTCCATCCTCTGGGATGCACCAGAGATTCTTCCCAGTCGTGTCCCGCAGATAGTTTTCCTGTGGTCTGGGGCCCTGTAATCCCGGGTAGCAACCCCAGACTCCTCCAGGGAAGATACCCGAGGTGATTTTTCTCCTTGGAGAATGCTGCATCGTCTGGGATTCACCGGAGACTCCTCGCAGGTATGTCCCTGAGTTTTTCCGGTGGTTTAGGGTCCTGTCATCCCGGGTAGCAACCCCAGACTCCTCCAGGGAAGATACCCAAGATGATATTTCTCTCTTGACAGTGGTCCATCCTGCGGGATCTACCCAGAAGTCTTCCCAGGCGTCTCCCACAGAGGTTTCTCCAATGCTTTAGGGCCCTGTGATCCCGGGTAGCAACCCCAGACTCCTCCAGGGAAGATACCCGAGATGATTTTTCTCCTTGGACTATTGTCCATCCTTCGGGATGCACCCGAGACTCCTCCCAGCTCTGTTTCTGAGTGTTTTCTTCCTGGCGTTTAGGGCCCTGTTATCCCAGGTAGCAACCCCAGACTCCTCCAGGGAAGATACCCGAGATGATTTTTCTCCTTGGGCAATGCTCCATCCTCTGGGATGCACCAGAGATTCTTCCCAGTCGTGTCCCGCAGATAGTTTTCCTGTGGTCTGGGGCCCTGTAATCCCGGGTAGCAACCCCAGACTCCTCCAGGGAAGATACCCGAGGTGATTTTTCTCCTTGGGCAATGCTCCATCCTCTGGGATTCACTGGAGATTCCTCACAGGTATGTCCCTGAGTCTTTTTTCCGGTGGTTTACGGCCCTGTGATCCCAGGTGGCAACCCCAGACTCCTCCAGGGAAGATACCTGAGATGATTTTTCTCCTTGGGCAATGCTCCATCCTCTGGGATGCACCAGAGATTCTTCCCAGTCGTCTCCCCGCAGATATTTTTCCTGTGGCTTGGGGCCCTGTAATCCTGGATAGCAACCCCAGACTCCTCCAGGGAAGATACCCGAGGTGATTTTTCTCCTTGGAGAATGCTGCATCGTCTGGGATTCACCGGAGACTCCTCGCAGGTATGTCCCTGAGTTTTTTCCGGTGGTTTAGGGTCCTGTCATCCCGGGTAGCAACCCCAGACTCCTCCAGGGAAGATACCCAAGATGATATTTCTCTCTTGACAGTGGTCCATCCTGCAGGATCTACCCAGAACTCTTCCCAGGCGTCTCCCGGAGAGGTTTCTCCAATGCTTTAGGGCCCTGTGATCCTGGGTAGCAACCCCAGACTCCTCCAGGGAAGATACCCGAGATGAATTTTCTCCTTAGAAAATGCTCCATCCTCTGGGATGCATCTGAGATTCTTCCCAGGCATCTCCCACAGACTTTTCTCCAGTGGTTTGGGGCCCTTTTATCCCAGGTAGCAACCCCAGACTCCTCCAGGGAAGATACCCGAGATGATTTTTCTCTTTAGAATCTGCTCCATCCTCTGGGATGTACCCCTGACTCCTCCCAGGTGTCTCCCGCAGACTTTTCTCTAGTGGTTTAGGTATCTGAAATCCCAGGTAGCAACCCCAGACTCCTCCAGGGAAGATACCCGAGATGATTTTTCTCCTTGGGCAATGCTCCATCCTCTGGGATGCACCTGAGATTTCTCCCAGCTCTCTTTCTGAGTGTTTTCTTCCTGGAGTTTAGAGCCTTTTAATCCCAGGTAGCAACTCCAGACTCCTCCAGGAAAGATACCCAAGATGATATTTCTCTCTTGACAGTGGTCCATCCTGCAGGATCTACCCAGAACTCTTCCCAGGCGTCTCCCGGAGAGGTTTCTCCAATGCTTTAGGGCCCTGTGATCCCGGGTAGCAACCCCAGACTCCTCCAGGGAAGATACCCGAGATGAATTTTCTCCTTAGAAAATGTTCCATCCTCTGGGATGCATCTGAGATTCTTCCCAGGCATCTCCCACAGACTTTTCTCCAGTGGTTTGGGGCCCTTTTATCCCAGGTAGCAACCCCAGACTCCTCCAGGGAAGATACCCGAGATGATTTTTCTCTTTAGAATCTGCTCCATCCTCTGGGATGTACCCCTGACTCCTCCCAGGTGTCTCCCGCAGACTTTTCTCTAGTGGTTTAGGTATCTGAAATCCCAGGTAGCAACCCCAGACTCCTCCAGGGAAGATACCCGAGATGATTTTTCTCCTTGGGCAATGCTCCATCCTCTGGGATGCACCAGAGATTCTTCCCAGTCGTGTCCCGCAGATAGTTTTCCTGTGGTCTGGGGCCCTGTAATCCCGGGTAGCAACCCCAGACTCCTCCAGGGAAGATACCCGAGGTGATTTTTCTCCTTGGAGAATGCTGCATCGTCTGGGATTCACCGGAGACTCCTCGCAGGTATGTCCCTGAGTTTTTCCGGTGGTTTAGGGTCCTGTCATCCCGGGTAGCAACCCCAGACTCCTCCAGGGAAGATACCCAAGATGATATTTCTCTCTTGACAGTGGTCCATCCTGCGGGATCTACCCAGAAGTCTTCCCAGGCGTCTCCCACAGAGGTTTCTCCAATGCTTTAGGGCCCTGTGATCCCGGGTAGCAACCCCAGACTCCTCCAGGGAAGATACCCGAGATGATTTTTCTCCTTGGACTATTGTCCATCCTTCGGGATGCACCCGAGACTCCTCCCAGCTCTGTTTCTGAGTGTTTTCTTCCTGGCGTTTAGGGCCCTGTTATCCCAGGTAGCAACCCCAGACTCCTCCAGGGAAGATACCCGAGATGATTTTTCTCCTTGGGAAATGCTCCATCCTCTGGGATTCACTGGAGATTCCTCACAGGTATGTCCCTGAGTCTTTTTTCCGGTGGTTTACGGCCCTGTGATCCCAGGTGGCAACCCCAGACTCCTCCAGGGAAGATACCTGAGATGATTTTTCTCCTTGGGCAATGCTCCATCCTCTGGGATGCACCAGAGATTCTTCCCAGTCATCTCCCGCAGATATTTTTCCTGTGGCTTGGGGCCCTGTAATCCTGGATAGCAACCCCAGACTCCTCCAGGGAAGATACCCGAGGTGATTTTTCTCCTTGGAGAATGCTGCATCGTCTGGGATTCACCGGAGACTCCTCGCAGGTATGTCCCTGAGTTTTTTCCGGTGGTTTAGGGTCCTGTCATCCCGGGTAGCAACCCCAGACTCCTCCAGGGAAGATACCCAAGATGATATTTCTCTCTTGACAGTGGTCCATCCTGCAGGATCTACCCAGAACTCTTCCCAGGCGTCTCCCGGAGAGGTTTCTCCAATGCTTTAGGGCCCTGTGATCCCGGGTAGCAACCCCAGACTCCTCCAGGGAAGATACCCGAGATGAATTTTCTCCTTAGAAAATGTTCCATCCTCTGGGATGCATCTGAGATTCTTCCCAGGCATCTCCCACAGACTTTTCTCCAGTGGTTTGGGGCCCTTTTATCCCAGGTAGCAACCCCAGACTCCTCCAGGGAAGATACCCGAGATGATTTTTCTCTTTAGAATCTGCTCCATCCTCTGGGATGTACCCCTGACTCCTCCCAGGTGTCTCCCGCAGACTTTTCTCTAGTGGTTTAGGTATCTGAAATCCCAGGTAGCAACCCCAGACTCCTCCAGGGAAGATACCCGAGATGATTTTTCTCCTTGGGCAATGCTCCATCCTCTGGGATGCACCAGAGATTCTTCCCAGTCGTGTCCCGCAGATAGTTTTCCTGTGGTCTGGGGCCCTGTAATCCCGGGTAGCAACCCCAGACTCCTCCAGGGAAGATACCCGAGGTGATTTTTCTCCTTGGGCAATGCTCCATCCTCTGGGATTCACTGGAGATTCCTCACAGGTATGTCCCTGAGTCTTTTTTCCGGTGGTTTACGGCCCTGTGATCCCAGGTGGCAACCCCAGACTCCTCCAGGGAAGATACCTGAGATGATTTTTCTCCTTGGGCAATGCTCCATCCTCTGGGATGCACCAGAGATTCTTCCCAGTCGTCTCCCGCAGATATTTTTCCTGTGGCTTGGGGCCCTGTAATCCTGGATAGCAACCCCAGACTCCTCCAGGGAAGATACCCGAGGTGATTTTTCTCCTTGGAGAATGCTGCATCGTCTGGGATTCACCGGAGACTCCTCGCAGGTATGTCCCTGAGTTTTTCCGGTGGTTTAGGGTCCTGTCATCCCGGGTAGCAACCCGAGACTCCTCCAGGGAAGATACCCAAGATGATATTTCTCTCTTGACAGTGGTCCATCCTGCGGGATCTACCCAGAACTCTTCCCAGGCGTCTCCCGGAGAGGTTTCTCCAATGCTTTAGGGCCCTGTGATCCCGGGTAGCAACCCCAGACTCCTCCAGGGAAGATACCCGAGATGATTTTTCTCTTTAGAATCTGCTCCATCCTCTGGGATGTACCCCTGACTCCTCCCAGGTGTCTCCCGCAGACTTTTCTCTAGTGGTTTAGGTATCTGAAATCCCAGGTAGCAACCCCAGACTCCTCCAGGGAAGATACCCGAGATGATTTTTCTCCTTGGGCAATGCTCCATCCTCTGGGATGCACCAGAGATTCTTCCCAGTCGTGTCCCGCAGATAGTTTTCCTGTGGTCTGGGGCCCTGTAATCCCGGGTAGCAACCCCAGACTCCTCCAGGGAAGATACCCGAGGTGATTTTTCTCCTTGGAGAATGCTGCATCGTCTGGGATTCACCGGAGACTCCTCGCAGGTATGTCCCTGAGTTTTTCCGGTGGTTTAGGGTCCTGTCATCCCGGGTAGCAACCCCAGACTCCTCCAGGGAAGATACCCAAGATGATATTTCTCTCTTGACAGTGGTCCATCCTGCGGGATCTACCCAGAAGTCTTCCCAGGCGTCTCCCACAGAGGTTTCTCCAATGCTTTAGGGCCCTGTGATCCCGGGTAGCAACCCCAGACTCCTCCAGGGAAGATACCCGAGATGATTTTTCTCCTTGGACTATTGTCCATCCTTCGGGATGCACCCGAGACTCCTCCCAGCTCTGTTTCTGAGTGTTTTCTTCCTGGCGTTTAGGGCCCTGTTATCCCAGGTAGCAACCCCAGACTCCTCCAGGGAAGATACCCGAGATGATTTTTCTCCTTGGGAAATGCTCCATCCTCTGGGATTCACTGGAGATTCCTCACAGGTATGTCCCTGAGTCTTTTTTCCGGTGGTTTACGGCCCTGTGATCCCAGGTGGCAACCCCAGACTCCTCCAGGGAAGATACCTGAGATGATTTTTCTCCTTGGGCAATGCTCCATCCTCTGGGATGCACCAGAGATTCTTCCCAGTCATCTCCCGCAGATATTTTTCCTGTGGCTTGGGGCCCTGTAATCCTGGATAGCAACCCCAGACTCCTCCAGGGAAGATACCCGAGGTGATTTTTCTCCTTGGAGAATGCTGCATCGTCTGGGATTCACCGGAGACTCCTCGCAGGTATGTCCCTGAGTTTTTTCCGGTGGTTTAGGGTCCTGTCATCCCGGGTAGCAACCCCAGACTCCTCCAGGGAAGATACCCAAGATGATATTTCTCTCTTGACAGTGGTCCATCCTGCAGGATCTACCCAGAACTCTTCCCAGGCGTCTCCCGGAGAGGTTTCTCCAATGCTTTAGGGCCCTGTGATCCCGGGTAGCAACCCCAGACTCCTCCAGGGAAGATACCCGAGATGAATTTTCTCCTTAGAAAATGTTCCATCCTCTGGGATGCATCTGAGATTCTTCCCAGGCATCTCCCACAGACTTTTCTCCAGTGGTTTGGGGCCCTTTTATCCCAGGTAGCAACCCCAGACTCCTCCAGGGAAGATACCCGAGATGATTTTTCTCTTTAGAATCTGCTCCATCCTCTGGGATGTACCCCTGACTCCTCCCAGGTGTCTCCCGCAGACTTTTCTCTAGTGGTTTAGGTATCTGAAATCCCAGGTAGCAACCCCAGACTCCTCCAGGGAAGATACCCGAGATGATTTTTCTCCTTGGGCAATGCTCCATCCTCTGGGATGCACCAGAGATTCTTCCCAGTCGTGTCCCGCAGATAGTTTTCCTGTGGTCTGGGGCCCTGTAATCCCGGGTAGCAACCCCAGACTCCTCCAGGGAAGATACCCGAGGTGATTTTTCTCCTTGGGCAATGCTCCATCCTCTGGGATTCACTGGAGATTCCTCACAGGTATGTCCCTGAGTCTTTTTTCCGGTGGTTTACGGCCCTGTGATCCCAGGTGGCAACCCCAGACTCCTCCAGGGAAGATACCTGAGATGATTTTTCTCCTTGGGCAATGCTCCATCCTCTGGGATGCACCAGAGATTCTTCCCAGTCGTCTCCCGCAGATATTTTTCCTGTGGCTTGGGGCCCTGTAATCCTGGATAGCAACCCCAGACTCCTCCAGGGAAGATACCCGAGGTGATTTTTCTCCTTGGAGAATGCTGCATCGTCTGGGATTCACCGGAGACTCCTCGCAGGTATGTCCCTGAGTTTTTCCGGTGGTTTAGGGTCCTGTCATCCCGGGTAGCAACCCGAGACTCCTCCAGGGAAGATACCCAAGATGATATTTCTCTCTTGACAGTGGTCCATCCTGCGGGATCTACCCAGAACTCTTCCCAGGCGTCTCCCGGAGAGGTTTCTCCAATGCTTTAGGGCCCTGTGATCCCGGGTAGCAACCCCAGACTCCTCCAGGGAAGATACCCGAGATGAATTTTCTCCTTAGAAAATGTTCCATCCTCTGGGATGCATCTGAGATTCTTCCCAGGCATCTCCCACAGACTTTTCTCCAGTGGTTTGGGGCCCTTTTATCCCAGGTAGCAACCCCAGACTCCTCCAGGGAAGATACCCGAGATGATTTTTCTCTTTAGAATCTGCTCCATCCTCTGGGATGTACCCCTGACTCCTCCCAGGTGTCTCCCGCAGACTTTTCTCTAGTGGTTTAGGTATCTGAAATCCCAGGTAGCAACCCCAGACTCCTCCAGGGAAGATACCCGAGATGATTTTTCTCCTTGGGCAATGCTCCATCCTCTGGGATGCACCAGAGATTCTTCCCAGTCGTGTCCCGCAGATAGTTTTCCTGTGGTCTGGGGCCCTGTAATCCCGGGTAGCAACCCCAGACTCCTCCAGGGAAGATACCCGAGGTGATTTTTCTCCTTGGGCAATGCTCCATCCTCTGGGATTCACTGGAGATTCCTCACAGGTATGTCCCTGAGTCTTTTTTCCGGTGGTTTACGGCCCTGTGATCCCAGGTGGCAACCCCAGACTCCTCCAGGGAAGATACCTGAGATGATTTTTCTCCTTGGGCAATGCTCCATCCTCTGGGATGCACCAGAGATTCTTCCCAGTCGTCTCCCGCAGATATTTTTCCTGTGGCTTGGGGCCCTGTAATCCTGGATAGCAACCCCAGACTCCTCCAGGGAAGATACCCAAGATGATATTTCTCTCTTGACAGTGGTCCATCCTGCAGGATCTACCCAGAACTCTTCCCAGGCGTCTCCCGGAGAGGTTTCTCCAATGCTTTAGGGCCCTGTGATCCCGGGTAGCAACCCCAGACTCCTCCAGGGAAGATACCCGAGATGATTTTTCTCTTTAGAATCTGCTCCATCCTCTGGGATGTACCCCTGACTCCTCCCAGGTGTCTCCCGCAGACTTTTCTCTAGTGGTTTAGGTATCTGAAATCCCAGGTAGCAACCCCAGACTCCTCCAGGGAAGATACCCGAGATGATTTTTCTCCTTGGGCAATGCTCCATCCTCTGGGATGCACCAGAGATTCTTCCCAGTCGTGTCCCGCAGATAGTTTTCCTGTGGTCTGGGGCCCTGTAATCCCGGGTAGCAACCCCAGACTCCTCCAGGGAAGATACCCGAGGTGATTTTTCTCCTTGGAGAATGCTGCATCGTCTGGGATTCACCGGAGACTCCTCGCAGGTATGTCCCTGAGTTTTTCCGGTGGTTTAGGGTCCTGTCATCCCGGGTAGCAACCCCAGACTCCTCCAGGGAAGATACCCAAGATGATATTTCTCTCTTGACAGTGGTCCATCCTGCGGGATCTACCCAGAAGTCTTCCCAGGCGTCTCCCACAGAGGTTTCTCCAATGCTTTAGGGCCCTGTGATCCCGGGTAGCAACCCCAGACTCCTCCAGGGAAGATACCCGAGATGATTTTTCTCCTTGGACTATTGTCCATCCTTCGGGATGCACCCGAGACTCCTCCCAGCTCTGTTTCTGAGTGTTTTCTTCCTGGCGTTTAGGGCCCTGTTATCCCAGGTAGCAACCCCAGACTCCTCCAGGGAAGATACCCGAGATGATTTTTCTCCTTGGGCAATGCTCCATCCTCTGGGATTCACTGGAGATTCCTCACAGGTATGTCCCTGAGTCTTTTTTCCGGTGGTTTACGGCCCTGTGATCCCAGGTGGCAACCCCAGACTCCTCCAGGGAAGATACCTGAGATGATTTTTCTCCTTGGGCAATGCTCCATCCTCTGGGATGCACCAGAGATTCTTCCCAGTCGTGTCCCGCAGATAGTTTTCCTGTGGTCTGGGGCCCTGTAATCCCGGGTAGCAACCCCAGACTCCTCCAGGGAAGATACCCGAGGTGATTTTTCTCCTTGGAGAATGCTGCATCGTCTGGGATTCACCGGAGACTCCTCGCAGGTATGTCCCTGAGTTTTTCCGGTGGTTTAGGGTCCTGTCATCCCGGGTAGCAACCCCAGACTCCTCCAGGGAAGATACCCAAGATGATATTTCTCTCTTGACAGTGGTCCATCCTGCGGGATCTACCCAGAAGTCTTCCCAGGCGTCTCCCACAGAGGTTTCTCCAATGCTTTAGGGCCCTGTGATCCCGGGTAGCAACCCCAGACTCCTCCAGGGAAGATACCCGAGATGATTTTTCTCCTTGGACTATTGTCCATCCTTCGGGATGCACCCGAGACTCCTCCCAGCTCTGTTTCTGAGTGTTTTCTTCCTGGCGTTTAGGGCCCTGTTATCCCAGGTAGCAACCCCAGACTCCTCCAGGGAAGATACCCGAGATGATTTTTCTCCTTGGGCAATGCTCCATCCTCTGGGATTCACTGGAGATTCCTCACAGGTATGTCCCTGAGTCTTTTTTCCGGTGGTTTACGGCCCTGTGATCCCAGGTGGCAACCCCAGACTCCTCCAGGGAAGATACCTGAGATGATTTTTCTCCTTGGGCAATGCTCCATCCTCTGGGATGCACCAGAGATTCTTCCCAGTCGTCTCCCGCAGATATTTTTCCTGTGGCTTGGGGCCCTGTAATCCTGGATAGCAACCCCAGACTCCTCCAGGGAAGATACCCGAGCTGATTTTTCTCCTTGGAGAATGCTGCATCGTCTGGGATTCACCGGAGACTCCTCGCAGGTATGTCCCTGAGTTTTTTCCGGTGGTTTAGGGTCCTGTCATCCCGGGTAGCAACCCCAGACTCCTCCAGGGAAGATACCCAAGATGATATTTCTCTCTTGACAGTGGTCCATCCTGCAGGATCTACCCAGAACTCTTCCCAGGCGTCTCCCGGAGAGGTTTCTCCAATGCTTTAGGGCCCTGTGATCCCGGGTAGCAACCCCAGACTCCTCCAGGGAAGATACCCGAGATGAATTTTCTCCTTAGAAAATGTTCCATCCTCTGGGATGCATCTGAGATTCTTCCCAGGCATCTCCCACAGACTTTTCTCCAGTGGTTTGGGGCCCTTTTATCCCAGGTAGCAACCCCAGACTCCTCCAGGGAAGATACCCGAGATGATTTTTCTCTTTAGAATCTGCTCCATCCTCTGGGATGTACCCCTGACTCCTCCCAGGTGTCTCCCGCAGACTTTTCTCTAGTGGTTTAGGTATCTGAAATCCCAGGTAGCAACCCCAGACTCCTCCAGGGAAGATACCCGAGATGATTTTTCTCCTTGGGCAATGCTCCATCCTCTGGGATGCACCAGAGATTCTTCCCAGTCGTGTCCCGCAGATAGTTTTCCTGTGGTCTGGGGCCCTGTAATCCCGGGTAGCAACCCCAGACTCCTCCAGGGAAGATACCCGAGGTGATTTTTCTCCTTGGGCAATGCTCCATCCTCTGGGATTCACTGGAGATTCCTCACAGGTATGTCCCTGAGTCTTTTTTCCGGTGGTTTACGGCCCTGTGATCCCAGGTGGCAACCCCAGACTCCTCCAGGGAAGATACCTGAGATGATTTTTCTCCTTGGGCAATGCTCCATCCTCTGGGATGCACCAGAGATTCTTCCCAGTCGTCTCCCGCAGATATTTTTCCTGTGGCTTGGGGCCCTGTAATCCTGGATAGCAACCCCAGACTCCTCCAGGGAAGATACCCAAGATGATATTTCTCTCTTGACAGTGGTCCATCCTGCAGGATCTACCCAGAACTCTTCCCAGGCGTCTCCCGGAGAGGTTTCTCCAATGCTTTAGGGCCCTGTGATCCCGGGTAGCAACCCCAGACTCCTCCAGGGAAGATACCCGAGATGATTTTTCTCTTTAGAATCTGCTCCATCCTCTGGGATGTACCCCTGACTCCTCCCAGGTGTCTCCCGCAGACTTTTCTCTAGTGGTTTAGGTATCTGAAATCCCCGGTAGCAACCCCAGACTCCTCCAGGGAAGATACCCGAGATGATTTTTCTCCTTGGGCAATGCTCCATCCTCTGGGATGCACCAGAGATTCTTCCCAGTCGTGTCCCGCAGATAGTTTTCCTGTGGTCTGGGGCCCTGTAATCCCGGGTAGCAACCCCAGACTCCTCCAGGGAAGATACCCGAGGTGATTTTTCTCCTTGGAGAATGCTGCATCGTCTGGGATTCACCGGAGACTCCTCGCAGGTATGTCCCTGAGTTTTTCCGGTGGTTTAGGGTCCTGTCATCCCGGGTAGCAACCCCAGACTCCTCCAGGGAAGATACCCAAGATGATATTTCTCTCTTGACAGTGGTCCATCCTGCGGGATCTACCCAGAAGTCTTCCCAGGCGTCTCCCACAGAGGTTTCTCCAATGCTTTAGGGCCCTGTGATCCCGGGTAGCAACCCCAGACTCCTCCAGGGAAGATACCCGAGATGATTTTTCTCCTTGGACTATTGTCCATCCTTCGGGATGCACCCGAGACTCCTCCCAGCTCTGTTTCTGAGTGTTTTCTTCCTGGCGTTTAGGGCCCTGTTATCCCAGGTAGCAACCCCAGACTCCTCCAGGGAAGATACCCGAGATGATTTTTCTCCTTGGGCAATGCTCCATCCTCTGGGATTCACTGGAGATTCCTCACAGGTATGTCCCTGAGTCTTTTTTCCGGTGGTTTACGGCCCTGTGATCCCAGGTGGCAACCCCAGACTCCTCCAGGGAAGATACCTGAGATGATTTTTCTCCTTGGGCAATGCTCCATCCTCTGGGATGCACCAGAGATTCTTCCCAGTCGTCTCCCGCAGATATTTTTCCTGTGGCTTGGGGCCCTGTAATCCTGGATAGCAACCCCAGACTCCTCCAGGGAAGATACCCGAGGTGATTTTTCTCCTTGGAGAATGCTGCATCGTCTGGGATTCACCGGAGACTCCTCGCAGGTATGTCCCTGAGTTTTTTCCGGTGGTTTAGGGTCCTGTCATCCCGGGTAGCAACCCCAGACTCCTCCAGGGAAGATACCCAAGATGATATTTCTCTCTTGACAGTGGTCCATCCTGCAGGATCTACCCAGAACTCTTCCCAGGCGTCTCCCGGAGAGGTTTCTCCAATGCTTTAGGGCCCTGTGATCCCGGGTAGCAACCCCAGACTCCTCCAGGGAAGATACCCGAGATGAATTTTCTCCTTAGAAAATGTTCCATCCTCTGGGATGCATCTGAGATTCTTCCCAGGCATCTCCCACAGACTTTTCTCCAGTGGTTTGGGGCCCTTTTATCCCAGGTAGCAACCCCAGACTCCTCCAGGGAAGATACCCGAGATGATTTTTCTCTTTAGAATCTGCTCCATCCTCTGGGATGTACCCCTGACTCCTCCCAGGTGTCTCCCGCAGACTTTTCTCTAGTGGTTTAGGTATCTGAAATCCCAGGTAGCAACCCCAGACTCCTCCAGGGAAGATACCCGAGATGATTTTTCTCCTTGGGCAATGCTCCATCCTCTGGGATGCACCAGAGATTCTTCCCAGTCGTGTCCCGCAGATAGTTTTCCTGTGGTCTGGGGCCCTGTAATCCCGGGTAGCAACCCCAGACTCCTCCAGGGAAGATACCCGAGGTGATTTTTCTCCTTGGAGAATGCTGCATCGTCTGGGATTCACCGGAGACTCCTCGCAGGTATGTCCCTGAGTTTTTTCCGGTGGTTTAGGGTCCTGTCATCCCGGGTAGCAACCCCAGACTCCTCCAGGGAAGATACCCAAGATGATATTTCTCTCTTGACAGTGGTCCATCCTGCGGGATCTACCCAGAAGTCTTCCCAGGCGTCTCCCACAGAGGTTTCTCCAATGCTTTAGGGCCCTGTGATCCCGGGTAGCAACCCCAGACTCCTCCAGGGAAGATACCCGAGATGAATTTTCTCCTTAGAAAATGTTCCATCCTCTGGGATGCATCTGAGATTCTTCCCAGGCATCTCCCGCAGACTTTTCTCCAGTGGTTTGGGGCCCTTTTATCCCAGGTAGCAACCCCAGACTCCTCCAGGGAAGATACCCGAGATGATTTTTCTCTTTAGAAAATGCTCCATCCTCTGGGATGTACCCCTGACTCCTCCCAGTTGTCTCCCGCAGACTTTTCTCTAGTGGTTTAGGTATCTGAAATCCCAGGTAGCAACCCCAGACTCCTCCAGGGAAGATACCCGAGATGATTTTTCTCCTTGGGCAATGCTCCATCCTCTGGGATGCACCTGAGATTTCTCCCAGCTCTGTTTCTGAGTGTTTTCTTCCTGGAGTTTAGAGCCTTTTAATCCCAGGTAGCAACTCCAGACTCCTCCAGGAAAGATACCCAAGATGATATTTCTCTCTTGACAGTGGTCCATCCTGCAGGATCTACCCAGAACTCTTCCCAGGCGTCTCCCGGAGAGGTTTCTCCAATGCTTTAGGGCCCTGTGATCCCGGGTAGCAACCCCAGACTCCTCCAGGGAAGATACCCGAGATGAATTTTCTCCTTAGAAAATGTTCCATCCTCTGGGATGCATCTGAGATTCTTCCCAGGCATCTCCCACAGACTTTTCTCCAGTGGTTTGGGGCCCTTTTATCCCAGGTAGCAACCCCAGACTCCTCCAGGGAAGATACCCGAGATGATTTTTCTCTTTAGAATCTGCTCCATCCTCTGGGATGTACCCCTGACTCCTCCCAGGTGTCTCCCGCAGACTTTTCTCTAGTGGTTTAGGTATCTGAAATCCCAGGTAGCAACCCCAGACTCCTCCAGGGAAGATACCCGAGATGATTTTTCTCCTTGGGCAATGCTCCATCCTCTGGGATGCACCTGAGATTTCTCCCAGCTCTGTTTCTGAGTGTTTTCTTCCTGGAGTTTAGAGCCTTTTAATCCCAGGTAGCAACTCCAGACTCCTCCAGGAAAGATACCCAAGATGATATTTCTCTCTTGACAGTGGTCCATCCTGCAGGATCTACCCAGAACTCTTCCCAGGCGTCTCCCGGAGAGGTTTCTCCAATGCTTTAGGGCCCTGTGATCCCGGGTAGCAACCCCAGACTCCTCCAGGGAAGATACCCGAGATGAATTTTCTCCTTAGAAAATGTTCCATCCTCTGGGATGCATCTGAGATTCTTCCCAGGCATCTCCCACAGACTTTTCTCCAGTGGTTTGGGGCCCTTTTATCCCAGGTAGCAACCCCAGACTCCTCCAGGGAAGATACCCGAGATGATTTTTCTCTTTAGAATCTGCTCCATCCTCTGGGATGTACCCCTGACTCCTCCCAGGTGTCTCCCGCAGACTTTTCTCTAGTGGTTTAGGTATCTGAAATCCCAGGTAGCAACCCCAGACTCCTCCAGGGAAGATACCCGAGGTGATTTTTCTCCTTGGGCAATGCTCCATCCTCTGGGATGCACCAGAGATTCTTCCCAGTCGTGTCCCGCAGATAGTTTTCCTGTGGTCTGGGGCCCTGTAATCCCGGGTAGCAACCCCAGACTCCTCCAGGGAAGATACCCGAGGTGATTTTTCTCCTTGGAGAATGCTGCATCGTCTGGGATTCACCGGAGACTCCTCGCAGGTATGTCCCTGAGTTTTTCCGGTGGTTTAGGGTCCTGTCATCCCGGGTAGCAACCCCAGACTCCTCCAGGGAAGATACCCAAGATGATATTTCTCTCTTGACAGTGGTCCATCCTGCGGGATCTACCCAGAAGTCTTCCCAGGCGTCTCCCACAGAGGTTTCTCCAATGCTTTAGGGCCCTGTGATCCCGGGTAGCAACCCCAGACTCCTCCAGGGAAGATACCCGAGATGATTTTTCTCCTTGGACTATTGTCCATCCTTCGGGATGCACCCGAGACTCCTCCCAGCTCTGTTTCTGAGTGTTTTCTTCCTGGCGTTTAGGGCCCTGTTATCCCAGGTAGCAACCCCAGACTCCTCCAGGGAAGATACCCGAGATGATTTTTCTCCTTGGGCAATGCTCCATCCTCTGGGATTCACTGGAGATTCCTCACAGGTATGTCCCTGAGTCTTTTTTCCGGTGGTTTACGGCCCTGTGATCCCAGGTGGCAACCCCAGACTCCTCCAGGGAAGATACCTGAGATGATTTTTCTCCTTGGGCAATGCTCCATCCTCTGGGATGCACCAGAGATTCTTCCCAGTCGTCTCCCGCAGATATTTTTCCTGTGGCTTGGGGCCCTGTAATCCTGGATAGCAACCCCAGACTCCTCCAGGGAAGATACCCGAGGTGATTTTTCTCCTTGGAGAATGCTGCATCGTCTGGGATTCACCGGAGACTCCTCGCAGGTATGTCCCTGAGTTTTTTCCGGTGGTTTAGGGTCCTGTCATCCCGGGTAGCAACCCCAGACTCCTCCAGGGAAGATACCCAAGATGATATTTCTCTCTTGACAGTGGTCCATCCTGCAGGATCTACCCAGAACTCTTCCCAGGCGTCTCCCGGAGAGGTTTCTCCAATGCTTTAGGGCCCTGTGATCCCGGGTAGCAACCCCAGACTCCTCCAGGGAAGATACCCGAGATGAATTTTCTCCTTAGAAAATGTTCCATCCTCTGGGATGCATCTGAGATTCTTCCCAGGCATCTCCCGCAGACTTTTCTCCAGTGGTTTGGGGCCCTTTTATCCCAGGTAGCAACCCCAGACTCCTCCAGGGAAGATACCCGAGATGATTTTTCTCTTTAGAATCTGCTCCATCCTCTGGGATGTACCCCTGACTCCTCCCAGGTGTCTCCCGCAGACTTTTCTCTAGTGGTTTAGGTATCTGAAATCCCAGGTAGCAACCCCAGACTCCTCCAGGGAAGATACCCGAGATGATTTTTCTCCTTGGGCAATGCTCCATCCTCTGGGATGCACCAGAGATTCTTCCCAGTCGTGTCCCGCAGATAGTTTTCCTGTGGTCTGGGGCCCTGTAATCCCGGGTAGCAACCCCAGACTCCTCCAGGGAAGATACCCGAGGTGATTTTTCTCCTTGGAGAATGCTGCATCGTCTGGGATTCACCGGAGACTCCTCGCAGGTATGTCCCTGAGTTTTTTCCGGTGGTTTAGGGTCCTGTCATCCCGGGTAGCAACCCCAGACTCCTCCAGGGAAGATACCCAAGATGATATTTCTCTCTTGACAGTGGTCCATCCTGCGGGATCTACCCAGAAGTCTTCCCAGGCGTCTCCCACAGAGGTTTCTCCAATGCTTTAGGGCCCTGTGATCCCGGGTAGCAACCCCAGACTCCTCCAGGGAAGATACCCGAGATGAATTTTCTCCTTAGAAAATGTTCCATCCTCTGGGATGCATCTGAGATTCTTCCCAGGCATCTCCCGCAGACTTTTCTCCAGTGGTTTGGGGCCCTTTTATCCCAGGTAGCAACCCCAGACTCCTCCAGGGAAGATACCCGAGATGATTTTTCTCTTTAGAAAATGCTCCATCCTCTGGGATGTACCCCTGACTCCTCCCAGTTGTCTCCCGCAGACTTTTCTCTAGTGGTTTAGGTATCTGAAATCCCAGGTAGCAACCCCAGACTCCTCCAGGGAAGATACCCGAGATGATTTTTCTCCTTGGGCAATGCTCCATCCTCTGGGATGCACCTGAGATTTCTCCCAGCTCTGTTTCTGAGTGTTTTCTTCCTGGAGTTTAGAGCCTTTTAATCCCAGGTAGCAACTCCAGACTCCTCCAGGAAAGATACCCAAGATGATATTTCTCTCTTGACAGTGGTCCATCCTGCAGGATCTACCCAGAACTCTTCCCAGGCGTCTCCCGGAGAGGTTTCTCCAATGCTTTAGGGCCCTGTGATCCCGGGTAGCAACCCCAGACTCCTCCAGGGAAGATACCCGAGATGAATTTTCTCCTTAGAAAATGTTCCATCCTCTGGGATGCATCTGAGATTCTTCCCAGGCATCTCCCACAGACTTTTCTCCAGTGGTTTGGGGCCCTTTTATCCCAGGTAGCAACCCCAGACTCCTCCAGGGAAGATACCCGAGGTGATTTTTCTCCTTGGGCAATGCTCCATCCTCTGGGATTCACCGGAGACTCCTTGCAGGTATGTCCCTGAGTCTTTTTTCCGGTGGTTTAGGGTACTGTCATCCCGGGTAGCAACCCCAGACTCCTCCAGGGAAGATACCCGAGATGATTTTTCTCTTTAGAATCTACTCCATCCTCTGGGATGTACCGCTGACTCCTCCCAGGTGTCTCCCGCAGACTATTCTCTAGTGGCTTAGGTATCTGAAATCCCAGGTAGCAACCCCAGACTCCTCCAGGGAAGATACCCGAGATGAATTTTCTCCTTGGGCAATGCTCCATCCTCTGGAATTCACCGGAGACTCCTCGCAGGTATGTCCCTCAGTCTTTTTTCCGGTGATTTAGAGTCCTGTCATCCAAGGTAGCAACACCAGACTGCTCCAGGGAGGATACTTGAGATGATTTTCCTCCTTTGGCAATGCTCAATCCTCTGGGATGCACTCGAGACTCCTCCCAGCTCTGTTTCTGAGTGTTTTCTTCCTGGGGTTTAGGGCCCTGTGATCCCTGGTAGCAACCCCCGACTCCTCCAGAGAAGATACCCGAGATGATTTTTCTCTTTAGAAAATGCTCCATCCTCTGGGATGCATCCGAGACTTATCCCAGCTATGTCCCTGAGTCTTTATTCCGGTGATTTAGGGTCCTGTCATCTCGGGTAGCAACCCCAGACTCCTCCAGGGAAGATACCCCAGATGATTTTTCTCCTTGGGCAATGCTCCATCCTCTGGGATTCACCGGAGATTCCTCACAGCTATGTCGCTGAGTCTTTTTTCCGGTGGTTTAGGGTCCTGTCATCCCGGGTAGCAACCCCAGACTCCTCCAGGGAAGATACCCGAGATGATTTTTCTCCTTGGGCAATGCTCCATCCTCTGGGATGCACCAGAGATTCTTCCCAGTCGTGTCCCGCAGATAGTTTTCCTGTGGTCTGGGGCCCTGTAATCCCGGGTAGCAACCCCAGACTCCTCCAGGGAAGATACCCGAGGTGATTTTTCTCCTTGGGCAATGCTCCATCCTCTGGGATTCACTGGAGATTCCTCACAGGTATGTCCCTGAGTCTTTTTTCCGGTGGTTTACGGCCCTGTGATCCCAGGTGGCAACCCCAGACTCCTCCAGGGAAGATACCTGAGATGATTTTTCTCCTTGGGCAATGCTCCATCCTCTGGGATGCACCAGAGATTCTTCCCAGTCGTCTCCCGCAGATATTTTTCCTGTGGCTTGGGGCCCTGTAATCCTGGATAGCAACCCCAGACTCCTCCAGGGAAGATACCCAAGATGATATTTCTCTCTTGACAGTGGTCCATCCTGCAGGATCTACCCAGAACTCTTCCCAGGCGTCTCCCGGAGAGGTTTCTCCAATGCTTTAGGGCCCTGTGATCCCGGGTAGCAACCCCAGACTCCTCCAGGGAAGATACCCGAGATGATTTTTCTCTTTAGAATCTGCTCCATCCTCTGGGATGTACCCCTGACTCCTCCCAGGTGTCTCCCGCAGACTTTTCTCTAGTGGTTTAGGTATCTGAAATCCCAGGTAGCAACCCCAGACTCCTCCAGGGAAGATACCCGAGATGATTTTTCTCCTTGGGCAATGCTCCATCCTCTGGGATGCACCAGAGATTCTTCCCAGTCGTGTCCCGCAGATAGTTTTCCTGTGGTCTGGGGCCCTGTAATCCCGGGTAGCAACCCCAGACTCCTCCAGGGAAGATACCCGAGGTGATTTTTCTCCTTGGAGAATGCTGCATCGTCTGGGATTCACCGGAGACTCCTCGCAGGTATGTCCCTGAGTTTTTCCGGTGGTTTAGGGTCCTG
The DNA here is from genome assembly GCF_965231255.1 of Vanellus vanellus. Classification (NCBI taxonomy): domain Eukaryota; kingdom Metazoa; phylum Chordata; class Aves; order Charadriiformes; family Charadriidae; genus Vanellus; species Vanellus vanellus. The sequence goes on from NW_028127876.1 coordinate 1,119,037, forward strand.
TCATCCCGGGTAGCAACCCCAGACTCCTCCAGGGAAGATACCCAAGATGATATTTCTCTCTTGACAGTGGTCCATCCTGCGGGATCTACCCAGAAGTCTTCCCAGGCGTCTCCCACAGAGGTTTCTCCAATGCTTTAGGGCCCTGTGATCCCGGGTAGCAACCCCAGACTCCTCCAGGGAAGATACCCGAGATGATTTTTCTCCTTGGACTATTGTCCATCCTTCGGGATGCACCCGAGACTCCTCCCAGCTCTGTTTCTGAGTGTTTTCTTCCTGGCGTTTAGGGCCCTGTTATCCCAGGTAGCAACCCCAGACTCCTCCAGGGAAGATACCCGAGATGATTTTTCTCCTTGGGCAATGCTCCATCCTCTGGGATTCACTGGAGATTCCTCACAGGTATGTCCCTGAGTCTTTTTTCCGGTGGTTTACGGCCCTGTGATCCCAGGTGGCAACCCCAGACTCCTCCAGGGAAGATACCCGAGGTGATTTTTCTCCTTGGAGAATGCTGCATCGTCTGGGATTCACCGGAGACTCCTCGCAGGTATGTCCCTGAGTTTTTTCCGGTGGTTTAGGGTCCTGTCATCCCGGGTAGCAACCCCAGACTCCTCCAGGGAAGATACCCAAGATGATATTTCTCTCTTGACAGTGGTCCATCCTGCAGGATCTACCCAGAACTCTTCCCAGGCGTCTCCCGGAGAGGTTTCTCCAATGCTTTAGGGCCCTGTGATCCCGGGTAGCAACCCCAGACTCCTCCAGGGAAGATACCCGAGATGAATTTTCTCCTTAGAAAATGTTCCATCCTCTGGGATGCATCTGAGATTCTTCCCAGGCATCTCCCACAGACTTTTCTCCAGTGGTTTGGGGCCCTTTTATCCCAGGTAGCAACCCCAGACTCCTCCAGGGAAGATACCCGAGGTGATTTTTCTCCTTGGGCAATGCTCCATCCTCTGGGATTCACCGGAGACTCCTTGCAGGTATGTCCCTGAGTCTTTTTTCCGGTGGTTTAGGGTACTGTCATCCCGGGTAGCAACCCCAGACTCCTCCAGGGAAGATACCCGAGATGATTTTTCTCTTTAGAATCTACTCCATCCTCTGGGATGTACCGCTGACTCCTCCCAGGTGTCTCCCGCAGACTATTCTCTAGTGGCTTAGGTATCTGAAATCCCAGGTAGCAACCCCAGACTCCTCCAGGGAAGATACCCGAGATGAATTTTCTCCTTGGGCAATGCTCCATCCTCTGGAATTCACCGGAGACTCCTCGCAGGTATGTCCCTCAGTCTTTTTTCCGGTGATTTAGAGTCCTGTCATCCAAGGTAGCAACACCAGACTGCTCCAGGGAGGATACTTGAGATGATTTTCCTCCTTTGGCAATGCTCAATCCTCTGGGATGCACTCGAGACTCCTCCCAGCTCTGTTTCTGAGTGTTTTCTTCCTGGGGTTTAGGGCCCTGTGATCCCTGGTAGCAACCCCCGACTCCTCCAGAGAAGATACCCGAGATGATTTTTCTCTTTAGAAAATGCTCCATCCTCTGGGATGCATCCGAGACTTATCCCAGCTATGTCCCTGAGTCTTTATTCCGGTGATTTAGGGTCCTGTCATCTCGGGTAGCAACCCCAGACTCCTCCAGGGAAGATACCCCAGATGATTTTTCTCCTTGGGCAATGCTCCATCCTCTGGGATTCACCGGAGATTCCTCACAGCTATGTCCCTGAGTCTTTTTTCCGGTGTTTTAGGGTCCTGTCATCCCGGGTAGCAACCCCAGACTCCTCCAGGGAAGATACCCGAGATGATTTTTCTCCTTGGGCAATGCTCCATCCTCTGGGATGCACCAGAGATTCTTCCCAGTCGTGTCCCGCAGATAGTTTTCCTGTGGTCTGGGGCCCTGTAATCCCGGGTAGCAACCCCAGACTCCTCCAGGGAAGATACCCGAGGTGATTTTTCTCCTTGGGCAATGCTCCATCCTCTGGGATTCACTGGAGATTCCTCACAGGTATGTCCCTGAGTCTTTTTTCCGGTGGTTTACGGCCCTGTGATCCCAGGTGGCAACCCCAGACTCCTCCAGGGAAGATACCTGAGATGATTTTTCTCCTTGGGCAATGCTCCATCCTCTGGGATGCACCAGAGATTCTTCCCAGTCGTCTCCCGGAGAGGTTTCTCCAATGCTTTAGGGCCCTGTGATCCCGGGTAGCAACCCCAGACTCCTCCAGGGAAGATACCCGAGATGAATTTTCTCCTTAGAAAATGTTCCATCCTCTGGGATGCATCTGAGATTCTTCCCAGGCATCTCCCACAGACTTTTCTCCAGTGGTTTGGGGCCCTTTTATCCCAGGTAGCAACCCCAGACTCCTCCAGGGAAGATACCCGAGATGATTTTTCTCTTTAGAATCTGCTCCATCCTCTGGGATGTACCCCTGACTCCTCCCAGGTGTCTCCCCAGACTTTTCTCTAGTGGTTTAGGTATCTGAAATCCCAGGTAGCAACCCCAGACTCCTCCAGGGAAGATACCCGAGATGATTTTTCTCCTTGGGCAATGCTCCATCCTCTGGGATGCACCAGAGATTCTTCCCAGTCGTGTCCCGCAGATAGTTTTCCTGTGGTCTGGGGCCCTGTAATCCCGGGTAGCAACCCCAGACTCCTCCAGGGAAGATACCCGAGGTGATTTTTCTCCTTGGAGAATGCTGCATCGTCTGGGATTCACCGGAGACTCCTCGCAGGTATGTCCCTGAGTTTTTCCGGTGGTTTAGGGTCCTGTCATCCCGGGTAGCAACCCCAGACTCCTCCAGGGAAGATACCCAAGATGATATTTCTCTCTTGACAGTGGTCCATCCTGCAGGATCTACCCAGAACTCTTCCCAGGCGTCTCCCGGAGAGGTTTCTCCAATGCTTTAGGGCCCTGTGATCCCGGGTAGCAACCCCAGACTCCTCCAGGGAAGATACCCGAGATGATTTTTCTCTTTAGAATCTGCTCCATCCTCTGGGATGTACCCCTGACTCCTCCCAGGTGTCTCCCGCAGACTTTTCTCTAGTGGTTTAGGTATCTGAAATCCCAGGTAGCAACCCCAGACTCCTCCAGGGAAGATACCCGAGGTGATTTTTCTCCTTGGGCAATGCTCCATCCTCTGGGATGCACCAGAGATTCTTCCCAGTCGTGTCCCGCAGATAGTTTTCCTGTGGTCTGGGGCCCTGTAATCCCGGGTAGCAACCCCAGACTCCTCCAGGGAAGATACCCGAGGTGATTTTTCTCCTTGGAGAATGCTGCATCGTCTGGGATTCACCGGAGACTCCTCGCAGGTATGTCCCTGAGTTTTTCCGGTGGTTTAGGGTCCTGTCATCCCGGGTAGCAACCCCAGACTCCTCCAGGGAAGATACCCAAGATGATATTTCTCTCTTGACAGTGGTCCATCCTGCGGGATCTACCCAGAAGTCTTCCCAGGCGTCTCCCACAGAGGTTTCTCCAATGCTTTAGGGCCCTGTGATCCCGGGTAGCAACCCCAGACTCCTCCAGGGAAGATACCCGAGATGATTTTTCTCCTTGGACTATTGTCCATCCTTCGGGATGCACCCGAGACTCCTCCCAGCTCTGTTTCTGAGTGTTTTCTTCCTGGCGTTTAGGGCCCTGTTATCCCAGGTAGCAACCCCAGACTCCTCCAGGGAAGATACCCGAGATGATTTTTCTCCTTGGGCAATGCTCCATCCTCTGGGATTCACTGGAGATTCCTCACAGGTATGTCCCTGAGTCTTTTTTCCGGTGGTTTACGGCCCTGTGATCCCAGGTGGCAACCCCAGACTCCTCCAGGGAAGATACCTGAGATGATTTTTCTCCTTGGGCAATGCTCCATCCTCTGGGATGCACCAGAGATTCTTCCCAGTCGTCTCCCGCAGATATTTTTCCTGTGGCTTGGGGCCCTGTAATCCTGGATAGCAACCCCAGACTCCTCCAGGGAAGATACCCGAGGTGATTTTTCTCCTTGGAGAATGCTGCATCGTCTGGGATTCACCGGAGACTCCTCGCAGGTATGTCCCTGAGTTTTTTCCGGTGGTTTAGGGTCCTGTCATCCCGGGTAGCAACCCCAGACTCCTCCAGGGAAGATACCCAAGATGATATTTCTCTCTTGACAGTGGTCCATCCTGCAGGATCTACCCAGAACTCTTCCCAGGCGTCTCCCGGAGAGGTTTCTCCAATGCTTTAGGGCCCTGTGATCCCGGGTAGCAACCCCAGACTCCTCCAGGGAAGATACCCGAGATGAATTTTCTCCTTAGAAAATGTTCCATCCTCTGGGATGCATCTGAGATTCTTCCCAGGCATCTCCCACAGACTTTTCTCCAGTGGTTTGGGGCCCTTTTATCCCAGGTAGCAACCCCAGACTCCTCCAGGGAAGATACCCGAGATGATTTTTCTCTTTAGAATCTGCTCCATCCTCTGGGATGTACCCCTGACTCCTCCCAGGTGTCTCCCGCAGACTTTTCTCTAGTGGTTTAGGTATCTGAAATCCCAGGTAGCAACCCCAGACTCCTCCAGGGAAGATACCCGAGATGATTTTTCTCCTTGGGCAATGCTCCATCCTCTGGGATGCACCTGAGATTCTTCCCAGTCGTGTCCCGCAGATAGTTTTCCTGTGGTCTGGGGCCCTGTAATCCCGGGTAGCAACCCCAGACTCCTCCAGGGAAGATACCCGAGGTGATTTTTCTCCTTGGAGAATGCTGCATCGTCTGGGATTCACCGGAGACTCCTCGCAGGTATGTCCCTGAGTTTTTTCCGGTGGTTTAGGGTCCTGTCATCCCGGGTAGCAACCCCAGACTCCTCCAGGGAAGATACCCAAGATGATATTTCTCTCTTGACAGTGGTCCATCCTGCGGGATCTACCCAGAAGTCTTCCCAGGCGTCTCCCACAGAGGTTTCTCCAATGCTTTAGGGCCCTGTGATCCCGGGTAGCAACCCCAGACTCCTCCAGGGAAGATACCCGAGATGAATTTTCTCCTTAGAAAATGTTCCATCCTCTGGGATGCATCTGAGATTCTTCCCAGGCATCTCCCGCAGACTTTTCTCCAGTGGTTTGGGGCCCTTTTATCCCAGGTAGCAACCCCAGACTCCTCCAGGGAAGATACCCGAGATGATTTTTCTCTTTAGAAAATGCTCCATCCTCTGGGATGTACCCCTGACTCCTCCCAGTTGTCTCCCGCAGACTTTTCTCTAGTGGTTTAGGTATCTGAAATCCCAGGTAGCAACCCCAGACTCCTCCAGGGAAGATACCCGAGATGATTTTTCTCCTTGGGCAATGCTCCATCCTCTGGGATGCACCTGAGATTTCTCCCAGCTCTGTTTCTGAGTGTTTTCTTCCTGGAGTTTAGAGCCTTTTAATCCCAGGTAGCAACTCCAGACTCCTCCAGGAAAGATACCCAAGATGATATTTCTCTCTTGACAGTGGTCCATCCTGCAGGATCTACCCAGAACTCTTCCCAGGCGTCTCCCGGAGAGGTTTCTCCAATGCTTTAGGGCCCTGTGATCCCGGGTAGCAACCCCAGACTCCTCCAGGGAAGATACCCGAGATGAATTTTCTCCTTAGAAAATGTTCCATCCTCTGGGATGCATCTGAGATTCTTCCCAGGCATCTCCCACAGACTTTTCTCCAGTGGTTTGGGGCCCTTTTATCCCAGGTAGCAACCCCAGACTCCTCCAGGGAAGATACCCGAGGTGATTTTTCTCCTTGGGCAATGCTCCATCCTCTGGGATTCACCGGAGACTCCTTGCAGGTATGTCCCTGAGTCTTTTTTCCGGTGGTTTAGGGTACTGTCATCCCGGGTAGCAACCCCAGACTCCTCCAGGGAAGATACCCGAGATGATTTTTCTCTTTAGAATCTACTCCATCCTCTGGGATGTACCGCTGACTCCTCCCAGGTGTCTCCCGCAGACTATTCTCTAGTGGCTTAGGTATCTGAAATCCCAGGTAGCAACCCCAGACTCCTCCAGGGAAGATACCCGAGATGAATTTTCTCCTTGGGCAATGCTCCATCCTCTGGAATTCACCGGAGACTCCTCGCAGGTATGTCCCTCAGTCTTTTTTCCGGTGATTTAGAGTCCTGTCATCCAAGGTAGCAACACCAGACTGCTCCAGGGAGGATACTTGAGATGATTTTCCTCCTTTGGCAATGCTCAATCCTCTGGGATGCACTCGAGACTCCTCCCAGCTCTGTTTCTGAGTGTTTTCTTCCTGGGGTTTAGGGCCCTGTGATCCCTGGTAGCAACCCCCGACTCCTCCAGAGAAGATACCCGAGATGATTTTTCTCTTTAGAAAATGCTCCATCCTCTGGGATGCATCCGAGACTTATCCCAGCTATGTCCCTGAGTCTTTATTCCGGTGATTTAGGGTCCTGTCATCTCGGGTAGCAACCCCAGACTCCTCCAGGGAAGATACCCCAGATGATTTTTCTCCTTGGGCAATGCTCCATCCTCTGGGATTCACCGGAGATTCCTCACAGCTATGTCGCTGAGTCTTTTTTCCGGTGTTTTAGGGTCCTGTCATCCCGGGTAGCAACCCCAGACTCCTCCAGGGAAGATACCCGAGATGATTTTTCTCCTTGGGCAATGCTCCATCCTCTGGGATGCACCAGAGATTCTTCCCAGTCGTGTCCCGCAGATAGTTTTCCTGTGGTCTGGGGCCCTGTAATCCCGGGTAGCAACCCCAGACTCCTCCAGGGAAGATACCCGAGGTGATTTTTCTCCTTGGGCAATGCTCCATCCTCTGGGATTCACTGGAGATTCCTCACAGGTATGTCCCTGAGTCTTTTTTCCGGTGGTTTACGGCCCTGTGATCCCAGGTGGCAACCCCAGACTCCTCCAGGGAAGATACCTGAGATGATTTTTCTCCTTGGGCAATGCTCCATCCTCTGGGATGCACCAGAGATTCTTCCCAGTCGTCTCCCGCAGATATTTTTCCTGTGGCTTGGGGCCCTGTAATCCTGGATAGCAACCCCAGACTCCTCCAGGGAAGATACCCAAGATGATATTTCTCTCTTGACAGTGGTCCATCCTGCAGGATCTACCCAGAACTCTTCCCAGGCGTCTCCCGGAGAGGTTTCTCCAATGCTTTAGGGCCCTGTGATCCCGGGTAGCAACCCCAGACTCCTCCAGGGAAGATACCCGAGATGATTTTTCTCTTTAGAATCTGCTCCATCCTCTGGGATGTACCCCTGACTCCTCCCAGGTGTCTCCCGCAGACTTTTCTCTAGTGGTTTAGGTATCTGAAATCCCAGGTAGCAACCCCAGACTCCTCCAGGGAAGATACCCGAGATGATTTTTCTCCTTGGGCAATGCTCCATCCTCTGGGATGCACCAGAGATTCTTCCCAGTCGTGTCCCGCAGATAGTTTTCCTGTGGTCTGGGGCCCTGTAATCCCGGGTAGCAACCCCAGACTCCTCCAGGGAAGATACCCGAGGTGATTTTTCTCCTTGGAGAATGCTGCATCGTCTGGGATTCACCGGAGACTCCTCGCAGGTATGTCCCTGAGTTTTTCCGGTGGTTTAGGGTCCTGTCATCCCGGGTAGCAACCCCAGACTCCTCCAGGGAAGATACCCAAGATGATATTTCTCTCTTGACAGTGGTCCATCCTGCGGGATCTACCCAGAAGTCTTCCCAGGCGTCTCCCACAGAGGTTTCTCCAATGCTTTAGGGCCCTGTGATCCCGGGTAGCAACCCCAGACTCCTCCAGGGAAGATACCCGAGATGATTTTTCTCCTTGGACTATTGTCCATCCTTCGGGATGCACCCGAGACTCCTCCCAGCTCTGTTTCTGAGTGTTTTCTTCCTGGCGTTTAGGGCCCTGTTATCCCAGGTAGCAACCCCAGACTCCTCCAGGGAAGATACCCGAGATGATTTTTCTCCTTGGGCAATGCTCCATCCTCTGGGATTCACTGGAGATTCCTCACAGGTATGTCCCTGAGTCTTTTTTCCGGTGGTTTACGGCCCTGTGATCCCAGGTGGCAACCCCAGACTCCTCCAGGGAAGATACCCGAGGTGATTTTTCTCCTTGGAGAATGCTGCATCGTCTGGGATTCACCGGAGAGTCCTCGCAGGTATGTCCCTGAGTTTTTTCCGGTGGTTTAGGGTCCTGTCATCCCGGGTAGCAACCCCAGACTCCTCCAGGGAAGATACCCAAGATGATATTTCTCTCTTGACAGTGGTCCATCCTGCAGGATCTACCCAGAACTCTTCCCAGGCGTCTCCCGGAGAGGTTTCTCCAATGCTTTAGGGCCCTGTGATCCCGGGTAGCAACCCCAGACTCCTCCAGGGAAGATACCCGAGATGAATTTTCTCCTTAGAAAATGTTCCATCCTCTGGGATGCATCTGAGATTCTTCCCAGGCATCTCCCACAGACTTTTCTCCAGTGGTTTGGGGCCCTTTTATCCCAGGTAGCAACCCCAGACTCCTCCAGGGAAGATACCCGAGATGATTTTTCTCTTTAGAATCTGCTCCATCCTCTGGGATGTACCCCTGACTCCTCCCAGGTGTCTCCCGCAGACTTTTCTCTAGTGGTTTAGGTATCTGAAATCCCAGGTAGCAACCCCAGACTCCTCCAGGGAAGATACCCGAGATGATTTTTCTCCTTGGGCAATGCTCCATCCTCTGGGATGCACCAGAGATTCTTCCCAGTCGTGTCCCGCAGATAGTTTTCCTGTGGTCTGGGGCCCTCTAATCCCGGGTAGCAACCCCAGACTCCTCCAGGGAAGATACCCGAGGTGATTTTTCTCCTTGGAGAATGCTGCATCGTCTGGGATTCACCGGAGACTCCTCGCAGGTATGTCCCTGAGTTTTTTCCGGTGGTTTAGGGTCCTGTCATCCCGGGTAGCAACCCCAGACTCCTCCAGGGAAGATACCCAAGATGATATTTCTCTCTTGACAGTGGTCCATCCTGCGGGATCTACCCAGAAGTCTTCCCAGGCGTCTCCCACAGAGGTTTCTCCAATGCTTTAGGGCCCTGTGATCCCGGGTAGCAACCCCAGACTCCTCCAGGGAAGATACCCGAGATGAATTTTCTCCTTAGAAAATGTTCCATCCTCTGGGATGCATCTGAGATTCTTCCCAGGCATCTCCCGCAGACTTTTCTCCAGTGGTTTGGGGCCCTTTTATCCCAGGTAGCAACCCCAGACTCCTCCAGGGAAGATACCCGAGATGATTTTTCTCTTTAGAAAATGCTCCATCCTCTGGGATGTACCCCTGACTCCTCCCAGTTGTCTCCCGCAGACTTTTCTATAGTGGTTTAGGTATCTGAAATCCCAGGTAGCAACCCCAGACTCCTCCAGGGAAGATACCCGAGATGATTTTTCTCCTTGGGCAATGCTCCATCCTCTGGGATGCACCTGAGATTTCTCCCAGCTCTGTTTCTGAGTGTTTTCTTCCTGGAGTTTAGAGCCTTTTAATCCCAGGTAGCAACTCCAGACTCCTCCAGGAAAGATACCCAAGATGATATTTCTCTCTTGACAGTGGTCCATCCTGCAGGATCTACCCAGAACTCTTCCCAGGCGTCTCCAGGAGAGGTTTCTCCAATGCTTTAGGGCCCTGTGATCCCGGGTAGCAACCCCAGACTCCTCCAGGGAAGATACCCGAGATGAATTTTCTCCTTAGAAAATGTTCCATCCTCTGGGATGCATCTGAGATTCTTCCCAGGCATCTCCCACAGACTTTTCTCCAGTGGTTTGGGGCCCTTTTATCCCAGGTAGCAACCCCAGACTCCTCCAGGGAAGATACCCGAGATGATTTTTCTCTTTAGAATCTGCTCCATCCTCTGGGATGTACCCCTGACTCCTCCCAGGTGTCTCCCGCAGACTTTTCTCTAGTGGTTTAGGTATCTGAAATCCCAGGTAGCAACCCCAGACTCCTCCAGGGAAGATACCCGAGATGATTTTTCTCCTTGGGCAATGCTCCATCCTCTGGGATGCACCAGAGATTCTTCCCAGTCGTGTCCCGCAGATAGTTTTCCTGTGGTCTGGGGCCCTGTAATCCCGGGTAGCAACCCCAGACTCCTCCAGGGAAGATACCCGAGGTGATTTTTCTCCTTGGAGAATGCTGCATCGTCTGGGATTCACCGGAGACTCCTCGCAGGTATGTCCCTGAGTTTTTCCGGTGGTTTAGGGTCCTGTCATCCCGGGTAGCAACCCCAGACTCCTCCAGGGAAGATACCCAAGATGATATTTCTCTCTTGACAGTGGTCCATCCTGCGGGATCTACCCAGAAGTCTTCCCAGGCGTCTCCCACAGAGGTTTCTCCAATGCTTTAGGGCCCTGTGATCCCGGGTAGCAACCCCAGACTCCTCCAGGGAAGATACCCGAGATGATTTTTCTCCTTGGACTATTGTCCATCCTTCGGGATGCACCCGAGACTCCTCCCAGCTCTGTTTCTGAGTGTTTTCTTCCTGGCGTTTAGGGCCCTGTTATCCCAGGTAGCAACCCCAGACTCCTCCAGGGAAGATACCCGAGATGATTTTTCTCCTTGGGCAATGCTCCATCCTCTGGGATTCACTGGAGATTCCTCACAGGTATGTCCCTGAGTCTTTTTTCCGGTGGTTTACGGCCCTGTGATCCCAGGTGGCAACCCCAGACTCCTCCAGGGAAGATACCTGAGATGATTTTTCTCCTTGGGCAATGCTCCATCCTCTGGGATGCACCAGAGATTCTTCCCAGTCGTCTCCCGCAGATATTTTTCCTGTGGCTTGGGGCCCTGTAATCCTGGATAGCAACCCCAGACTCCTCCAGGGAAGATACCCGAGGTGATTTTTCTCCTTGGAGAATGCTGAATCGTCTGGGATTCACCGGAGACTCCTCGCAGGTATGTCCCTGAGTTTTTTCCGGTGGTTTAGGGTCCTGTCATCCCGGGTAGCAACCCCAGACTCCTCCAGGGAAGATACCCAAGATGATATTTCTCTCTTGACAGTGGTCCATCCTGCAGGATCTACCCAGAACTCTTCCCAGGCGTCTCCCGGAGAGGTTTCTCCAATGCTTTAGGGCCCTGTGATCCCGGGTAGCAACCCCAGACTCCTCCAGGGAAGATACCCGAGATGAATTTTCTCCTTAGAAAATGTTCCATCCTCTGGGATGCATCTGAGATTCTTCCCACGCATCTCCCACAGACTTTTCTCCAGTGGTTTGGGGCCCTTTTATCCCAGGTAGCAACCCCAGACTCCTCCAGGGAAGATACCCGAGATGATTTTTCTCTTTAGAATCTGCTCCATCCTCTGGGATGTACCCCTGACTCCTCCCAGGTGTCTCCCGCAGACTTTTCTCTAGTGGTTTAGGTATCTGAAATCCCAGGTAGCAACCCCAGACTCCTCCAGGGAAGATACCCGAGATGATTTTTCTCCTTGGGCAATGCTCCATCCTCTGGGATGCACCAGAGATTCTTCCCAGTCGTCTCCCGCAGATAGTTTTCCTGTGGTCTGGGGCCCTGTAATCCCGGGTAGCAACCCCAGACTCCTCCAGGGAAGATACCCGAGGTGATTTTTCTCCTTGGGCAATGCTCCATCCTCTGGGATTCACTGGAGATTCCTCACAGGTATGTCCCTGAGTCTTTTTTCCGGTGGTTTACGGCCCTGTGATCCCAGGTGGCAACCCCAGACTCCTCCAGGGAAGATACCTGAGATGATTTTTCTCCTTGGGCAATGCTCCATCCTCTGGGATGCACCAGAGATTCTTCCCAGTCGTCTCCCGCAGATATTTTTCCTGTGGCTTGGGGCCCTGTAATCCTGGATAGCAACCCCAGACTCCTCCAGGGAAGATACCCGAGGTGATTTTTCTCCTTGGAGAATGCTGCATCGTCTGGGATTCACCGGAGACTCCTCGCAGGTATGTCCCTGAGTTTTTTCCGGTGGTTTAGGGTCCTGTCATCCCGGGTAGCAACCCCAGACTCCTCCAGGGAAGATACCCAAGATGATATTTCTCTCTTGACAGTGGTCCATCCTGCAGGATCTACCCAGAACTCTTCCCAGGCGTCTCCCGGAGAGGTTTCTCCAATGCTTTAGGGCCCTGTGATCCCGGGTAGCAACCCCAGACTCCTCCAGGGAAGATACCCGAGATGAATTTTCTCCTTAGAAAATGTTCCATCCTCTGGGATGCATCTGAGATTCTTCCCAGGCATCTCCCACAGACTTTTCTCCAGTGGTTTGGGGCCCTTTTATCCCAGGTAGCAACCCCAGACTCCTCCAGGGAAGATACCCGAGATGATTTTTCTCTTTAGAATCTGCTCCATCCTCTGGGATGTACCCCTGACTCCTCCCAGGTGTCTCCCGCAGACTTTTCTCTAGTGGTTTAGGTATCTGAAATCCCAGGTAGCAACCCCAGACTCCTCCAGGGAAGATACCCGAGATGATTTTTCTCCTTGGGCAATGCTCCATCCTCTGGGATGCACCAGAGATTCTTCCCAGTCGTCTCCCGCAGATATTTTTCCTGTGGTCTGGGGCCCTGTAATCCCGGGTAGCAACCCCAGACTCCTCCAGGGAAGATACCCGAGGTGATTTTTCTCCTTGGAGAATGCTGCATCGTCTGGGATTCACCGGAGACTCCTCGCAGGTATGTCCCTGAGTTTTTTCCGGTGGTTTAGGGTCCTGTCATCCCGGGTAGCAACCCCAGACTCCTCCAGGGAAGATACCCAAGATGATATTTCTCTCTTGACAGTGGTCCATCCTGCGGGATCTACCCAGAAGTCTTCCCAGGCGTCTCCCACAGAGGTTTCTCCAATGCTTTAGGGCCCTGTGATCCCGGGTAGCAACCCCAGAGTCCTCCAGGGAAGATACCCGAGATGAATTTTCTCCTTAGAAAATGTTCCATCCTCTGGGATGCATCTGAGATTCTTCCCAGGCATCTCCCGCAGACTTTTCTCCAGTGGTTTGGGGCCCTGTTATCCCAGGTAGCAACCCCAGACTCCTCCAGGGAAGATACCCGAGATGATTTTTCTCTTTAGAATCTGCTCCATCCTCTGGGATGTACCCCTGACTCCTCCCAGGTGTCTCCCCAGACTTTTCTCTAGTGGTTTAGGTATCTGAAATCCCAGGTAGCAACCCCAGACTCCTCCAGGGAAGATACCCGAGATGAATTTTCTCCTTAGAAAATGTTCCATCCTCTGGGTTGCATCTGAGATTCTTCCCAGGCATCTCCCGCAGACTTTTCTCCAGTGGTTTGGGGCCCTGTTATCCCAGGTGGCAACCCCAGACTCCTCCAGGGAAGATACCCGAGATGATTTTTCTCTTTAGAATCTGCTCCATCCTCTGGGATGTACCCCTGACTCCTCCCAGGTGTCTCCCGCAGACTTTTCTCTAGTGGTTTAGGTATCTGAAATCCCAGGTAGCAACCCCAGACTCCTCCAGGGAAGATACCCGAGATGATTTTTCTCCTTGGGCAATGCTCCATCATCTGGGATGCACCTGAGATTTCTCCCAGGCATCTCCCGCAGATATTTTTCCTGTGGTTTGGCTCACCGTAATCCTGGGTAGCAACCCCAGACTCCTCCAGGGAAGATACCTGAGATGATTTTTCTCCTTGGGCAATGCTGCATCGTCTGGGATGCACCGGAGGTTCCTCACAAGTATGTTCCTCAGTCTTTTTTCCGGTGGTTTAGGGTCCTGTCATCCCAGGTAGCAACCCCAGACTGCTCCAGGGAAGATACCCGAGATGATTTTTCTCTTTAGAAAATGCTCCATCCTCTGGGATGCATCCGAGACTTATCCCAACTATGTCCCTGAGTGTTTATTCCGGTGATTTAGGGTCCTGTCATCCCAGGTAGCAACCCCAGACTCCTCCAGGGAAGATACCCAAGATGATTTTTATCCTTGGGCAATTCTCCAACCTCTGGGATACATCCGAGATTCTTCCCAGTCGTCTCCCGCAGACATTTTTCCTGTGGTTTGGGGCCCTATAATCCTGGAATGCAAGCCCAGACTCCTCCAGCGAAGATAGCCAAGATGATTTTTCTCCTTGGACAATTCTCAATCCTGCGAGATGCACCCGAGACTCCTCCCACGTCTGTTTCTGAGTGTTCTCTTCCTGGGTTTTAGGGCCCTGTGATCCCGGGTAGCAACCCCAGACTCCTACAGGGAAGATACCCGAGATGATTTTTCTCTTTAGAATCTGCTCCATCCTCTGGGATGTACCCCTGACTCCTCCCAGGTGTCTCCCGCAGACTTTTCTCTAGTGGTTTAGGTATCTGAAATCCCAGGTAGCAACCCCAGACTCCTCCAGGGAAGATACCCGAGATGATTTTTCTCCTTGGGCAATGCTCCATCCTCTGGGATGCACCTGAGATTTCTCCCAGGCATCTCCCGCAGATATTTTTCCTGTGGTTTGGCTCACTGTAATCCTGGGTAGCAACCCCAGACTCCTCCAGGGAAGATACCTGAGATGATTTTTCTCCTTGGGCAATGCTGCATCGTCTGGGATGCACCGGAGGTTCCTCACAAGTATGTCCCTCAGTCTTTTTTCCGGTGGTTTAGGGTCCTGTCATCCCGGGTAGCAACCCCAGACTCCTCCAGGGAAGATACCCGAGGTGATTTTTCTCTTTAGAAAATGCTCCATCCTCTGGGATGCATTCGAGACTTATCCCAGCTATGTCCCTGAGTCTTTATTCCGGTGATTTAGGGTCCTGTCATCTCGGGTAGCAACCCCAGACTCCTCCAGGGAAGATACCTGAGATGATTTTTCTCCTTGGGCAATGCTCCATCCTCTGGGATGCATCCGAGACATATCGCAGCTATGTCCCTGAGACATTTTTCTGGTGGTTTAGGGTCCTGTCATCCCAGGTAGCAACCCCAGACTCCTCCAGGGAAGACACCCGAGATGATTTTTCTCTCTTGATAGTGGTCCATCCTGCGGGATCTACCCAGAACTCCTCCCAGGCATCTCCCGCAGAGTTTTCTCCAATGCTTTAGGGCCCTGTGATCCCAGGTGGCAACCCCAGACTCCTCCAGGGAAGATACCCGAGGTGATTTTTCTCCTTGGACTATTGTCCATCCTTCGGGATGCACCCGAGACTCCTCCCAGCTCTGTTCCTGAGTGTTTTCTTCCTGGGGTTTAGGGCCCTGTGATCCCAGGTAGCAACCCCAGACTCCTCCAGGGAAGATACCCGAGATGATTTTTCTCCTTGGAATATTGTCCGTCCTGCGGGATGCACCTTAGACTCCTCCTAGGCATCTCCCACACAGTTTATCCTTTGGTTTATGACCCTGTAATCCTGGGTACCAGTCCCAGGTTCCTGCAGGGAAGATACCTGATATGATTTTTCTCATTGGACAATGTTCCATCCTCTGGGTTTCACCCGAGACTCCTTCCAGGCTTCTGGTGTTGTCTTTTGTCATGTATTTTAGGGACCTCAGATCCCTGGTAGGACCTCCAGACTCTCCAAAAGGAGATAACTGTGATGGTTTTTTCTCATTGGGAAATGTTTTTTCTCTTTTAGGCAAAGCTTTTTACTCTGCGACAAACCCATGACTCCTCCCAGGCATCTCCCACGGACTTTTGAACTCTAGTTGAGGGACCTGATAGCACAGGTAGCTACCAAGACTCCTCCAAGGAAGCTTCCTTCTGTTTTGCCAATAGGTCTCTGTTCCTGGATCCATCCAACCCTCCCATTAGCGTTAGGTTAGGGTGTGAGTTCTGTATGAGAATCCCACAGCTCCAGGGACACCTGGCTGGAAAAGATATGTCGAGGAAGGAACGGTATTGCACCAACATCGCTTCCTTGACACTGTGATGGTGTGCTCCCCCTCCCCGCCTTCCAACCTGACCTTTATCTCCCGTGACCCTGCCCAAGCACTAACACCTGTGGTGGTCACAATGGGCACGTGTACATGTGATGGCTGCCCCCGGCTCGATGTGGTTTCGGGGAAACACATAACACCACAGTAGCCAAGGGCTAACTTGAGCAGTGCTGGTACTGTGGCCAATATGCAGATATGACTATAGGTCAGTCATCTCACCCACATCAATAGTGAACAGCCCAAGAGCCCTTTGAGCTCCCGTGCACGCCAGGATCTCCCCATGAGCGGGGACGCCTCTCAAGGTTACTCCTCGAGCTTCACAGATTCTTTGCCGCAACAGATCCTCGGTCAGTGATTAATAGCACGCGAAACTGTGAAATCTTAGCTAAGTGATAGAAAGGATCGATTGCACATATATAATCCCTTAGACATAAACCGTTGACCCAGTCTGGGACCAAGATTGGATCCAGCCGCACCCAGACTCCTCTCTGAGAAGGAGGTTAGAAAGCAAGGGGCTCCTTTCCGAACCTCAGCCCAACAGGAGGGTCTCCCTGGCAGTTCTGCCTGACCCTGTCCTCCATGCAGGAAATAACCAAGTGTACCTTGCCATCGAATCCTGCTAAAGCACTGTCGCATTTACTCTCAAACTTTGTTAAATCCCTGTTTTGTATCAATAAACGTGTCGCTGCTTCTCTCTACGAGTGAAGTGCATCACTCCATCCGCAACAGACACCTCTCTCCTCTGGGCCACCCGTGCTGCTGGGGACCTCAGCCTCAGCCCACGCTGCCATTAGCTGCCTGTCAAAGCGCTGCTACGGGATGGTGAAGGCAGGAACAGCTTTCCATCCTTGCTCCTTTTGTGTAGGAGCAGTCGCTGGATGTTTTCCATTTTGGAGCGGGGCTCTGGCGAGTGTGGGAGAGAGTGTTGGGAGCGTTACGGTGCAAGGAAAGCGCAGAGCCCCAGTGTTGGTCGGGCTGTGAAAGTGCTGCCGAGGGATAGTGAGGGCAAGCAGTCTAATATGACCGAATTGAATGAAACAATCCAGGAATTCTTTACTTACAGAATCTCACTTGGCTACAGCCCACGCTAAGGGATGCTGGACTAAAGTCACACTCCTTTTCTTTGGAGGAATTCTGAAAGGAAAAGGAACCAAAGAACTGTTACACAATGTAAAATTCTGTTGTACAGGAGAAGTTTATTTGTTTGCTTGCTTTAAGAACTAAAGGTGGTTTCAAACCCTAAAAATGCAAGGTAACCAAAGTACAGAAGGAGATACCCGAGCTAAACAAAAGACATCTCTCTCGTCTGTGCTATCGCCTAGCGGCCAACTACTCCCCTCGATAAATATCACCGTCAGGAGGAGCCCAATTTGACCTCTCCCTGAATGGCAGCTGGACTGCACACCAGGCGACTCTCCCCGTGGGCAGGGGCGACTCTCAAGGTTAGAGATTCCTTACCTGAGACTGAGAGCCTTCCTCACCCACGGCGGAGAGATGCCTTAGCTGCGGCAGATCCTCAGTAAGTGACTGAGAGCGTGCTGAATTAGTACTAATGAGACATTACTAATCCATGCAGCTACTCAATATTATTGCAAACATTGTATAGATAATTCCGTTAGACATAAGCTGTTCTCCAAGTGTGAGACCGGGGCTCCATAAGGAGTTTAGAAGGCAAGGGGATCCACTCTGAACCTCGTGACTCAATGGGAGGGTCTTCCTTACTCTTTGCGTCTCCAGTCTCTGTGTGAATCAGCCTAACCTGCTTCTAACTCAGTTTTCCTTTGTATGTTTTTTCCATGCGGTAGTTAATCATAGAATGGTCTGGGTGGTCTTCAATTGGATCTGGTTGCTCAGAGCCCCATCCAACCTGACCTGGAATGTTTCCAGGTATGGGCCATCTCCCACCTCTTTGGGCAACCTGGGCCAGTGTCTCCACACCCTCATCATCAAAAAACATAATCTTCCCAGATGCCCCATCCCTGCTTATTGCAGGGGGTTGGACTCAACAACCTCTAAAGGTCCCTTCCAACCCAAATGATTCTATGATACTGTGATTTCACTGATGTTTCCCTGTTGGCTTCTGTTCCGTCAGAAGCCCCTGGCTCATCTCCATAAGACTGCGAGTCTGCTGCACCCAGCACGTCTCAGACCTACAGGCTGAGGGTCCTCGCTGGCGCCCCGTCCCCCTGACCTTAGCATGTTCCCGCAGCTTGTCACGGGCAAGCCTGATCCTATCCCTGACCCCTTCAAGTCTAGTTTAAAGCTCTGCCAATGAACCCCACTGGCTCCTGAGCAAAGACCCTCTTCCCCCTTTCAGAAAGCTCAATCCCATCTGACCCCAGCAGGCCTGGCACAATGGAGGCCACCCTATTTGTGCAAAAAAACGAAAATTGTGGTGGTGACAGCAGCCACGGAGCCTTGTATTAAGAGACCAGGTCCGTCTGTTCCTTCCAGTGTCGCTGCACATAACTGGAAGGAGAGAGGAAAAATAGCCGGCGCTCCAGATTCCCTTACCACCCATCCCAAGGCCCTGAAGTCTCTCCGGATCGCCCTCGGACTACGCATTGTGGCTTCGTGGCCACCCACAGGGAAGAGCAGCGCTGGGCAATAGTCCGAGGGCCGTACCAGGCCGGGAAGTTTCCTAGTGACGTCCTTAACCCGGGCCCAGGGGGGCAGCAGACTTCCCCAAGAGGAGGGTCTGCCCGGTGAGTCAGGGGTATGTGATAGAGACAATAACACATTGTGCACTGATTGACTAGCAGTGATTCATAACCTAAAGGACAGGCCTGATAAAAAGCAAGAAGTCTTGAGATTGCCAAGGACAGCTCCTGATAACGAATAAGAGTATGCCTTGAAAAGTGGCTGAAACCAACCCTGCGGTCTGGACAAAGACCAAAGAAGAACTGAGTCTGCGCAAGGACAAAGAGTTACTTGCGGTGATGAAGAGGAATCATCAGCCTTCGTGGTCACGACCCTCAGCGACCACCACCAGGAGGCATTGCGCAAGCGCAGTTGGGAGGAGTTTATGGAAATGACTTCTTAGAGCTAATTTGAATACGAAGTGGGGACAGGTTATGCATATGTATAGGCGTATTGGGAAATCTTATGATTATGTAATTAAGAACTATATATATTTGAGAAGGCCGCTGCATTGGGCGTGCACGATTGTGGTGGGGCGACCCCCCCGTGCTGCCCAGCGCTGAATAAACACCTACTTTACAGCCTTCCCGGTTGTGGAGTCTCTGGAGTTTCGTTTCCGCATGTCACCGGCAGATCCGGTCCTCCGTTCCCGTCCCCGTCTCCGGGAGGGCAGAGCGTGGCTCCAGCGGCCCCTCTCTCTCTCGCTCACGCTCCCGGCTGCTCCTCAGCCTTTCTCCTTCCTCCCGCGGCTCTGCCGCCAGGCCGAGCGCACCGTCCCCCTGCTCCCCCCTCACGCTGCGCTGCTCTCCGCCGCGGAGCGGGCCGGCCCCGGAGCGGCTCCCTCGGCCACCGGCCGCTCCCTCCGCTGCGGCGCGTTTGAGCCTCCCGCCGTTGCCCGGGCAACGCCCAGGTCTCGCCAGCGGCTGTGGCGAGAGGTACCGGCTGCCGCTCGGCCCCGCTCGGATCGGCTCGTCATCTCGCGGCCCCTCTCGGCCGGTCAGGGCCGTCCCCGAGCGCGGCGGCGGGGCCGGGCTGGCGCAGGGCGGGCAGAGGAGCGGCGGGCGGAGGGTCCGAGCCGCCCTGGGAGGAGGCTGCGGGGCGCTCCCCTCCTGCGCTGCCCCGCGGTCCCGGCCGGTCCGGGGCAGCCGCTCGGTGTCCCTCGGGTCCCCGCTGTCCGGGCGTCGGGGCAGCCCCGGGGCTGGGCTGGGGCCGCTCCGTCCCGGCGGCCATCCCCCTTTGGCGGGGCAGCCGGCGGGGGGCACGGCCGGACCCTCCTGCCTGCCCCGGGCCCCGCCGCACGGGCTCTGTGCCGCACACACCGTCCCGTCCGTACCCGCCCTCTCCCCCGCTGGGAGGGCGGTGGGGCCACCGCGGGGCGGGCAGAGCCCTGCGGGGCTGCGCCCGGGAGTCACCGAGCGCCGCAGGTTGCCCGATGCGGAGCGAAAGGAGCCCGAGGGGCCGCCCAGAGCAGCCCCCGCAGCGCAGCGCAGCGCAGCGGCAGGAGGGGCAGCCCCCGGCCGGGGGAGCCCCCGTCGGGGCGGGTAAGTAGCACAGCCACGTCTGCGCAAGAGGAGCAACGCAGAAGCCTTTTCCCGCCCCGACTGCTCCCGCCAGCGAGCTCGGGGCCGGTGGCACTGACGGCGGCAGCCAGGAGCATCGGGCCCCGAGTCACCGGTGCCGACAGCACAGGCGCCGCTGGAGGCGTCCGCCTCTTCCCGCCCCGACGGGATGCCGAGGGCAAGAGCGGGAAGAGGCCCCCAGACGCAGCCCCGCTGCCTTGCTGCGGCTCCTCTGCTTCCAGTACCTTTCCCTTTCCTTCCACAAGGCCGCCGTATCTTCACCAATCTTGACCTTTTCATGCTGGGAAGCAGAGGCCCGGCTCATACTAGAAACCTCTGCTGCTTCTTGGAGGGAATGAGTGTTTTCTGCCGGGGTAAGACTGATTAAAGACTGATTAAAATAACACCAAGTTCCAAGTTGCTGCTTCTTTTATTAGAATCCCATAGAACAGTTTTTCAAAGGCACATTCCCGCTTTGTGACACGCAAGGATCAAAATCTTAAAGCTTGTTGCTCTTTTCCCCAAAACTCTAGGTTGTGCAGAAAAACACATTCCAACCCAACACCTTCAGTACATCAATTTGGAAACATAAACAAAGTAGCATTTCACTTAAAGCATTCACTAGCTGAGACAAGCCATGTGAAAAGCAGAGTTACACAAGAAACAATACCACCAAACAGTCACACTACAAGTTTACCTTTCCACAACAATCAGTGCTTCCAGGTCAGTTCTTTCCACCAAAAAGATGCTGGAGTGGCAAAAAGATGATGCTGGGGAAACAACAACGAGCACGTTACACTGCCAGTCCTTCTCTGCGAATTGTAATGACAAGGCCATTTCTGGCCACCGGAAAGACACAACCCCAGCACAAAACAGACAGGGAAAGACTGAAAAAATAGAGACAACATAAAGAATAACTGGTGCACGGTGATGTTAATTTCAGTTTGCAATGGTGTCTTCAGAAGTGTTATGGTTTGAGAGACCCATAACAATCTGTTGTCATTTAGACAATCATTCTATCACCCGATGACCCCTCCCCACCTGGGAAAGGGAAATCGGGAAAAACAAGAAAACCCGAGAGCTGAAGTATAAACAGATTTAATAGAATAAGATTAGATAATTAACATTAACAGCACTAAAGAACTGATATTGATCCCGACACCAATACGGAATATGCAAAGATTATACTCAGCCAATTCTATCAGTAGGAAGCTGTGCACTCCCAGCAGTGGACAGCAAATGTCGGACACTGCGAGCGCTACGGCTTCAGGAGGAAGGGAAGGCCTCAGGGCTCCGGCACCAGGGCACGAAGTTCTCAGGATGGCAGCCATCAAGGGAGAGAGAGAACTTCGCAGCAAACTTTCTAATTTATAATGAGTGTGACGTTGATGGTATGAAATAATCCTGTTGGCCAGCTTGGGTCAAGTGCCCGGGTCTCGCTCCTCCTCATCCCTGCACCTGGCGAGCTCGAAAACACTGAGACCTTGAGACCCACACACCATAGCTGGCTGTAAAGTAAATATTTTCACAAATTCAGACACTGGAGTCTTCTGAAAGTGCAGTTTTCCCAAGCATTAGAAGAGAAATTAGTCCTGTGTCTCTCAAACCGCCTACTTGTTTTTCGGCACATGGGAACAGCCTGCTCCTGTGCCTTTAAGACTTCTTTCTTGAAGTATGTCCATCCTTCCTGGACTCCTGTATCCATCAGGGCATCCTCCCAAGGGATTCTGTCTAGCAGTCTTCTGAACAGATTAAAATTTGCCCTCCGGAAGTCTAAGGTGGCAGTTTTGTTAACCTTTCTCCTATATAATAGAGTAGATATTTTTTTTTAGAGTAGGTTTTTATTTTGAACTCCTTCGATATACATAAATGAATGCTCATTTATCAACATAGATTAAAATAAGGGCTTTTTCTCCATTTCAGTGCCTCACACCCACATTCACAGGTTTTAATGGTATTTAATCCCCCCATGAACTTCCAGACATTTGGGGGCTGTGACCCACCTCTTTTGGAGCGACCTCCGCGTGACCCTCCCCATCCCCCACTCACCTGCTCCTCCACCGCAGCACTGCCCCCCACCCCCCACCCCCGGTGACCTTGGGCTGCCCCAAATGACACCATCGCCCACTCTGACACACACAGAGCCCCACTCACAGCCTCGAGTGCGGTTTCGGCCGGCTGGCGGCGCGGGGCACGCCGGGAGTTGTAGTCCCTGTGCCATTCCCTTGGGGTGCGCATCCGCACGATGCCTCACGCCGTCCCCGCTGTACCGCGCTGCCCGGGGCAGAGCCGCTAGGGCTCGGGAGCAGAACAGGCGGAGCGTGGTACCAGCGCGTGTTCGTGCGGTGTCTGTGGACGCAGAAACTCCCCCGTGCACCAGGGACCATTGTGCAACAGAAGCATTGGTGCTCACGGAACCCCCACCCTGCACCAGGGGCGATTGTGCAACACAACGGCGGGTGTGCACAGAGGCGCCCCGTGTACCAGGAACACTCGTGTGAGCCTGACTCCGGCACCGCTGCACGGGACAACGCGGATCCACCGTGCAACTCGCACGTGCACAGAGCCCCGTGCTGGGCAGGGGGCATATCTGGAGTAGGTTCCCCCCCCAAAAAAACATGCAGAGGAAGGGTGGGGATCTGCAGAAACACCTTTTTTTTTTTTAAAATAGGGAGAATACACCTCCCCACATGCTTCCAACCCCCCCTGCCACCACAGAGGCACCGGGGACAAGGATGCTTTGGGGGTCACCAGCCACCCAGGGAGGGCCACTCATCCTGTAGCAGCAGGTCAGGGTGTCCCCATGACCCTTTCCCGGTCCGTCAGGGGGGTGACACCCATCGCAGGACCCCATCACAGCTCACGGGTGGTGTCGGCATCAGCTTGTCCGGCAGTGCAGAGCTCAGCATTGTGGCAGCTGAGGGCAAAGAGGCGGCCAACAGCCAGCAGTGCGACAGCTGCGCAGACACCGAACATGCTCCTGGTGCCTGTCTGATGGTTGCTGTCATGGAGAGCCAGTAGATCCAGACAGGGCAGTAAGTTCAAGGGGAGGCAAAACCAGTTCATCACCCCCAGGTCATCCTTCTCAGGCACCACTTTCCATCAGAGCAAACCAATGGCTGGGAAGTAGAGCCCACATTAGAGTTCAATAAGGAGGAAGTTGAGGAAGGACTCAGCAGGGCTCCTGGCTGGGCTTGGTGGAGAAGGCAAGCATGAAAAGGCAGAAGACCAGGAGGCTGGCAAGGGAGAGGAGGTGGACAGGCTGGAGGTGGTACCTCTGGGAGATGGCCAGGTGATACAGTGGGAAGCTGATGCCCAAGGGAGTGCCATGGGGATCCAGGACAGGGGTCCAGAGGAAGATGAAGATGTAGATAACACTTTCAAAAGGAGTCTGGATGGCACCCAGGAGAAGGATGCGCCAGTTGGAGAGGAGGCACTTCAAACCATTGCCACAGGTTTTGGAGATAGCTCATTAATTCCCATAGCTTTCATCCCAATTTTTCATGGCAAAGACCCCTGACAGCACCGGGAGAGGGATGGAGACCATGAATAGAGCCACCAGGCTCAACCTACATGTCCCGTAGGAACGCTGGCACACCTCCAGGAGCCGGACAGGAGCAATACTGGGGGACAAGGCCCAGGGTGGTGGCACTCCGAGCTGCTGAAGGCACCCAGGTCTGAGCTCTGCAGAGGCCGCTGGCACCGGGCTGTGCAGGAGGCGTTGGTTCAGGCCTCCCAGGGCCTCTCTGAGGGGAGAGCAGGGGCTGACCCATGCCGGGCATGGCCACCTCGGAGCCATGGCACAACCAGTCCCAGCTGGTCCCAGCCGGTCACGGGTGTGGGCATCACCACAGCGACTGCCAGCGCTTTGTGACGGGAGCACCATGTCATGCCCAGCGGCCATTGTAACACGGGTGGCCACGGTGACCGTGGGGTATATAAGGGGCCAGAGCCCTGGGGTGCCCACTCCCAGGAGAGCACCTGCCTCAGGAGGCAGCATCTTCCCTGGGTGCCCACGGCGGCTCTACGGCCGAAGACGCCCATGGACAGAGAGGCGAACACGCCATCTCAGCCCAACAAGGGGCTGCCGAGCCTGCAGGAGAGGCGCCAGGTGAGGGATAGGGCAGGAGGGAGAGGCTGCTGGTGGGACGGGGCCACACTGAGCTGCCTTGGTGCCGAGGCCGGGCTGGATGGCACTCTGGGGGCCACTGTGCCAAGGCAGCCACCTCCATCCCATGCCTTCTTCTTCTTCTGCCCGCAGGTGGGCCAGAGGCCACCAACGCCAGCGCCACAGGGCAGGCAGAGCCCGGCCTTGTCCCTCCACGGGGTCAGGCTGCCAGACCTGCACTGCCCAGACAGCTTGCAGGCTGCTGGGAGTCGCCACGCACAGGTAGGGAACCTGCGAGAGACAGGGCTGAATGTTTTCCCGACCCTGGGGAGCTGCCAACGGGCAGGTGGGAGGTGCAGGAGAGGACAGGCGGGCTCGGCCCCTGTAGCAAGCTGGACCCCCTGTGCCATGCCCAGCAGGCTGCCTGGGCATGCCGGGGATGCTCCTGCGAGGACCAGCCCTCTCCCAGCCGGCTGTGGGAACAGGGCGGCAGCTGCCTGTGGGGCTGAGCGCTGCCCTGGGGGCTGGCGGGGGAGCCCAGACACAGGAGCTCTTCCAGCTGTTACAAGGGGGGCAAGGGCCACCATCTCACAGCCTCTCTCCTCAGCTTCTTTTGCAGACAGACAGCGTGGCACACATGGAGGCACTGCCCTGCAACCAGATGGTACTGCCCAGCATCGTGGAGAAACTGGAGACTCTGCCCGGGCGGGCAGCGGCACCCAGATACGCACCCGCAGCTCGGCTACCAGCAGCTGACAGCACCCGCTGCAGGCTGCCTGCTCTGCCAGCAGCACCCGCTGCACCTTCTGCCGGGGCATGGGACACGGCCAGCAGCAGTGCAGCCATCAGACACCGACAGCCAGTCCCACCTCCTTGGGGCACCTGCGGTGAGCGGGGCAGACCTGTGAGGGTCAGGAGATTCAGGCCTGCAGCCTATACACCAGCTGTGAAGGGGACAGCTCCGTGCCTCACCAGTGAGGTCCCAGGCAAGGTTTTCCGTGGGAGCTGGAGTCACAGCCAGCAGGCAGTGGCACCGTGGGACTGGGCACGTAACAGGGCCCTGTCAATAACAGCAAGAACAGACGAGGTCCAGGTGTCAATGGGAGCAAGGCTCCTGCAGCTCAGCTCTCGCCTGATCCCCATGCACGGGGGGGACACTGATGCTGCCGTCAGGGGCCCTGCACCAGCTGCCCGGGGACAGCATATGAGGCCAGGGTGCTGGGGACACGCAGCGGAGCACAACCCAGCAATGTGGGCGATGTGGATCAGGTGCGACCTCTACAAGAGATCACCGGGGGTGCACCACCAGGCTTCCGCAGAGCATGTGGACATCCTATCCATCAAGATGCAGGCTCCGGAGGAGCTGGGGAGGAGCTTCCTGGCCCACACCGGGCACAGTCTGGCCCAGCTCAGGAATGCCAGCCTGCAGTGTCAGCGGGACTGCCCAGAGGAAAAGGCCTTGGCCGAGGAGGAGTGTCAGAACGACAGGGACAAAGAGCTGACCCAGGGGGAAGACATCAACATCCCCAGCATCTGTGTCAACAACTCCTTGGTCCAGGAGCTCTTCCAGGATGCCCACTCTAGTCCCCAGGAGGGGCCTGGCTGGCCCAGCAGCATGGACACAGAGGGGACCGGAGACAGAGCTGGGGATCTGCAAAGTCCCAGCTATGGTCCCAGGGACATTGAACCAACAGCTTCTGGCTTGGCCGGAGCTCATGAGGAAGAGGGGCAGCGCACACCACTCGCTCCTGTGGCACAAGAGGAGGCAGAGGAGCCAGCTTCTGCTTTTGGCGAGCAGGCCCCAGCAGCAGAGGCAAAGAGCCGGGCAGCTGCCCCACACAACCCCGCAGGCTACGAGGCAGCACTGCAGGACGCAGCCTGGTGCATTGTGAGGGAGGTTGTGGCCAGCGCTGTGCTTGTATTCCAACAAGAACAGGCAGCAAGAACACCGGCAGTACCTCAGGGCACCGAGGGTCCGGTGATCGCAGAGGCTCATGGAGAGGACAGCACAGCTGTTGTCTCCCCGGCAGCGCAGGAGGATGAAGTGGCTGCTTCAGTGCTCCAAAACGCTCCGGCAGATGCTGGCGCACCCCACTTTGCCCCAGCAGAAGAGGCAGAGAGCCAGGCACCTGCCCCGCACAGCCCCACAGCATATGAGGAGGCTCTGCAGGACGTTGCCTGGCACACTGTGCGGGAGGCCGTGGCCGGTGCTGTGCTTGTGATCCAGCAGGAGCAGGCACAGAGCGCGGATGCAGAGACGGCTGCGAGAACACCTGCAGCACACCAAGACACCGAGCGTCTCTTGGCTGCAGAGCCTCACATAGAGGCCAGCACAACCCCTCTCGCCCCAGCTGCAGACGACCAGGGAGGTGCAGCAGCTTCTCCCGTGGCTCAGGAACCTCAGCACCAGGTGAGCCAGGCGCACGTGGCCAGCACCGGGCATCCTGAGTTGCCGAAGGCAGGCGCAGCGCCCGGGCTGTGTGTAGCAGGGAGATGCCTGGTGTCCTCCAGGTCTCCCGCTGACATCCCCTCCCTCCCCTACCTCTGCTCTTGCTCTTCCCCTGCAGGTGCTCTCTGAGCATCCAGGCAGCGCACAGCCCTCCTGCGGCTGCAGGGACGTGCCGGAGGATGTCCCAGGTAGGTCCATGAGCCGAGGGCAGGCCTGGCTGGGTGCTGCTCATCCCGGCGAGCGGCACCCAGGGTAGGTCGGCAGCACTGCACACACGGGGACTGGCCGTGCTGTGGCCACCCCTCCCTGGGGAACCGCCTTGGTGGCAGGGGGCTGGCAGCGGCTTGCCCGTTGCCTGCCCAGCCCCTCACCTACAGCTCTCTGTTCCCCGCAGGCATCGTGGCCCTGCCACACACCCCGGCTCGACAGCGACAGCCCTCCTTCTTCAGGAGGGCGCTCAGGGCTCTGCGCAGGGCTTTCCGCTGTACCTGCATAGCGGGACAGAAAGAACAGTAGTGTCCTGCTGCCAGTGCCAGGCGGGTCCCCAGAGATGGCATCTGGCCCTGAGCCTGCACAGCATCCAGGCAACCGAAGGATGGCTGCATGGACAGCGCTCCAGACACTCATCTGCCCTGAGGACATCGTGCTGCCAGCCTCCGCTCGGCTATGGAGGCTTTCTGAGGCCAATAAAAGATGACAATTTTCCCCCAATGCTTGTCTGTGCCTGGCCCATCTCAGGAGAAAGATGGCTATTGACCAACACCCCCAGGTCCCTTTCTGCCAGGCAGCTTTCCAGCCACACTTCCCCAAGCCCGTAGCACTGCACGGGGCTGTCACCCAAGTGCAAGACCTGACACTTGGCCTTGTTGAAACTCATACCATTGTCTGCAGCCCATCCAGCCAGCCTGTCCAGATCCCTCTGTAGAGCCTTCCTACCCACCACTAGATCAACATTCCCACCCAACTTGGTGTCCTCTACAAACTTAGCGAGGCTGCACTCGATCCCCTCCTCCACATCGTTGATAAAGACATTAAACAGAACCGGCCCCAGCCATTAACCTCCAATGCCTTGGGAGTGGCAGGACTCGGAGGAGTTGCCAACAGTTATATGTCCACTAACCCTATTGTGATTGTAAACTCAGAAGGGCAAAGGGCTACAGTGCGGCCATATGTGACCTCAACTCCTTTAAACCTATGGGGAAGGGACTGCTTAGGCCAATGGGGAGTTCGCATAACTACGGATTTTTAGTCGGGGCCACTGTATTGCAGGGTGTTTCTCAACCCGCTTTAGCTCTAAAATGGCTAACAGAAAAACCGGTGTGGGTTGATCAGTGGCCCCTTGGCCAAGAGAAATTAACAGCCCTGCAGTCTCTGGTAAGGGAACAACTTGTTGCAGGACACATAGAGGCCTCACATAGCCCTTGGAATACCCCAGTATTTGTTATCAAAAAGAAATTGGGGAAATGGAGATTGTTGCGTGATTTGAGAAAGATTAATGATGTCATGGCAATAATGGGAGCACTACAACCTGGATTACCTTCGCCTACTATGATACCTATGGGGTGGGAAATTGTTGTAATAGATTTAAAAGTTTGGTTTTTTTTTTACCATCCCCCTGGCAGAACAAGACAAAGAAAAATTTGCATTTACTGTTCCATCTGTGAATACCATGGAGCCTACCAAAAGGTATAAAGGTATCAGTGGAAAGTGTTGCCACAAGGTATGAAAAACTCACCTACAATTTGTCAATGGCCTGTAGCAAAAGCGTTCACCATTTACCTTCACACCCACTGATTAAATTGGGCACAGAAATAATCTTTGGCAAAAAAAAAAAAAAAAATCTCAGTCGTAGAAACCCAGTGGAGGGCCCCACGGTGTTCACAGATGGGTCAGGAAAAACTGGAAAAGCTGCCATTGTCTGGAGACACGGAACACAATGGTGACATAAGATCGAACATCAAGAAGGTTCGCCCCAAGTCATAGAACTACGAGCGATGACCATGGTGTTTCAGAGTTTCCCCGGCCCAGTCAACATTGTGACAGATTCAGCTTATGTGGCCGCTCTGGTACAACGTTTAGATAAAGCTGTTTTAGGTAATGTAACTAATGAATTACTGTTTGGTGTATTGAAACTGTTATGGATAACAATGCAGAGGCGACAGCAGGAATATTATGTGATGCACATTAAAAGTCATACCCAGTTACCAGGATTTATAGTAGAAGGCAGTGCACAAGCTGATGCTTTAGTGTCTGCAGTGGCCCTGGGACCTGTGCCCAATGTTAAACAGCAAGCGATAGCATCGCATAGTTTTTATCATCAGGGATATCGTGCTTTGAAACGTCAGTTTAATCCTAGTAATACTGAGGCGCGCCATATTATTGCGGCCTGCCCCGATTGTCAAGATGAACATGTACCTGTATATTATGGCACCAATCCACGAGGATTACGCGCTTTACAGCTTTGGCAAACTGATGTCACACATATTACTGAATTCGGCCATTTGAAGTATATACATGTATCAATGGATACCTTTTCTTCTGCCCTCGTAGCCACTGCTCACACTGGAGAATCAGCTCGAGATGCCTTACGCCATTGGCAGCGTGCATTTTCTGTTTTAGGTGTCCCACAACAGATCAAAACTGATAACGGTCCTGCTTATGTATGGCAAAAGGTAGCTTGTTTTTTACAACTCTGGGGCGTGACACATGTCACAGGCATCCCCCACTCACCCACGGCTCAGAGTATTGTTGAGCGTGCACACGGGACTCTAAAACGCCTTTTACAAAAACAAAAAGGGGGAATGATAAGGGAAAGCCCTGAAGCACGATTAACTAAAGCTGTATATGTATTAAACTTTTTGCAGTTTGCTGATGATACTCCTGCTGCGATGCCACCCTTTCTTCGGCACTTTGGTTCCCTTGTGACCCAGGAACGGGTGGGTCCTGGAGCAAAAGTGCTGCTGCGAGACCTCAGGACAGGACAGTGGTTGGGTCCGCATGACTTGATCACGTGGGCAAGAGGTTATGCTTGTGTCTCCACAGATCACGGACCACAGTGGGTGCCGTCCAGGTATATTCGTCCATACCTAAAGTCTACAGACAACGACTCCTCACGTGAACTCACAGGATGAAGGCTTTGCACTTGATCCTGGCATGTGCGACTCTAGTTACTCCTGTCTTGGGATTTTGGATGCCCGCACAAGCAAAGACTAATGTGTGGGTCACCCTAGCAAACTTAACGGGCCAGGACACACTTTGTTTGTCAACCTCATCACCAGAAAATCCTTTCTCAACATGTCTGCTGGGACAACCCTTAGACACCTGGCCTGTGCCGGAGTTAGAGTCTCTGAAGCACTTGACAAAAGGGGGTGAGGTAGTTGATAATTGGGATGCCTGGGTACCCTATCTGCAATACAGTAACCTCAAACCACAAGAACTAGAATTACTGGGTTCTGTTAAAATGGATTACTGCTTGTATTTTAATTATAGTGGCAAAAATCAGTCAAACATTCAATGTATTAATTCTAGTCTGATTGTTTATAGAAATGAATCTGCTTGGTGCAACTACACATCAACTAATATCTCTAAATCTACTAATCATCCTCTTAGCTTGCCAGCGGGAATCTTTCTCATTTGTGGACATAGAGCATGGCCTGGTATCCCCTCTCATATAAAAGGGGGACCCTGTAGTTTAGGAAGATTAACCTTACTAACACCAAATACATCTATGATTGTGTAACACTATAGGTGCACAAAATGAAGTGCTCATGCATTCAAAAATAGCTGCGATGACAATGTACAATTTTGGAACCTGGAGAAATAATCATGGCATCCTTTTTAGGCCCCAGAGTGCCGTCAGCTAAAGCACTCGCTACGCATAACAAGCTTGGGTGTTGGCTGGCTAAGCAATCTAATGCTACATCTTCAGCTTTTAGTAGTTTACTACTAGATGTAGACTCAGACATGCCACACTGCAGAATCGAGCTGCAATAGATTTCCTGTTGCTGGCTCAAGGTCATGGTTGTCAAGATTTTGATGGGATGTGCTGCATGAACTTATCAGACCATTCTCAATCCATTCATGCACGCATACAAGAGTTAATGGAATGAATGAAAAAATTAAAGGAAGAGGATGGGTTCTTCTCTTTTGATCACCTTTTGCAAAACTGGGGACTCTCGGGATGGCTGGTTTCAGTGGTCAAAGCAGGATTAATAATATTGTTGATAGTTGTAGTTGTGCTAATGATGGTGCCATGTCTCATCTCCCTACTGCAAAGGGCCCTGCAGCGGGTGATGGGGGCGGCATTTGTAGCACAAATACAAAAAGGGGGAATTGTGGGAAACCTTGGCTGGTCCGAGGGATCAGAATGCAAGTTTAACATTGACCTTGAGCAGATATCAGTGTACCCTTGAAGAGACTGGGGAGTCCTGAGAAGAGCTAAGTAAAAGGATAAGGGTTGGCAAACATCCTGGCTTTGACCAGAGCATGAACATTGTGTGATGTGAGAGCGTATCGGGCAAAAGTAGAATGCTGAATATATGCATAGATAAGCACCTGGGTAAGAGAATATAAAAAAGCACTGCTTGTTAAATAAAGAAATTGGATTGCTGCAACTTGATGTCCAGTGTCGTGTCCGTCCCAACAACGACACCTCCCCACACGGGAGTTGATGGGAATATTTCCTCAATCCACACTGATGTGTTTTAAGAAACCAGAACCTGTGGAGATCTCTGGGAACCAAGCTGTGGCACCCCACCAGCCACCACTTCCAGGAGAAGACTGCTTGCTGCTCGAGTCCTTTTGGGCTCATCCCTGCTGCAGGTAGAGCCTCCTCGTGCAGACGCAGCAGACGCCGAGTCCTCTGCCACACGTCAGTGGTGTGAAATCCCTTCTTCGAAGAAGAGGGAGCAAAGCAGACGCGCTCAGGGGTTCACCGGGTTCAGGCTGGAGGCGTTTGCTCAGCAAGGAGCACCCAGGGACGGTGCAGTTGTCAAGGACAGGACGTTT
This sequence comes from Vanellus vanellus, assembly GCF_965231255.1. Lineage (NCBI taxonomy): Eukaryota > Metazoa > Chordata > Aves > Charadriiformes > Charadriidae > Vanellus > Vanellus vanellus. The sequence goes on from NW_028127876.1 coordinate 1,150,535, forward strand.
CTCCGGGGCAGACCTCGGGTTTTAGCTAATATTCCTTCATTCCCAGCACTTGGAGTAGGAGGACTTCTATTCTCCCAATTGTCACAGAATTGACAAGAGACAAAACAAGCTCCTATTGATACATGGCGTCTGTCACCCCACGAGACCTTAACTCTGCCCCTTTAGCAAAGATATTTGAGCCTGCAGAACAGAAAACTCGGGAGCGACTCCCAGCTCATCCCAGTGCCAGAGGCTGTCCTAGACCAGTAGGAATTCAAAACCAGCTGCTTCTTACCAGAGCGTCATGCAGGTGGTGCAAGGCATGCTCGAGGTTGGCTCTTTCCCCTGGCACGATCTTGGAGCAGGTATCCAGGTTTGTTTCGATGTCTCCCCAGGGCTTCCACACCAGCGACGCTCCCTCTTCCTCCTCTTCCAACCGGGAACTGTCCTGCAGGTCTTGGATATCCGTCTGAAAGTCGCTTCTCATGTTGACGTATCTGAAATCGATAAGGCAGAGGAGGTGAGGAAGGCAAGTTGGGAACAGCACGATAGCACACACCCACTTCGAAGGAAGGGATGCGTCAGGTACAGCAGTTATTTCCCAGCAGAGCATCACCAACTGCCCTCTAACAACTCCCACAGCCCCGTCTCGGCACCAACAGTGTTACCGTGCTGCCCTTCAAGCCCTTTTGTGCCCCATCAGGCAAGAAAATTGGGTATTTCTTCCTCAAAACCTGATCGAAATGGCAAGATCTACTCCGAGACTGACGGCCAGCAGCAGAAGAGCTGCGACCGCAGGCCAAAAAGAGCGTCAGAATGTTGTGTAGAACGCGGGAGTCCGGCAAACAGCATCATGAAGTCAGCCTGAGTGGCAAGCCCAGCCTGGGCTAGCACTGGCCATTTCTGGCCAGCATGGGGGGATCCTCCGGCCAACAAAAACCCTCCGTTACCCTCAGCAGCGCTGTGGGGCAGTGGGAGAACTGGCTGAGCCATGGGGAGAAGGACAACAGCAACAACGAGGGCTGGCCGAGCCCCAGCACCAAACCAACCACGCACCCGCTCCTCAGCCCCGTTTCCCCAGGGGTTATGGTTATTCTGACCGCTGGGCCAGAACTCACGGCCCAACGTGGATTTTAGGATTATCCTTCATCAGCCAAAACCCAAAGTCCCCGTCCATTCTGCCCGAAAGATAGATAAAAAAAAATCCGCTCAAGATAAAAATCATTCTGCTGAGACCATCCTTTAGCCTCACGGCACTCATCATCGCACACCACCCACTATTCTCTTGGAATTTCCCTGCTTTCAATGAAATCTCTCACTGGACATGTAAGCTGTGGAGATGGACCCTCCGGATCTCCTGGCACAGCTGCTCCTCACCCAGCTCAGAGTTGGCCCCGCAGGGATTGAGCCGTTTGGGGCTTTTTCCAAGCCAAAGCCAGGAGCGGAGCAAAACCCCGGTGGGCTGTTTCCATCCCCTCTGCTACAACAGCAATCCCAAAGGAGAAAGGCACATCCTTTTTCACTTTTCCAGACTTTCATTGGAAGGCAGGAGCCTCTGAACAAAATAGTTTAATCACCGTCAACCATGCTCACATTGCGTAGACTTAACTGCATGTCTAGCAGGGAAATCTCTGCCCCTCATTTAGCGGCAAAAGGTGGGAACTTGAGAAAAATCCCCAGCGGGACATCAACCCCGGCATCATCATGATAGAGCCTGAAATAAGAGAGGTGGTTAAGATCCCTTCTCCTTTGAGCGGCTACGTGAATTGTACCCATTGACAGAAGCATACAAATATTAGTTTCAAAGTTACAGACGTCAATTTTTAACCAGAACACCAAAAAAGAATGACCTGCACTAAAACTCCAAACGTGTTTTTCTTCCATACTGTGCTGGAATTTCTGAATAGTCCTGTTTCCTGCATGGAAAAATGCATCGTTTCTGGATAACAAAAGGCAACCTGAGCTTTTGGGGAAGGTGAGCTCCAAAGTGCTGCGGATCGATCTTTCCATCCGCAGGAGGAAGACAGCAAAGGCAGTCAAAGCTTCCCAGCACAGCATCCTTACTGCCTGCCTGTTCCTATAGCCCGGGAGATCCTCGGAGCCTTCCCACAGGGAAAGGGAGGAGTGGGCAGACCCCCAGGGCAGGGTGGACCAGGTAACAATTGTCACCACTTTCATTGCTTGCCGAAGAACAATGAAATTCGTCCATCTGAATGAGACAGCAGGTCCCTTTCCTGTCATAGTTCGAGAGCTGGAGGAAAGGTGCCTCTCCCGAGGCTGCATTGGGACGGCACTGCTGCACAGAAGGACAGACAGTATAAAAATCTCTTTATTTCTTCCAGGGCAAAACTTGCTTTCTCACTCAGTAAAGGACAAGCTCCCCAGGCCGGGCAGGAAGGCGGCACAGCCACAATTTACTTACCGAGAAACGTGCAGAGGGCTGTGCGGTCCCTGCGCCCAAGGAAAGCGGCCATTGCGAAAGCAGAGGAAAGGATGTATCTCACCCGCAGCAGAGAGATCCGAGTCACAGACTCACTCTGCAAAAAAAAGAATTACCATAAAATTAGCTAATGGCTTCCCAAACCTCAATTCAGGGCCTGCCTCAGTGATTATAATGCAATGATGGTCTTAACAGGCAGGCAGCTCACCAGGAATGAGATGGAGAGTGACCCCTGTATTGCCCGGGAAACCTTTCGATGAGGCAAATCCATTAAGGCTCTCTCAAATTGTCGGTTCTTTACCTCCCCACAGAGAACTTGTGGCCTTTTATTGTCATAGTGTGTGACCAGAACAAGCCCCGCCATTCCTCATTCCATCCTTAAAAGCCTTCAGCATTTCATTCGGGTTACCTCCCTGTCCCGCTTCCGTCCCTCAACAATTCTTAGGAGGGAGACTCAGAAATTAGGTCTTGTGGTTCTCACTGAAACACCCATTAATTCATACAACCAAAACCCAGCCACATGAAAAGGCTATGTTACATCTCAGCCCTGAGGGAAAAGAAATGTGCCCGACCAGGTGCTAAAAGGCGCTATGGCAGACCACCACCCGCCCTCCAAACTGCAGTTTTCTCTAGAAAACTGATGAGTTTTCTTCCTCTGCGGCCTTAGCGAGGCTGTAGATTTTTCCACCCTGCAGGTAAAGAAACAATCCTCAAAATCACAGAATCACAGAATCACAGAATCATCAGAGTTGGAAGGGACCTCTAGAGATCATCTAGTCCAACTCCCCTGCTAAAGCAGGATTGTCCAGAGCACATTACTCAGGACTGCATCCAGGTGGGTCTTGAAAATCTCCAGGGAAGGGGACTCCACAACCTCCCTGGGCAGCCTGTGCCAGTGCTCTGTCACCCTCACCGTAAAGAAGTGTTTCCGTGTATTTGAACGGAACTTCCTGTGTTCTAACTTGTGCCCATTGCCCCTCGTCCTGTTACTTGGAACCATTGAAAAGAGCCTGGCTCCATCCTCCTTCAACCCACCCTTTAGATACTCATATGCCATAATAAGGTCTCCCCTCAGCCTTCTCTTCTCCAGGCTAAAGAGTCCCAGCTCTCTCAGCCTTTCCTCATAAGGCAGATGCTCCAAGCCCTTAATCATCTTAGTTGCTCTTCGCTGGACTCGCTCCAGCAGTTCCCTGTCCCTCTTGAACTGGGGAGCCCAAAACTGGACACAGTATTCCAGTTGTGGCCTCACCAGTGCAGAGTAGAGGGGGAGAATGACCTCCCTCGACCTACTGGCCACACTCTTCCCTATGCAGCCCAGGATTCCATTGGCCTTTTTGGCAACAAGGGCACATTGCTGGGCCATGGATAATTTACTGTCTACCACAACCCCCAGATCCTTCTCCTCCAAGCTACTTCCCAGCAGGTCCGCCCATAACCTGTACTGGTGCCTAGCATTCTTCCTCCCCAGGTGCAGGACCTTGCACTTGCTTTTGTTGAACCTCATTAGGTTCTTCTCTGCCCAGCTCTCCAGCCTGTCCAGGTCACGCTGGATGGCAGCACGGCCCTCTGGGGTGTCAGCCACCCCACCCAGTTTGGTATCATCAGCAAACTTGCTGAGGATACACTCTGTCCCCTCATCCAGCTCATTAATGAATATATTAAACAAAATTGGACCCACTATTGACCCCTGGGGGACACCACTGGTTACAGGCCTCCAACTAGACTCTGTGCCGCTGATCACAACCCTCTGAGTTCTGTCCCGCAGCCAACTCTTGATCCACCTCGCTGTCACCTCATCTAGCCCATACTTCCTCAGCTTCCCAATGAGGATGTTGTGGGAGACAGTGTCAAACGCCTTGCTAAAGTCAAGGTAGATGACATCTACGACTCTCCCCTCATCCAGCCAACCAGTTATAACATCATAGAAAGCTATCAGATTGGCCAAGCATGATTTACCCTTGGTAAATCCATGTTGACCACTTCCAATAACTTGCTGTTCCTCAACGTGTTTGGAGATGACATCCAGAATGATTCGCTCCATTACTTTCCCAGGGACAGAGGTGAGACTAACTGGTCTGTAGTTCCCTGGGTCCTCCTTCTTGCCTTTTTTGAAGATCGGAGTGATGTGATTAAGGCGGTGAGTGAGATGGTCCTTGTGGGTGCTTTCTGAGTGGCTCAATGTCGTGGTTTAGGTGACCTGGGGAACCCAAGATGGGACCGACAGATGCTCCCCTCTACCCCTCTTCAAAGAGAGAGGCAGAGGAGGAAAGAGACTTATGAGTTTAGAAGGAACTAAACTACTTTAATGAAATATTAATAATAAAATAAAAAGCAATAATGAAAAATATATACAAAACTGTATCAAGCTCCCGAGATGACAATCGCAACACCGGCTGGCAGTGGGGCAGTCCCAGGCTGGACTCAGTGACGGACGGGAACTGGATTCCGGAAATGGATTACGGATGGGGATCACAGGCAGACGAACAGAGTCCTCCTCAGACGTCGGCCATTGAAGGAAGAGCCCGTGACCCTTTGATCCCTCACCTTTTATACTGAGCATGAGGTAGTGGGATGGAATACCCTGTTGATCAGTTTTGGGTCACCTGTCCTGTCCGCTCCTCCCTACAGATGGGACCCGACTGTGCTTTGAAGGGAATGATCTGATCAGCCTTGGAAGAACTCCTAGTGATAGCCAGCTAATCGAAAAGGACGTGCTGGAGCTCATGCAGCGCGAGCTACAGAAAGTTTGAACAATGCAGCACCTTGAAAAAAGCCTCTGCTTGGGCAAGACTGTTATCTGTCACAAGATAAACATCAGGAACAACAGACTGCAACATCCTGGCTTTGTTTATAGAACAAGGAATTGGTGGTTGAAAGAAATTGGGCAACAGGATGCGAAAAGAGACGGACGACTTTGAAATGACTGGCCAATTAGGAGCTCAGCTTTTGTAATATGTATGAGATGATTTTCTGTGTAACCAATCAGACTCTAACACGCTGTCTTCTAATGAATATTTGATCATATAAAAGATGGTTGCTGAAAACAATAAAGTTAGATCTGGCGTGTACCCAGCTAGGTCTCCGTCTCTCAATCGCGGCAAATTGGTGACCCCGACGTGATTCCCGGGCTCGACAACCACCTAACTGCGTGGCAGGCTGCGAGTCCCACAGAACTTTAAATGAGCTGCTGAAAGGAAGCAGGAGCCGGCCTAAGAATCCCTCTGGAACGAAGAGGTGAGCTGTGGGAAACATGGGAAATCAAGCGTCTTCCCCAGAGAGAGACGTATATGAGCTTATGAAAGCTCTTCTTAAGAAACATGGAAAGAATATTTCTGGGCAAGACCTTAAAATGATGCTTAAATGGGTACAAGTAAAAATACCCACTGTGACTGCCTCCACTATTTTTACACGGGAACTGTGGGATGATGTAGAGGTGAAACTGTGGCATGCAGCCACAACTGGAAACGTTGAAGCGCAGCGTATGCTTCCGTGGTGGCGAACTATTTTTGAAACCTTAAAGGCGCAGGAGGGCGAGGACGGTAGAGAGGCTAGAGACACCGATAACCCGCCAGGTACCGAGCATACTAAGGGGCCCCTCACGGTGGGAGCGGCAGGGTATCCCCCGGAGGAGGATCCCTTTGACCCAGGACCCATAGACCCTGATAAGGAGCCACAACTTTACCCCCCTGACCCACACGATGTATGGGCTAATATCAAGCGACAAGCCTTGAAAGAGAGAGAACTGGACATAGCTCGGACAATCGTGGCTCCTGTGATATATCAAGGTCGTGGGGGAAGGGCACAATGGGAGGCTCTATCTTTCCCGGTAGTGAAGGAACTACGCCGTACTATCACAGAGCACGGGCTCTCCTCCCCATATTTTGCGAGCCTGCTGTCCTCCGTTTTTGATACTTATGTGATGACTCCGCATGATCTAAAGTCCCTTGCACAATTGTTACTAACCCCCACTCAGTACTCGTTGTGGGAATCGCATTGGAGGGGAGGACTCCAAGCTCTTCTGCTGACCTATGTAGGTCACGACAATGGAGGCCTTGCTGCACTGACTATAGAACATCTTACGGGTACGGGACAATGGGCAAATCCAGTTGCCCAGGCGCGGGACATCCCACGGGAAGCTCTTGAGGCGATACGGGAAGAAGCTAGAAAGGCTCTAAGAAAAGTCCCAGACTCTCAAAAGCCGCAAAAGGCCTTTACTACTATCGTACAAGAACCTCGGGAGCCCTATATGCAGTTTATTGACAGATTGAAACAAGCTCTGGAACGTCAGATAGATAATGCGGAAGCTCGAGAAATTTTGTTGTTAAAACTGGCTGTGGAAAATGCTAATGCAGATTGCAAAAAACTTTTGAAATCTCTCCCTAATCAAAACCCCACCCTAGTTGAAATGGTTGAAGCCTGTAATAGGATTGGTACTGCGGATCATAAGTATGAAGCCATGGCAGCTGCCTTTGCGGCTATGCGCGGCCCAATGGGTCCGGGTGTCTGCTATGGGTGCGGTAAGCCTGGTCACTTGAAGAAAAATTGCTTAGCCGCTAACGGCAGTACTAAACCTCGAGCTCCGGGAATTTGTCCCAGATGTAAGAAAGGGCGTCATTATGCTAATCAATGTCGGTCTAAGTATGATTTGCAGGGTCAATTAATCCAGGGAAACCGATCACGGAGCGCGGAGCAGCGACGCGTGCAGACACAAATGCCGCAGCAGACATTCCCAAACCCTCAGGGGGGGGCAGCAGCACCTCAAGTCTTCGTCCAGCAACGGCCGGGAGCGCCGGACTGGACCTGGCAACCGCCCACACAGTAACGGTACTCGATTCCTCGGTCCACCTATTATCTACAAATGTTTCGGGGCCTCTGCCCCCTGGAACGCAAGCGTTATTGTTAGGAAGATCATCTACAACTTGGTCAGGACTTTTTGTGTTGCCGGGAGTTATTGACTCTGATAGTATTGATGAGATTAAGATCATGGCATGGACTCCATTCCCCCCCTGTACAATACCGAAAGGTAGCCGTATAGCGCAACTGATATTAATTCCCAAGGAAACTGGCGCCCCTATCCCCACTCAATCCCAACAGAGGAAGGGGGGCTTTGGGTCTACGGGAAACCCGCAAATCTTGTGGGTACAATCCATTTCCCAGAGAAGGCCCGTATGTCAATGTACTCTTACCCGCGAGGGACAGCAAATAGTGTTAAGCGGAATCATTGATACTGGAGCTGATGTTACAGTAATCTCTCAGGCCAAATGGCCCCCGCAATGGCCTCTAGCTAATATTTCTCAGGCGTTGGCGGGCATTGGAGGGACTGGTAATAGCCAACAAAGTTTGGATTTAATCCAAATTAAAGGCCCAGAGGGACATGTAGCTTCTGTTAAGCCCTTTGTGTTGCCTGTTCCTATGATCTTGTGGGGACGAGATGTGTTGTCCCAGTGGGAGATGTCTATTCAGACACATTTTTAGGTGGGGCCATTGAAGAGCGCGACACCCTGAAATTGACTTGGAAAACCAATACCCCTGTTTGGGTTGACCAATGGCCCCTACCGTTAGAAAAGCTTCGCGCTCTCCAGGAATTAGTTACAGAACAACTGTCAAAAGGCCACATTGTACCCTCTGTTAGTCCTTGGAATTCCCCTGTCTTTGTTATTAAAAAGCAAACCGGCAAGTGGCGCTTGCTCCATGACCTTAGAAAAATCAATGACGCGATGGAGGACATGGGAGCCCTCCAACCGGGGCTCCCGTCCCCTACTATGATCCCTCGAGATTGGCATTTAACTGTTATCGATCTTAAAGATTGCTTTTTTAATATTCCGTTGCATCCGGATGATGCTCCTAAATTTGCCTTCTCAGTTCCAAGTGTCAACATGCAAGCCCCGTTGCAAAGATATCAGTGGGTTGTGCTGCCACAAGGAATGAAAAATAGCCCCACGATATGCCAATGGTATGTAGCCAAAGTCCTTAGTCCTGTTAGGACTAAGATGCCCAGTGTCTTATTGTATCATTATATGGATGATATCCTGATGGCTGCACAACATCACGAGGTCCTGGAGGAAGCTGTAGCCCTTGTCACAGCTGCTGTTAATTCAGCAGGTCTCTGTATTGCGCCAGAAAAAATTCAAAAAATTGCACCATGGAAATATCTAGGCTGGCGCATACGAGCGCAAACCATAGTTCCTCAGCCCCTGCAAATTCGGGCAGACATAAAAAACTTGCATGATGTGCAAAAGTTGTTAGGAACAATTAATTGGGTACGACCGTTGTTGGGAATTTCTAATGCAGACTTAAGTCCTTTGTTTGAATTGCTTAAAGGAGATACTAATTTAAACTCCCCTCGGGCTCTCGGCCCTGAGGCTGTTGACTCTCTGCAAAGAGTCGCGACTGCAATTGCCCTTAGACAAGCACACCGATGCGCTCCTGAGTCACCCTTTTATCTAATCATCTTAAATCCTGCTCGACAGCCTTACGCCTTGATATTTCAATGGGATTTTCAGAAATCCAATCCATTGTTAATTATTGAATGGGTCTTTTTGCCAAATCAGCCCACAAAGACTATCGTAACACAGCATGAAATGTTTGCATTTTTGATCATTCGAGCCCGGAGGCGTTTGTTAACATTGTCAGGAATGGATTTTATTTGTATTTATTTGCCTATAGCAAACGAATATCTGCAGTGGCTCCACCAACAATCAGAGGCCTTCAGTATAGCAGTAGCCGGCTACGCAGGTCAGCTTTCTTCTCACCCACCTTCTCATAAACTGTTTAGCGCCGACTTCCGTCTGGTGTCCAAGCCAAAAAGAAGTGACCAACCTCTGCAAGCCTTAACTGTATTTACAGACGGATCCGGAAAATCACACAAGTCAGTTATTCTCTGGTGGGATAACCACAGTGGACAATGGGACTCTGATATAGAGACTGTGCCAGGCTCTCCTCAAATAGTAGAATTAGCAGCAGTTGTCCCCGCATTTAGAAAATGGTCGATGCCACTTAATATTGTTACAGACTCTGCTTATGTTACAGGAATTGTTGAGCGAGCCGAGGCATCTTTGTTGCGTGATGTTTCACATGCTGACTTATTTTCTTTGTTACAGGAGCTTATTTACCTCCTCGACTCACGTCCTCACCCTTATTTTATTATGCATGTTAGGTCTCATACTTCTTTGCCTGGTTTTATTGCAGAGGGAAATCGACAAGCCGATCTGCTTACATTACCAGTGCAAGTGTTACCGGACCGTGTAGCACAAGCCAAATTAAGTCATTCCTTTTTCCACCAAAATGCTGGAGGTCTTAAACGACAATTTGGTCTTACTACTCAGCAAGCAACGACTATCATTGCTGTATGCCCTGATTGTCAAAAACACTCCTTTCCCTCAGTAGCAGGAGGAGTTAACCCTAGGGGTTTGCAGAGTTTGCAACTCTGGCAAACCGATGTCACCCACTTTTCAGAATTTGGCCACCTAAAATATATTCATTCTTCCATTGATACCTTCTCTGGCGCATTATTTGCCTCCTGCCATACAGGAGAAAGGGCGCGCGATGTCCAAAGGCATTTGGCACGTGCATTTGCCACTTTGGGTATACCCTCCCAAATTAAGACTGATAACGGTCCTGCATATATATCAGCAGCAATTAAAAATTTTTTTGACTCCTGGGGAATCGATCATGTCACCGGGATTCCTCACTCCCCTACAGGACAATCGTTAATCGAGCGCTCCCATCAATCCTTAAAACGCCTCTTACTACAGCAGAAAGGGGGAGTAGGGACTGCTACCCCCGAGGAGCGCTTACAGAAAGCTTTATATGTTTTTAATTTTCTGAACTGTTCTTTATTAGACAGCAATCCTCCTATAGTTCGCCATTTTAACATGAACGCCTCGCTGGAAATGCGGATTAAGCCACCAGTCTTGGTCCGAGACCCAGAAACAGGTAAAATTGTGGGACCTTATCCTCTTATCACCTGGGGTAGAGGTTATGCTTGTGTCTCCACAGAGAAGGGTCCCAGGTGGATTCCTGCTAAGAACGTGCGACCCTTCCGCGAGCCCCTACCGCAAACCTCACCGGAGAATCCTGATCATCACGTAGAAGAATCTCTCATCGAGGAAACAGAGCAAAAGGAACTGGCTGTTCTGAACAAATAAGCGTTCTATGAATAAGTGTCGTGAAGTGCCCATTAGAAACATTACCTGTGGCTTGTGTGGACATTGTGACCCCTGGGTCCTGTGTGTTTGTTACACTTGTGACAAGGAGTGGTGGCGTCGGGCGACGCTTGCTGGACGCTGGTGTGAAATTTGTTTAGAAAAAGAGATTAGTACGGCCAGACTCCTGCTTGTCACAGGACACGAGTTAGGTGACACTGATCGATACTTTTCCTGCCTTACTGATTGGGCAAAAATAGTGACTGATCAAGCAGAAAAAATATTGGTTTGTGACTTGGAGTGTAGTAGGACCAATCTGGTACCCGCCATCTGGCCCGTCTTAAGAAAGGACTGGGACCGTACAAAGAGAGAATGCAAAAGGCGGTTTGCTTGGAAAATGAAAAAGGGGTGGCGACGTCAATTTTCCCAATAATAATTATGACCAATATAATGGGAGGAGCATGAGGCAATCTGTTCCCGCCAGCATTGCCCAAGGTTAATGTATGGGTAACACTAGCAAATCTCACGGGACAGGATACCTTGTGTCTATCTACTGCTTCCCCGAACAACCCTTTCTCTACCTGTCTCGTGGGCTTGCCACTAGATGAATGGCCGGTACCCCAAGATTTAAGAAAAGTAGACGTCAGGGCAATAATAGAATATTGGGACGCGTAGACCCCCCGACTCCCGCAGGCCAGTTTGGAACCGCAAGAAATTGAGTTATTGGGATCAGTAAAAATGGATCTTTGTTTTAAATTTAATTATACAGGAAAAAATCAGTCTAAGGTGTGGGATGTTTCTCCCGTTCACCCTGTCTTCCGGAATGCTAGTGTTTAATGTAACTCCACAGCCTTAAATGTGTCTAAATCTACGAATGTCCCCCTCTTATTACCCCCCGGAATATTCTTTATTTGTGGGGATAAGGCTTGGCCTAGCATCCCTTCTCATATAAAAGGGGGTCCCTGCAGTCTTGGACGCCTCTCAGTCTTGACCCCCAACACGTCTATGATTTTGCAACACCGCCTTTCTCATAGGGCAAAACGTAGTGTCCATACCTATACCCCTGACTGTGATGATAGTGTGGAATTTTGGTCTTTTGGTCAACGCTTTGCTGCTTCTTTTTTGTTGCCTGGGGCTGCTGCTGGGAAAGCCTTGGCAACTTTAGATAAACTTGGCTGTTGGCTTGCCAAGCAAACAAATGCCACCAGCAAGGCATTATCTGGTCTCTTGTTAGATGTGGATAGTGTTCGCCATGCTACACTGCAAAATAGGGCTGCTATAGATTTTTTGCTTTTAGCACAAGGCCATGGGTGTGAGGATTTTGAAGGTATGTGTTGTATGAACCTTTCTGATCATTCTGAATCGATTCACGCAAGTATTCAGCAGCTTAAGGAAGGAGTCTCTAAACTCCACCAGGATGACAGCTGGGATTGGCTAGACAAACTTTTTAAAGGATGGGGTTTGTCTGGCTGGCTAAGAAGCCTGGTAAAAACGATTGTGTATGCTTTGGCTGTCTTTGTCCTTTTATTGCTCTTTTTACCCTGTCTGTTGCAATGTTTACAGAGGTTAATAGCAAACTCAATGAAGCGGGTCCTTATTGTGCAACAAGAGGGGGGAGATGAAGGGAATGATCTGATCAGCCTTGGAAGAACTCCTAGTGATAGCCAGCTAATCGAAAAGGACGTGCTGGAGCTCATGCAGCGCGAGCTACAGAAAGTTTGAACAATGCAGCACCTTGAAAAAAGCCTCTGCTTGGGCAAGACTGTTATCTGTCACAAGATAAACATCAGGAACAACAGACTGCAACATCCTGGCTTTGTTTATAGAACAAGGAATTGGTGGTTGAAAGAAATTGGGCAACAGGATGCGAAAAGAGACGGACGACTTTGAAATGACTGGCCAATTAGGAGCTCAGCTTTTGTAATATGTATGAGATGATTTTCTGTGTAACCAATCAGACTCTAACACGCTGTCTTCTAATGAATATTTGATCATATAAAAGATGGTTGCTGAAAACAATAAAGTCAGATCTGGCGTGTACCCAGCTAGGTCTCCGTCTCTCAATCGCGGCAGTGCTTTTCTGCTTCTGACCCTCCGACGGGGCAAATAACAAAGTTGGTTGGCCGTGGGGGTTATAGCAATAAGTATAAGCAGGATCCTCTCTGCATCCCATGCCTGGGCATCAGCTATAAACAATTGGCCTTATCATTCTGAGAGAGTGAACTGTCTGCACAATATGCAGTTAACTTCAGGAGTTAGAAGAGGCCCAGCTAAGAAGCGAAGTTACTGAACAAAATTGGTTCTGTTTTACCTCAAACCAGGACACTCAGAATGGGGCACGACTGCTCATAGGGACAGAAAATGCTGTGGCAGTGGTTGAGCTGCTCAGATCTTGACAGTCCTACTCTTGTAGTTTTCCGTTCTCCTTAAAAGAGCGGGTGTGTGCTTTTTCACTTGTGCTGGGCAGTGATTAAAAAAGAAAAAAAAACAAAAACTCCTGAAACTTCCTGTGAAATTAGGGGTGGCTGAGACACATCACATTTCTCACCTCTTTCACTAACTATGCTGCTTTCTCTGAAACTTGTTTGTATCCTTATTCTAAATGGTTTGGCTTCAGTAGAGCCAGGACACCCTAAGATCCAGTTTTGGGGCCGGTCGTCTCTTGTCAGGCAGAGATGTCCACGTCGACATCTGTGAGTGATGGTTTGGAGATGTTTCAGACCCGTGGTAATGACAGTAAAAGATACTTTGTATTAGCTGTCATATACTTTGTATTATACATAGTATAATACTTTGTTATTATATTATATTATAATACTTTGTATTAGCTGTCAGCTTTCTTTGCAACACAGTGTTTGTGGGTCGCTGACAAGAGGCTCCTGGAGGTGTTGGCTGAGATTCTGTGATGGGAATTCTTTTGTTCTGGGGCTGAAGCCCAAATCGCCCTCTCATGGTGTGCGACTACGTAAGCTCTTCTTAAAAGGGAAGATCATTTCGGTAGCGGGAGAGCCTGTTTGGCAGGTGTAGTAGTTTGGGGACAGAGTCGCATTGTGGGCTGGGCCTTGGGGGGTGGGGGCTGTTTGTGCCCCGAGCCCTTGGCCCGGTGCTCACAGCTGGAACAGGCCCTGCAAAATCCTGCTGGAAGGAGCCAGATGTGGGACCTGTGGCTGAGCCGGGGGAGAGGAAGAACCCCTGGAGCGGCCTGGGGACCTGCGGCAAAGCTGCCTTCAAATCAGCTCTTCCCAGGAGGCACTGAGTGCTGTGGTTCTCCTTCAGGAAGCATGGTACGCACCAAGCACGGCCAGAGCTGTTGCTGTGCCAAGAGAAGACTTCCCGCCATGCTGGGGCTGATGGTGACAGTTCCCACCAGCTGTGCATCTCAAGCAGGTGCTGGTAAGATGCCACAGAGGGGGCACCGCCTGGCTGTCACTTCTCTTGCAGGTTTAAGAGCAGAAGAGAGGCAGGATGGGAGGGTGCATGAGGTGCAAAAGCTCATCAGACAGCTGGCGCAGTACTGATGAGAGCAGAAGGAGATGCAGGTGATGTGGCTGGGACAATGCTTCTGAGGTACCATCTGCCACACAAACACAGCGACAGCTGGAGATGTTGGGATGTCATGGAGCAGGTGAGAAAGGTGCCTGGGAGAGGGGAGAGCCTGGGCAAGTGGGAGACAGAAATGGAGAGGGAGATGGAGGGGCAAAATCTTGGGGGTTGGCAGTAAGGGTGCTCCTGCTGTGCAGGTGCTTGTGAGGTCACTGGTGGCTGAGCAGGATTTAAGGCAGGAGAAGGCCCTGGCTTGTGCAGCTGCTTGTGCTGCCACAGCTGGGTGAGTAGGTGATAGTGTAGAAGGTCACACCTGGCTTTTTCATGTGCTTGTGCTGTCCCATGTGCCTGAAGAGGTGCCTGCCTGAGGGCAGGAGCAGGACCTGGCTTGTGCAGCTGCTTGTAATGTCATCTGTGTTTGAGTAGGTGTTAGGGCAGGAGAAGCCTCTGGCTTGTTGTTTCAGGAATTACGCAGCTGCCAGTGAGACTGGGGTAGGAATTTGTGTGTGCCACCCCAACAGGGCTCAGCCCCAGGTTGCCCCTCGCAGAAGACGAGTCGCCAGTCTGCTGAGTAACTCGGTGGTTTATTTACCCGACACACAGAGCAGTTTGAGCTGTTGCCTCCATGGAGGGACCCCTACTGCAGATTGCGCACCCCAATTATACCCTTACAGACAGATTCCCCAGAAAATACCGCCCATCACCCAATGCCCAAGTGCAATCGCTTCATTCTGGTTGGTGGTCTCTTGATTTCTTGTTTTTCTTGGTTGCTGGGTGGCCGCCTTCTGAAGTTACCTCATTCTCTCAGAATTGTCTCCTTGCTCCTTTTGTGGAAGGAATCACTGATGTTCCCTTTCTCAGCCGGGGTCAAAGGCTTCTTTCCAGCAGTGTCATTTCTCCTTCCAGGAAAGCAGCTGGGCATGAGAATTGTCTTGCCTTGTCCCATCGTTAGGCAGGACAACCAGACAGTGCCAGGGAGGGATCTCCTTTACCCCTGAGGAGGGAAGGGATTCAGCTGAGTCAATTGAGGCACCTTTTGTGGTGTTTTCAGTCCTGGGGATAGGAGGGGACTTGGTTCCCTCCCATGCACACCACAAATCTGTCAAAGAGGTGGGATTCCTCTTGCCTCAGCTCAGGTGTGCACAACACAGCCGCCCTCATGGGAGCTCCTTGTCTGGGCTCTGCTGCTAATGACTGGAGGTGGAGGGCAGTGGTGAGCTGCTCAGACACAAACACCTGGTGACATGGGAGGTACTGAGTTGGTCCAGGGTACGTGCAGGGAACTGCAAGCTCTAAGGGAGCAACTCTGAGAGATGGGGCAACATCTAGGGGCATCTCCTTGGAGGTTGTTGGGAAATTCCTTTGTCCAACTGAGATGACAGCAGATGCCAAAATTTAGAGCAACTGCACCTTTTGCTACTCATTATGTTCAGGGCTCCATCACTCATAACAGTCACTTGGAAGGACAAACGCAAAAGCCTTCAACAGACCTTCCCCCAACACCTTGCTCTATTTTTCCCCAACTTTTATTGCTGAGCACGACGTCCTATGGCGTGGTATATCCCTTTGGTCATTTGGGGTCAGCTGTCCCGTCTGTGTCCTCTCCCAGCTTCTTGCCCACCCCCAGGCTAGTTGCTGGTGGGTCAGCATGAGAGGCAGAGAAGGCCTTGCTGCTGTGCAAGCCCTGTTCATCGACAGCTAAAAGTGCGTTGTGTTATCAGGACTGTTTTGGTCACGGATCCAAAACAGGCCACCATTTGGGCTGCTGTGGAGCAAACTAACTCCGTCCCAGGCAAAAGCAGTGCCGTAAATCCCATCCTACTCCTGCCGCAGCAGCCACACGCAGCGGAGAGGAGTGTTGGAGCACACTGGAGGGGCCGATGCATTCCAGAGGCATTCGATGCCCTCTCTCGTAACTGCCCAGCCGCAGCCCATCCCTAAACCCCACCTGCCCGGACGGGCTGCCAGTGGCAGAGACATGCTGGTGCAGGGGGCAGTCGGGATTTTTGGAAAAGGACTGGGGAAAAGGGGGATCGCTGATTCCCAGGACAAGATGGGAAACCTATTTCCTCTCTACCCAGCTGTGCCCCCTCCCTGCAGGTGTCATAACACACCTTCACGTGACGCAGGCTGATGGCACAGGGAGGTCACCCCAGCAAAGCAGCATTGCCAGGACTTCCCGGCGAGGCCTGGGCACTGCTGGGCACTGCTGAGGGGCTCCCTACTGCTTCCCTTCAGATCTGCTGCACAGCCAGGAGCGGGGTCGGGAGGCAGCGGGGCTGTGCTGGGGGACCCTTGCTGACAGGCAGAGCAGGAGCACGTCGGAGAGGAGTTTTGGGCAGGGAGCTGCAAAGAGCATCCCTTTTCCCTGAGCTGAGGGCAAGCAGCAAGCGCGAGGGAGGGCTGCTGCACTGTGGCCGTCAGCTTGGAGCTGAGCTGCTTGTTCCCCATGCATTCCCAAAGTGAGTGCCATTCTTCTGCAGCCTCGAGCGAGCGAGCGGGTGGCTTGCCAGCTCCTGCTTAGGAGCACGCGTTGTAGGGGCTCAACACTAGGCGTCGAGTCAGGGATCAGTCCGGAAGGGACTGCTTTCTGTTTAACTAATGCTGAGTTTGGGCTGCGTGTGTATTCTCCTGGAGTGACTGGGCATCGTGATCGCATTTCTCGCAGCCAGCCTGCCGTCATTGCCAGCAGAGAGAACCAAGTGCAGATGGAGAGGACACGGAGAGGCAAGTTTTCTGGTGTTGGGGGGAGATTGCCAATAAAAGGCGTGCATGGCCCCAAAGGGAGAGGGATGCCACGCCTCACACGACAGCCAGGAGGACTAGTGCTGGGGAGCTGCAGAGGGTAGGGGTCAGCCCTCTTCAAGCCTGTGTCATCGTTTGCTTTCCGGGTTTAAGTTGCAGCCATGCAGGAGAGCCATCCCCTTTGGACACTGTGGCTATAGGGACTCTGGAGGTCCCCAACACGTGCCATATGGTTTTCATGAGCTTGTTTGCCTCATCGCAGGCCTCTGAGTGGGGAAGACGGCAGATGCTGAGTGCAGCCCGCATCACTTTGCTTGCCCTTACAGCAGACCTGAGGTGCAGTCCTCTCCCATCCGCCTGAAGGGGCTCAGGGCTCATCCCCCCTTGCCATGGGAAATGGCCCCACCTCCCCCGCTTCTTCTGCCAGCCTGGGAAGCTTTGATCCCAGATGCACACGGGAGGCCAACCTGCCCCGTGCTCATGCCGCCTCCTCCTGGTGTCTCTTTGCAGTGCGCTCCCCCCGTGTCCAGGCAGCTCCCTCAGGACCAAGGAGGCGGGCAGGCAGGCACCAGCTCCTCCAGCCAGGCCCACCGTGGCCCTCCCATCCTCTGAAAACTGCAAGAGAGCACCGCAGGTACGTGCCCTGCCTTGCTTTAACTGCTGTGCTGTCTGAGACTCGGCAAAGGCCTCTTTGTGCAGAGAGCCATCCTGAAAGGATCCCTTGGCCTGCATTCATTGTCACCTCCTTCAGATCTGCTTCACGACAAGGAAGGTGCTGCACGCCCTTCCTGCCTTTTATTGCCCCCTGAGTGGTCAGGGAACACCTTACTGTGGACAGGGGCTATGGAAAATGTGCGAGTCCTTTCCAGGTGGTTGGCAGTGGAGGTCTTGGTCACTCTGCTGTGTTTTGCCAGGACTTGAGGAGCCTGGCATGACTCCACGGCCCCTGATCTGTCAGGGGCAAAGCGCTGCCGACCGAGCGGCTGAGGCAGGGGCACCAACACGGGTCAGAGCCAAAGGAAGCCCCTCCAGGAGCCAAGACTAATCCTGCCTCCTGCTGCGTTTCCCTGCCCTCCAGGAGGTCAGGAGCTGTCTGCAGAGTGGGACGGGTTGAAGATGCCGTGACAGGAGCGGCAGGAACAAGCGAGGGCCGAATGGGGGGCGTGGGAAGCCTGGTCTGCAGGGGAGGACCGACAGCTGCCCCAGGTACGGGCAGCCATTGACAGCGCTGAGACAGCAGCCACCCTCTCTGTCGCGGCAGCCGGGGTGGCAGGTCTGTGGGGGTGGGAGCAGGACTGACCCCCAGCTGCAGGGCAGGGCTTTGCCTGCTCAGCCCCGTGCAGGAGAGGTGGGCGGCAGGGTGCGAGGGGCAAAGCAGCCGCCATCTGTGAGGACGGGCACGCGGTGCCGAGTCTCCTGGCTCCCAGGTCCCGCTGAAGGCTCCTTTCAGGAGGTCCTCTGGGAAAGGGCACCTCTGTTTGCTCTCTGGTTTGCTGAGAGCATCTCCTCCTTGGCAGGCACTTGGCACTGGAGGCACTTGGACTCCCCACCCTCCAGCCCAGCCCAGGAGAAAGGAGGTCAGCCAGAGGTGGAGGAAGGCTGGAAAGCCTCTCCCAGCAGAGGAGATGGCAGCAGCAGCCCAGCTGCAGAGACTCCAGCCTGAGTAAGTGTGCGCTGACTCGGGCCACAGCCTGGGGCAGTCGAGCAGCCATGACCCCGCAGAGATGCCCAGGGGGTCCCTGCGTCCTGGGGTTGCACAGGACACCCTCTGATGTCTCCTACCATGGGCATGATGTGGATTGCCCTCCCAAGCCAAGGCCCAAAACCCACCCGCAGGGTTAAAGGATGGGTGGATGTGGGACAGGGTGGGCATGTGGACTTGAGGTGGCAAGAAGGGGTCTCCGGCAGAGGGATGATGTTGCCCTCTTGTTGCAGCCACCTTTCTCCACGAGCCTCCCAAGTCCTCAGAGGCTGGAGCTGCATCAGGCACAGAGGAACATACTCCAGCACGTCACTGAGAACAGGCTGTGTGGAGAGCAGCAGAGGCAGCTCCCCTGGTAACTGTGTCCAAGAAGGGATGGTGCTTCCCCTGGCTCCAGGACCCATCCCTCCACTGAGGGCAGCCCTGGGGGAAGGAGGGGATATCTCTGACACCACTCGTCAGACAGAAGGAGGTTTTGGAGGCCGGCTTTAGGCTGGACCTCCCTGACCCCCAAGGGGACTGCCTTTCCACGGGGGCAGTAGAAGTCCTGGCTGAAGGCAGAGGGATCCCTCTGATGGCTGTAGCTTCCTCTTTCCAAACTGGAGAGCATGTCCTGCCCCAAGATGCCTTGCCCTGAGGGGGCACACCACTATGGGACAGCCAAGGTCTCAGCCCCACCTGACTCAGCCCCAGGCTGACCAGCTGTACCTGGGACCTTCTCCTGGGCTTGGGCATCAGGGGCCTCTCCCACTTCACAGACACCTTGAGGCTCTCTCACAAGCAGATCCCTCCCACCGCGGGTGGCCTGAGCGATGCCTGTGGGGTATCTCTGCCTTCTCCCTCTCCATATGATCATACACTTTTCTTTCTTCCTCCCTGGCACTACAGGCTGGTACCGCAGCAGAGGGGCAGATGCTGGGAGCAGCGGCTGTAGCGGTGGCGGTTAGCCAAGGGGCTGGGTGGCTTCTCAGCTGCCGATATGCACCTAGAAATACAAAATCAAGAGCTCTGGGGCTGTTCCCAGCTGGACTGACTGGCCTGTGCCTGGCGTGGATCAATCTAAAGGGATTGTGCACACCCCATGTGTCATCCCAGAACTCCTTGTAGGGGCAGGAGAGATGGAGTCCACACATACCCCACAGCGCAAAGACGTGCAGCCCCCTGAACTCTCACACCCTTCCCGGGTGGGAAACCAGCCCAGCTGGTACCTCCCTGACATGCCTGGCATGCTCCTGCACACTGCGCGGAGTACCACCAGCAGGGCCAGAAGTCTGCACGTGATTACCAGGCTGTGACCACACTGGGACCGTGGAGGTGTGGTGGGTAAATGGCACAGCGGGAGAGCTGCAGTGGAGAGACGCGGGTTCTTCAGGAAGGGCCGTGTGGGAAGGCGAGGAGGTGGACTTGCCTGCTGCTCGGGGTGGGACAGGAGCCGGCTTAGGGGCCAGGGTCAGCAGGCAGACCAACGTGGGTGCCGTGCTCGCAGGTACCTGCTAGGGACCTCCTGTTAATGAGGAGGATGTAGATGAGGAACTCTGAAAGATTTAAGGGAGTTTTTAGAGATGTATCAGTAAAAGAGTGAGGAAGGCATGCCGGCATGGATTTTGCAATCTTGGGGTAGTAGAGCTACATCTATTCTTTTATCAGCAGGTGGAAAAGATTTAGTAAGCCTTATAGCCATTGATGATCAGACACAATGAGGATATGCTCAGCTGCAAAATGGCAGAGGTCCTGCCAGGCGAGACATTATTGCACCGATGTTGTATCGGTGGTTGTGCGCAGCAGTTTCAGCAGCATATACAGAACCCGTTGGATCAGTGTCGTCCCTCAGAAACTGGTGTGCAATGGAGAAAGGTACTAATTTGGTGCAGCAGGTGGGGATGGCTCATGTGTTGGGTACAGGGTGCAATCCGGAGAGTTTAGCAGTGACGAGAAGTATCAAAGTGCAGTCTGTGAGAGGAGCGCCTGCCTCACTAAGCCCCACGTGACAAATGCTGTGGGTACTGTAGGTGCCCTAGGAAACACCTTGAGGGAAATTGGGGCTGCAATTTCGGGACCATCTGTGCAGGTGGTGAATAAAGTAAAGCTGGCAAAACCGAGGGGAGTTACAGCACAGGTTACAAGGAAACAAATGTGGAATAATCTTGTGCAAGCCAGTATCCCCCGACCAGAAATAGATGGGATCACAGCATCAAAAAGGTTTTGACGATGGCAAAAGTTAGCGTTTATGCAAAAAAAGCCAACCGCCCCCTGCCCCACCACCAACTCCTCACCCCCCTCCACCCTGCCTGCCCCCTCACTGCAAGGTGTGACCTGGAAACAAAAGCACTGTACTTTCCGAGTATTGCCTCAGGGATACACACACAGTCCCTCCATTTGCCGCCTAATGACAGCAGCTGATTTAGCACTATGCTCGGGGACTGTTACTGGTTACCGTTCTATTGATGATCTATTGATTCTGGCCGAGTCATAACAAGAAAGTGAAGCAGCTGCCAAATTGCTGAAAGCGCATTTGCAGGACTGAGGCTGGGCAATGAATGCCAAGAGAGTACAGGGTCCGAGTACTACTGTACAATTTTGGGGAATAGTTTGGCATGGACAGATGAGAGGAATACCAAATCGGGTACAGCAAACAGCCCAGCAGCTTCCTGTGTCCATCACAGTAAAAGAGTTACAGACCTTTTGGGGACTTTTAGGGTATTGGAGAACTTTTTCCCACATTTGGTGATATTAATGTGCCTTCTGCAGAAATTAATGAGGAAGAAAGTTTTCTGGCAGGGGACCAAGCAACAAGAAGCCTCTGATGCCTGCAAAAATGCTTTGATTGAGCATTTGCAATTATGCACTCCTAAGCAAGGATATCCTTTTGAATTAGAAGGAACAAGTCCAGATGATACACTCTTGGGACTGTGGCAGATGATTGGGACAAGAAATGAGAAAGAACCTGTAGGATTTTGGTCCAAGGCATTACAAGGCTCCACAATACGTTATACCCCAACTTCCCCTCTTATTTGACATCACTTATTAGTATCAGATTCTCGAGTTCTTGTATTTCAGGTACCTTCGACAAATACCTGCGTCTTATCTAGAGGAGACGGCATCGGAACGGTGTTGCAAACACAACATCACGTTGAAGTTCCATCTGAAAAAGTGCGCGCCACAACTCTCCAGTCTGTATGGGCAATTAGCCCACATGAGGGTATCAAATCTAGAGTAATATTGGCTGAAGGAGCTGGAGCGACGTCTATGTGTCACTGGAAGGAGATGACACTGCTGCTTTTCTCCCCTATCACAGGTTGGCCACTCGTGCTTTGTAGTCTTGTGCTACAAGCGCATGCCCTGGGTACAGCTCTGACAAACCAACATGCAAATACTTAGATTTGGTCAGCCTCTACTGTCACTAACTCATCTGCCTTTTGTATCAAGGGAAGATTAGCAGCTGCAGGTCTTTTGGTAACTTGTTTCCGTGGCACATCAACCCCAGCAGCTGTACTATAGAACTACACTGTGCAAAGTGGTTTTGGTATTAATGTCTCTCATTGCTCTCTCTTCTGAGTAGGTAACAGCTGTACGCCAATGAATATTACAAACCCAACTGATGGTGGACTGTTTCCTCCCTCGACGTCAGAAATGCTGCTTCGACTTTGAAAACACGTGTTGTTCCAACATAACTGAGGAAGCAGTCAGCATGAAGCAAGACATTCAAAATCCTCCGGGACTTAATGCATCCAGTGAAACAACGTACTGGCGGTGCCCGGCTGGCTGAGGGGTTTAATTTCTTGACAGGAGGAATGGGACACCTGATTCAAAGCTTTACTTTAGAGAGTTGTTTATTTCTTTTTTTATGTGTGTTTATTTCATGCCTCTGTAAATTACTCTGTATTACACCCCACAAGTTTGAATGAACATTTCCAACTTTGTCAGCCCCAGCAGAAGCGGTCTCTTGAGCGAGGGGGTGGAATGTGGGAAAGTAACAGAAGATTGGCGAGGAGGACTGTAAACACGCTCAAGTGACGCGCACCTGGGGTGCTGGACAACACATCTATCACACTAATTCAGCCCCGTGTGCTCGCAGATGGAATATCCGCACTTAGATACCGTGAGCCTGGGATGGGCTTAGGGACACCTTATCTGGCATATGGGAGATCACTGCCTTGGTCTTGAAGAAGGTCAGAGCACAGTGGAAAACTACGCCTGCTTGAACCCTTGAAAAGCAGGCGAGAAGAGCGAGTTGGAGCTCACACTGCTGCTAACAAGGACTTTCTCCCGCCCTGTGGCACCTGCATCCCCTGCGTGTGTCCCTCTGTCCGGGCGTTGCTGCGGAGACTCCCCGATTCGCGAGGTATTGAGATCACATTTGTTCTTTGTCTTTCATCCGTGGTCTTGTGGTCATTCCTGCTTCCTGCCCGAGTCGGCTCACACAGAAGCCTTTTGATTGTATACCATTCCTTAACGTGTGACCAATGCTGTATTATTGATCATTTTTAGTAATCTTTCCACAGGGGGGGATGTTGGAGTCCCTCATGGCACCATCTGTGGTGCAGCCGCGGAACCCTGGGGTGCTCCCCATGGGAAATGTTAAAGAAATAGAGACCAACGTTTTATCCCTGGTGCTATGGTTCCTCCTCCCATCCCGCGGCTGGGGCTGTGCCCCCCTCAGTGCCCGACCCAGTGGGACAGGCTGGCACTGCGGGCACCCACCAACCTGGGGGGGTGGGGGTGTCGGGGGAGCTGGGTGGGCTGGGGAAAGGGAGGAAGCACCTCTTGAAACCAGCTCGGCCCTCTCCAGCCACAAAACCCTCCCCAGAGGCACCAGAGGGGACCCCCAGATCCTTGAAGGGCTGCCCCAGACTCCCTCTGGCCTGCAAGAGTCCCCCCCAGGACCCCATAAGGGCAGCCCAGGACCCCTTACAGACAGCCCAGTGGCGTCCCAAATCTGGTTTCTTTACCTGCTGGGCAAGCCAATAACACACAGAGCAGAGGTATTTCTAATTTTATGCCATTAATGTGCAGAAATGGGTGCTTGTCCCAAAACAGGAGCGCTCACACCTTAGTTCCAAAAGTCCACTTTTACACATTGATTATTACATATTCAAACAATTAATACATAGTCACTGTTATTCCCTCTAATGATTGGGTAAATGAGTAAATGAGTGTGCAGACTCTGTCTTCTTTTTCCTTCTTTTTAATAGGTGGTATCATTTGGGGAGGTGGTCAATGAGCCGGTGGTCACCATCTCCCCCCGGCCGGAACCACCTTTTACCTGCTTTTCCTCTGATCTTGGCAGTTCCAAGTGGGTTTCTGGGTTTGCTGACCAGGCCTACAGTTCGTCGCTCTCTTGATAGGAATACCCTGCTTATCAACAGTGCTACACTGTCTGCTGGGTAGTTCCTTAACTGAATCATAGAGAAATCGTGTCTACTAACTATTTCTCTATTTTGACATTAGGTAAATAAATAGAGTTGGGGCAGTATCGAGGGCTTGAGCAGCAGCACGTTTCCTTTGTTGCTTCAATTACAGTTTACATTTCATTTTCCTAGTTTATGCCAATTTTACTACAACAATTCCCCCCCCCTTGAGACTTACCCAAGTCTTTCTGTACTTCAGTGAGCCTCATTTCCTAATACACATACTAATACATAAGGTTAAGATGATCGCTTGATAACGATGCTCTTAAGACATCCAAACAAAACACAAACAAAAATCACTACGATCACAAAAATGACTGGGTTTTGCAATAGGCTTTGCAGCCATCTGGTCCGGGCAAACTCAAAGCCAAGCAAGATCTTCTTCAACCATCCGACTTCTATTGCCTCTTGTAGATTTCTGCCATCCAAGCAGGAGGCAAATGAATTTTTCCTATCTTCTCTTTTGACTGATTCCCTGTCCAATCCATACACCAAGGAGTAGATTGCACATAATGCCTTTCTCTGTGTTCAAATTCCCTGCTCCAAAGGAGAGTTTGCTGTCTTTGGTAAAGGCAGACATGCTGTAATTGAACCCATGTTAGGGATTTTACTACAGCACCAGGACACCGCAGCGGACACGCAGTGTCCTCAAGGGCCCATCCAGCACAAACCAGGACACCATAAAAGGACCCCCAGCACCATCAGGGGAACCCCAGACCCGAAGATGCCTCTGTTTTGGGTAGCGCTTCCAGGAGATGCGGTTTCTCAGCCCCAGCCTGAGAAGCGAGCTGCACCAGCCAGTGAGAACCATGCTGTTGTTGGTTTGCAACCACCAGTCCCCATCTGCCACCCAGTTTGGGGTGTCAAACTCGGATTCCAAAGCCACGGGCGCAGATGCCGGCAGCCAGCTGCCTGCTCGCAAGGACCCATGTGCCAGTGCCCCGTCTCAGAGCAGCTACGACATCCTTTTGGGGAAGGACGCCATGGAGAGAACCCCGAGATCCACCAGCAACTGGAAAACTACATCCTGGAGCCCCTCTGCAAGCGCAGCACCAGCCGCTGCACTGGTGGCAGAACAATGAGCATCGCTTCCCGGCCGCGGGGCGGCTGAGCCGGCAGTACCTCGCCATCCCCACCACCGCCCTCCTGCCAGACCAGGCCTTCACTGCCAGGGAAGGTGCCCTGGAGCATGGGCGCGCCGTCCTGGTGCCAGAGAATCTGGTCCAGATTCTGTTTATGCGTCAGAACTTTGAGGTTTTTGAAGCCATACGGAACAGCAGCAAGACTTGCAGCAGGAATCCGCACGTGGAGCCCTTCCGTGGGGCAGCGGTGGTTTAAATCCACCCGCGGGGCTTTTGGGCCTGTATTTCAATACCGTGCCAGGTATTTTCCCCAAATTCCCACCTTTTGGCATCGCTTTGGCAGCACCCGCAGCGAGGAGCGGGCTTAGGGAGGAGGTGTGAACACACCGCCGCTTCTTTGATTTTCAGGTTTTTTTACGAACAAGTGATGAGGAGCAAAAGGAGAATGTGCTGTTAATGTTAATTACCTAATCTAACTCTACTAAACATGTTTATACTTCAGCTCCCGGGTTGCCTTGTTTTACCCAATTCCCTTTCCCAGGTGGGGAGAGCTCATCGGGTGATAGAATGATTGCCTAGATGACAATAAATTGTTATGGGTCTCTCCAACCATAACAGCACCACCAACCAAGCGGAACGAGTTTTAATTGCTTAAATTATTTACGGCACAAACAGCAAGATCAGTCCCAGAAATTTTACATTCACCAACCCAATTTAATAAGTTAAAGACATAAAATGTGTTGCAGTTGATCGCATGCTGTGGATTGCATGCTCTTGATTGCAGAAGCCAGGGCAGTCACAATTATGCCATGGGGGGTGATGATGTTGTTGTTCCTCCTCCTCTCCGATTGCGCTTCCTCCTCCTGGGAGGTGCCTTCCTCCTCGATGGTGGCCGGAAGCGGCTCTGTGGCAACCCATGGCAAGCTGAGCAGCTATCCGCCTCGCTGCGCCGGCTGCTCCCTGGCAGGCAGATGCACTTGTGCTCCACGCCGTTCTCTCGTGGGCTTACAGCCATGCGCTGAGTGCCGTTGATCACGGAAGCGAGGTCACTCGCACCTGTGCCATGAGGAGTGATGTTCCTCCTCCGCTGCTTGCGCTTTCTCCTCCTGGCAGGTGCCTTCCTCCTCCCTGGTTGCAGGGAGTGGCTCTGTGGCGTCCCATGCCAAAGTGGACGGCCATCTGCCTCACTGCTCTGGCTGTTCCCTGGCAGGCAGATGCGCTTGGGCTCCACGCTGTCTCCTGGTGAGCTTATGGTCAAGCGCTGCATGCCTCTGATTATAGAATCGAGGTCATCCGCGCTTGTGCCATCAGGAGTGGTGTGCCGCCTCTGCTTCCTCCTCCTGGGATGAGCCTGCCTCCTCTGCGGTTGCGGGGAGCGGCTCTGCGGCGTTCCACACAAAGGTGGGCAGCCATGCGCCTCGCTGCTCCAGCTCCTCTTCCTTCCAAGCATGCTTGGCATCCGAGGGCCTGGAAGCTTGGCAAACTGTGGGCCAGCTGCAGGGACCCCTGCTTTTATAGGTCCCCAAGAACAGGCAGTGTGAGGTGGCTGATGACATCAGGAAGCCATTGTGATGTTGATTGGGACTGTGGCTGATGCGTGTGGCCAAATAGGGTATGTTTGGGCGGGGGGGGGCTGTGGCCTGAAACGTGCCCAAATGTGGGAAGAGGAGGAGGGTCGAGGGGGCCGAAAGCCTCTTTCCTGGGGCTCACTCCTGCCCGTCATGTTGCTTGCCCAAGAGGGCAACAGTGTTCCAGGAGGGCTGGGGGTCCTCAGTGCCATCCCACTGACCCAGTGCCCTGCAAGTGGCAAAGCCCCCCATGCTTGATAGTGGCTCTTCATCTGAAGTAGGGGCCTGGGTGGTAGTGCGACAGGCCGCCTTCCACAAGGTTGTGGCTGTCGCTGCCCATCTGGGGAAGGCAGGACAGCTCACCTTTGAAGAACCACAGAAGCATAGAGGTTGGTAGAGACGCTTGGAGGTCTTCAGTCCAAGCTTCTGCTCAGAGCAGCCCCAGTTGGATCCCGTTGCTTGGGACTTAGTTCAGTCATGTTTGGGTACCCTCAAGGACAGGCTTCACAACCCCTCTGGGCCCTTGTGCTGTGTCTGAGGAGCCTCATGGTGACAATCTTTTCTTTTTGTCTAGCTGGGATTTCTTCTGGGCCTAGTGCCACTTGTTCAGCTGTAGTCACCAGCTGGGTCCACCCCGAGCCTCCTCTTCTTGATGCAGACCAGAGGCAGCTCCCTCTGCCTGCCTCTTGTGTGCCCCTCATCATCCCAAAGGCTTTGGGCTGGGCCCACAGCAAGTCTTTTCTTGGGCTGTGGAAACCAGGAGGGGGACAGAAGTGTCCAGATGAAGTTTCCCAAGTGCCAAAGAAGAGAGGAGGCATTTCAATTGCATTTTCTGGTGTCGTTTTATTGTCTGGGTTTTTTTTTAATGGATTATTGCCCAGTCTTCTTCCATGTTGTCAGTCACTTCTGTTGCTCTTTTCCTTAAAATGTGTTCATGTGAAGCACTGGGGCATTTGGATACAATGAAGGAAGTCTGTCCCTTTGTGTCCTTTGCCATTGATTTGTGAGGAGAAGAGCAAAGGGGAAGGAAGAGGAGGACAATCAGCAAATGGTTGCGGTAGCTCAAGAAATCCCTTAACTTGAAGCTGTTATCCAGCAACCTAATCAAAGCAAGACCTCTTCCCATTGCAGTTTCTCTCATGGGACCTGTGTTGTGCTTTTTCTCGTCTGGACTCTAAGTAGCTATAGATTTTATAAATATTTTTCCAGCTCCCCCGGTGATGAGTTTGCAAAGAGAGTGACAGTTCCCTGTTCATGCAGATTGATTTCTGAGGTGCATTGGGGTAAGGACAGTTTTCCAGCCTATTTGGAGCCAAGTGTTGAATCTGACTGGGGCCAGTAGGTGGAGGGAGGTCATTCTTCGCCTCTACTCTGCACTGGTGAGGCCACAACTGGAATAATGTGTCCAGTTCTGGGCTCCCCACTTCAAGAGAGACGGGGAACTACTGGAGAGAGTCCATGTCCTGGTTTGAGGTAAAACAGAACAACCAATTTTGTTCAGTAACTTCGCTTCTTAGCTGGGCCTCTTCTAACTACTGAAATTAACTGCATATTGTGCAGACAATGTTCACTCTCTCAGAGTGATAAGACCAATGTTTATAGCTGATGCCCAGGCATGGGATGCAGAGAGGCTCCTGCTTACACTTATTGCCATAACAGCCAAGGCCAACCAACTTTGTCATTTGCCACGTTGGAGGGTCGGAAGCGGAAAAGCATAGTGGGGTCCCACCTGCAGGGAGGAGCGGACAGGACAGGTGACCCAAAACTGACCAACAGGGTATTCCATCCCATCTGTCTCATGCTCAGTAGAAAAGCTGAGGGATCAAAGGGTCACGGGTTCTTCCTTCAATGGCCGACGTCTGAGGAGGACTCTGTCTGCCTGTGATCCCAATCCTGACTCCAGATCCGGAATCCAGTTCCCGTCCGTCACTGAGTCCAGCCTGGGACTGCCCCAGTGCCAGCCGGTGACGTGATTGTCATCTCGGGAGCTTGATACGGTTTTGTATATATTTTTCATTATTTCTTTTTGTTTTATTATTAATATTTCATTAAAGTAGTTTAGTTTCTTCTAAACTCGTAAGTCTCTTTTTCCTCCTCTGCCTCTCTCTTTGTAGAGGGGTAGAGGGGAGCATCTGTCGGTCCCGTCTGGGGTCCCTCGGTCCCCAGTGGTGGATTTGGCCTAAACCACGACATACCCAAAGAACACACAAGTTAAAAACCGCACATGAGGATAACTCATCACTTTCTTATTGAACCAACATTATATTGATTCTGAATAAATAGTCCATGTTTGTAATTTCTGCTTATAGCAACTACCTGAATTTCTGCAAAATCCGTTATTTAACACAAAGTCCTTCAAAACAGGTTTGTTCTTCAAAGAAACATTTATATTGCACCTGGTGAAAATCCGGGGGTGGGTGTAGGGCTCTCTGTCATTGCATCCATTTCAGCACTGGGGATTTAGGTGTTAATACCTGGGTGATGGCCTTTGGCTCCAGACCCCATCATGTCTCAGGGGATGGCCCAGTCGTACTGACTAGAGACCAAAAGCGGCGTGGTTTTGAGATGCTGCTCCTAGAGCCAGCTGTTAATGTCTGGAACTGGGTGAAACTGACCTTCAAATATTCAAATATTTTCAAATGTGACTTTGTTTTCCTCTAAAAAATTACGCAGAAACCCGTTAAGAAATAACCGGCAACTTGGCACTTACAGATGTCAGCTGGGATGTTGTTCATACCCAGGATACAAACCCAAGTGTCTATTTGTCACCATAATACTGTTATACCTGGACTACTGAATCACCTCCCCTGTTAATTAAAACCAAGAATTTTTAATCTGCTATGCCAGCAAGTTGAAGGCAAAGAAAGGAATTGTATTGGCATTTGAATAGGGTTGCGTATGATTTTTTTTAGCTGTCATTTTAGGGATCTTCCTAAGTGTCAGTGACATGAAAGATGAACTCGCAAACAGCAATTTAGGTTGCCAAGGTCCACAGAGTAAAAGTGTTGCTTTACTTGGGTATTTGCTAGATTAAATCCTTCTAGTAGTAAAAGTGGTGAGTAGGCAGGTGATGATGTAAGAGAAATGAAAAGTAGTGTGTGTGGTGGTGGGAGGCGGTTGGTAGGGCCACGAGTAGCAATATCTGTTGACAGAGCACAACATGTGAGATGGATGAGACCCCCCTCAGACAGATAACATCAGATTACAATGCTGTGTGTGCAGGTGTACTTCCAGTTCATCGTTTCGAATAAATTTTTCAGGCTTGAACACTGGATGCAGGCTATTGAAGTACAGTACTAGTGTACAAGGCAGTATAATATCTGAAAATCAGAGTATTTATGGAAAAAAAAAAATTATAAGTTGGGATTTTTCCCTCAGTCCATTCTAAGAAGAGCTCTTGTCTACCAGGAGTCCTAGTAGACAGCCGGAACCTGGAACGGGGTAAGACTCCAGGGCAGGGAACCAAGACAGATGTCAGAAATCGGGGGAAGCCAAAGTGAGAGCAAGCCATCGAACCATAGAATAATATAATAGTTTAGGTTGGAAAGGACCTTAAAGATAATCCTGTTCCAACTCCCCTGCCATGGGCAGGGACACCTCCCACTAGACCAGGTTGCTCAAAGCTCCATGCACCCTGGCCTTGAACACCTCCAGGGATGAGGCATCCACAACTTCTCTGGGCAACCTGGGCCAGTGCTCAGCAACCTCAGAGTGAAAAATTTCTTCCTCATGTCTAATCTAAATCTCCCCTCTTCCAGTTTGAAGCCATTACCCCTCATCCTATCACTACATGCCCTTGTAAAAAGTCCCTCTCCAGCCTTCTTGTAGGCCCCCTTCAGATGCTGGAAAGCTGCTATAAGGTCTCCCCCGAGCCTTCTCTTCTCCAGGCTGAACACCCCCAACTCTCTCAGCCTGTCCTCCCAGCAGAGGTGCTCTGATCATCTTCGTGGCCCTCCTCTGGACCCGCTCCAACAGGTCCATGTCCTTCTTATGTGGAGGCATCCAGAGCTGGACACAATAGTCCAGGTGGGGTCTCAGAAGAATGGAGTAGAGGGGCAGAATCCCCTCCCTCGCCCTGCTGGCCACGCTTCTTTTGATGCAGCCCAGGATATGGTTGGCCTTCTGGGCTGTGAGCACACGTTGCCAGCTCATGTTGAGCTTCTCGTCAGTCAGCAACCCCACGTCCTTCTCCTCAGGGCTGCTCTCCATCCATTCTCTGCCCAGCCTGCATTTGTGCTTGAAATTGCCCCGACCCAGGTGCAGGACCCTGCACTTGGCCTTGTTGAACTGCATGAGGTTGGCGTGGGCCCACCTCTCCAGCCTGTCCAGGTCCCTCTGGATGGCATCCCTTCCTTCCAGTGTGTCAACCACTATAGACAGCTTGGTGTAAATGAGAAACTTGCTGAAGGCGCACTCAATCCCACTATCCATGTCACCGACAAAGATCGGTTCCCTTTAATCCTGACTCATAAATTCTCTGTCGGCTCCTCATCTATCCCTAGGTGGAGCTCCATGCACTCACTCCAGGTGGTCATGGACATAGAGGGCAACACCCCCTGCTTGTTTCCCCTGCCAGTCCTTCCTAAAGGGCCCGTATCCCTCTATTCCAACACTCCAGTCATAGGTGCCATCCCACCACGTCTCTGTGATGCCAATGAGATCATAGACCTAGAGGTGTGCACACGTCTCTAACTCCTCTTGTTTACTCCCCACGCCATGTGCGTTTGCATAGAGGCACTTAAGCTGGGTCCCCGTTGAAGGTGACTTAGTGGCTGGATTGGCTGCAGTTCCTTTGTGCCGTTCTCCAGGTGGCCTTCCTTTGAGGTGTTTACCTGTGTTTCCCCATTGGCTCCTATTGCCTCAGGAGCCCCTGGCTCCTCTTCATAAGACTACGAGTGTGCTGCAGTATACCCAGCACATCTTGGAGCAAGAGGCTGAGGGCCCTCGCTCGCGCCCCATCCCTCATACCTTGGAGTGTCGTCCCTTGGCTTGTCACAGCCAAGCTTGATAACACCCTGCGAGTGTCCCTGCACTGGCCCAGCCTTTCCTGCCCCAGAAAAGCTCCAGAAAGGCCCGGGTTGAGGCCAAAAAGGGGTTCCGCTGCGGCCCTGCCTGTACCAGCACTGCTCATTTCAGCGAGTCGGCATGGCGTGTCATAGATGGATGAAGAAGTGGACTAAACCAGAGTTGTTCCTGGGCCTTATCTCCAGAGCTGTGGACAGGTGTCACCAGAGAACTCCAGAGAGACCTCTAGTCAGAAGCAAACACCTTGAGTTCCTGAAATTCCCCCAGGAAAGGGTAGCCTGTCATATCTGGGCATGTTGAGCCTAACTAACCCCATGGCAAGGGGTTGTGTGCTCTTTCTGTGAGTGCCCATACTGCTTTCAGTGCAGTTTCCACTTCCCCCGTGTCGGCGCCAGGCAGCTGGTGCTGCCGTGCCCACCACATAGGCATGACATTGGGTCTGGTGTGAGTCAGAGACTGTGCCTAAGAGGCACTGCGGACAAGGGCATCCTGTAGAAGAGCAACGTCCAACAATCAGAAAGAGAAAATGGACGCAGGCCTTTTCCTTTTTACTGCAATATGGATGAATTCAAAGTTCGTGTGCTGCACAATAACATTGCAAATACGAAAAGTGCATTGATTTGTTTTAATACTTAGAAATCTTGTTAAACGAATTCAAGTTTGATTTGGCTTACACTACCCAGGGCTAATAATATCCTATTCTGGACACTGACAAAGGCTCTATCAAGGTAAAGTGTTCTATCTTACATTCTCTGGCATGAAATACAACAAATCTGATCTGCAGGAGTGTTATTGAAATGGGTTTGCTAGGATACACATGCTGCTCCTAGGCAAGCAAGAGATGCGGAAGAATAACAGCAAGTGGAATAACAGAAAATGCCCACGCTTCATCTTATTTCTTTGATATTTTTAATATAATGCACAGAATCCTGATTGTATATAGAGCTGCAAATTGGTCAGCTTGAACAACACAAATAGACTTACCATTTTGCATCATTTTTATTTTCAGTCCGTTGCATTTCCTGGCTCTCAGAAAATGCTATCCCTGTACTGGAATGGTTTTGCTGCAAATATTACGGGTAGATATAAATTCCTAAGGAAAAGAATATCTTTTCTGATTTTCTTCTAATTAAGTGGAAATTATTTTTGTGAACTTGATATTCTTTCTCAAAATCTACATTTTGTACTTAGTAAAGAGAATTGTGATTCAGAAAATTGATAGCAAAAGAACGTCTACAAGCCAAAAAAAGGTAATCTTAGCATTGCTAAATCCTCCAAAACTGATGCCATGAGGAGCGATACAGGCCTGCCTATTATTCAGCATGTTTAAACGAGTTTCACAGGTGGGGTCCTGAACTCACTCACTTCAGCCCAGGTATTACTGATCGTGTGTTTCCCTAAGCTGTAAATATCTTAAAAGGTATTGGAAGAAAGAAGGTTTCTGCCTCAAATTAATCTATCCACCAGCTGGAAGAGACAGCCAGCCTTTTTAAAATAGCGTAGAATGGTCAAAGTGTTCCTCTTTTCAAAAGGCCTTATTCAGCACTGCCTCATCTGTCCAGTCAGAGGAGTGAGTGCCTGTGATTCTTCCTACTCTCTGTAGTTGGAAGATGCTCTCGGAAGAGAGCGTCTTTCCTACTTTCTTGTAGTTGGAAGACGTCAACCTCCGCAGAAGATTTTTCCTAAAAGGCACAATCTGTCTATTTAATGATTCCTTCAATATAATGATTTAAAAACTGTACCTGCTGGTCTCAACCTGGACTTGATATTCTAGTTCCCTCCGAATAAAATAAATATAATGTTCTTGTCTGCAGATGCCCCATTGCCACAGGGTGTACAAGAAGGGATTCTGCCTCCGGCCCATCATCAAGAATCACTCAGAAATCAAAAGAATATTTTACTACCCGTTCACCCTCCACTGATTATAAACCTCAACGACGAGGAGGATGAAGAGGATGACGAAGAGGAAGAGAACTGTAAAGAGTTTTTTCTCTCTTTTACAAGGAAGCAGAATGGGTTTTTTGGACTCTTGCAGTGTATACATCACAACTGATGTATTATAATAACAATTACATTGTTAGAAAAGAGTTGTTGCCAAGTTTTGGAAATAGCTTCCAGCTAATCCTCAAAATATTGGAACTGGTAGTCCCCAGATGTGAGTGAGGCAATGTTTTCTAACCCCTGTGAAATGCCTAGCTGTATATTTCAATGGTGGTACAATTCACTTCTTTTTCATTCAATGAAGTTTAAAACGTGATCCACTATTCAGATGATGTGATCCACCATTCAAAAATTCTCAAAATTTGGGGATGAAATCACAAATTCAGGAGGTACTTCTTTCCCGGGAAACAAACTTTGGAACAGGGGCTCTACACACTCATCACTGAAGGTGAAGTCACAGGTTTGTTTACAAAAGATAGCCGAGTGACTTCAACTTAAATAATTTGTTTGACTGATTTCCTAAACTCTGAAGGCAGTCTCATTTTATTGCAGAAAGTTACTCTCGAGTCTAGCGAAGAGAAACCAGACAAAACTCTTCACTAGATTAACTGCAGTGTCTATATGTATATATTTACATTATTATTTATTCCCTTTTTGTGAACTGTAGTTAAACCGTTGACTGTATCTCACTCAGAGATGAGAGATTCAGAGTGATGGAATGAATTGCACATTCCCAGAGCGTGAGAGAACAACCTACTCTCCTGCGTGCACCCTGCAAATGACGGTGTTAGTTCTCAGGCAGCCCCAAGCTGCCTTTGCTTTTCCCGCTGTCCTTCGGGTGAGCAGGCAGGGCTGCCTGTTAGGGCCTCCAAACTCGGTTTCGGTCTGAGTTGGCCACGTTAACTTCAACAACAGAAAGAGCAGGGCTTTGCTCGTCTTAGTAGCCTGAACTGAGACAGATAAGGAGCGCTCATTTCACCAGCTCTGCTGGCAGACGTTACAGGACAGTAACTTTGGGCAGAGGTTTTGTGACAAGCGCTCCCTGGGGACATGTTTAGTCACAAGATTTCCTTTTGGGTGTAAATGAAGGACTGTTTTGCAAATAAGTACTGAAGATTTTTTTTCACTCATTTTAAATCAACAAACATTAACTTCTTAATAGGTGTTGTAACTGCAATTACATTGCACTTGGCAATACCTAATATTACGGAATCATTTTTCTGCCCAGAAGCAGAGGTTGCAGTGAGAAAAGAAACACCCATGACAGAAATGAAATTCATTATGGTATTTGATTCTTAAGAATTATTGGAGGCCTTTGTATAGATAACTGTTAATCTTTTAAAAGCCTCTCCTATAGATGTTTCTAATTGGGTGCCTAAGACTGCTGCAGATATTGAAGAGGAAAGAGCAATAAAGGAAATGTGCTATAAATCTGGTAAGTATGGAATTAGTCACTCCTTCCTAAACAGCAGTGCTGCCAATATAGTAAACTTTGCATTTTTTTTCCCTCTTGGGATATATTTAGCTGAGTATTACAAGATTCCAACAACAAAACAAAATCAACAAAAACCACCAATCAACAAAAACTGTGTCTTCACCTCAGCAAAATGAGCTATTACCCTTGGAAGCGACCGGGCGAGACTTGCAGAAAGGCAAGTACTTTCCATCTTCTCAGACAATGTTTACCAGTTTTTAAATTACTGTTAGAGGAAGGAACTATGACATCATTTGCCCATCCTCCCCGCTTTTTGAACTTAGTGATGATGAAAGATAGCATATTACAAAGAGGATAGAAATACTTTTAATTTCCCCCCATATATATAGGGGATCAGGCCTAGTACCAGGGGATCAGGCCTAGTTACCAGGGGGTGAGGCCTAGTCAGCATGGGTTTATGGAAGGCAGGTCCTGCCAAACGAACCTCATCTCCTTCTATGACAAGATAACCAGAATATTGGACGAGGGAAAGGCTGTTGGTATTGTATACCTGGACTTTCGAAAAGCATTCGATACTGTCCCCCATACAATTCTCGTGGAAAAACTGGCTTCGCAGGGCCTGGATGAGCATACGATCTGCTGGATCAAGCACTGGCTGACTGGAAGGTCCCAAAGAGTGGTGCTCAGTGGATTTAAATCCAGCTGGCGGCCGGTCACAAGTGGTGTGCCTCAGGGCTCAGTGTTGGGACCATTTCTGTTTAACGTCTTTATTGATGATCTCAATAAGGACATAGGGTGTATCATCAGCAAGTTTGCAGATGACACCACGTTAAGCAGGAGTGTTGATTCCCAGGAGGATAGGGAAGCTCTACAGAGAGACTTAGATTGGATCATTGGGCCAACATCAATGGTATGAGTTTCAACAAGGGCAAGTGCCAGGTCCTGCACTTGGGCCACAATAACCCCGTGCAGCGCTACAGGCTTGGGGAGGTGTGGCTGGAAAGCTGCCGGGCAGAAAGAGACCTGGGTGTTCTAATTGACAAGGGGCTGAATATGAGCCGGCAGTGTGCCCAGGTGGCCAAGAAAGCCACCGGCATCCTGGCTGGTCTTAGAAATAGCGTGGCCAGCAGAAGTAGGGAGGTGATTGTGCCCCTGTACTCAGCACTGGTGAGGCCACACCTCGAGTATTGTGTCCAGTTTTGGGCACCTCAATACAAGAGAGATATCGAGGTGCTGGAGGGAGTGCAGAGGAGGGCAACGAAGCTGGTGAAGGGCCTAGCAAACAAATCATACGAAGAGCGGTTGAAGAAGCTGGGACTGTTTAGTTTGAGGAGGAGGAGGCTGAGGGGAGACCTCATCACTCTCTACAACTATTTGAAAGGACACTGTAGAGAGGTTGGTGCTGGTCTCTTCTCACAGGTAATTAATGACAGAACAAGAGGGAATGGCTTCAAGCTCCAACAGGGTAGAGTTAGACTGAACATTAGGAAAGAATTTTTCACAGCAAGAGTGGTCGGGCATTGGAATAGACTGCCCAGGGAGGCAGTTGAGTCACTATCCCTGGATGTGTTTAAGAGACGTTTAGATGTGGTGTTGGGGGATATGGTGTAGGGGAGAACTTTGTAGAGTAGGGTGGATGGTTGGACTCGATGATCCCAAGGGTTTCATCCAACCTAGACAAGTCTATGATTCTATGATTCAATGATTCTACATATATTGTCACACACATGGTGACTCCCTGCAACAATTGAGTGTAGATAGAAAAGGTGGAAATGGGCTGTTAACCCTTCGTGTACTTTCCTGAGATATACAACATACGTCTTTCATAGAGTTTTTCTTCATGATCAAGATTTGTGTGGTCTAAGTTTAGCCACCCTAAGGTTAGGAATGTAGTTTAAATTTCTCATGTAGGCTCTCTGTTGGAAATGGAGAGATATAGGCACTCTTTTGGGGCTATTTATTGAATCATAAGACAGTGCCAAAGACAGGTGAGAGGACTCACTTTCCCAGAGGTGCTCCGTGCTCTCTGCTGGCTGTCTTGAGTGTCTACAGGATTAGATGCAGTGATACACCAAACTTTTATATTACTAAATGTAGATTAAATAAATACCCCCTTGAAGTGTCTTGTAAAAGGTAGTAACAAGAGAGTTCCGTTTTGTTTTGAATGTTGGGCTTTATCCAACATAATTAAGGTCAGAGGAAGACAAGCTAATAAATATTTACCTCACTTAATATGTTTCTCCTTATTCTTGGCCAAGTGGCATGACTGAAGAAAATATAATTAGTTTATTCAATGAATCAGTAACAATATAATTCCACTATAGGAGGGAGAGTTATGTTCTTAACATGACAAGACACCAGAGTAATCAGTAGATTAGGCATGAAGAATTGCCACTGACCTGCCACGTGTAATAAAAAAGATTATTATTGTTTGTTTTGTGTAAATGTGCGGGATAAAATCTTGATAATACTGTGTCGTTGGGACGGACACGACGCTGGACATCAAGTTGCAGCAATCCAATTTCTTTACTTAACAAGCAGTGCTTTTTTATATTCTTTTACCCAGGTGCTTATCTATGCATATATTCAGCATTCTACTTTTGCCCGATACGCTCTCACATCACACACTGTTCATGCTCTGGTCAAAGCCAGGATGTTTGCCAACCCTTATCTTTTTACTTAGCTCTTCTAAGGACTCCCCAGTCTCTTCAAGGGTACACGGATATCTGCTCAAGGTCAATGTTAAACTCGCATTCTGATCCCTCGGACCAGCCAAGGTTTCCCACAGGATAGAATACCCTGTTGGTCAGTTTTGGGTCACCTGTCCTGTCCGCTCCTCCCTCCAGGTGGGACCCCACTATGCTTTTCCGCTTCCGACCCTCCGACGGGGCAAATAACAAAGTTGGTTGGCCTTGGGGGTTATAGCAATAAGTATAAGCAGGAGCCTCTCTGCATCCCATGCCTGGGCATCAGCTATAAACAATTGGTCTGATCTCTCTGAGAGAGTGAACACTGTCTGCACAATATGCAGTTATTTTAGTAGTTAGAAGAGGCCCCGCTAAGAAGCGAAGTTACTGAACGAAATTGGTTCTGTTTTATCTCAAACCAGGACAGTCTCCATCCACAACCTTGGGGGATTCCTCATATACAGGGGTGAAGAGGTGGAGGGTCAGATGTACACATGTGGCACGGGCTGCGTTAACCCCCGTGCCTCCCACTGCAGGAATGACCGCAGACAGATGCACTGTGAACCAAACATCAAACCTTTAATGAATTAAGAAAGAGAGAGAGATGTGGGAGAGTGGGGCTGGGGCTGGAGTGGGTGGGTGCGGGTCGCATGCGGTGGGGATGCGTGCTCCACGCCTTCTCTATCAGCCCATGAAGAGAGGCTGGGGGAGCGTGGGGCACTTTGCCCCCCAGCATCCACCAGGTTTCTGCGTCGCTTGGTGGCCATGGTGTTGCCATCAGATGCCCTCCGCTTGTTGCTGCCCATGTGCTGCCTGCTGCTGCCCACTGCGGCACCGTCCCGCTCCGGCATTCCCTCCCACAGGGGTTTGGAGTGTTTTTCCACCTAGCACACCACCATCTTCCTCTTCTTGGGTGGGATGTTGTCCCACGGGGAGGTCTCTTGCGTCCTGGGGGTGCCGTGTGGCGCGGGGTGCTTGGCCTGCTTGCCACCCGCCTCTCCCGATCTAGGCACAGCCTGGCAGGAGACAACGGCTGGTGGCAGCAGCGAGCGGGTCAAAACCTCCTGGGACTGCCTCCTCAGCAGCTCCTCCAACAGTTGGGCCATGCGGGGTGGCCGATGCTGGGGGACAGCCGGGGGTCTGGCCAGGGTTCTTGGCAGCGGGTGACAGAGGGTTCTCAGCAGGGAACTCTCTGGAGGACTCTTCAGGGGATCCTTCCAGGGACTCTTCACAGGACTGTCCTTTAAAGTCTTCTCTGAACTCTCCATGGAGGGACAGCTTTGCTGGTTTTGCTGCCTCGGCTCGGTGGTGGCCGTTGGAGGGCCCCGTAGGCAGGCTCCTTGAGCAGGCTGACCTCAGAACTCGTTGCCGATAATACGGCTATTACAGACGTTCTGAAGGCCGAGGCTTCGCGAGGATGGGAGGACTCGGCCTTCACCGCCTTCAGCACTGTGCGTTCGGTGAGGATTTTCTCCACTATTCCTTCTCCTTCTCTTCCTCCTCCTCCTTCTCTTCCTCCTTCTCTTCCTCTTCCTCCTTCTCTTCCTCTTCCTCCTTCTCTTCCTCTTCCTCCTTCTCTTCCTCTTCCTCCTTCTCTTCCTCTTTCTCCTCCTTCTCCTCCTCGTTCTTCTTCTCTTCCTCTTTCTCCTCCTTCTTTTCCTCCCTCTCTTCCTCCTTCTCCTCCTCTTCCTCCTCTATCGGACTGAGGGTTGGCTGCCATCTCTTGGCTCTGCGTCCATGTTGTCTTTTGGGCATTGCTTTGCCCTTGGGTTGGCTGGTCATGGGTTGGTTTGTGTCGGAGGAGACCCTTGGGACCACCAACCGCCGCCTGGAAGGACACAAAGGAAGAGGTCTACCTGAGGACACAATGGGTTTGGGGCTGCTTTCTGCCCCTCCCCATGAGCCACGTGCCTCCTCATGTAGCCAGCAGCAGGTTGGCTGAGGAAACCCCCTGTGCCGGGACCCTCATCTGACACACAGCTGTCCCATTGTCCCTAGACCACGCTGGGGCTCTCCTGAAGAGCTGGAGAAGATCCAGCCCTGTGAAATGGGGGTGTTCCCGGCAGCCACATCCCACCCCTCCAGGTGCTGCCTTCACCACTCTTGGGTGGTGATGACCAAGGAGCGTTCAGGGCTGGGGAACGGGCTCTTGCTGGGTCAGAAAATCATGGAATGGTTTGGGTTGGAAGGGACATTTAGAGGTTCATCTAGTCCAACGCCCCCCGCTGTCATCGGCAGGGCCACCTTCCAGTAGACCAGGTTGGTTCCAGCCCCATCCAACCTGACCTTGAACACCTCCAGTCAGGCTGATGGAATGGTTTGGGTGGGAAGGGACCTTTGAAGGTCCATCTAGTCCAACACCCCTGCCATGAGCAGGGAGGTCTTCAACCAGATCAGGTTGCTCAAAGCCCCATCCAACCTGGCCTGGAATGTCTCCAGGGATGGAGCGTCTCCCACCTCTCCGGGTAAAATGGCCCCGTGCGGCCGCCCACCCTGAGCCTTCAGCCTCACCTGGCCAGAGACCTTGTCCTCTTCTTCTTCTGCAGCTCCAAGATTTCCCCGAACTGTGGTGTTTTGCTTTGAGTCGGGCTCGGAGCAGCAGGAAAGGGAAAACCGGGAAACCCCACTGGAACCAGAAAGAAGACACCTCCTCAGAAGAGCGTCGCTGTGACGCTGCCAGACCACCCAGGGACACGCAGGGGGTGCTCAGGCCCCTTCCCAAAATGTCTGAGGGTTGGACATTCTGCTCCTCTAGCAGCCCCATCGTGTCCTCCCCAACACCAGCACCATTTCCAATGTGGTTTTCCGACTTCATCATCATCATGATGGTGAGGAAGGAGGAGCCGGGTGGTGCCGGGGAGGGGACAGGTGTCATTTCTGAGGGGAAGAGGGGGAGGAGAAGGCCTTGGCCCACCATCCTCCCACTGTACCCTTGGGCACATCCCACCCCGGGGCTCTCTTTTGGTGACACCAGCAAATCGTTAGGACAAAAGGCCCTCAGGAGTTGGCCTGAAGCTTTGGGACAAGTCGGAGCCTTTTGGCGCTCAGCGTTGGCCATTTCCCCACAACATGGCAGAAGTTGGCTGCCCGTCCCATGGAGAAGAGCTGGGAGCTGCTTTACCTTTCCCACCTTGCTGGAGAGGTGGCAAACTGTCTTTTCTCGTCTGCACATCCTCACCAGGGACTTGTCTCGAGGTCTTGAGGAGAGCCCTGGGTGGGTGTTTGGGCACACACTCCATCACAAACCTGGAAAGAAGGAGAAGACACCCATATGACCCATGGCACCACCAGCACTTGCCACTTGCTGCGGCCACTTGCCCGCAGGCAGAGTTTGGCATTGCCATGAAGGCCATTGACTTCCCAAGTCTACCACATCCCATCCCCAAGGACGGGCCTGGGAAATGGAGTCGCCCAGCAAAGAAGTCCAGGCCACCACGGGAAGAAATGTCACCCAAATTCCTCTGTCTTTCCCCTCAGAGCTGCCTTATGGGAGTGACTGCGGCCTGGGGACATCATCAAGAGTCGCCGCCTGGTGTCCCCAGGACACCCGCAGCGGCACAAGGAAGAGATGCTACCTTGGGCGTTGGCATCAAAGAGCGGCTACAGCCGCCAACGTACTCACTTGGGAAAGAGGATGACACGGCCGGAGAAGCTCAGTGAGGCCACGGGTACCACTGGGGACACAATCATGTCCTGCAATGGAGGAACACAAAGATTCAGGACATCCTCAACGTGGTTGAAGCACTGCACACTGGAGGATGCCAAAGACAGCAGGACATCCTCAATGTGGTTGAGGGTCTCAGTGTTAGAGGAGGCCAAAGATGGCAGGACATCCCTCAACGTGGTTAAAGCACCCCACATTGGAAGAGGCCAAAAATGGTGGGACATCCCCCACGTGGCTGAGGCACTCAAGTGTCGGAGGAGCTTGAGGCAGCAAGTGTTGGCAGGACCGTAACTCTCACCTGGACCGAGTGGCTGAACGTGTCCTGAGGGACCCCACACAAGCAGTGCCAGAACACTGCCGTGGGACCGCACGCACCCCAGAGAAACCAAAATGCTTACCTTGAAGACAACCTTCTCCAAGTTCTCCTTCCCAGACAGCCTCTCCAGGAAGCTGCGGTAGAATTTCACGCGCACTTTCGTGCCTTCGATGAGGAGCACCCCCACCTCCCTCAGGATGAGGGCCACATTCTCCCCCTTCCCCAGGCAGTGCGAGAGGAGGGTCGTGGTGCCTTGGATGCAGTCCACCACTTTCTGCCGGGACACGGCGGCTGCCACGGCCACCTTGGAGTACTTGAGGGGCTCCAGCTCCTTGTTGCCTGGAAGAACCACAGGAGAAGGATGGAGACACTCACCCGGTGGCCCGTGTCCTACAGCTTGTGTGTCACAATCATTGCATTGCCCCAAAAAAACTCAAACCCACTCAATTATTGGACTTTGGAGTTGCTTCAGAGAAGATGACCATGCAGTCAGCCATCTTACCGGGCAGGTAGTCCTTGTTGTCCATCAGGTTGTGGACAACAGCAAGGTTCCTGGCCAGGTGGAACACCGGCTTCTGGATAGTCACGGTTTCATCTCCGACCTGGACGCGTTCGAGGACAGTACCGAAGGAGCCAAGGGTGGGAATTCGGACGCCCTGCAAGTGGACGAGAAGGGTGGGAGGGTGAGGACTGGCTAGAGGGAAGATCTGGAGGTGACCTCCCCCATCCAGGGATGGTGCTTCAGGCTGGATCCTGCCCTCTCCCACCGTTTGGAGGCACGAGCTGGGCGGTGGGGAGAACTTTGGGGAGGAGATGTTGAGTCCTTCCCCTCCTCAGGAGAAAAAACCAGCACTGGAGTTTGAGCAGAACCAGGATGAGGCCATCCCGGGGGGGTCTCCAGCGACCTGGATCAGCCCTACCAGAAGTGACACCAACATTGCACAGGCCCCGTTTGGCCGTCAGTGGGGACTTTTGGGGTG
Source organism: Vanellus vanellus (assembly GCF_965231255.1). Taxonomy (NCBI): domain Eukaryota; kingdom Metazoa; phylum Chordata; class Aves; order Charadriiformes; family Charadriidae; genus Vanellus; species Vanellus vanellus. The sequence goes on from NW_028127876.1 coordinate 1,193,194, forward strand.
AGATTCCTGTTTTCTGAGGAGTTGAAGGGTGAGAGCAGGCCACGCCCCAGGGGGATCCCACCACCCCTCATGGTGCATGAGGAGGACGCGGGTGTTGCACCACCTTGTGGAGCAGGAGTTGGTCTTGAATGTAGCCAGCCACTGCATCCCAGACGGCCGTTCGCTCTGAAAAAACAAAGAAGAACCAGGTCAGGCCCCATCTCCACCAGCTCTCAGGTCCACCCCAAACATCTCCCCCTTGAGCCGCGACGCGGTGGCAGACGCCAAGTGTCAGGGCTGGCTCCGAAATGGTGACAAGCCCTTGAGTCTTGGCTGCCGGAGAGGTGGCTGCGGTTGGCCGTACCTTCAGCGGTGACGCTGGACATAGCGAAGGTGTGCTCCATCCCATCCCAGAAGTCCATCTTGGTCCGCCTCACGCTGGCAGGTCGGTTCTTGGTGGCGACAGCCATGTTAGAGGTCATCTTATGGACGTTCCTCCAAAGTGTGGGACCCACCACCCGGTGGGCCCTTTTATACCCCCTGAGTGGGTGTGCCACGCACCTCTTGTGACATCAGGGTGACATGTTCATCGCTGATTGACTGACCGTGGTGACACGGCAACCGCCAACCTCTGGTGGGGTGGCCATTAGCAGGGAGAGCTTCAAGCAGCTCAGGATGCTCCAAGCCCCGTCCAACCTGACCTCGGACCTTCCAGTCATGGACACACAGATTGGTTTGGCTTGGAGGAGACATTTGAAGGTCCATCTCGTCCAACCTCCCCTGTCTTCGGCAGGGGCATATTCCAGTAGAGCAGGTTACTCAACGCCCCATCCAACCGGACCTTGGATACATCCACTCAGACCCACAGAATGGTTTGCATTGGTTGAGTTGGATTTTTGGGTGGTTTGGGTTCCAACAGACCAGGTTGGTCCCAGCCCTGTCCAATCTGACCTTGAACCCCTCCAATCAGACTCATAGAAGGTTTGGGTTGGTTGAGTTGGATTTTTGGGCTGGAAGGTTTGGGAACCAGTAGAGAAGGTTGGTCCCAGTCTCATCCAGCCTTACGTTGGACACTTCCAGTCATAGACCCACAGAACGGTTTGTGTTGAAGGGGACCTTTGAAGGTCCATCCAGTCCAACCTCCCCATCATCGGCTGGGACACCTTCCAGTAGACCAGGTTGGTCCCAGCCTCATCCAACCTGACCTTGAACACCTCCAACCGGACCCAAAGAACAGTTTGGATTGGATTTCTGGGTGGTTTGGGATCCAGTAGACGGGGTTGGTTGCAGCCCCATCCAACCTGACCTCAGACACTTCCAGTCATGGACCCAAAGACTGGTTTGGGTGGGAGGGGACCTTGGAAGGTCCATCCTGTCAAACCCCCCAATCACTGCAGTGGCCGAGAATAAAAGTAGTGCCACGAGTGGGGCGGGTGCTCCTGCGTTATTGTATCTCATCCTATTGTATTATTTTATCTCTTTCGTTTATTTTGTTTTTTCCTCTTGAGCTGTTGAGCAGAGATGGTTCTCGTGCTCTCTTCCCATCTCGGGGGGGTCGTTGGGCTGCGGCATGGGGCTGCAGAGCCCGGGAGGAGAGGACAACCCCGAAGAAAAGGTCCCCTTGCCGCCCTCCACCAGCAGCGGTGGGATGGGTGCAGGGACCCTCCTGCCATCGGCTTATCCCGTCCCCTGCGGGAGCCTTTTTCTGCAGCAAACCGACCCAAAACGACAACGGCACGTTGGTGCTTCTTGCTAAATGGGGAGGGGGGAGAAAAACAAATCTATCAGTTTGCTCTGTAAGGATGGAAGCAGCGCATCCCCAAACAGGGCCAAAATCAGGCGGCTTTTGCAGGATGGGGTTTTGCAAAGCTGCTGGTGCCAGTGCCCCATGGTGACGGTCAGAGGGGGAAGAAACTGGTTGAGCCCTTAAAAAGAGGAAAAGAAAAAGGCTCGGAGGAAGGGAAAGGTGCAGTGCCGGGGTTTCCTTGCTGCTGTTCCTCCGGGATGCCCGTGCGCGTCCCCTCCACGCTGCCCTCCGGGCAGGACCGTGCTCGCTGCTCCGGCTCTGCCTCCCTGGAGGGGAAAGGTCCCGGCGCAGGAGAGTCCCCATCTCTCCCCCCTTCCCAAAAGAAACTTTAATTACCGGAGAGGTACATTATTACGCCGGTGACCCACAGTGGCTGGGGGGCTGGGGGGCTGTGGTACCAGCCCTATTGCTGCCCTACCCTTAAAATGGAATTATACACTTCTAATATAGGACAATTTGGTTTTCTTTTTTCCATTTTGTTTTCCTCCCTGTAAAAGGAGGGAGCGGGGCTGAGCTTCACTCCCTCCTGGCAGGGACCGGGAGAAATGAGAAAATCAGGACCTAATTTCTCATTTTTCAAAAAGTCTCCATCTGACTTTCAGAAGCTTGAGACACTGGTGTTTTTATAATTTCAGTATGTTATACAGCAGAAGGCCAACACTTTTGTTAGATTCATGAAAAAGTTAAGAGCCCCTGGGAGATAGCCTCCCAGCCTGCAGTTCCTAGCCACATCCAGGCTTACTACAACTGTAATTGAGAGCTGGAAATCTTTTTGCTGGTTTGTCCACTGCACTTTGGCTTGTGCTCAGTAGCACTCCAGTGTCATATGCAAATCTATAGCCTGGGATGAGCCAGTGACTTGGAATCCACCATGACGCAAGCTACAGCAAAGACACACAGATATGCACAGTGAACATTGTACCTCTGAGTGGCTGCCAAACCTAGTATGCTAAGGGAATTAAGGCAGAATCTTACTATTGACAACTAAGCATTGCTTCAATCTTGCAAATGATGCTTTTTTTTCTCTTTTTTAACCTTCTTGCTTTAACTGACATATCTTGATATCTGTAGAAACCCGATTTCTTTCCCAGAAAGAAAGAAAATAGGACTCTGGACAATTAGAACATCTTCCTACTAATAGTAGAGGATGAACAGGACAACTTGCTTACACTATATCCTTCAAGCCACTTCCCACTGCTTAGGTTCATCTTGTATACTAATTGAGACCAGGCTCGCTCTTAATTTATTTTTTAAAAAGCCATCTCCTTATACAAAACATGTATTAAGCAAGAGTCTGCAATTTACCTTGGGCTGGTCACATCATGGGTATTATGGAACAACTTCTGTATCTTGTTGCTAGAAACAACTCCCGCTTTCACCAGGTAGGAATAGGCTTCCACGTGAAAAGCCCAGAAGTGCTTCCCTTTGGCAATCCCGGTGTCGCCAATGATGTAATCCAGGGTTGTGTAGCATCCGGCCTGCATGCGCTCAGACCCCAGCAGTAGAGGAAATCCAGCCCTACTTTCCACAGAGGTTCTTCCTGGGTTCAGCAGGAGATGTTCACTGTTGTACCCGCATTTGTCATCAAAAAGAAAACTGAGAACTGAAAAACAGCATCCCAAAAAATTTTCTCTTAGTTAAGTATTTCTGTGCTTATAAACTATATTTTAAGTCATGCTGGCACTAGAATTCCTCGCTTTTAAAGGCTACCGGGAACATTACGCAAGCTAACACAGTCTCAGTATGCTACCTACTTAACCTGTTTGTTAGCAGTGCTTTTCAACATTTATACAACCGGTAACAGTGTAGTAGAAGTCTGGGAGCTACTGGAAACCACCTACAGCTCTTAACACCACCAGCAGCTCGTGGACATAAGAAAACCCAATACCTGGGGCTGGAGGCGTACGCAAGATAACTTCTCGGCTCCAAGGGCTAGAGATGGATCCTTTATATCCTCGAACTCTGAAGGCATAGCTGCTGTCGTCATCGAGATCAGATATTACTTTGCTCTTGCTGCAAACTTCGATCTCCTGCCACGTTGTACTCTCCTCTTCTCTATTAAGCTTATGATACTCAAGAACATAGATATCAGCTGAGTCTGTCTTCCCAGGGCATTCCCAACTGATCAGAGCTTTGTTGTACATTTTGCTCTGCTCTTCATTGATTTCTGGTATTTCTAGACCTGGAATGACAGAGATTCAGGAGAAAAAAACCTCAAATGTAGATACATGTTGTTTTAGAATTAAACACAGAAGCCCTTTGTTGAGTGGCTACAGCACTGGGGGGACAGTGGGGGGGGGAAATCTGACTCAGTCAAAGAGTGCAGATGAGGATGGGTCTGTTCATGCACTTAAATCCTTTCTGGTTTTACTTTGAAAGTTGTATTATTTATTTTTGCTGGCAACTAAAAAACCATATAAAAACCTATTCTTTTCTGTCATGCAATCACGACAAAAAGCTGCTAGGAAGACCTAGTATTACTTAACTACAATATTTTGGAAGCCAATGTAAACTGGTTCTGAATGCCATGGCATCTTAGCTTCTTTATCAAAGCTGAAGCTAGCATTGCTGCCAGGTAGTGCCTTGTGAATCACAGAGGCAGAAGGGACAATGCAAGTCACAAGATTGAGTTCTGCAACTGCAGCCCTGCACAAGTTTTGCCTCTTTCCAGAGAAGCCCTTAAAGCTATAACTCAAGAAAGACGTGATGCTCTCATAATTTGCCATTGGAATGGAAGGACAAGTCACCAAGGATCTCTTCTTGCTTGGCTATGTCCATCACAAAGTCCTCGAAAGTAGTTTCAGCTGCTGGCTTGAAGCTCTTGAGAGATTCAGTAGCTTTTTGGATTCTGAAAGCACAGAAGCAGAGGGATGGCAGAAGAGGGAAAAAGGAATTCACATGGGTGCATTCCTTAAAGCAAAACCGCTAGGTTTTGCTTTAAAAAAAGTTCTCTTTTCAGGTACTTACTCATGTGTCCCAGAAACTTGTCTCTCTAGACAGAATTAAAATGCAAAATTTAAAGGCCTTTTGTACATCAGTGTAAAGATAACTAACAGGGAATCTTTTGGTTGGCAGAGCATTTTAACAATTTGGGGCATTACATTCAAAGAACAAAATAGGTGTGAAGCGCTAATGGAGCACAACTATTCAGATCAAAGAGTTTAAAGCCAGAAGAGACCTGTTAGATTAACTTGCAAATACCCGATGCAATCTCTGAGCAAAGGACTGTATCAGTGAGCTGAATGGGTTACCCTTCCACTGCAGTCCTACTGAAGAAGGCTAGGCGTTGGCGCAGGACAGAGCCCCTCCTCTGGGCTGTTTTTTAACGCACACTGTAATATAGGAATTTCTACTGAATGGTACCGGGACCGCCTCTGAGGCTCTGCAACACAAAGTACTTGCATTCAGTACTTTCCTAGCAGGTGTCCAAAGAATATGACTGACCAGACATCCCTGGAACTGTACCTGTACCTCAAACGGAAGATAATTAATAAGATACCTGACGTGAAGTTGTTTTGCTGTTTGAACAAAACAAGATGGATCAGTTTCTTTAAGCAGTTCTTGAGCAAGTCCTACAAGGCCACTATTTTCCAGGAGCCCTTGAGATTCTTCTGCTTGTGTTTGCAATTTTTCCAGCCTTAAATTCTTAGAAGCTTCAATTGCCCTAAGAGCTGCGGATTTCTTCTCTTCCAGGACATGAGATAATTTCTCAAAACTCTGAGATGCTTCTTCTTTCGCTCTTTCACTGTTGCACTAGGAGGGAACAAAAGACATTTTAGACGGATCCCACAGCACAGAGTACCCCTCTACCGGAAAAAGAAGAGTATAAAACCAGGGACTTTCAGGAAACGGGTGCGAGCCGTCGGCAGAGTGAGACTCCCGGGCCGCCCAGCGCTGTTTTGCTTGCTGCCGCTTGCTAATAAATACTTCAGTCTTAATTGGCTCCGTCTGCTTGCATCAATTTGTGGGACTAACCCATAACAAACCTGAAATTAATTACAGCTTGTTGGGAGTGTCGAGATGCTCGGTGGGGGCTCGGGGGTGGGTGGTGGGGGGAGAAGCGGTGCCCTGACCCCCACCTCTTGCTTTTCCCCTCTCCTCCCCAAGACTGCACAGCGCAAGATGAGGGAAATGCTCCAGCAGGTGAAGCAGCAGGAGCAGAAACACGCTCCGGGAGCCCCGGCCTCGCAGCACAGCAAGGGAGGCTCCCGCCGTGCCGCCCAGCACCACCCGATGAATGTAACCCCGCCGCCGGACATCCCCCCCTCCCAAACCCTCCTCCCCCACCCCCAGCGGGTCAGGGGAGCAAACCAAAGACCCCCCCAAACACACAGCCCTCCATTCCCCGCGGCGCTGCGAGGATGCACAGCCGAGGGGTATGGGGAGGGCTCTCTCCATCCCACAGCCTCCCCCTTCCTCCTCCCTCGCCTCCCGACGCTCTCCCTTTAGTTGGACTAACGTGGGCAGGTTTGGGTACCTCAGCACCTCACGCTTGTGTCTCCCTTTTAGAGATTTTGTGTGCCTTGGAAACCTGAGAGTTGGAGATCTTTTTTTAATTAATTTTCTAATAAAAAAAGAACTGAGTTGGAAAAGCGATGGGGATAGGCAGCACTCTGGTCATTCTCTCCGGGGCGTTGTGGAGGAAGGCTGCCAGTCTTCCTCCCAGTGTACTTTTCCCCGTTGGCTCCAGACTGCTGCTGGGGCTGAGCTCTGAGCCGCCAGAGCGGTTCTCAGCAGACGGTCACTCGGCGCAGACAATGAGGCCCTGAATAGCCCTTCCTGTGCTCTTGATGGCTCCGGACGGCTCTGCTCCTCTGCTGCTTCTAAGGTGGGGCTGCCCCAGTGCCCTCACTCAGGAGCCTTTTGTCTGTGCGGGTCTCACTTGTGACAGGGGGTGGGGGTGTTGCCAAACTAACTGCTGTGCTGCGATGTGTGAGTGGGTGTTCCCGCCCGTGTCAGTGCCAGAGCTCTTCCGTAGGCTCCTTCTGCCAGCGGAGAGCCAGGGGCCGCTCCTTCGGGAGAGAGCTTGTTTAAAAAGAGAAAAAAAAAACGGGGGGGGGGGGGGGGGGAAGTGGGAAAAGAAAAAAGAGGAAAAAGATAAAAAAAGGGGAAAAAAGTAAAAAAAGAGAAAAAGTAAAACGGGGGGGACGGGAAACAGAAAAAAGGGGGAAAAAGCAAAAAACAAAAAGGGAAAAAGAAAAAAGGGGAAAAAGAGAAAAAAGGGGGAAGAAGTGAAAAAAGAGAAAAATAAAAATGGGGGGGAAAGGGGAAACAGAGAAAAATGGGGAAAAGGAAAAAAAATCGGGAAAAAAGAAAGGTAGAAAGGAAAAAAACAAACAAACAAACCGAGGAAGGAAAGTGGGAACATCCCCCGGGCAGGAGGAGGGACAGGAGCCGGGGGAGGGGGGAGGTGGGGGGAGGTGGGGGGAGGTGGCGGTGCCAGCGCCGGCCCCGGGGGCTGCGACACCACGTTTTTGTCCTCTACTGCAAAGTGTTCTGTGAAAAACAACCAACCAAATCCCACCCAACGACAACATCAACAAACAAAGAGAAATCTCTCCAGCTCACACGAGCCTGAGCTGCTCTCCGCTGCTCTCGTTCCAGTGTCTCGGGGGGGTCACGGCCGAGCTGAGATTGGGGGTGGTGGTGGTGGGAGTTTGCCCCATGGCTGTGATGGGGGGAGAAGGGGTGGGTGAGGAGTGGAGGATGTGGTGTGGGGTTTTTTTTTGGGGTGGTGGTGGTTTTTTGCCAGGTGTCGCTTTACCCAGTGGCTCGGGGAGGTGTTGGCATCAGGAAGCCTGTGCTAAAGCGGGGTGGGGGCCTCGCCGCAGTTGGTTAGCAAAGCCAAAGTCGTTATTAATGGTTATTAATGGTGCGCTAATTACGCCCTTGTAACTGGGAAGCTCAGATGCCCCCTAAGCACCCCCCCGGTGCTTCTCTAGCCAGGCGAGCGCTGGGCGTCCCCCCTGCAGGAGAGGAGAGCACCTCCGGGGTGGGTGGAAGGGCATCACCCAACGGGGAGAGGACCAAGATGGGGCTTGGGTGTCCCTTGGGGTGGCCGGGTGGCGGGGTAGGGCTGCTGGGGGCTGCCACGATGAGGGACACCCCAACACCTTTCTCCATGGCTCCCAGAGCTCTGCTCCCTCCCTCCCTCCCACCCATCCAGTGCCACCGGAGAGGTGGTGTCCCCCCTCCCGGGGCGGGCAGGGGCTGTGCCACCCCATCGAACACCTCAACGCACCAAAGCACCTCACTGGGGGAGGGACTCTGCGCCTGGTAGCCCCGTGCTCCCCAGCACTGTAAGGATGGGGCTGAGCCCCCACCACGGCCACCCTGTGCAAACCAAAGACCCCCCCAAACACCCCCCCCCCATTCCCCACAGCGCTGCGAGGATGCACAGCCGAGGGGTACGGGGAGGGCTCTCTCCATCCCACAGCCTCCCCCTTCCTCCTCCCTCGCCTCCTGACGCTATCCCTTTAGTTGGACTAACAGATGCAGAGAGAGAGAGAAAGAGAGGTTTTATTATTCTTTTTTTTTTTAATTTTTTATTTTTAATTTCCTAAAAGCCACCGGTTTTTCATCCCAGGCATGGCCAGAGGAGCTCGCCCAGCGTTGAGGGGGGGAGGTTGGGCTGCGGCACACAGCGCAGCAGCTCATCAGTTTTTAGAATTAATGTAACAATAACAAAACTAACGGCGATTTTTAAGTTTTGTAAGGATTTTATTTATTTATTTATTTATTTCATTTCAGAGGGGGTGGGGGCGGGAGGGGGATGTTTGTTTTTTAGCACAAGCCGGCTTTTCTAGAGGTTAAAGAAAGGCCGTGCTCGGCCGTAAACGCTTTGGGGAAAAATCCCGGTTGCAAGGAGAGAAGGTGGGAAAAGAGGGGCAGGGGGGGAAAACAGATTTCCAAGAGGTTGTCAGCCCAGGGCTGGGGGAAAAAAAAACCAAAACACTAGCAAAATTATTATTATTTTTTTAATTTCAAAAATAAAACACACACAACCCCCAACCCCAAATGACACACACACATCCACACACAAAAACTACCTCAGGTTTTCATACCTCAGCACATTGCGCTTCTGTTTCCCTTTTACAGATTTTCTATGCCTTGTAAAACTGATAGCTGGAGCATTATTTTTGTTTATTTTCTTAATAAAAAAAAAAATTAGTTGGAAAACACACTCTTACTGAGTGCGAGGCGGGAGAAGGAAAGCAATCCCACGGGTGCCAGAGCTCTTCCATAGTCTCCTTCTGCTGGCTGAGAGCCAGGGGCCGTTCCTTCGGAGAAAGCTTGAGAAATGTTTGAAAAGAGAAAAAGAAAAAAAACAAAAGAAAAAAATGGGGGGAGAAAAAAAAAGAGGGGAAAGAAGAACAAAGAGAAAAAGGAGATAAAAGGGGGGGAAGAAAAAAGGGGGAAAAAGAAAAAAAGGGAAAATGAAAAAAGGGGAGGGAAGAGGAAAAAAAAAGGAAAAGGAAACAAAAACCCCAAATATAAAAAAAGAAAGGTAAAAAGGAAAAAAAAAAAACCAACCAAACCAAGCAAGGAAAGTGGTGAAAGCCATCGGGCAAGAGGGACGAGAGCCGGGGGTGAGGTGGCAGTGCCAGCGCCGGCCCTGGGGGCTGCGACACCACACTGCAAAGTGTTCTGTGAAAAAAACCAACCAAAACCCACCCAATGACAACATCAAAAAACAAAGAGAAATCTCTCCAGCTCACACGAGCCTGAGCTCGCTCTCCGTTGCTTTCGTTCCAGTGTCTCGGGGGGGTCATGGCCGAGCTGAGATTGGGGGGGTGGGGGTGGGAGTTTGCCCCATGGCTGTGATGGGGGGAGAAGGGGTGGGTGGGGAGTGGGGGATGTGGTGTGGGTTTTTTTTTGGGGTGGTGGTGGTGGTTTTTTTTGCCAGGTGTCGCTTTACCCAGTGGCTCGGGGAGTGTGACGAAACGGGAAAAAGGGCTTCACTGAGAGGTTCAAATTAACAATTTCTTTGGACTTCGCTCACGGGTCCAATACGTCACTATTGCAAGTTCTGTGTGTGCGATGGCGATTACACTATTGCAATTTAAAAGAAATTAGCGGGATCCACTATTGCGAGCTACAAATGCCCCTGAACAATAGCAACACAAACCACAAGGGCGCTAGATATTAATGCCTTAAAAGAGTGCACCAGTCACAAACTCAACCGCATGCCCTATACCGTACGGATGTTTCTTAGTCACTTACCCTCTCTCTCTCAGGTGAGGTCGCTCCATCCCAGGGAAGTTACCCTGTAGAGCGTCCTGGATGGGGGGGGAACGGATCTCCTAGGGGCCAGCTGTATCCTTGGAGGATTCCCCATTTGTCTCCCCAGACCCTGCGGTTTATATTTCCTGACTCTGGGAGGGTGCAGGATTATGCCTGAGTGGATTACACTGTCTGGGATATTTCCCTCTGGTGGTGCCACAGCGAAGTCTCTGTTGCCAATTTGTGATGTCCAGCGCTCAACCTCACGGGAATAGTGGTGGGATGGGACTCGGGGCATTTTGTTTGTTAAGGGCCATTTGGTTTTGGTTGTTCTGTGCCATCTTGAGATAAGCCCGGGCTGAGCTGTTTTGCAGCTCCCCCCAAGTTCTCTCTGCACAGCCAAGGCACGGCAGAGATGGAGCTGAGTGGGATGGCAGCTCCCTGCCTCTCACCTCTGGTGCTCTGAAACCGGCTTGGCTGGCTGCTCCCACACAGTGTGTTACTGGCTTGCCCAGCAGGTAAAGAACCCAGATTTGGGACACCACTAGGGTGTCCGTAAGGGGTCCTGGGCTGCCCTTATGTGGTCCTGGGGGGGGTCTCTTGCAGGCCAGAGGGAGTCTGGGGCAGCCCTTCAAGGATCTGGGGGTCCCCTCTGGTGCCTCTGGGGAGGGTTTTGTGGCTGGAGAGGGCCCAGCTGGTTTCAAGAGGTGCTTCCTCTCTTTCTCCAGCCCACCCAGCTCCCCCGACACCCCCACCCCCCCAGGTTGGTGGGTGCCAGCAGTGCCAGCCTGTCCCACTGGGTCAGGCACTGAGGGGGGCACAGCCCCATCCGCGGGATGGGAGGAGGAACCACAGCACCAGGGATAGAGACCAACATTTTATTTCTTTAACATTTCCCATGGGGGGCACCCCAGGGTTGCGCGGCTGCACCGCAGCTGGTGCCAGGAGGGACTCCAACGTCCCCCCCACAGCTCACCTGGCTCCGCTCATGATGCTTTTGATGGGGCTCAGCGCGGTCTCTTCTGTGCTACGGACCAAGCAGCTCCAGGTAGGCGACTGCTGCACCGAACTGTGCCGCAGCGTGGGGAGGGGTGGGGGGCTGCGGCGCAGGGCTGGGAGCTGCTCCCATCTCACCCAGCTCCCGGGGTCCTGCAGAGGGACTGGAAGAAGCCAAAGCAAGAGACGACAGACACGAGAGCCCGCCCAGAGGAGCAGAGCGGTGAGTGGCCCTGGCACCGAGCACCATGCAAACAGCCCACACCCCACGGCAGCCCTGAGCCGGGGCTGTGCCGGGGGCTGCCGGCCGCTCACTCCGTCCCCTCCCTCAGCAGCTTCTCGGCTAGCGGATGAAGGATGGGGGCTCAAGTCGACGCAGGAGAAGCAGGGAGTGTGGGGGAGACCCCCAGATCCTGCCCCAGACCCTCAGCCAGTGCCCTGCCCTGCCTGTGCTGGGCAGCCCTGCCCGCCTGCTGAGGAGGGGGTGCTGCCCGTGGGCCCCGACGGAGGAGACGGGGTGCAGCGGGCTCTCTTCTCTCTCCTCCTCTGCAGGGCAACCGAGGAGGCAGCGAGGAGGGAGCACCGGGCCCCACAGGACCCACTGGGCTCCCTGCCAACCATATACCATCTGAGCAGTGATGCCTCTCTCTACCCCCTGTCCCCCCCAAGCCCCCAGGTCCCCCTGCCCTCCTCTCCCGCCTATAGGTCCTATCAGTGGGGACAGCTCCTTCTGGTCCAGGGAACCCCCCAGGCTCCTGGGCCCCCCGAGGGCCACCGCAAGAGCCCCTGCAGCCTGTGCTCGCTGGCCAACTCGGAGGACTGCAGCAGCCTGTTGAGGAGCAGCTCCTCTTCCCAGAGCTCCCTCTACCACTTCCTGGAGCCCTGGCCCAGTGCAGCAACAGAGCCAGTGGTGCTCACACACTCAGGACAACCCCGCTCTCCCATGGCTGCTAGTGGGGCAGTGGGGAAACCGGGACCGGTCCTGAGCCAGGAGCCTCCACAGGAGCTGCCAGCAGGGACAGAGAAAGAGTGGGTTCCCAGGCAGGGGACGGAACTGAATGTGGAAGCATATGCTGTGGGGCTCTGAGCTGCTGCGTGGTGTCAAGTCTATCCAACTTCAGGCAGTACATTCCCAGGAGATGTCACTGCTAACAACTCTTCTGAGGAAGTGGGGTCGTTTCTGTAGTCGTAGCCTGCCTGGAGAAACAGCCCCACGGAGTTAATAGTCTGCTGAGCAGCAAGGGAGCAGAGTCGCTGACTCTCAACCAAGGACTGAAACACAGCAACCCACTCTACTGCCTTCCCCCTACGCCCGCTGCCTCCCACAGTTTAGAAGAACCAGGGGGTTCCAAGTGAGGGGACCCCTCCCCCACTCCCCCAAATCTGCTCAACATCCCCAAATCTCCCTCAAGACACGGGACTCCTCCCACACACCTCCACTCCCCACACCGACAACCCTCCCCCTCCCCCAACGCTCCAAAAAGCAGCAGTCCTTAGGGCAGACCTCTTAAGCTGACTCCACAGCTACGGCTCCCCGTCGGCTCTGGGGGAGACAAGGGGGCCCCGGGGCTCTCCGTGGGCTTTAAGGGGGTCCCAGGGCTGCCCACGGGCTCCCAGCAATGCCCGTGCCCACCACCCACCCCCACTTCAGGGGGCCCAGCGCTGACACCCCCCGACCCATCTCGGGGGTACCTGGGGGGACTCGGCCGTGGGCTGGAGGCGGGCGAAGGGGGCACGGCCGGGCTGACCTGCCGGGGGCGGGGGGGGGCTGAGAGCGGAGCCCAGAGCGGAGCCAAGCGCCCGGCCAGGCCGGCCCCGGGCACCCTGCGCTGCGGCCGGGGCTGCCACCACCTGCGGGGAGCGAGCGGGGGGTGAGGGGGCGGCAGCGGGGGACGGGGGGGGTGGCCTGAATCGGCCCTGTTTCCCCCGGGGACCCCCCACTCGGCTCCGCCCCCCCCAAACAGGCCCAGACCGCCCCCCGAGCCCCCCAGCCCGGTCTCGCCACCCCACAAACCCCCGAACTGGCCCTGCACACCTCCGCGCCGCCGCCCCCCCGCCCCGCCCGCCCGCTCCCGCCCTCCTCGGCTCCGGTCCCCCCGTCTCCCCCGGTACCGACCGTCGCAGCTCCCGCCCGACGCCGTACACCGGAAGTGCTCCCCCTCACGTCCGCCCACCCGCGCATGTGCCGAGGCGAAAACCCGGGCCACGCCCCCCTGCGTCGCCGCGGCAAACGCGAGCGAGGGGGCGGGGCCGCGCCGAGGAGAACGAGCCCCGCACCACAGCTTCTCTCCGCGTCGGGCAATGCGAGGCCGAAACCATCCCAGCCCTCCCCAAAATGAGCCGGACATCCGCCTGCAGAGCTCCGCCAGCCCCCCCGACGAACATCACGGGGATGGGGGGGAAGAAAACAACCAGAAAGGTACTGAAAATAGCTTGGAGATGGGGCTTAGAGATCCTTCCGAGAGGCAAAACCCGGCCTTTGTTCTCATTTTTGATCACGGGGTTTCGCAGTGCTTCGCGGGCAGTGGTTATCCAGGGGCATCAGCTATCCCGGGAAGCGAAAGTTCCCATCCCATGTGGCAAAAGTCCACTCGCATGAATAACTTAGACAAAACCAGCCCACAAAAGGACAAGAGGCGCGTTTGGTCACCTTTTCCTTGAAGCTTCGCTAAACTGTATACTCAGATTGGCCCTGTCCTGCAGTTTCTTTCCCAGAGTTTTGCCCCAAACCCACGCTTCCGGACCCGGTCCCCAAGCCCTCCCTCAGGGCCCACCACCTTTCCCCAGCCCGGCCTGTCCTTAAAGCTTTTCACACACAGCCCTTTCCACTCACCTCCCTCCGGGGCCTCCTCTCTCACAGGCACCTCACAGCCCTGCAAACCTCCCTCTCCCGAAAACCCATTCCCCCCTCGCTCCCCCCTCACACAACACCTACTCCCCTCGCTCCCCCCCCCCCCCCCACCTCTCGCCCCCCCCATCTCTCGCCCCCCCTTCCCCTCTCCTCCCATTCAAAATGGCGCCGCCCTTCCCTTCCCTTCTCCTCTCGCCTTTTCCTGCCTCAGCCCCCGCCCCCCGCTCAGGTGACACCGCACACAGCCGCCATGAGGCGCGGCGGGGAGGGCCGGGGCTGTGAGAGGCGATGGCGGTGAGGGAACTCTTGGCTTTTCTCCTCTTCTTTTCACCTCCTCAGGCTTCGGGCAGCCCCGCGTGGGCGGCTGGAGATCCCCCCCTCCCCTTCCAGGAGTGGCCCCGGCCCTGGGGCGGCCCCCGCCTCCCTCCTCCCCACAGGCTCTCCTCAGGGAGAGCCCCCAAATCTGTCCCCCGGGCGGCCCCACAGCCTCCTGTGTGTCCGGGAATGGGGTTTCCTTCAGGGAGTGTCTCCAAACCTATTCCCGGGGTGTCCCCACAGCCTCCTGCGTTGCCGGGAATGGTGTTTCCCTCAGGGAGAGCCCCCAAATCCATCTCTGTCGTTGCCCTACAGCCTCCTGCATGGCTGGGAGCAGTGTTTCCCTCAGGGAGAGCCCCCAAATCCATCCCCAGGGTGGTCCCGCAGCCTCCTGTGTGGCCAGGAATGGCGTTTCCCCTATGGATGGAGCCCTCTCCTTCCCCTGACTCCACTCCTGGGCAGCCTTTTCCTTCCTCCCTCCCACCTTCTCCCCACAGCCTCTTCCAGGGCTGGGAAAACACTCCTGCTCTTTCTCTTCCTGCGGGATTTGAGAAGAGCCCCCCATCTCCCCAGCCCACACGTGGGGTCTGGGCAGCTCCACGCCTTGTGTGTGAACCGGGAATTGGGATATTTCAGTTTTCTTCTGCGATCAGGCCTGGTTGTGAAAGGGCCAGTTGTAGTGGTTAGGCTTTGGTGGGTGAGTAACAGCAACTCTTATTTAAATTTTCCTTTTTTTTAGATTTTGTGTAGGGGGCTAGTTGTCCTCACGCCCGCGAGTTCTGCTTCAGGTCAAGCGAAGCCCCATGGAACTGGCCCGAAGGGCGGCGACGGCCATGGACCAGGGCCCCTTTGGCGTCGAGAACGTGGTTTATTTTGAGTTGAATCTCCCTGTTTTTCTTGAAAAGCGGGGGTCTGGTTTGTAGCGAGGCTTAAAACCCCGGGTTGTGCCTAAACATGGGTCTGATTTCAATCTCAGGGGCTGCAACTCTGTCCAGCTCTGACTCACAGCCCTGGCAGCACCGTCAGCATGCCGGGCTCGGCGTTCTCTTGTATTTTGAAGGGTTTCTTACGGATCGGCAGCAGCCGGGGATATTTAGCAGCTGTGTATTGGTGGTGGAATCCATGTGGT
This sequence comes from Vanellus vanellus, assembly GCF_965231255.1. Lineage (NCBI taxonomy): Eukaryota > Metazoa > Chordata > Aves > Charadriiformes > Charadriidae > Vanellus > Vanellus vanellus. The sequence goes on from NW_028127876.1 coordinate 1,208,494, forward strand.
GAAAAGATCTTTGGGGTAAAGAGGTGAATAGGTGTTGTTTTCTTTTTTTTCACCTGGAGAATGTTTCTTGTTGCCTTGTACCTGTAAAAAGATGTTCAAATCGTTAAGGTGTTCAAATCGTTTCATAAAATTACCCCCTAGACAGGAATATGTTTTGTGGTTGGTTTGGGTTTTTTTTTATGAGAGTCCTTTCAGCCTGCTCTCCAGGTGGAAATGGGAAATGCAAAGCAATTACAATGACAGATTTGCTAAATCTGTTGCCAAGGTGTATATTACTGGCTTTCCCTGAAGCGGGGAAAAGACGTCCTGTTTAATTGTTGTTTGCATTTGAAATTCTCTGTGAAATGGATTAAGCAGTGTGGGCTTCTTTTTGTGGGTCTGCCCTTGGAAGGAGAGCGCCTTTAGGAAAAGGCTTTTCCGGAGGGGACAGAGAATTTAATTGCTGATGGCTATAAAAGCGCGCCCTGTTTGGGTGGCCTGAAAACAAAACCCGTGAAAATCCATGACTGAAAAATGAGACTTCCTCCTAATGATCGGGGCTGCTGTTTCTACTGATTTGCCCATGAATAACAGCTCGTTCCTTACTGGTGGCTGAGGACCCTTGAATTGTTTCCCAAAGCCTAAGGCAGCGGGAAGGGCTGGGGTTGTCAGATCACTGCAAATCAAATAAAAGAGAGCGGTTTGGAGTTGTCTCGTTCCCTCTTTCTTTTCCCAAGAAAGAGGGCTGGAAAATGGTAAAATGTTTTGCAGCAAAGTTCAAAATGGCAAAGGATGTACCGTGTGGGGGGTGGGACGTGGGTTCAGGTGTTGGTGGGGACCCCAGCAATAAACCGTAAGAGGTAGAGCAGCTTTGTGGGACTTTTGGGGCTTGTTTTTGTGTGGATATTCGCTCGTTGCAGACCACGTGCCGGAGCCCTCCAACAGAGGCATTAGAAAAATAAGTCTTTTTCTTAGTACTAATGCTTTGAATTTTCCAGTGTGGGAAAAGCCGCAAAAGTGTGTATTTCTGCCCAGCTGCGGAGAAATGGGTAATACTGAGCCCTACAATAGCTTGGTTGTTTTTTTTCCCCCTGTGTGATGACTGGTGTGGAGGGAGTTTGTACCAAAGAGTCAACTTCTGATTGTGGGCAGCCCCTGTTTTAGGAACTGTTGCACAGATTGCTTATCGATGCAACTGCTGCCGCGACTCCCGCACTCCCTGCTGAGTGATAATCCAAAACTGCAGAGCGAGCTGGGTGCCCGTGGAAGGGGAACTGCACTCTCAAGTGGAAATACTTGGGGTCTCGTTGCCTGTGGGAGGGAAAGGGACGTCAAGAGTCAACCTAAAGGAACTTCTCACCTTCAGAGATCGGGCTCTGGAGGTGACGGTTAATTGAGGGGAGTCGTGGAAGCGTGCTTTACTGAGCAACATGCTGCTGCTGGCCCAAGACTAAATGTCTCCAAAGTTTGGGGTTGGTTTAAGTGCTTTTTGGTTATTAGCTGGATGTCACTCTTCCAAGCACCTCTTGCCCTGTCTGGAGGGGTTTGCTGCTGCCTCCTGCGTTGGGCCGAGGGGACCGGCAGCCCTCAGGACAGGGACTTTCTCAGGCGTGGAGGTTAAACCTGGTGCGTGCTGCTTAAAAACTGCTCTGGGTGTTAGTGCAGTGGTCACGGTGAGAAATGTGGTGGCTTAGGGGAGCCTGAGATTCGCATTCCTCTTAAGTGCGGGGGATTTTGGGGAGCCTGGGTGGTACAATCCCCTTCCTGCTCCCAGATTCCTGTCGCTGACGCATCAGCGGGGTGTTAGCAGAGCTGATGCCCGCAGCGGCTGAGGGTTGGCATGATCCCGGCATCGCCGGAGATCTGGAGCCGAGGAATGGGAGCGTGGCCCGTTTCCATCATGGCTTGTGAGGGAAATAGTGCGGTTTGATATAGCCGGGGTGCGTAAACAGGGATTCCTCTTTGCACGTGTGCTTACAGGGTGCACGCAGGTGTGTTACTTGGAGTGTTTCTTAATGCCTGCGAAGCTTTCCGAGATTGGTTAATGAGCGTTGCTTTGCTGTGCAAGTGCAAAGTGTTATTTTCATGGAGAAACCAGCTCGGATGTTCCATTTAGGCATTCTGCCTTTAAAAAAAGAAAAATATTTTCAAGCTTTCCTTGCAGGCAGAATAACATCTGCTTTTGAGGATTGTTTCTTTCCCTGCAGGGTGGAAAAATCTACAGCCTCGCTAAGGCTGCAGAGGAAGAAAACTTGTCAGTTTCCTAGAGCAAACTGCAGTTTGGAGAGGGGGGTGGTTTGCCAGAGAGCCTTTTAGCACCTCGTTGGGCACATTTCTTTTCCCTCGGGGCTGAGGTTTAACATCGCCTTTTCATTTGGCTGGGTTTTGGTTGTATGAATTAATGGGTGTTTCAATGGGAACCACAAGAGCTAATTTCTCAGTCGCCATCCCAAAAATTGTGCATTCTAAAAAATCAGAATGCGGATGCAAGAACAGAATTTGGACCAGATTCTCCGGCGCCAGGACAGTGCACCGATGCTTCAGGGTGCTTTCCCCGGCAGCGAAGGCCTGGTCTGGCAGGAAGGCGGTGGTGGGGATGGCGAGGTACTGCCGGCTCAGCCGCCCCATGGCCGGGAAGCGATGCTCATTCTTCTTCCACCAGCGCAGCAGCTGGTGCTGCGCTTGCAGAGGGGCTCCAGGATGTAGTTTTCCAGTTGCTGGTGGATCTCGGGTATGCTCTCCATCGGGTCCTACCCCAAAAGGATGTCATAGATGCTCTGAGATGGGGCGCTGGTGCATGGGTCCTTGCGAGCATCAGCTGGCTGCCGCCATCTGCGCCTGTGGCTTTGGAATCCGAGTTTGGCACCCCAGACTGGGTGGCAGATGGGGACTGGTGGTTGCAAACCCACAACAGCGTGGTTCTCACTGGCTGGTGCAGCTCGCTTCTCAGGCTGGGGCTGAGAAACTGCATCTCCTTGAAGCGCGGGTCCAAAACAGAGGTGATAGCTGCTGGGCTTTCGAGCACTTTCTCGAATGCAGTTCCCTTCAGTTTGGAAGACGGCAGAACACGGAGAATGGCATTACATGCCATCTACTCCTTGGTGTGTTGATTGGACAGGGAATCAGTCAAAAGAGAAAATAAGAAAAATTAATTTGCCTTCTACTTGGATGGCAGAAATCTACGAGAGGCAATAGAAGTCGGATGGTTGAACAAAATCTTGCATGGCTTTGAGTTTGCCCTGAGCTGACGGCTGCAAAGCCTATTGCGAAACCTATTCATTTTTGTGATGGTAGTGATTTTTGTTGGTGTTTTGTTTGGATGTCTTAAGAGTATCGTTATCAAGCAATTATCTCCCCCCAGCCCCGCCATGCCCGCCGGCAGCAATGGGCCGATGGGGTCCTCAGCTGTCAGGTGGGAGGCAGCGGCACCGGGGCAGGGAGGGGGATGCCCGGTACCCCCGGGCGGGCCGTGCCGCCGGTGTGGCTGGAGGATGCTCCATGGCTGCTCACTGCGGCATTTCCCATGGCAGGGAGGAAACACAGGGGGAGCAGGGGGTGGGGGCAAATGGGGGAGGCAAAGCATCTGCACGGGGGGGAGGGGGGGGGCTGTGAGGGCCATGGAAAGGGGAGTGAAGGGCATCTGCAAGGTTGGAGGGGGTAAGGAGGGTGGTAGGTGTCTAAAATGGGGTGCTGGGGGTGTGCAAGGAGGGGGGGCAGCAGGCCGCTGAAGGGGGGTGTAAGGCATCTGCAAGGCGGAGGGGTGGGGGCTCAAAGGGGGAGGTGAGGGGTACCCAAGGTGGGTGTGGGAGGGAGGCACCTGGGCGATGCCTGTTGTGGGTCTCCCCACCAGACCCCCCCTCCTTGTCCCCTCCTCCGCATCTCGATGTGACCCCCTGGTGATGCTGTGGCCCTTCAGAGCAGGGGGACAAAGGCCACTGTCCCCACAGAGCCCCATGCCACCCGGTCACCTCAGCTATTGTCCCACCGGGCGCTTGTGCGGATGCGCCTGGTGTTGGGGTGCAGGCAGGAGGTGGCTGGGTGGTCCCCCCATCTTTCTGCATTTCCTTAGCCTGGGGGAGGGCCTGTCCGCCCCCCCCGCTGCACCCATGGGACCCGGCTGCAGGAGCTGCTCTCGGGGGCAAACGAGAGGTGGGGAATTAATTAATCTGCCCTGAAATTACAGCTCACGGCAAAGACTGAGAGGAATTTGCGTCTCCACCAGCAAGGGATGACGGTCACGTCCTGGTGATGCTCAGCTGTGACCTGCGTGTGTCCCCCCCCTCACAGCCCCACTTTGGGGCTCTGGAGATGTGTCCTCTCCCGGGTCCAGTCCCCGTCACAGCCCAAATCCTGGCTCAGGAGCCAGAGGGGTCCCCGCAGGGGACGGTGCTGACCCCCACGATAGCAAAGGAGGGAGCCACAGGACCGGTGGCTTCGTCTGGGTAGGATGGAGATGGAGAGGGGCGAGGAGGGGGGTCTCCTGCTCCGCCACCAGAGCAGCTCCCCCAGTTTGGCCCCTCATCCCCTTATAACACTGGGATCAGTGTTATTAATTACACTTTGCGCGAGATTAATTACATTAATCCTCCCTCCTGCTGCTGGTGGCCAGTCCAGCTTGCATGTGACGGGACGAGGGGGCCGAGGTGGGAAGTTTGCGTGCTCGTGCGATGCTTTTGGCCTCCCCCGGCACCGGGAGGACTCAAAGCCGGACCTGAACCTCTGCTTTGTACTTTTCCTCATCCTCAATTACATCAACGCTTCCCCAGGGAAAGATTTTTCTTTCTAACTGGAGGAGTTGCACTGAGACAGGTAAACTGAGGCAGGACAGTCAAAAATCCCTCTCTCTCCTGCTGGGACAAAAAAAACGCTGCAGCAAAATAATAATTTGGAGAAGTTTTCTTGAGATGGAACAACACTCTCTGCTCCGAAACTCAAAAGTGAGCTCGCCATCCCCTTTCCCAGCCCAGTTTCGATGCTTTGATGTTTTCCAGGCACCTGGCAGCGGCGGCGAAGGACAAAGTACTCGGGGGCCAGAAAAAGCTCATTCCCAGATGGGAACGTTTGTTCCTTTTGCTCGTTAAATTGGCTGGCGGGTGGGAGGTGTGAGCTTCCCCGAGCGTCGCTGCTGCGCAGCGGCAGGTGATGCCATTCGGTCGAAGCAGGAATTTGGGGGATAAAAAGCAGATTTCCGGTATTTTGCTCTTCTCTAAAGAGAAGGGTTTCCTGGAGGCCCTTTCAAAGCTGCAGTTGCGACTCGAGTGTGAGACGTGGTTGGTTTTTTATTTCTTTGAGCGCGGTGATCCCAGTGATGCTTCCCCAGCCCCGGGGGCAAGGGCAGAAGAGAACTCCTGTAGTTCTCCTTCAGCTTTTAAGGCACAGATGCTCTTTGTGCAGCGCTGGCAGTGGTATTTCAGCCAAGGAGGGCATTAGCTGTCAGCCCTTGGCTTTTTTTTTTTGAGGAGAAAAATGCAGTTTTGTGTGGAAAGCGGGCTTGCAGCAAGAGAAGCCTGAGCCTGGTTGGGCTGAAGACGAAGCTTCACCCTTGTAGGTTCTGAGGGCCTTTGGAGGTAGGTGGTGGCCATGTCCTGTGGCCAAGTGCCATCTAGTGAGTCCTGCAGGTATTACGTTTGGAGAATGAAACTGGCTGTGCTCAAAAGTGTGGGGTTGGGTCTCCCCACCCCAGCCCACCCCCAGTTTGGAAATCCCTATTTTAATTTTTCGAAAGGAACCACAAGAATGAAGCAGGAGGTTTGGTTTTGGTTTGAAACACTCAACTGTCTCCCCTTTTAGTAAATCCTTCCAGACTCACGGTGTATACAATACAGGTGACATTACAGGTGGTTTTATTTGGGTAGGGGAAAAAAAACCTCCTCCAAGTCCGTGTTTTTAGGGCTGTGCCTGAAGGAGGAGACATGCAGAGGTGTGATGCTCATTGGCTCGCGTGGCCGCGGGGATGGGTGATGACTGGGAGGACCTAAGGGAGCTCTCCTCACCTGGCCCCAACTTGTACCTTCTTCTTCTCGCTAAACAGCGACACGACGAGGAGGCGGTGATGGACCGGGGAAGAACGAGCACCGTTGCCAATATTCACTATGAGAAGGAGGAGCTGGAAGGTGAGTCAGGAGAGGTGGCACCAGCCCCACGCGTTTTCCCGTTGCGCAAAGTCCCTGCCGCGTCCTGTGCTCAGTGTACGCATCACCTGCAGCGAAACGTGGCGTGCTTCTAAATAAACAAGCACAGTTATTTTCACATTTTTTTTAATGTTGTGGCTTTTAGACAGAGGGGAAAAAGCCCCCGCGGCATCTGTGGTGTGAGTGTTGGCCACGGAGCTGGGCAGTTCCCAGCTTGTTTTCTCAGAGGCTGCTCTTGGCTTGGAGAGGTCAGGAGAATAATTTGATGGCTGCAGACACAGGGCTGTGATTTTCTTTTTTTTTGTTCCAGACTTCATTATCACGGGACTAATTGGATCTCCTCTTGTCGCCTTGTGCCGACAAAGATTTTAAAATTAATTACCTTCTGTGGCTGCTTAATGAGCAGGTCTGAGTGTTGTCCAGCCGAAGCTGGAATTTGAGACGAGGGTTGATACTTTCAGGGCACTTTTAGGTGACCCGGAGCCATCGCTTGTTGTTGCTCTGTTGTTGCAAAGTTAGAGTAAAACAGGCTTGGAAAAAGGGACGGGTCTCTGACATTCAGGAATGCAGTGAAACTAAAATGAAGAGAAGTTGGTGTTTCCTCCTGGGATGGCTGTGCTGGTTTAATCATGGCAGCGGCGTCAACCGTCTCCGCAATATCGAGAGTGATGAGAACGCTGCTTTTTTTGCAGGCCACCACACCCTGTCCGTGGGCATGCAGATGCCGCTGGTGAGGCAAAGCCACCGGCACCACCGACCCCACCGCCAGAAGCATCGGAAGAAGGAACGGGAGGACTGTGCCCCGATGGAGCAGGGCTACCACTGTAAGTCCCGCCGCAGCATTCGTGAGCCTCCTCGGGGCTGCGTGGGTGCCGGGGTCCTCTGCAAGCAGGTCCGTGTGGCTGATTGGTGTGGTTTGCTGTTCTTCTGAGGGAAAGTGGCATTATTTGGGAGGCAGTTGAAGGCATAATGGATTGAGGCTGGTCTTCCTTAGAGGGATCCTGCCTTTAAAAATGGAAACGTGGGGAAGGAAAGTGGCCCATCCTTATGCAGAGGTGGAACAGATGGTTCTCCTTCTCCATGGCTCTGTGCAAGCCTGGCCAGACCCGGGGGAGAGGGGCCAGCCCAATATTTAGGGCTGAACTGGTGCCAATCGATGGCCACGTAGGGCTTGCTCCAGCGTTCGCTGCCGTCTTCCACGTCCTCCTCAAACTTCAGCCACCTGCGGACATCGGGCACGATCAGCCCCATTGCAAGAAAACAGCAGCTCTGTGGAAAGGGACCTGGGAGTCCTGGTGGACAACAGGATGACCATGAGCCAGCAATGTGCCCTGGTGGCCAAGAGGGCCAATGGCATCCTGGGGGGCATCAAAAAGAGTGTGGCCAGCAGGTGGAGGGAGGTCATCCTCCCCCTCTACTCTGCCCTGGTGAGGCCGCATCTGGAGTACTGCGTCCAGTTCTGGGCTCCCCAGTTCAAGAAAGACAGGGATCTGCTGGAGAGGGTCCAGCAAAGGGCTACGAAGATGATTAGGGGATTAGAACATCTTTCATATGAGGAAAGGCTGAGGAACTTGGGTCTCTTTAGTGTAGAGAAAAGAAGAATGAGGGGGAATCTTATTAATGCTTTCAAATACTTAAAGGGAGGATGCCAGAGGGATGGGAGGAGTCTTTTTTCAGTGGTGCCCATTGATAGGACGAGGGGTAATGGGCACAAGCTTGAACATAGGAAGTTCTATCTTAACATGAGGAGGAACTTCTTCACTTTGAGGGTAGTGGAGCACTGGAACAGGCTGCCCAGAGAGGTTGTGGAGTCTCCCACTCTGGAGATGTTCAAAACCCGCCTGGACGCTGTCCTGTGCAACCTGTTGTAGGTGACCCTGCTCTGGCAGGGGGTTGGACTAGATGATCTCCAGAGGTCCCTTCCAACCCTGACTATTCTGTGATTCTGTGTTTTTTTTGTATGCCTCAGTTTCTCCTGGGGCTAAAATGGGAGAAGGAGACTTCTTTTTAGCAATGGAAGTTACTCTGTGCTTGCGATTGTCCTTCCTCAGCCAAGAAAACTTAACGTGGTCTTCCACGAAAATGGTTTAATTTTTTTTCCTTCCTCCAGGCTCTTTGGAGGTTTGATCCGGGATGTGAAGCGAAAAGCCCCCTGGTTCTGGAGTGACTTTCGGGATGGTCTGAGCCTGCAGTGTCTGGCGTCCTTCCTCTTCCTCTACTGTGCCTGCATGTCCCCCGTCATCAATCACCTTTGGGGGACTGCTGGGGGAGGCGACCAACAGCCACATAGTGAGCACCTCTCTCTGTTGGGTGGCACGAGGGAGGACAACACTCATGCAAAAGTCCTTGCTGCAGTGAATTTGCACTTGTGGTTTTCCCTCTAATGATTTAATTACTCGCTGCTGCCTCTCTTCCCTGGACAGAGTGCCATGGAGTCGCTGCTGGGCGCATCCGTGACCGGCGTGGTGTATTTCCTCTTTGCTGGCCAACCTCTCGCCATCCTCGGCAGCACCGGCCCCGTCCTCGTGTTCGAGAAGATCCTCTACAAATTCTGCAAGTAAGGCTGGCTGCTGCGGCCAGGTGCTGCGAGCGCCTTCAGAAGAAGGCAGGGATGGAGAAAAGATGTTTTTCTTAGTGGTAGTTGGTAGATTTAAGTTGTCTTCTGTGTCACAGACATCACGCGCTGCTGCTTTAGTATGTGACGGTGCAGGAGCTCTCGGTCTCTGAAGGATGGATGGGTGGTTCAGGGTTTTTAGAGTTAAAGTGAAAGAGCAGGAGGAGGAGAAACCACAAGGATATGGATGCCCGAGATGGGCTGCACAGGGAAGATGAGACAAATGACTCTGGTTTGGGAATGAGGGAAGATTTGCTTTCCTCTCAGTACAAACTCGGGCACTTTTTTGCATGTTTTTTGCTGTAAGTGGAAATATATTTTACCCACATATCCAAACAGTTTTCTGGTCAAATGTTTTGATGATTTTTGAAAAAGCAGGAGCTTTTCAGGCAAAATGGATATTTTCCATGACAGTCTTTTTGTTGTGGCAACTGTGATGGGAGATTAACCTCTCTTATTGCAATTAAATTTATTATGAAGCCCCAACTTGCTGGCAGCAGGTAACTGGGTGCAAACCCAGCCGGTTTGGCTGTTAGGGCATCGGGGTGATGTGGGAGAACACCACCTTCCACAACAGGGACCTGACCTCAATTAGCCTCCGAGGCATTAACACAAGGTAATTGTTAAAGAATGATAATTCAATAATTGGCCTCTCCTCCTGCGGGCCCACACCCTGCGCCGCAGCCCCGAGGCTGTCTGTCATAGGACGTGGAAACTGCATTTACCATCCGCAGCCTTGACACGCTCCTGAATTGCTGCCGACTTTCCCCAAAGGAAGGCACGGCTCGGAGCCTCTTGCTGCCCTTTCCACCCTGTATTTTCTTTTGCTTTCCCAGGGACTACGCACTCTTCTACCTCTCTCTACGGCGTGCATTGGGCTGTGGACCGCCTTCTTCTGCATGGTGCTGGTGGCCACTGACGCTAGCTCTTTGGTGTGCTACATCACCCGCTTCACCGAAGAAGCCTTCGCCTCCCTCATCTGCATCATCTTCATCTATGAGGCTCTGGAGAAGCTGAGTCACCTGCGAGAGGCCTACCCTGTGCACACGCACAGCAAGCTGGACTTCCTCACCATCTCCTAGTGGGTTTCTTCCTCCTAAAGTGCCGCTGCCCCTTGGCAGGAGCTCAGGGCTGCACCTCCATCGCCTTCCCCTCACCTCTGTCTTGGCTTCTCTCCTCCCAGCTGTAAGTGTGAGGCACCGACCCATCCCAGCAACGAAACCCTGCAGTTCTGGGAGAGCAAGAAGATCAATGTGTCTGGCATCACCTGGGAGAACCTCACGGTGACTGTAAGTGCCCCGAGTCACTGCTTCCTCGTGCCGCGGCCGTGGCGTCCAGGGGCACTGTCCTGGTGCAAAGCTCAGAGCCCTTCAGGTGATGATGGGCTTCCAACTGTGCCAGTGCTGCTCTGAAAAGTCGTTATTTCAGTCTAAGGTGTGGGTTTAACCCCCTTGGGCCTGGGAAGGAGAGTCCACCTCATCCCTGACATGGTGGGCAATAACTGTTATCCTCAGGACAGTGGTTCTGTCTGGGAGCAAGGTTCAGTGGGTGCTTTGGTTATTGGAGAAGTTGGAGGACTTCAGTTCATGCTTGAAGGCCATAATTAGCTTCCTTAATTGGTTCCTAGTAACTCCAGGCCTTGCTTTCTTACTCAGCGCTGTCTGAAGGTACGTGCATAAACTTGCATGTCTGAGCAGCTCCTTGGGCCATTGTTGCTGGAAGCAGAGCTCAGGCACAGGGTGGGACGCTCTTATGGACATCTTCACCCCCCTTGGCTGTGTCCTGTGAGCCCGCCCCCTGTGAGCCCGCCCCTGGGAAGGGACAATTTGTCTCTTCTCCTTTCCTGTCACTGTTGTCTTAGCCCTCCTTCCCCGTTCCCTCTTTCACTCTCCCCAAGAGTTTCCAGTGTTTCCTTCCCCTCTGGTGTCTTCTTCAGCCACGGTTACCTGCCGTTCAAGCGGAGGATGTGCCATAGGTCTGTGGTACGGTGTCCCATCACATCTCCTGTCTCCGCTGTCGTGGAGAGTTTCATGGACCTGCCTGTGGACACGATGGCCCCTACACACCTGAAGTCCTCTTCAGGCTGAGAGATCTGGGGCTGTTCAGTCTGTAGAAAAAATGGCTCAGGGAGACCTTATTAAGGTGTCTCAATGCCTGATGGGAGGGAATGAAGGCAAGGGAGCCAACTGTACCTCAGGAGTTCCCAGTGAGTAGACTCGGAAGGTTGTCAAACTCTGGAACCACTGGAACACTGCAACCGCCCAAAGAGGTTGTTAACTCTCCACCAATGGAGATCTTCCAAACCCTCAGGAGTTCCCAGTGAGCTTTGAATTTTGAGGGTGAACAAACACTGGAACAGGTGTCTCAGAGAGGTGGTGGAGTCTCTAATAACGGAGTTACTCAAAACCCACCGAGAGAAGGTCCTGAGCAACCTGCTGTAGCTGACCCTGCCTCAGCTGGGGCTTGGACTACACGGTCTCCAGAGGTGCCTTCCAACCTCACCCATTCTGTGAGTGTAGAGGACAAAAGTAAGACAGAAAGAAATGAGAACAGATCCCCTTGGCCACAAACACCTTGGTCTCCTGTGGAGAGGACCTGTGATGAAGAGAGGAAACTTATAATGAGGAAGGAGTAGCAGAGATGGAGTGTTATGCACTGACTGTAATCCTCCATTTCCCATCCCTCGTGTGCCTCTCCAGGCGGGAGTGAGAAGAAGAAATGCAAATGCAAATGAAGGAGTAATTTGAGCCTAGGGGGAAAAAAAAAAAAAAAGTGGGGTGGGGGAATGGTCTAAAATATTTAGTCATAGTTTCTGACTATCCAAGTCTACTTGACTTGGCAATGAACTGATAATTTGTAAGTGATTTCCCTGTCTTTGTTTTGACCCATGATCATCTTTCCCCTCGTATCATCTTGAGGAGGGGGAGCGAGTGAGCAGCTTGGTTGTTGTCTGGCTGCTGGTCAAGGTTAACCCACCTTTCATAAACCCGCTTTCATTCACAACCAGACTGGAGAGCACTTTGTAACGTGTGTGGTGGGGATGGGAGAAGCAGATACTGGGCTGATTGTTCTTGAATTCTGAGAGAACTAGACAAGGTAATCTGCTGACCTCTTCGGTCTCTAGCTTGCAGGCTGTAATTCTTACTTACACGAGGAGATGAATAAAAGTGTGCAGTTTCCGTTAGGTGTGACTGTGCACTGCTGTGGAAAAACTGCTTCCACAGACTAACAGCATGACTGCAGTTTTTGGCGATGTCTGCCTGCACAGCTAATTTTCCTGAACATTTCCTTTGTCTTTGGGCTTTTCACCATAGCCTAAGATAACATTTGGAGCTTGAGAGTTGGTTTTGGAGATGGTCTGCAACCTTAGCTTTGAGTGTCCGTGTTTATGCTACTTTATGTGCCTTTTAGATGGCTTTATCTGTTGCACGATCTTGGAGTTGAGCGGCACTTTTTCCCTCTTTGAGCAGTTATTTCAACACGCTCAGTTTTTGAAAGATGAGTTTTAGTGAACACCAGGTTTTTTACAGTGCTGTTTAAGCTGTTGCTGGAATTAGCGCTCAGCATGAGCAACTTGTAATTGGAGTCAGACAGAAAAATTGAAACACTGGGGCCTTTTGTCTTTAAGATGGCTGTGACTGGTGGTGGTGGCTGCGTTTCATTTGTTGCTCCAAGAGCAATGGCTATGTGGCTGGTCAGAGTCTAGCTTAGACCTCAGTCATTACAGTATTATGTCAACTCTTGCTTTAAGAAACAGTTCATAGCTGTTTCAAGAGATGCCGGTGTGAACAGGGTTAAATTTGACAGGGTGGACATGTTATGTATTGCATTTACATCTCCGAACTGGAGTGCGGGGAGCTTGAGGTGTGCAGACAGCTTCAGGGATTAGCAAAATGGTTGATTGCAGTATGGAGGCTATGTGATGTGTACACAGACATTGCTACAGGTTCACTCACTGTAAACCTGGTGAAACTGTTTTCATCTGCTGGCTTTCACTGGCATGGACAAATGTAAAAGGTGGAAGATAAACAGAATATAAAAAATACCCACTGATAAGTCAGATGCTGCTGTGGGATAATTGAGTGTTTTGGTGGTTTGTTGAGCACCTCAGTTTTTGGAAGGACACCTGCATTCTCTCTGCTCTCTTTTTTTTTCTTCCAGATTTTGATGTGTCCAGAACATGAAATGGAGAGGGTAAACATGTACTGTGAAACCTGCAGGCGGCCTGTTTGTCGTCTATGTAAACTGGGTGGATGTCATGCAAACCACAGAGTAACAACCATAAGCACTGCCTACAAAACCTTTAAGGTAAAAGTAAATACTGTTGGACCTGGCCTTAAGAAGGGGGAAGAGCACTGAGCCTCGGGTTTAAGGGCAAACTTCCCCTGGCAGGATGCCAGGACGTGTGTTTGGAGGACACTGAACGAGTCATGAGGCATGCTGCTGTGCAACATCTGTTAATGTATATATTAGTGTGACATAGTGTGCGGCTAAGAAACTAAACTATATTTTCTATGAGGCTTCAAACAGAACCCCTTAAAAGCGCTTCCACCTTATGTTAGCCAACTGTGCATCAGTACTGACCAATGCAGAAGGTTTAAGAAGTTAATGCTTTACAATCTGGCTTTTTTAAGGCAAGTGTCCTTGTGGCTTGGGTTAGCTTATACTTCAGAAGCACTCCTGAAGAATCTGCATCGGCAGTTATCTGCTGGGACGCTGTATGTTTTTGAAGTTGCAGAGCTGTTGATTCCCTAAGCACCATACAACAGGGCAGACTTGCAAACACTGCTTTGTTATTAAAGAATGATTGCTGCTGCCTCCTCTTCTTCCTTTGCTTCCTCTCTTGCTCACAGGAGAGAGAAAAAAAAAAAAAAAGCCCATCCCAGCCTGCCTTCTGTTCTTTGGCCTCCTCGCCTGTTTGCAAGGCTTTTCCTGTACAGCTGTTAACTCTTGCAACTAAGGAAGTGCAGAGACACTCATAAGTTCAAGTTTCCAACCACTCATTTTTCTAGCAAACCTTACTACAGATGAGTTAATAACCTATGAGGCTTTTCTATTAGTTCTGGTAATGCCTTGAAGACTCGTGTTCCTAGCCTAAGAGAGAAGGTGACTGCTGTGGCTGGGGAAGGATGAGCCAGCTGAGGCTGTCACCTCTTCTCCTCAGAGGCTGTGCCACCAGTCCTGCACATGGCAGTGGCCTGATGTCCCGGGCCAGTCATGGCGGGTCACTGAGCAGTTCTCCGCAGGGTTGCTGCTCATAACTGATGGCAGGCTCTTGTCCTCGTAACTACAGAAACTGAGTACTGGCTGGGTGGCCCACCTGTGCTTGTTGTCAGTTTGGGTGGGATGCCCTTGTTCTGCCTGCCAGTTTGCTGTTTTATTTTAACAGGAGAAGCTTTCAAAAGATATCGAGTACCTCATCAGTAAGGAGAGCCAGGTGAAAGCTCGCATCACGCAGCTGGATCTGCTGCTGAAAGAAACAGAGGTGAGAGTGGCTTGTGGGTTGTCTGGGGATGGACCTTGCAAGGACACAGCAGGGACTCCAAATGGAACAGTGAAGTGTTCCAGATCCTTTGGGTTTTTTTTTTTTTGTTAGCCAGCAAAACCATTTCTGAACAGTTTGTGTTGGTTCTGAGTCACAGACGGTAAGACCTAATCCTGACAGTGTGGGAAATTTGGGCAACCTACAGAGGGAAGTTAAGTTTTGGGTGCTGCTGTGAATTTAATTGACATAAAGCTTATTTGATACCTTACCCAAAGAGAGGTGGGTTAGACTTACAGCTCTTGCATATGAGTGGTGCTGCACAATTTATGCTGTCTGTTTACCTTGAGGATGTTGCAGTGAAGTCAGAATTAAGGGCAAAATCTCCCTGCAGAAGAGTCAGAGCTGGGAGCTCACATACGAGCTGAAAAACGCAATGGCAAAAATTGGCAGGAGCTCCTGGCCCTGCCTGTATCTTGCTGCAGATGGCCTTTGTGCTTCATAGTTCCTTTAATCCAGGGCACTCATCAGAGGTGGCACTACAGGGCATAGGGGAGAAACTGGGCTGGACTCCCAGTTCAGGGTGACTGGGGAAGGTGGAAGAGCACCTAGGTCTTGGGCATGAAGACTTCAGACGCTGACTTGCTTTTACAGTGCTTTTCCATGAACTATTTAGACAAACGCTGTGCGTAACTCAATACATAATCGGAGGAATAATTTCCTGCTCTTTCCTCTCTGTGTTAACGTAGGAGACGCTTACTAGCTTGGGTGCAGTGCTGATTGCATTTTCAGTGTTGAAGAGCATAACAAAGCTCGTTAGTCTTGTCAGTCAAACAGATGACTAGTTTGCTCTGATCTCTTGAACAACCCTAAGTACGTTTCTGTACACAGCCACAGTGCTGTGGGATCCGTCTAAAATGTCTTTTGTTCCCTCCTAGTGCAACAGTGAAAGAGCTAAAGAAGAAGCATCTCAGAGTTTTGAGAAATTATCTCATGTCCTGGAAGAGAAGAAATCCGCAGCTCTTAGGGCAACTGAAGCTTCTAAGAATTTAAGGCTGGAAAAATTGCAAACACAAGCAGAAGAATCTCAAGGGCTCCTGGAAAATAATGGCCTTGTAGGACTTGCTCAAGAACTGCTTAAAGAAACCGATCCATCTTGTTTAGTTCAAACAGCAAAACAACTTCATGTCAGGTATCTTATTAATTATCTTCCGTTCGAGGTACAGGTACTGTTCCAGGGATGTCTGGTCAGTCATATTCTTTGGACACCTGCTAGGAAAGTACTGAATGCAAGTACTTTGTGTTGCAGAGCCTCAGAGGCGGTCCCGGTACCATTCAGTAGAAATTCCTATATTACAGTGTGCGTTAAAAAACAGCCCAGAGGAGGGGCTCTGTCCTGCGCCAACGCCTAGCCTTCTTCAGTAGGACTGCAGTGGAAGGGTAACCCATTCAGCTCACTGATACAGTCCTTTGCTCAGAGATTGCATCGGGTATTTGCAAGTTAATCTAACAGGTCTCTTCTGGCTTTAAACTCTTTGATCTGAATAGTTGTGCTCCATTAGCGCTTCACACCTATTTTGTTCTTTGAATGTAATGCCCCAAATTGTTAAAATGCTCTGCCAACCAAAAGATTCCCTGTTAGTTATCTTTACACTGATGTACAAAAGGCCTTTAAATTTTGCATTTTAATTCTGTCTAGAGAGACAAGTTTCTGGGACACGTGAGTAAGTACCTGAAAAGAGAACTTTTTTTAAAGCAAAACCTAGCGGTTTTGCTTTAAGGAATGCACCCATGTGAATTCCTTTTTCCCTCTTCTGCCATCCCTCTGCTTCTGTGCTTTCAGAATCCAAAAAGCTACTGAATCTCTGAAGAGCTTCAAGCCAGCAGCTGAAACTACTTTCGAGGACTTTGTGATGGACATAGCCAAGCAAGAAGAGATCCTTGGTGACTTGTCCTTCCATTCCAATGGTAAATTATGAGAGCATCACGTCTTTCTTGAGTTATAGCTTTAAGGGCTTCTCTGGAAAGAGGCAAAACTTGTGCAGGGCTGCAGTTGCAGAACTCAATCTTGTGACTTGCATTGTCCCTTCTGCCTCTGTGATTCACAAGGCGTTACCTGGCAGCAATGCTAGCTTCAGCTTTGATAAAGAAGCTAAGATGCCATGGCATTCAGAACCAGTTTACATTGGCTTCCAAAATATTGTAGTTAAGTAATACTAGGTCTTCCTAGCAGCTTTTTGTCGTGATTGCATGACAGAAAAGAATAGGTTTTTATATGGTTTTTTAGTTGCCAGCAAAAATAAATAATACAACTTTCAAAGTAAAACCAGAAAGGATTTAAGTGCATGAACAGACCCATCCTCATCTGCACTCTTTGACTGAGTCAGATTTCCCCCCCCCACTGTCCCCCCAGTGCTGTAGCCACTCAACAAAGGGCTTCTGTGTTTAATTCTAAAACAACATGTATCTACATTTGAGGTTTTTTTCTCCTGAATCTCTGTCATTCCAGGTCTAGAAATACCAGAAATCAATGAAGAGCAGAGCAAAATGTACAACAAAGCTCTGATCAGTTGGGAATGCCCTGGGAAGACAGACTCAGCTGATATCTATGTTCTTGAGTATCATAAGCTTCATAGAGAAGAGGAGAGTACAACGTGGCAGGAGATCGAAGTTTGCAGCAAGAGCAAAGTAATATCTGATCTCGATGACGACAGCAGCTATGCCTTCAGAGTTCGAGGATATAAAGGATCCATCTCTAGCCCTTGGAGCCAAGAAGTTATCTTGCGTACGCCTCCAGCCCCAGGTATTGGGTTTTCTTATGTCCACGAGCTGCTGGTGGTGGTAAGAGCTGTAGGTGGTTTCCAGTAGCTCCCAGACTTCTACTACACAGTTACCGGTTGTATAAATGTTTAAAAGCACTGCTAACAAACAGGTTAAGTAGGCAGCATACTGAGACTGTGTTAGCTTGCGTAATGTTCCTGGTAGCCTTTAAAAGCGAGGAATTCTAGTGCCAGCATGACTTAAAATATAGTTTATAAGCACAGAAATACTTAACTAAGAGAAAATTTTTTGGGATGCTGTTTTTCAGTTCTCAGTTTTCTTTTTGATGACAAATGCGGGTACAACAGTGAACATCTCCTGCTGAACCCAGGAAGAACCTCTGTGGAAAGTAGGGCTGGATTTCCTCTACTGCTGGGGTCTGAGCGCATGCAGGCCGGATGCTACACAACCCTGGATTACATCATTGGCGACACTGGGATTGCCAAAGGGAAGCACTTCTGGGCTTTTCACGTGGAAGCCTATTCCTACCTGGTGAAAGTGGGAGTTGTTTCTAGCAACAAGATACAGAAGTTGTTCCATAATACCCATGATGTGACCAGCCCAAGGTAAATTGCAGACTCTTGCTTAATACATGTTTTGTATAAGGAGATGGCTTTTTAAAAAATAAATTAAGAGCGAGCCTGGTCTCAATTAGTATACAAGATGAACCTAAGCAGTGGGAAGTGGCTTGAAGGATATAGTGTAAGCAGGTTGTCCTGTTCATCCTCTACTATTAGTAGGAAGATGTTCTAATTGTCCAGAGTCCTATTTTCTTTCTTTCTGGGAAAGAAATCGGGTTTCTACAGATATCAAGATATGTCAGTTAAAGCAAGAAGGTTAAAAAAGAGAAAAAAAAAAGCATCATTTGCAAGATTGAAGCAATGCTTAGTTGTCAATAGTAAGATTCTGCCTTAATTCCCTTAGCATACTAGGTTTGGCAGCCACTCAGAGGTACAATGTTCACTGTGCATATCTGTGTGTCTTTGCTGTAGCTTGCGTCATGGTGGATTCCAAGTCACTGGCTCATCCCAGGCTATAGATTTGCATATGACACTGGAGTGCTACTGAGCACAAGCCAAAGTGCAGTGGATAAAGCAGCAAAAAGATTTCCAGCTCTCAATTACAGTTGTAGTAAGCCTGGATGTGTCTAGGAACTGCAGGCTGGGAGGCTATCTCCCAGGGGCTCTTAACTTTTTCATGAATCTAACAAAAGTGTTGGCCTTCTGCTGTATAACATACTGAAATTGTAAAAACGCCAGTGTCTCAAGCTTCTGAAAGTCAGATGGAGACTTTTTGAAAAATGAGAAATTAGATCCTGATTTTCTCATTTCTCCCAGTCCCTGCCAGGAGGGAGTGAAGCTCAGCCCCGCTCCCTCCTTTTACAGGGAGGAAAACAAAATGGAAAAAAGAAAACCAAATTGTCCTATATTAGAAGTGTATAATTCCATTTTAAGGGTAGGGCAGCAATAGGGCTGGTACCACAGCCCCCCAGCCCCCCAGCCACTGTGGGTCACCGGCGTAATAATGTACCTCTCCGGTAATTAAAGTTTCTTTTGGGAAGGGGGGAGAGATGGGGACTCTCCTGCGCTGGGACCTTTCCACTCCAGGGAGGCAGAGCCGGAGCAGCGAGCACGGTCCTGCCCGGAGGGCAGCGTGGAGGGGACGCGCACGGGCATCCCGGAGGAACAGCAGCAAGGAAACCCCGGCACTGCACCTTTCCCTTCCTCCGAGCCTTTTTCTTTTCCTCTTTTTAAGGGCTCAACCAGTTTCTTCCCCCTCTGACCGTCACCATGGGGCACTGGCACCAGCAGCTTTGCAAAACCCCATCCTGTAAAAGCCGCCTGATTTTGGCCCTGTTTGGGGATGCGCTGCTTCCATCCTTACAGAGCAAACTGATAGATTTGTTTTTCTCCCCCCTCCCCATTTAGCAAGAAGCACCAACGTGCCGTTGTCGTTTTGGGTCGGTTTGCTGCAGAAAAAGGCTCCCGCAGGGGACGGGATAAGCCGATGGCAGGAGGTTCCCTGCACCCATCCCACCGCTGCTGGTGGAGGGCGGCAAGGGGACCTTTTCTTCGGGGTTGTCCTCTCCTCCCGGGCTCTGCAGCCGCACGCCGCAGCCCAACGACCCCCCCGAGATGGGAAGAGAGCACGAGAACCATCTCTGCTCAACAGCTCAAGAGGAAAAAACAAAATAAACGAAAGAGATAAAATAATACAATAGGATGAGATACAATAACGCAGGAGCACCCGCCCCACTCGTGGCACTACTTTTATTCTCGGCCACTGCAGTGATTGGGGGGTTTGACAGGATGGACCTTCCAAGGTCCCCTCCCACCCAAACCAGTCTTTGGGTCCATGACTGGAAGTGTCTGAGGTCAGGTTGGATGGGGCTGCAACCAACCCCGTCTACTGGATCCCAAACCACCCAGAAATCCAATCCAAACTGTTCTTTGGGTCCGGTTGGAGGTGTTCAAGGTCAGG